>NW_026947503.1:4683031-5283031 GCF_034190915.1 Cavia porcellus
CTCCTCACTCCTTCTCTCCTCCCTCCTTCTCCCTTCCCTCCTTCTCCCCTCCCTCCCCCTCCCTCTTTCTCTCCTCCCTGTTCTCTCCTCCCTCCTTCTCTCCTCCTCCTTCTCTCCTCCCTCCTTCTCTCCTCACTCCTTCTCTCCTCCCTCCTTCTCCCCTCCCTCCTTCTCCCCTCCCTGCTTCTCTCCTCCCTCCTTTCTTCTCCCTCCTTCTCTCCTCCCTTCTTCTCTCCTCCCTGTGCTCTCCTCCCTCCTTCTCTCCTCCTCTTTCTCACCTCCCTCCTTCTCTCCTCACTCCTTCTCTCCTCCCTCCTTCTCTCCTCCCTCCTTCTCTCCTCTTCCTTCTCTCCTCCCTCTTTCTCTCCTCACTCCTTCTCTCCTCCCTCCTTCTCTCCCCCCTCCTTCTCTCCTCCCTCCTTCTCTCCTCCCTCCTTCTCTCCTCCCTGTTCTCTCTTCCCTCCTTCTCTCCTCCTCCTTCTCTCCTCCCACCTTCTCTCCTCACTCCTTCTCTCCTCCCTCCTTCTCTCCCCCCTCCTTCTCTCCTCCCTCCTTCTCTCCTCCCTCCTTCTCTCCTCCCTGTTCTCTCCTCCCTCCTTCTCCCCTCCCTCCTTCTCTCCTCCCTCCTTCTCTCCCCTCCTTCTCTCCTCCCTCCTTCTCTCCTCCTCCTTCTCTCCTCCCACCTTCTCTCCTCACTCCTTCTCTCCTCCCTCCTTCTCTCCCCCCTCCTTCTCTCCCGCCTCCTTCTCTCCTCCCTCCTTCTCCCCTCCCTCCTTCTCTCCTCCCTCCTTCTCTCCTCACTCCTTCTCTCCTCCCTCCTTCTTTCCTATCTCCTTCTCTCCTCTCTCCTTCTCTCCTCCCTGTTCTCTCCTCCCTCCTTCTCTCCTCACTCCTTCTCTCCTCCCTCCTTCTCTCCTCACTCCTTCTCCCCTCCCTCCTTCTCCGCTCCCTCCTTCTCCCCTCCCTCCTTCTCCCCTCCCTCCTTCTCTCCTCCCTCCTTCTCTCCTCACTCCTTCTCTCCTCCCTCCTTCTCTCCTCACTCCTTCTCTCCTCCCTCCTTCTCTCCTCCCTCCTCTCCTCCCTCCTTCTCACCTCCCTCCTTCTCTCCTCCCTCCTTCTCTCCTCCCTGTTCTCTCCTCCCTCCTTCTCTCCTCCTCCTTCTCTCCTCCCTCCTTCTCTCCTCACTCCTTCTCTCCTCCCTCCTTCTCTCCTCCCTCCTCTCCTCCCTCCTTCTCTCCTCACTCCTTCTCTCCTCCCTCCTTCTCTACTCCCTCCTTCTCTCCTCCCTCCTTCTTCCCTACCTCCTTCTCTCCTCCCTCCTTCTCTCCTCCCTCCTTCTCTCCTCCCTCCTTCTTTCCTCCCTCCTTCTCTCCTCCCTCCTTCTCTCCTCCCTCCTTCTCTCCTCCCTCCTTCTCTACTCCCTGTTCTCTCCTCCCTCCTTCTCTCCTCCCTCCATCTCCCTCACTCCTTCTCCCCTCCCTCCTTCTCTCCTCCCTCCTTCTCTCCTCCCACCTTCTCTCCTCACTCCTTCTCTCCTCCCTCCTTCTCTCCTCCCTCCTTCTCTCCTCCCTCCTTCTCTCCTACCTCCTTCTCTCCTCCCTGTTCTCTCCTCCCTCCTTCTCTCCTCCCTCCTTCTCTCCTCCCTCCTCTCCTCCCTCCATCTCTCCACCCTCCTTCTCCTCTCCCTGCTTCTCTCCTCCCTCCTTCTCTCCTCCCACCTTCTCTCCTCACTCCTTCTCTCCTCCCTCCTTCTCTCCTCCTTCCTTCTCTCCTCCCTCCTTCTCTCCTACCTCCTTCTCTCCTCCCTGTTCTCTCCTCCCTCCTTCTCTCCTCCCTCATTCTCTCCTCCCTCCTCTCCTCCCTCCTTCTCTCCTCCCTCCTTCTCGCCTCCCTCCTTCTCTCCTCCTCCTTCTCTCCTCCCTCCTTCTCTCCCCCCTCCCTCTCTCCTCCCTCCTTCTCTCCTCCCTCCTTCTCTCCTCCTCCTTCCCTCCTACCTCCTTCTCTCCTACCTCCTTCTCTCCTCCCTGTTCTCTCCTCCCTCCTTCTCTCCTCCCTCCTTCTCTCCTCCCTCCTCTCCTCCCTCCTTCTCTCCTCCCTCCTTCTCCCCTCCCTCCTTCTCTCCACCTCCTTCTCTCCTACCTCTTTTTCTCCCCCCTCCATCTCTCCTCCCTCCTTCTCTCCTCCCTCCTTCTCTCCTCCCTGCTTCTCTCCTCCCTCCTTCTCTCCCCCTCCTTCTCTCCTCTCTCCTTCTTTCCCCCCTCCTTCTCTCCTCCCTCCTTCTCTCCTCCCTCCTTCTCTCCTCCCTGTTCTCTCCTCCCTCCTTCTCTCCTCCCTCCTTCTCCCCTCCCTCCTTCTCCCCTCCCTCCTTCTCTCCTCCCTCCTTCTCTCCTCACTCCTTCTCTCCTCCCTCCTCTCTCCTCCCTCCTTCTCTCCTCCCTCCTTCTCTCCTCACTCCTTCTCTCCTCCCTCCTTCTCTCCTCACTCCTTCTCCCCTCCCTCCTTCTCCGCTCCCTCCTTCTCCTTCCCTCCTTCTCCCCTCCCTCCTTCTCTCTTCCCTCCTCTCCTCACTCCTTCTCTCCTCCCTCCTTCTCTCCTCACTCCTTCTCTCCTCCCTCCTTCTCCCCTCCTTCCTTCTCCCCTCCCTCCTTCTCTCCTCCCTCCTTCTCTCCTCACTCCTTCTCTCCTCCCTCCTTCTCTCCTCCCTCCTTCTCTCCTCCCTCCTTCTCTCCTCCCTGTTCTCTCCTCCCTCCTTCTCTCCTCCTCCTTCTCTCCTCCCTCCTTCTCCCCTTCCTCCTCTCCTCCCTCATTCTCTCCTCACTCCTTCTCTCCTCACTCCTTCTCTCCTCCCTCCTTCTCTCCTCCCTCCTCTCCTCCCTCCTTCTCTCCTCCCTCCTTCTCCCCTCCCTCCTTCTCTCCACCTCCTTCTCTCCTCCCTCTTTTTCTCCCCCCTCCATCTCTCCTCCCTCCTTCTCTCCTCCCTCCTTCTCTCCTCCCTGCTTCTCTCCTCCCTCCTTCTCTCCCCCCTCCTTCTCTCCTCCCTCCTTCTCTCCTCCCTCTTTTTCTCCCCCCTCCATCTCTCCTCCCTCCTTCTCTCCTCCCTCTACTCTCCTCCCTCTTCTCTCCTCCCTCCTTCTCTCCTCCCTGCTTTTCTCCTCCCTCTTCTCTCCTCCCTCTTCTCTCCTCCCTCTTCTCTCTTCCCTATTCTCTCCTCCCCACTTCTCTCCTCCCTGTTCTCTCCTCCCTCCTTCTCTCCTCCCTCCTTCTCTCCTCCCTCCTTCTCTCCTCCCTCTTCTCTCCTCCCCGCTTCTCTCCTCCCTGTTCTCTCCTCCCTCCTTCTCTCCTCCCTCCTTCTCTCCTCCCCCCTTCTCTCCTCCCTCCTTCTCTCCTCCCTCCTTCTCTCCTCCCTCCTTCTCTCCTCCTCCTTCTCTCCTACCTCCTTCTCTCCTACCTCCTTCTCTCCTCCCTGTTCTCTCCTCCCTCCTTCTCTCCTCCCTCCTTCTCTCCTCCCTCCTCTCCTCCCTCCTTCTCTCCTCCCTCCTTCTCCCCTCCCTCCTTCTCTCCACCTCCTTCTCTCCTACCTCTTTTTCTCCCCCCTCCATCTCTCCTCCCTCCTTCTCTCCTCCCTCCTTCTCTCCTCCCTGCTTCTCTCCTCCCTCCTTCTCTCCCCCTCCTTCTCTCCTCTCTCCTTCTCCCCTCCCTCCTTCTCCCCTCCCTCCTTCTCTCCTCCCTCCTTCTCTCCTCACTCCTTCTCTCCTCCCTCCTCTCTCCTCCCTCCTTCTCTCCTCCCTCCTTCTCTCCTCACTCCTTCTCTCCTCCCTCCTTCTCTCCTCACTCCTTCTCCCCTCCCTCCTTCTCTGCTCCCTCCTTCTCCCTTCCCTCCTTCTCCCCTCCCTCCTTCTCTCTTCCCTCCTCTCCTCACTCCTTCTCTCCTCCCTCCTTCTCTCCTCACTCCTTCTCTCCTCCCTCCTTCTCCCCTCCTTCCTTCTCCCCTCCCTCCTTCTCTCCTCCCTCCTTCTCTCCTCACTCCTTCTCTCCTCCCTCCTTCTCTCCTCCCTCCTTCTCTCCTCCCTCCTTCTCTCCTCCCTCCTTCTCTCCTCCCTGTTCTCTCCTCCCTCCTTCTCTCCTCCTCCTTCTCTCCTCCCTCCTTCTCCCCTTCCTCCTCTCCTCCCTCATTCTCTCCTCACTCCTTCTCTCCTCACTCCTTCTCTCCTCCCTCCTTCTCTCCTCCCTCCTCTCCTCCCTCCTTCTCTCCTCCCTCCTTCTCCCCTCCCTCCTTCTCTCCACCTCCTTCTCTCCTCCCTCTTTTTCTCCCCCCTCCATCTCTCCTCCCTCCTTCTCGCCTCCCTCCTTCTCTCCTCCCTGCTTCTCTCCTCCCTCCTTCTCTCCCCCCTCCTTCTCTCCTCCCTCCTTCTGTCCTCCCTCTTTTTCTCCCCCCTCCATCTCTCCTCCCTCCTTCTCTCCTCCCTCTACTCTCCTCCCTCTTCTCTCCTCCCTCCTTCTCTCCTCCCTGCTTTTCTCCTCCCTCTTCTCTCCTCCCTCTTCTCTCCTCCCTCTTCTCTCTTCCCTATTCTCTCCTCCCCACTTCTCTCCTCCCTGTTCTCTCCTCCCTCCTTCTCTCCTCCCTCCTTCTCTCCTCCCTCCTTCTATCCTCCCTCTTCTCTCCTCCCCGCTTCTCTCCTCCCTGTTCTCTCCTCCCTCCTTCTCTCCTCCCTCCTTCTCTCCTCCCCCCTTCTCTCCTCCCTCCTTCTCTCCTCCCTGCTTTTCTCCTCCCTGCTTCTCTCCTCCCTCTTCTCTCCTCCCTCTTCTCTCCTCCCCGCTTCTCTCCTCCCTGTTCTCTCCTCCCTCCTTTTCTCCTCCCCCCTTCTCTCCTCCCTCCTTCTCTCCTCCCTCTTCCCTCCTCCCTCCTTCTCTTCTCCCCCTTCTCTTCTCTCTCTTCTCTCCTCCCTCCTTCTCTCCTCCCTGCTTTTCTCCTCCCTCTTCTCTCCTCCCTCTTCTCTCCTCCCCACTTCTCTCCTCCCTGTTCTCTCCTCCCTCCTTCTCTCCTCCCTCCTTCTCTCCTCCCTCTTCTCTCCTCCCTCCTTCTCTCCTCCCTCCTTCTCTCCTCTGTGCTTCTCTCCTCCCTCCTTCTCTCCTCCCTCTTCTCTCCTCCCTCTACTCTCCTCCCTCTTCTCTCCTCCCTGTTCTCTCCTCCCTCTTCTCTCCTCCCTCCTTCTCTCCTCCCTGCTTCTCTCCTCCCTGCTTCTCTCCTCCCTCCTTCTCTCCTCCCTCCTTCTCTCCTCCCTCTTCTCTCCTCTCTGCTTCTCTCCTCGCTCATTCTCTCCTCCCTCTTCTCTCCTCCCTCCTTCTCCCCTCCCTCCTTCTCTCCTCCCTGCTTCCCTCCTCCCTCCTTCTCTCCTCCCTGCTTCTCTCCTCCCTCTTCTCTCCTCCTCGCTTCTCTCCTCCCTCTTCTCTCCTCCCTGCTTCTCTCCTCCCTCCTTCTCTCCCCCCTCCTTCTCTCCTCCCTCCTTCTCTCCTCCCTCCTTCTCTCCTCCCTCCTTCTCTCCTCCCTGTTCTCTCCTCCCTCCTTCTCTCCTCCCTCCTTCTCCCCTCCCTCCTTCTCCCCTCCCTCCTTCTCCTCCCTCCTTCTCTCCTCACTCCTTCTCTCCTCCCTCCTTCTTTCCTCCCTCCTTCTCTCCTCCCTCCTTCTCTCCTCCCTGTTCTCTCATCCCTGTTCTCTCCTCCCTCCTTCTCTCCTCCCTCCTTCTCTCCTCCCTCCTTCTCTCCTCCCTCCTTCTCTCCTCCCTCTTCTCTCCTCCCTCCTTCTCTCCTCCCTCCTTCTCTCCTCCGTGCTTCTCTCCTCCCTCTTCTCTCCTCCCTGCTTCTCTCCTCCCTCTTCTCTCCTCCCCGCTTCTCTCCTCCCTGTTCTCTCCTCCCTCCTTCTCTCCTCCCTCCTTCTCTTCTCCCCCCTTCTCTCCTCCCTCCTTCTCCCCTCCCTCTTCCCTCCTCCCTCCTTCTCTTCTCCCCCTTCTCTCCTCCCTCTTCTCTCCTCCCTCCTTCTCTCCTCCCTGCTTTTCTCCTCCCTCTTCTCTCCTCCCTCTTCTCTCCTCCCTCTTCTCTCCTCCCCACTTCTCTCCTCCCTGTTCTCTCCTCCCTCCTTCTCTCCTCCCTCCTTCTCTCCTCCCTCTTCTCTCCTCCCTCCTTCTCTCCTCCCTCCTTCTCTCCTCCGTGCTTCTCTCCTCCCTCTTCTCTCCTCCCTGCTTCTCTCCTCCCTGTTCTCTCCTCCCTCCTTCTCTCCTCCCTCTTCTCTCCTCCCTCTTCTCTCCTCCCTCTTCTCTCCTCCCTCCTTCTCTCCTCCCTGCTTCTCTCCTCCCTGTTCTCTCCTCCTTGCATCTCTCCTCTCTCCTTCTCTCCTCCCTGCTTCTCTCCTCGCTCATTCTCTCCTCCCTCTTCTCTCCTCCCTCCTTCTCCCCTCCCTCCTTCTCTCCTCCCTGCTTCTCTCCTCCCTCTTATCACCTCCCTGCTTCTCTCCTCCCTCTTCTCTCCTCCCCGCTTCTCTCCTCCCTCTTCTCTCCTCCCTGCTTCTCTCCTCCCTCCTCTCTCGTCCCTCCTTCACTCCTCCCTGCTTCTCTCCTCTCTCATTCTCTCCTCCCTCTTCTCTCCTCCCTCTTCTCTCCTCCCTCTTCTCTCCTCCCTCCTTGTCTCCTCCCTCTTCTCTCCTCCCTCTTCTCTCCTCCCTCCTTGTCTCCTCCCTCTTCTCTCCTCCCTCTTCTCTCTTCCCTCCTTCTCTCCTCCGTTCTCTCCCCATCCTGTTCTCTCCTCCCTCTTCTCTCCTCCCTCCTTCTCTCCTCCCTGTTCTCTCCTCCCTCTTCTCTCTTCCCTCCTTCTCTCCTCCCCGCTCTCCCCATCCTGTTCTCTCCTCCTTCTTCTCTCCTCCCTCCTTCTCTCCTCCCTGCTTCTCACCTCCTTGCTCGTCACCTCCCCGTCCTTTGCCTTCTCTTGTGTTTCTGTTTTCTTTTCTCCTGTACTTTTCTTCCAAAAGCTTCCCTTTCCTATTACACTAAATTTATTGCTTTGAACAACAATTTTGGATAACAAAAAAGTATACAAAAAGCACTCTGAAATCCCTTACAACAGGGATAAATACTCTTCGTATGTTGGTAAACAGAATGTGACTTAATGTCTTATGAATGACTGCTGGTCTGATCCTGCCTATCCCAAGATATCATGTATTGCCCATCCAAGATATGATGATATCTTGCATACTGTCTTCAGATCTGTTTAATTTACTATGTGTACATCTTCTGTGCTAATAAACGTTATTTTTAAGAGCAATTTGCTTTGTGGATCTATTATTTTCTGACCAGTTCGGCCCTAATGGACCTGTACATTATTTCTATTTAAAAAACTCTGAGCATAACCTTAGCTTGGTGAGCATTTATGTTTTCCCACATCATGTGTGGAGATGTTGGTCCCCTCCTTGGTGAGTTTGCACAGTATGTGCGACAGCTGCTCTTGTGGAGCTGCCACTGCCCTGGTCTCCCCTGGGGCCCCAGTGCATTTGGCTATTTGTTGCTGCTGCAGCATGTGTCCAGGTTCAGAGGCTCCCCCACCCACATGCCTTAACCCACTGCATTTACTTATTTATTGATTGATGGACTGGGGATCAAACTCACAACCTTGTGCTTGCCAGGTAGGTGCTGTACTGCTGAGCTGTATGCTGGCAACCTGTCTCTTTTTAAAGCAGGCCTGTTCTTTTTAACGGGTGTCCACCACTCCATTTGTGGTCCACTTGCCTTTGCGGTTTGCACTGAGTGTCTCATTTCTGGTTAGAAATAAGAAAGGAGTAACTGGATGCAAACTCAGTTTGTGCATCCATTGACCATGCCTGAGTCCTCTCCAACCACCTCAGAATTAACCCTCTCCTCCTCTCCTCTGCCTGGCCTTGACTTTGACCCTGAGCGTCTGCATCTTCATCTGCAAATGAGGTGGTGACCTGTGTTTCTGAGTGAGGTACACTGTTCCCCAAACCTGAGTTATAAAGGCGCACCGTGTCAGCCACACTGTTCTCTCCTCCCCTCCAACAGGGCCGGTCCTTTGTGCTCCGTTCAGCTTTCAGTCAGTTCCTGAAAGTTTCCAGTATTTTTTGCAGGTATTAATGAGAATGATGTAGTAGACATTTGCTTCTACCCCATAATTTGTTTAGCTTTTTGTGTAATAGATTTCATTAAATAAAAAAAGGTTTATTTGTTTTGACAAGTTCATGTGCTACCATCGTATTGTGCCACGAAAATGTCATAATATAAAATAGTCCCTGCAATTAGCTCAGTGGTACTATGACTTAAAAAATGGCTGTTTTATGATTTTTGACAATTTGAAACTCAACCAAGTGCTCCCTCTAAATGCCCTCATTTATGAGATGGATTTTTTTCCACTTTTGGTGTAGATGGAGCAGGAACCAATATAAGCTGTCGTTCACTCTGACTTGGAGCCGTGTGCGGGAAAGGTACTTCGCCAAGTGTGGACACAGTGTGTCCTCAGCGGGGCTGGGTGGGCAGCCCACGGCAGGCCCTGCTAGTCCCCGAGTCCCTAACGTGCTGCTCATCTGACCCTGGGGCGGAAGGGCTGCTCTGGCGCGTACAACATTCATGGGACACAACTTTGAAATTAGATCTTGGCTTGCACTTGGGGTTTGATCAAAAGTACATACTTATTGGTGTTTCTAGTAATTTCTTCCAGAACAGTAATTACTTTTCAGACTTCTTGACATTTCTGGTGCCATTCTAAATTTGATTAGAATCTTTTTTTAAGGTTATAGAATGAAATGCTGCCAAAGACACGCCCTCTTCTTTTTTCCCCTAACATTTCCCTGGGCTTTGGGGGCAGGCATGTGATAACAGTCTGACTCTGCCAGGCTAAATAAAGTGGAGCAGTAACAGCAACATCTCAGGTTCCTTTTGCTTTAAAACAAAACAGAAACTTCTTACTGTGTTGGACTCCTAAGAGGCTTGTTTTCTGTCTTAGTAATTGTTAAGTAAAAATAGAAACTATGTTATTGTCTGCATTTGGCAAAATGTCTTACTCACTTAACATGCTGTATAAATAATAACATTAATAACAGTGTGGCTGAATCACTAAATGTCTTCCCGGTGTTTTTCTCTACCAAGTCCAAAGCTAGCTTTTCATTCTTTCTCTTCCCACCTCGCTTTTCTTTTCATGACATTCTAATGAGTTATTTTGGTCTAAAACTTATTGTCGTGTTCTTCATATATGCATCTTATTTATATCTACTAGCAACTTTGTAAGGATGGTTTTATTGTTGGTACTCTGGGGATTCGGGGCTATAACTCTTGCCACTCTGGTGCTGAAGAGGTTACTTAACTTCCCAGAGGCTGCATAACTAAGACCCAGCAGAGCTGAGTGTTCCTGGTGCACACTTGTCATCCCGCCACTCAGCAGGCTGAGCCAAGAGGTTCACCACAAATTCAAGGCCAGCCTGGGCTGCGTGGTGTCTGTCTCAAACACAGACAAACAAATGAAGTGGCAGAAGGAAGGAGGGTTTGCACTTGGGCTGTCTGAGTACCTTGCTGCCCTGAAGCTCATGGTACTGTAGGATCCTCACCATGGATGAACCCTTTGTGTCATCCTGTGATAGCGCTATTTGCCTTCAGCACTGGGTGGCCAGATGTGACATTTTCAAGCACAAATATTAATTTTCTGGAAATAAAATTCATTGTTAATAAATCCAGAGCTCATTGTCTAACCCCTTTCTCACTGAATGGCCACCGAATGCCCTGCTGGCACAGGGTACAGAGGGCCCTATGTCTGTCTGTGACCACTCTGAGCACACAGAGGTGGGACGATGTGCCCCTGCCTCTGCAGAGCCTGTGATCTGTTCAGGTAGTGTGCATGTGAGTGGCAGAGGGCAGAAGGTGCTGCTGGACTTCCCTCACCTTGCCTGGGGCTCAGGGAAAGGCATGGACAGAAGGCACAGCCGTGGCTCAGTGAGACTGGAGGGTGACCAGGAGTCTGCTGCGGCCAGCTGGGGCAGAGCGGGAAGCAGCGCGTTAGGTGCTTTAGGTCTTTCTAAGGAGCTATGTGGCCTTAGGGAGCCACCAGTCCTGCTTTGTAAACCCATCATCCTGTTAGGTGGGCCTGGGGTCCCAAGTAAAACCATTTGAAAATCATAAACCATGAACACCTGGAAAGCTTGGGTCACCCAGCGACAGCCTTCAATAGCTCTGCATTCAGAAGACCAGTCTGAGTCAGAACCTAGGTTTATGCTTCGAGTTTTTTGAAAACATTAAAAACTTTTGAGCCAAGTTTCTTCCAGTATGTTTTCGAAAGTTGTTTGGTCAACAATTGATTTCTGTAAGAAACAACTGTGGGTGAACTCTCATGTGAGCCTGGGTCTGCCTGAGGTGCTCTGTCCTAGGTGGTGGGCTAACAGAGGGACTCTGCTGGCTCTGCATGGGAATGTCTGAGGCTGCTCCAAAAACGTGTTGGGGTGGAAGCTGCCCGCACACAGCCTTCTGAGGAGCTCTTTGTGTTTGGTTTCTCTGCACAGGTGGCGGCCGGGGATGGGTCAGGGCCCTCTGCCACCTCCCTGCTCTCCCTTCCTCCTCTCTGAGGCTTGCTCTGTGCCCACAGTGCCTGTTGCTGGCCGCAGGGGAAAGACACCCATCCAGAAGGAAAAGTGGCAGCTTTTACTGACAGTGGATTTCCTGGAAGCGGACAGGAGGGCACTTGGTGAGGCGGCCTGTGGCCTTTCCATCCCGGCAGCAGAGCCTCATGAGTTCCAGGCTTAGGCGTGGGAGGTGGACGTCCGTGGCCTTGATTCTGCTTAAGCTGTCCGCATGTGAGTGAGTGAGTGAAATATATATATTTTTTCCTGCAAAATCCTGCTGAGACAGGGAACTTGGAACTTTTGAATTACTGAAACAATTACACTCAAAATATACCATTTGGGTCCAGATGGACTTGGGGCTACTGTGGCTGTTGGCCAGAGGTGTGTATGAGATGAACATGCAAAATGAGAGCTTTTGGAGCCACACCCCCAAAACCTCCCAGAATGCATGGTTAGAGATTAAAACAGCCACCAGGGCCACAAGTCCCAGTAGGGTTGGTCACACTGCCTTAAGGAATGAATACATGCCTGGCTACGAGTCAGGAATGTCAAAAATACCACAAACCTACACACAGCATACAGACTTATTCTGGCTATGACATCAATAGTCTGGAAGTGTGTCTCACTGGAGTGATCACTTGCCTTCTACTTGTATCTCTTTCCTAGAATTAGAGGATGTCATGCAACACATCAAGCCCTTGGCTATACTCAGTAGACCGCAACTGACGTCTCAACTGGTCTCTGTCTCCTCAATGAAGAGGTAAAATTAAGAGACAAACCATCCTCCAAAATTGAATGACATTAGACACTGTAACAGAGCACAAGGGGGTACATGTGCAATTGTAAAAGCTAAGGATTGTGTGTACATGCCTGTCTCCCTTCAAGATATTAAACAACAGCTTAATTGCCTGTTGGATCCTGTCTGGATCTTCTTACTCTGTTTGTGGGAGGCTACTTCTGGCTCTTTCTGGTGGAAACTTACGTTGGTTGGTTTTATTCATAACAGTTTTGTTGGATTTTATTATTTGACCTATGCATACTTATCTATTTCTTTAGCCTTGTCTCCTCCAGACTAAAAGCTATGTGCCTACCCAAGATGAGAATGCCTGGCATTGTTGAGGGCCTTTAGATAGACCCTCTGTGGAGTATCTCTGATTGCCCATCCCAACTCTGATCCCCTTCGGCCAGAAGTACCCAGAACAGTAGTCCCTTGCCCCTCATGGCAGTTAGGGGTACCTCTTCCAAGGTGAGAATATTGTAGACAGCTAAATTAGGTAGAAATGATACAGGGGAATAGAACTCCCAACCTACCAGATGTTCGGTATGAATTTATGTTCTCTAAAATTGAAGAATGAATTTCAGGAACAATTGGGGGTCAAGTGCAGAATATATGCATTGAGAGAAACAAAGCTTCTGTCTGAGAGAGACAGAAGGGGTCCTGACTGTTGTCAAAGGCCCTCTATTTTCTAGGGATTTTATAGAGCAAAACCACAAGGTCAGGTGGTCTAAGTTGGAGAGAAAATGGGAACTTGCAAGGTGGGCAGGAGGTGGGATAGATCTATGGTCAACCAGTAGGTAAAATGGATTAAATCAGGGACAAATAGGGCAGTGAGCCAGGCAGCAAGCAGGCATGCTTAAAGAGCAATGACTCTTCCTGTGGGGGTTGGGATGCTGACTCCTGGCTTTCTCAAGGTGATCCCTACCTACTTAGAATATCAATCCCAAACCAGGTGAGGTGGTGCATGTCTGTAATTCCAGCACTCGGGAGGCTGAGGCAGGAGGATCACTATAAATTCAAGGCCAGCCTGGGCTACAAAGTGAGTTCAAAGCCAGCCCAAACTGCACAGTGAGACCCTGTCTCAAAAAAGACACACACACACACACACACACACACACAAAAAAAAAAAAAAAAAAAAAAAAAAAAAAGGAAAGAAACAAAGAAAGAAAAGAGAAAAAAAAGCATATGAACCCCTTGTTTACACTCAGGGTGTGGCGGCATTTGTTGAGCCTTTTGTCTTGAGATCTGGCCTGCAGCAGAGGTGTCTGCTGTCCCCTCCATGATGGCAAGGTCCTCTGCACTGGCTCCTGTGAGGGCCTAACCCTGTCTGATGCCTATAATATTTCTAACTCAGCTGCCTGTAACAGAAGGATAACAAGTGGTCAGATAGGGGAGGGCTTCAAAGGGTCAGTGGAGAAGAAACACATTACAACAGTGCTGGAGGTTCAGGCGCTGAAGGCCAGGCCTCAAGAAAAGATGGACCAACTACATCGACACACCTCCCTGAGGGATAAGTAACAGACATCAGTCACCTGGGCGGGTGACAAGGACCTCCTGACCCAGCTCTTCCAGCAAAAGGCACCTGTCTTTTCCTTGTACACTTGCTACAGGACTTGCTTCGCCACTGGATGAACATACTTAAGCCACTACACCTGGAAGCGTATTGGTGATCATCGCCTTGTCCCACACTGTACCCACTTCTGAAACCTCCTCTGTAAAGTGGAATCTGCTGCCTCCTCTTTCCACATCTCCTCCTGTCTGTCTCTGATGGGAGCTGTCTTTTCCTCAATAAAATGTCCTGTTCTTAATATGCATTCTTTGATTCTGGGTAACATGAGCTAGTAGATGTATCAGACATTTAGCAGGTTGAGAGTTATAATATTTCCCTCATGTCATATTGAGGTCCAATATGAATTGGACTTTAAAAAAAGAGAAAAACACAATAAAAATTAGGAAAAAAATAAAAATAAGGAAAATTAGAAGAAAAATAAAAAAGGAGAGAAAGCTAATGACAACAGAAGTCAAGCCAGCAAGTTAAGTTACTGGGAGGCAAATTTCTCAGTAAAAACGAAGCCCTATCGATATTTTTGACAAAGATTCAAGCACACATGTATTACCCTAAAACAATGAAACCTAAGAAGCATCTCCAGTCTATAATTTTTCTTCCTCTCTTTAGCTCTCAGAAAGTTAAAAGGCAGTCATTCAGGTGCTTTGATTAGCAGTTTAAATTTCTGCCTGGCAATCTGATTGGAATTAATCTGTAGCTTTCGTCTCTGGAGGCTTGCTTGCTAAGGGGTAGAGATCTATCCTGAAAAGGCCCAGGGCTTTGATCGTCTGTCTGCCTTTGAGACAGCTGGGGTTTGCTTCTTCTGCTCTGTGCATTTTTCTTTGGGTGACTGCATTCCAGGACTTATTTGGGGGTGGTGGGTTCCCCTTCCCAGCTGACCTTCACTTATCTCTGCACCATATTATAAAAAAAGATCTGGATTTGACTCTCAAAAAAAAAAAAGTGTCAATGTTGTAGTCCAAATTTATCATTAACTCTTTTCACTTTTCTCTCCCTTCAGGAGTTCTGCCTCAGGAGACTGCCTAGTTTTTATAGCACAGATACATTCATCGATAAAACAAAAACATATTCCTAGGGATCCTTATGAATTTACTAACAGTTTTAAACAGACACGTGTCTATTTCAATAAGATAAGCCATCAGCCCAAATCCTTCCTGAACTGTTTTTTACTTGTTTTTCTGACAAAGGTTTTTTTCCCTGATCATTACAATTGACTTATTTTATTGATTTATTAATTGACTTATTTTATTTTATGTTTCTTAAAGACAATGAAACCAAGAAAAATAAAACAGAACAAAGCCAATCAAAAACAAACCAGTGTAAGTGACACAGAACTTTAAAACAATAGGAAATCAGCAATGGTTACCACAATGCTGCTTGTTGTCTTCAAAATAGCTGCCCACACCTTCAGGCACAGTAAAAATCAAACAGAACAGGACAGAATAGAACCAACAGAAGCAAAAAAAGCAACACAATAAAGGACTTCAGAACAAGATAACAGTAAATCCAAAATGGCTACCATAATAGATCTTGTTATCTCCAAAATAGCTGTCCATCCATCAGACATAACAAAATCAAACAAGACAAAATGGAATAAAACTCACTGCAATAAAACAATAAGAATGATACAGGACTTCAAAACAAGATAATAGGGAATTAACAATGGCTACCAGGGCGCTCCCCATAGAGGCTACACTGTGCACTGCCATCTTCTGAATAAAGATAATCAGACCACTGGCCCTAGATCAAAGGCAGGGAAGCACCAAACACCACAAGCATCAAATTGCATTCACTGGGCTGGGGATTTAGCTCAGCGGCATAAGCACCTGCCTTGCAAGCAGGCGGTCGTGAGTTCAATTCCCGGTACCAATAAAAAGGAAAAAGACAAAAAAAAAAAAAAAAAGTTGCTTTCACCTCAGTAGCTGTCATCTCAGCCTGTGTTTCTCTGCATCAGCTGGTCACTTACAGGGGAGAAGGGGCTTGGCTCTTGTTTCCCAGTCCATGCTCCAGAAGGTGTTCGGGTCTGGCTGGCCCCCCAATGGCGGTGGCCCACTCATGACCTGTTAATTGACTTATAAAAAGTCCTGACCATTCTATTTATAGTTAAAAAACTAAGAACTGTAAGACGCTTATTGTAACTGAAGTTGGGCAATGTATCTCCGAGTGGTCTGATTTAGAAACAACTGTCCATGTGTCTGTCCATTTGCTTAACATGTGCTAAAACAGCTGTAATTGCTTTATTTAAGAGAAATAATTGTTTTTGAGCTCAACACTATTTTTATTTTTTGGTTCTTTCTGAGATTTTCATGGAGAAACAATTAGTATAGTTTTTCAGGATAACAATTTGCTTAACATCAGATTAAGACAAGCTTTAGGCTTACATAAGAATAGAAACTTTAAAGTTTAATAATATAAAGTTGACATGTGATTTGGATTAATATGCATGTTTCTGTGTTAACTTTCAGGTATGTTTTATATTACCCTCCAAGATTTCTACTTAAATTGGCTTATCAATAAGTAAACACTCAAGACATTACCTCAAATACTTGTGATTCATATAGCTTAGCAGTAGGCTAATTTAATTCAGTCGATAAGAATAAAACATCTTCAAAGTTGGTAAGCTATTTCCATCCAGGCTATTATGTTACCAAAATAATATCAAAATCAGTTTTATAAATACAATGTGTATTATTGTCTATACAGCACAATTTAAAAGTTTTTCTTTGTCAAAGATAATATATAGCTAGCTTTAAATAAGTCTTATCTGTTATAATAGGTCATTTAAAATAATTATTTTTGACTATGCTTTTGAGGTTAAGTTTTCTGTGTTTAAAACAATATGGTTTTCTACAAAATACTGAGATATTGTTGGTTAAACTTACAAAACTAAATTTAAAAGCAAAGGTTCTGCGTTTTACTTAAATATGTTTCTTATTCTTACGTTCTCAACATTAGACTTTTGCTTACTAATACATGAGTTTTAAGAGTTAAAGAGTATTTAAATATTAACCTATAAAATGTGTTCAACAATCACTTTGTGATTGGTTAAACAGCTGTTATCTCTGTTTATGATGTTACCTATATGTAAACATAGATCTACATATAGATGTGTGTGCGTGAACATCTAAAAACGAGCCATTAAGGTTAAGTTTGTAGAGTGTAATTATATTAATTTAACGCACACAAAGTAATAGATGCTATATTTTATAAATACATATTTAAACCTTAAACATACAAAATGATCAAAATTTGGCATCCGTTAAACTTAGTTCTGACATTTAAAATTGTTTTATATCTATTGATTTTGATTAATGAAGAATTTTTGGTATTGAATGAAAGAGATACACTTGTATATTGGATAATGTCTATTTGTGGTGATTGACACTGTTTCCAAAACTTATTGGAGCTATATAAAATGTGTTTAATTGTTGTTAATATAGTTACATCTTATAAAATCTATCAAAAGAGTAAAAAAAAATTTTTTTTATGACATGGTCTCATGATGTAGTTCAAGGTGGCCTTGAACTCAGTACAGAGCCCAGGCTGAGGTCAAACCCACAGTGATCCTCCTGCTTCAGCCTCCCAAGTGCTGAGATTATAGGTATCTACTACCATACCTGGCAAGGAATCTAAAATTTATCTTAAGAGTAAAAACTAGGGCTGGGGATTTAGCTTAGCAGTGTAAGTGCCTGCTTGGCAAACACGAGGTCATGAGTTCTATCCCTGGTACAAAAAAAAAAAAAGAAAACAACCAAAACAAACAAACAAAAAACCCCCCAAAAATAAAAAACAAATATATGTAAAGTTTTCTATATAGTTGTGATACCAATTATTACTAATCTCGAGGAATAGTGTTTTATGTTTGTGTTTCCCATTACGCAGGCCTCCAAAGATACAAAACTAAAGAAAAAAACTATCACACTGGTGATTTATGGTGATACATTTCTTTTAGGATGAAGCATCTGGTTCTCCCTTATTTGTGTTTCAACTACTTGTGCTGGAATGTTCCTGTCAGTCCAGCTGGTACAGTCAGCCAGATGATGCAAACACTTTCTCTTGCTAATATTTATGTTGCCATTGTGTAATCACAACAGCTAACGATACCCCGGATGCTGTACAGTCCAGGCAATGCCGTCTAGAAACTGAAACGTTAGAGGTTAATAATCTATGAAATGCATCCATAGACATTCTACTTAAATCTCACCCTGATAGCGGAGGATGGTTACAGATAACAAATTAAGTTAATGCTTCCTTATACCATTAAATATCTTGTCATTAAGTAAAGATAACTGACAAAAAGTTATTCTGTACTAAGATGAATGTTTAAATATGTTTCAGAGATGACAAAACCTAATGGTTCTAACATAATACATGTCCTCATGATTGTTAGGCTAAAATATGCTGTCCTGGATCTCAAGCTTTCTCTGTGAAACTTTATAATTTTTACCTGTTAACATTCAACAGGTATTCAATTTCTAAGACAACCATAACTGATAAAATCTACTTCTCAGGCAGGAGAAAATCCTGTGGTTTAAATGAAATCTCTGACTCCTATGTATCTTTTGGCAAATCTAAATATATTCATGTCTCTGCTGATACCTATTCTGATTACTTATGCGCCTCCTTGTGGAAGGCAGTGTTTTTTCTCAAGACTATTTTAGGACTTGGTCGCTGCAGAACCCTTCACCAAGCAGAATCCCTGTAACCTGTGTCAGGCTAGAGTGCCAATGGGCCACCGGACAGTCCTCTGTTCTTAATCGGCCAGTCACTCTTGGGGACAAAGAGTTACTACATATTTATTTGTTTGGTACCAGGGATAGAACTCAGGGCCTGTGCTAGCCAGGCAGGTGCTGTGCCACTGAACTGTATCTATTTAAAACTCAATCATTAAAACAAAAAGAGGGGAATATGGTAAGAGAGACTTTGTGCACAGGAATAATTATACAAGGTACTCCTTTCTTTAAATTTTAAAAATTGTGGCTGAGACAGCTTCACAGCAGAGGAAAAACATTTTATTTCCACAAAGGGAAAACCTCAGCTGGTCCACAGGGTGGGCCTCGTAGAAGTGCTCAGCTGGGGGGAGTGGGTGTGCATCTCTCTGATCACCAGGTAAGAAGCAACCCCACCCCTGAGCTGCAGGAGTTGGCACTTCCTCCAGGGAACAAGCAACAAGAGCAGGAGAACAGAGGCTACACCCTCCACCACAGTCCTCAGGACCTACCTGGGAGAGATTAAAAGGTGCACCACAGAGGCTGGGTGGGTGCCCCCAAAGCCGGCGTCCCTTCTAGTCCAGAAAACCTCTTCCTGTCACTAAAGCACAAGTCATCTGTAACACTACAGTGGCAAAGGTACAAGCACTCCTTTTCATTCTGCTTCTCACCAGCTGTGCACCAAAAGTAAGTGGCAGGGTACACTGGGCACCTAGCTTAACACCTGTGCTTTCGATGTAGTCAGCTGGAGGAACCCTGAGCGGCCCCTCTCCTCCAAGGATGGCTTTTCTACTGGCAGAGCCTGGCTGCCCCCTCTTAGTCTATCAGGGATTAAGGTAAAAACTATGGACCTCTGGATGTTCTATTGGCTGGCATTTATTACCTCATGAAAGGTACTGTTCAGCTCAAGAATTTGCTCTATGTATAGCCACTATGGTCACCTCCAGTAACCACTGTACACCACCACATTTTCATAGGCCCTAACCAAACTGAAGGGGCACTTCATCAAGTTTGCATTAATACTGCCAGAGTGCTAGGTTCCTCTGTGTCTGGGGGCACCTTCCTAAACCCATTATTCCTGCATGTTCTCATCTGTGGGTACCTATAGGAGATGAGCTAGACTTGGAGTGGACTTCATGTTGGCCCATCAATCGCTAAATTATTCATCTCGCTTATAACCTAACACTTAAAAATCTGATGATGTGATAGTCTAATTTGGCTGGAAACTATAGATTACCTTTTAATTAGGGTAGCATCCTTCCCTTATGGAATCCTGGGCATGCCAGACCTTTATTATGTCTTTCTCCTAGCACTCATTTTTATCTCTGAATGGAGATTAGGTATTCCTTCCTTTCCTGACATTATCAGGATCAGCAGCCATCAACATACAGATGAGCTCACATGGAGAGCTAATGCATTTCCATCCTCTATCACCTTGCCTGCAAACTCCACCTGGCTCACCCCATGTGTCAATAATCATGGTATTTCTCAATTAAATATTACTCAGATCATGGTGCTTAGACTAACAGCCAAAGCCCGGCTCCCCAACAGTCTTACATGTGACTAAGTAGGAGACTCTATTCTTAAACAAATTACCTCAACACTTGAACATCTCAGGCAAAAATGGTTTTTGGACCTTATGGCAGCAACAGAACTGGCTCTCACTCCAATTCATTCCATCCAAACCACTCAAACCGTGCATGGCTGTTTTCAAAATGTTACTTCTGTACTCTTAAACCTAGAAAGTAACTATGAAGACTTGATGCCTTGAGGCAGCTGGCAGATGGCTCAACAAACACCAGACACCTCACAGACCCAGCTGTGATCTGGTTAACGATCCACGTTGCATGGCTCCTATTCCATTTAATCATTGTGAATCTTGGAAAGAGATGCAGAGCCTTCTCCATGGTGTACTCAACAGAAATCTAGACAAGAGAAACTACCGGTCTTCAGGGCAGGCTTTAGGCCCAAATTTATAAGCTTGAAATGGAAGCCTGTAATATTATTTCATATTATCTCAATGATATTGCATATTGGTGGGGTCCCCAAAACTGGTTCTCTGGCCTCAATCTTTGCATTTGGATTTGAAATGATTTTCTTTTTGTTCTTTCTGGCAGCCTTAAGAGCTCTCTGTGTATTACTTCAGTGGATGCACTAATACCATGATGATCCCTCTCCACCAAGCTCGATATTCTTCTTCCCTTCAACCTGTCCTCTTTCTAAACCTGTGTACAGAGCAAGACATTGTGAGGGCATTGGTGAAGGTGTGTATGAGCTGTATATGCAGCAGTAAGGGACTTTTGGAGCCACACACACAAAACCTCCCAGAATACATGGTTAGATATTAAAAGATAGCTTACGGGACCACAAATCCAGGAGGCTCAATCACACTGTCTTAAGGAATGAGCATTCCGGCCTTCAGTCTCCCCAAACTTGATTTATCATTTAGATTTGTCTCAAGGTGGGTCACTGAACAGACCACCCTGTCCTTCCCCTGTCCCCTGCATGAGCTCCTGCCCAGAGGCCCTTTTCTTTTTTTCTTGCTCTCTGGTGCTATCAATAAAAGGCTACAGAAGCTTTTGTTCAGGGCCGTTGTCTGAGACTTTCTCACTCTGAGCCGTCTTGGTTAATAGCAGCTTGTCTTGGTTACTCTTCTCTCATTACTGGGACAAAATACCAGACACCCCAAATGAAGGACAGAAAGGTTTATTTAGCTCACGGTTTGTAGAGGCTTCAGTACCTAATCAGCTGGCTCCAAGGCAGGGAGGCGTGGCATTGGGGTAATTCTTTAAGGCAGCAGCCAGAGCAAAAGAGAACAATAAGCCTCATTTCCTTCCCTACATTGTACACAGCCTCCCACCATGCCCCCAAGGCAGGTGTAGCCCTTACAAAATCTCTGTGTCCTCCTCTTGTACAGAATGAGGATATTTCCAAAGTAAGGATCTTGTCTTTCTACTGAGTCTCTCAGTGAAACTTCTAAGCTTCTCAAGTTGACACAATGTATCAACCATAACAGCCCCATGTGTGCCTTCCCAGGGTTTGGATTAGACATTGACTCTGAGTAAACCTTTGTTTTATCTTTGGCATCTGTGTTAGTTTCTTTTCTCTTGTTGATGAGACAAAATATCCAACACCCAAAGTTAAAGGAAGAAAGGTTTATCTAACTCATGGTTTTGTAGAAGTTTCAGTCCATAATTAGTTAGGTGCAAGGTAGGCTGGCTTGGTAGAGGGGAACTTGTTCATGGTGCTTGAAGACAGAAAAATAAGAGAGGGAGAGGAAAGCAAGCCCCTTTCTACCCCGTACATTATATGCAGTCTGCCTGGTTTAGGACAGATGCAGCACTCACATACTTAATCCCCGCACTGAATCATGAAGCAATCACCAATTCCAGATTCAGCTGTGTCCAAGAAGCCCACCTACCATGAGTACATGAGACTTTGGGGGTGCATTCAGACACAAACCATAACAGCACTGTGCCACAGTTGTGAATTGTGACAGAACATATTTCAGTTTTGTGAATCAGAGCACAGTCAAATGGTTATGGCTCTCAGAGCCTGCTCGTTACTGGCACACTGGACAATCCAGGTGGATGATCCTGGGCCTGTTTCCTCTCAACCAGCCCAAGGAAACATCTGGATGAGCAGCAGTCCCTGGGAAACTGTCTGAAGCATTATTTGAGTGTCTTATGATCAGTATATTTCTCCTGGAATTTTTAGTTTAAATTGATATTTAAACTACAAAATGTAGTACAAAAAACCCAGTCACATAGCATTTATATAATCAGAATATTAATCTATCACTCTACCTTTGTCTATACTACATCTGTAATGATTCAGAATAGAAAAGCACATAGAAGGAAAATCACAATTGTGTTCCACATATAATTACACACTTAAAAGTGTACCCAAATTCTTGTTTCTTACTTTTACTGTATATGGAAAATGATCACTGAATTTAGGCAGTTGAAGGCCTCTGTTTATCAGGAGAGTGTGCTTTGGAGAATCATTAACAGGACAGTGGTGTTGGGAAACTGAGGCACTGGGTCTCTCTGTGTCCTCACCTTAATGAAGGTATAGACTAAGGCGTCTTCACCTTCTTCTATTTTTCTTCCTTTCTGTAAGTGACTCACAACACACAGAGGAACCCCTCTCACCTGTCCGTGTTCACCTGCCAGCATAAAGATATTGACAGCATGATGCTCCTGCCCCAAGGAAGCTGTCAGTCAGTCGTGCGTGTGTGTGTGTGTGTGTGTGTGTGTGTGTGTGTGTGTGTGTGTGAAAGAAGAGGAGGACAACGTAAGAATTGTCCATTCATCTGCAAGGGATGTGGCAGTACTCACCACAGAAGTATTGTGAGGATGAGCAGAAAGACATTTAGAATGCTCACCTCAATTCAGAGCACATGGAGGGAGCTAGGAAAGATGGTGTCTGGTTATTGATGGTAATCTGAATGATGGGGCCATCTGCCTTTCCCAACTGCTGTCAGATCTTCACTGTGCTGTGTCTGGTTGACATGCTGGAGTCTCCCCAATCTCCAGCAATCTCACCCCTTTGCTCTCTGATAGTGATGTGATGTTCTCTGACAGTTCCCTTCTGGGGAGCAGAGTGTAGGGATTGCTTTCTTTAGTGGGCCACCGTGGGTTTGGTTTCATGCCTACCTGCCTTAGGACTAGGTCCCTCAAGGACACCTCTACTCTGCGGTAGATGTTCCATTAGAGTTTGCTCTGCCTTTTGCTACAGTTTCAGGGGTTTAAATAGGTTGCTTAAATAGATGCTTTAGAAACATGGCATCCCTCGGTCTGCTCCTGTTGGTCCTCAGCCCCTCTTTAACTGACCTCACAGGAAATTTCAAGATGCTGATCCCAATTTGCCTTGGAAATATGTTCCAGAGAGTGAAGGGGTTTCAGAGAGAGCTCTGCCTGGGAATAATGTTAAGAAACAGCCGAGATAACCAGCAGCAAATGATCTTAAATTATTGACAGAGGCAAAATGTAATGCTTGCCTTTTTTCTGGTACCACAGACTGACATGACTCAGAGCCTCGAGACAGGGCTGGGATAAGGCTGAGCCCCGACAGAGCATCAAGGATGGATTGTCTTCTTTCACTCATTTGAGGGCAGAATTTTCTCTTATTTTTATTGTAGTTCTTTTGTATTTAATATACAAGAATTTGACAAAGTACTACAGTATAATCATCTAATAATATCAATTTTACCCCATAAAATTATTATATCTAGTCTTAAAATGTTAAATATGTCACTATTAGAAGAAAGTAACATAAAATTCAGTTTATAATATTAAAAATCCTAACATGACACAATGTTATCAATCACATTCCTTGGTAATATTAAACTTTCTTCATTTTCCTTTAATTTTGCATTTTTAGTGTAACAAATTGAGATTGAAGCTGGCTTTTGTTCCCAGTGTCTTGGCAGTGAGTGGCAGAAAACTGAGACATGGAGTGCTGACAGAATGATCATGGGAACCCTGGTATTTCATAATGTCAGAAAGAGGCGACCGAGATTTGAGATCCTGCATGTAACCAGCCGTGGGTTTGCATAGATGACCCAGAATTGCAGAACCTTCGGGTCCAGCCACTTTTGGATAAATGCAATTAGAAAATGACTGGAATTCAATTGTGTAGCTCAGCAGAGATGGAGATCTTCCTTCTCACTGGTCTTAGTTTCCTCTGTGTTTTTAAAAAATTTATTTTAAAGAGGGTAAAATTAAATAGAACAAAACAGAACATAAGAAAGCAATGTAAGAGACTTAAAATTCAAAGCAAGACAACCAGAGATCTTCACTATCATATTGTCTCTTGTTTTCTTCCAAATAGTTGTCCATAACTTCACATACAGTGCATTCATACAAAACAAAATAGTATAAAACTGATCTGAACAGGATGATGAAGGCGTTTTAGGTCTTCAAGCCCAGACAATAAGGAAGTAAACAATGGCTGCCATAATGTCTCTCATTTTCTTTAAAATAGCTGTCCATAGCTTTATGCATGTTGAAATTAAACAAAACAAAACAGACTAAAATCACTGTGAACAAAGATTAATATTATTGCTGGATTTCACATCATGATGCTACAGAATCAGCACTGGGTACTGTAGTATCTCCTTTTCTTTAAAGTAGTTGTTCATTTCATCATGCATTATATAATCAGTTCTCATAAACTATAATTTCTATGCATGCATAAGTCTCTACACATATATCTATCCTTTCTTTTAGAGGGAAAAACAAAATAAAGCAAGACAAAACAAACCAAATTCCTAGAAAAACATGAAATGTAAAACACAATACAAGGTGATCCCCAATGGTTACTATGATGTCTCTTGTTGTCTTCAATAGAATTGCCTATATTATCGGGCATAATATAATTGAATATAGCAGTACATAACAATATTAACAAAAAACAAAACATCAGAGACATCATAGGACTTCAGAAGCAGGTAATAATCAAACAGAGTGGGCATCCTAGTGGATCTTGTCATCTTCAGTGTAGTTGCCTATACTCTCAGACTTGATACTATCAATCATAGCAGATTTGAATAAAATCAGTCAATACAAAATAACAATCTAACCAACCAGATTCAAATAAGATCAATCATAATAAGACAGTGTAAATTATACAGGGATTCAGATTAAGTTAATAGGAAATTAAGAGTGATTACCGTAATATAGCCTGCTATTTTTGGGATAGATGTCTGTGCCCTCAAATCTAGTACAAGTAGACAAACTAGAACAAAATATAATCCATCTAAACAGAGCGACGAGAATAATGTGGATTCTAAATCCTGATACATTATTAACAATATCCCTGCCTTCCTTTTTTAGACAGTTCCTCCCCTTTCACTCCCACAGGGTGCTGCACATTTTGGGTCCCACCAACTCCCTCAGTTTTTAGATTGGGGGGGCAGCCTGCTATTTACCTAAGTGGTTCCAAGCCTTCTCACTCCTGGACTTGATAGCAAGTTGTATTCCTTTACCTAGAAAAGCCCCAAGGTTTTCCTTCGTTATAGCTGAGTAGTTCTCTACTGCACAAAAGTATCTTATCTTTCCAACCTCTCTGCAGGTGCTGGGTAAGTTGCCCCTATTTCTCTCTGGTTCCCTGTCACATAGAGCATTGTTTTCTTTCTTTTTTTTATTTAAGGAGAAAAAGAAAAAAACAGAAAAAGGGTATAAGTAATACAAAATTTAAAAAATAAACAGTAAGAAATCACTAGTTAATAGATTACATATTCTCATCTTAGAAATAGTTGTCCAAGTTACAAAATTGAAGCATATAAAGTGGACTTTCAAACAGTGAGAGTACAAAGAGTTTTGTTCAATGATCCAAAAAAACTCAGTAATATGGTTATCCATCTTACACACTCAAATATATATGCAGTTATAACCTTTAGAGCACCTTTTCTTTTCTTTGACACATTTGGGTTTTATTACTCCCACAGTTCTTATTACTTTTTTTGAAGAAAGTAAAACCAAAAGCGACATATCAGAACAGAGTCAGTCAAATCAAAAGGATGGATGTAATAGATAATGTAAAAACAAAATACAAGGTGGTCAACAATGGTTACCATACTGCCTCTTGCTATTTTAAGAAGAATTGCCAGTTATAATAAAATTGAACAAAACAGTAAAGAATAAAACCAAAGCATTGGGGATATTACAGGACTTTAAAAGAAGATAATAGTCAACCAGAATGGGCGTCATAATGAATCTTATTGTCTTCACAGTTTTGCCTATACTTTGGAACTTGGTACTATCAAGCAAAGCAGAATAGGGGAAAATCAATCAAAACAAGATCATGAGGGCAATTCAGGATTTCAAATCAACTTATTGGAAATAAAAGTAGGTTACTATAATGTATCCTGCTATTTTTAATTTATTTTTCCCTTAATAAAAAAGTAAATAATTAAAAAAAGGGGATTGAGATAAAAGAGGGCATAACAACAGAACAGCGCAGGTCAGAACATAACCATTTAAGCAAAATAGTGTTTCACCACAAGATATCCTGACATAAAAGTAGTTACCATAGTGTCTCTTTCCTTGAAATCTTTGAGTATAACTTCCTATACTGTAGCACCAAACATATCAAGACACTATAAAACCATTCAAGAGAATGACATTATTACCTGGTATTTAGAACCAATTAATAGAAAATGAACAATGGTTTCTGTATAATCTCTTTGTCTATAAAAGTTTTTACTTATATTATCATATATAATAAAATTCAATAAGATACAACCTTTTAAGACCAATGGAGACAGAAGAATACAAGTTTGATGGGACTTCAAAACAAGATGATACTAAATCAGCGTTAGCTATTATGATGTCTTGTTTTCTCCAAAACAGCTGTTCCTACCATCCGATCTTCTCTGCCTCATTTCTCTTTTTCTATCGTTTGTTGTCAGTTTGTCTTCTTCATTTCACTTTCTGCTCCATTCATTGTGGCCTCTCTGCCACTATTTCTGGAATCTTGGTATTTTCCTTTTTTAGAATATCCTGCAGTATTCTCTGTAGAGTTGAATTGGTGGTTGCAAATTCCCCTAGTTCCTCTTTATCCTGGAAGCACCTTGTTTTTCCATCAATTTCTAGGGACAGTTGTGCAGGATATATCAATCTTGGCTGGAGGTTATTATCTTTCAAAGCTTGAATGTGATTTGATGGTTTGTGCTGAGAAGTCTGCTGTAATTCTGATGGGTGTTCCCTTGTAAGTGATCTGTTTCTTGTCTCTGACGGCTTTTAACATTCTGTTCTTATATTGGATTTCTGGAATTTTGATTATTATATGCCTGGGTGTAGCTCTGTTTGGGTTGTAGGTGGTTGGGGTCCTGTGTGCCTCATTATCTGAGTTTCTTTACCATTTGCTAAATTATGGAAGTTCTCTTGGATTGTTTCTGTGAGTAGCTTTTGTAGTCCATTTGTTTGTGTCCCTACTTCTTCTTTTATGTTCTTAATTCTTAAGTTATAGATCCTCTTATCATCCTCTAGCCTTTGTATTGTTGCTGTTTGTTTTTTTTGTTATTTTTAAGAAGTTTTTCATTTCATGCTCCCATATTACAAATCTGCCCTTCAGTTCAGATAATGTATCCTTAGTTTCTTTCAAGCTGTTATGCTAGTTTTCGATAGAGTTTTTAGTTTCCTGGTAGTCTCTTTGAACTTGCTTCATGTATTCTATGTTTTCTCTATTTTCTCCATCAAACAATTCTCCCCTTTTTTTCTGTTCTTCCATTCCACCATCTGGTTTTTTTTTTTTTTTTTTGGGTGGTGCTTAGCATTCCTCTAACTATTCTACTTATATCTTGCTTCAGGTCATTAATAACTTCATTACTGAACTCATCTATGAGGCTCTGGAGATAGTGCTTTATGTCTATTGGTGCCATGTCTGAGATTGCATGTTTCTCAGGATTGGGGGCCGAGGACCCTTTCTTGTTGCTCCCTCTTCCCATATTTTTTGTTCCTTTTACACAAGCAAATATAGGAGGCCCAGTTTCTTTCTTTGTTGGTTACAGTTTGTTTGAATTGTGCTGGCTAGGTGTTCCCACACACTGCAGTGTACTAGGAAGACAGAGACCTGGGCAGCCTATGCTGGGCCTGCCCCTCCAGGTCAACCTACTGAAGTCTTCTCTGCTAGAGTCCACCTCCTGGTGCTGGGACCTGGTTTGGGCTAGCCTATTGGGTCTTAGTCAGCGGTGTCATGCAGGCCAGGCACTGCCCACCAATCTCACTTGAGAGGGGAATATGTGACTGAAGTCACTGCAACAACCTGTTCTGGCTAGTCTGCCCAGTCCCAGTATGTCCTTTGCTGAAGCCTCCTACTCTGTGGAACGGTCTCCAATCCGCTCACTCACCACAGATCAATGCAGGGCTCCAGGCCAGTCCCACTCTCAACTCCATTCACTGCTTCCCACTCTCAGAGCTTTCACACCTCTCTCCTTGCTGCACCAATAAGGACACAGCAGCGGCTGCAGGAAATTCAAATCGCAGCTTCCAGGGGCATGGGGTCCAGCTTCCAGGCTGAGACCTTATCTGTTCCTGTTATATCACTGGGATTGAGTTTCCAGTTGGTTTCTGTGAGTTTAGTTTGTTCCTGGGTCAGCAAAGTATATCTCCCCTTGCTTAGGATTTCTTGCCTGGCTCCATTCCTGGATTTTAAGTGCAGTTTCTCAGAGAGTCTTTGAAGCTGCTGCTATCTATCCACCATGTTCTCCCGGAAGTCCAACATTTTTTCTTGGTGAGTACATTCAATTTTCTTCTGGCCAGGGATTAAGCTCAGCAGCATGAGTGCCTTCCTGGCAAGCACAAGGTTGTGAGTTCCATCCAGTTTTTGGTTTCAGGCCACACTCAGTTGGCTCCAAGGCAGGCGGGCAGAGCATTGTTTTCTCATGTTTGATTTTTGGTCTATAAACTCTCTTTCAGGGTAATTATATTTCCTATACAGAGCATCTCGATGGACCCTACCTCCTCATCTACTCTGCCTGTGTTTCTTTTTGTTAGTGTATCAAGGCCATCTATGTTAGAGATGATAGCCAAACTTCCTCATCTCTGCTATGCTATTTTTCTGCCATTGTTCTACTTTTCTCCTTCATTCCACAGAGTGCCCTGTTCATTGAGGCCTCTCTACCACTGTTCCTGAAATCCTAGCTTTTTTCCTCTCTCTAGAATGTCCTTCAGCATTTTTTGTAGGGTTGGATTAGTGGTCACAAATTCCCCCAGTTCCTCTTTGTTGTGGAAGTGTCTTGGTAATCCATTAATTTTTTCAGGGTACATCAATCTGGGTTGGAAGTTATTTTCTTTCAGGGCTTAGAATACTTTGATTCAGGCTCTTCTTTTTTATTTTAAAGAGATTAAGACAAAAGAGGATGTAACAAAGCAGATCAGATCAGAACAATGCAAGTAACACAGCATTTTACCACAAGACAACTCATAATTTATAGTTACTATCATAGCGTCTCTTTCTTTGAAATAGTTGAGCATAGCTTCATGTACGATAGTATCAAGCATAACAAAACAGTATAAAACCATTCAAGAGAATGAAAGCATTACAGGGATTTCAGAAATATAGCAGAGAACTAACAATGGCTATTATATTATCTCATTATCCATAGAAAATTTGTTTATACTATCACAGATAATAAAATCCAATAAGATATAACTTAAGGATAGAACCAAAGGCAAGAGAAAAACAAAAGCATAGTAGGACTACAGAGTAAGATGATACTAAATCAGCTCTGGCTATTCTAATGTGTTCTTTTCTTTAAAATAGCTGTTTATACTACCACAGATAAGAAAATCAAATAAACTAGAATAAAACCATTTCAACTAAAGAATGCAGACACTATAAGGCTTCAGAGCAATGTAATGGGGAATCATGATTACTATAAACTCTTATGTACTCTTACCATTTCTTACACTAGGGAGACTATTTGGTATTTATACACATGAGTTTGATTTATTTCATTAATAAGTATGGTCTCAAGTTGTGTCCATTTATTTATAAATGTCTCAGTGTGATCCTTCTTTGTAGCTGAGTAGTACTCCATTGTCTAAAAATACCACAGCTTTTTTTTTTTATCCATTCCTTAGTTGATGGACACTTAGATTGTTTCCAAGATCTGGCTATTACAAATTGTGCTGCTATAAACATGGGTGCACATATATCACTGTGGTATGATGTTTTCAGTTCTTCTGGGAATATGCCTAGAAGTGGAATAGCTGGAACAAATGGGACTTTCAATCCCAGTTTTTTGAGAAATCTCCAGACTGACCTCCACAATGGCTGCATCAATCTACACTCCCACCCACAGTGCAGGAGAGTTCCTTTTTCCCCACAGCCTCTCCAGAATTTGTTGTTGGTAGTTTTCTTGATCCTGGTCATTCTTTCAGGAGTGAGATGGAATCTCAGTGTGGTTTTAATTTGCATTTCTCTAATGAGCAAAGATGATGGACATTTTTTCATGTATTTATTTGCCATTTGTATTTCTTCATTTGAGAACTGTGTATTCATCTCAGATGCCCATTTTTGGATTGGATCTTTGAATTTTGGGGGTCTGATTTTTAAAAATTCTTTACATGTTTTAGCCAAAGTCCTTGGTCTGAGGGAGAGTTCACTAAGTTTTTTTCCCAGTTTGTGGGTTTTCTTTTCACTATGCTGGAGATTTCTTTTGACATGCAGAAACTTTTTAATAAGAAGTGGTCCCAGTTATTGATTCTGGGAAGTATTTCCTGTGCAGTTTGAGTCCTGTTCATGAATTCTCTACTTATCCCTTTGTCTTCAAGATTTTTACTTAATTTATCTTCCAACAGATTTAGTGTTTCTGTTTTAATATTCAGATCTTTGATCCATTTAGATTTTATTTTAGTACATGGTGATAGGCATGGGTCTACTTTTTGTTTTCAGCATGTGGAGAGCCAGTTTTTCCAGCACCATTTATTAAAGAGACTGTCGTTCTTCCAGTGAACCTGCTTGGCCCCTTTATCAAAGATAAGGTGGTTGAGTGTGTTTGTAGTTGTGGTTGTATCTTTTAATCTATTCCATTGATCTTCAGCTCTGTTTTGATTCCATTATCATGTTGATTTTATTACACTTGCTTTGTAGAATAACTTCAAGTCAGGGATTGTGGTGCCTCCTGCCTTGCCTTTGCTGCTTAGAATTGCTTTTGATATTCTAGTTCTCTTCTGGTTCCAGATGAATTTTAGGAATGGTTTCTCTAGCTCTATGAGGTATGTTGATGGCATTTTCATTGGGATTGCATTGAATCTGTATAACAGTTTTGGGACAATGGCCATTTTTAGAATATTTATTCTTCCTATCCATGAGCCAGGGATATTTTTTCCATTTTCTGAGACCCTCTTCAATTTCTTTTTTCAGGGTATTATAATTTTCCCTGTATAGATGATTTACTACTTTTGTGAGATTAATTTATAAGTATTTCATTTTTTGGTTGTTAGTGTGAAGAGTGTGGCTTCTTTTATTGATTTGATGGTTTGTGTCAAGAAGTTTTTTGTGATTTTGATGGGTTTTCCTTTCTAGGTGATCTGTTTCTTTTCTCTGATGGCTTTTAATATTCTGTTCTTGTGATGAATTCCTGGGATCTTGATTATTATATGTCTGTGTATAGCTCTGTTTTGGTTGTAGGTGGCTGGAGTTCTGTATGCCTCATACATATGAATATCATTTGCTTTTCCTAGGCTTGGGAAGTTTTCCTTAATTATTTCTGTAAATAGCCTTTGTATTTCCTTTGTGTTCAACTCTGCTTCTTTACTCACATTTTTTATTCTTAAGTTATAGATCCTCTTGTCATCTTTTAGCCTTCGTATTGCTACTGCCTGTTTCCTTGTTATTTTTAAGAGATCTTTCCTTTCATGATCAGACATTGCAAGCCTATCTTCGCATTAATCTATCTCTAGTTTCTGTCAGGTAATTTTTCCAGCTTTCAATGGAGTTTTTAATTTCCTGGTAATATCTTTGAATCTGTTGCATGTATTCTAGGCTTTCTTTATATTTTTCATTGAATGTTTATTTTTTTGTACTCCTCCATTCTTCCATCTGTCTTCTTGAGAGGTGCTTAGGATTTCTTTTATTAATCTTCTTATATCTTGCTTTACTTGAATTAATATTTCAGTTTTGAGCTCGTCTATGATGTCATGAAAACATCTCTTTATATCAGCTCATGCCATGTCTGATATTGCATGTTTGCTTCCCTCAATCTCTTCTGTATTTACTTCTCCTAGAACAATATTCACTGGTTTGGGGCTGGGGACTTTTTCTTATTTCTTTCTCTTGTCGTGTTTTTGGTTTATTCCATATACATGTATAGTGGAGGCAGATCCCAGCCCCTTTTCTTTTTGGTTATGGTTCTTCTGAAGCGTGCTGGATAGGGATTTCTGCCCTCTCCAGTTTGCTGTTGGTCATTGAGGTGCAAGCTGGGGTGGTGTATATTGGCTCCTCCCTTCCGAGCCAGTCAACCAGTGGGGGCCTTCACCATGTTAGTGTGTGGTATGCATATGCAATTGGTTTGGGACAACTTTGAGGACAATTTTGTTCCTGGCTACTGGGGCCTGGCCAGGGGTGTGACCCAGCCCACGCAGATCCCACCAATCTGCTCTGGGCAGGAAGCAACCAACTGATCCTCTTTGTTCATGCCCATCCTTCCCAATTCCAACATGTCATCCAGTCAGTTGACTCTTTCCCGTGGAGGGTCTTATTCCAAACACTCACTGCAGGTTAGTGCAAGTCTCCATCCTGACTCTGTTCTCTGTCTGGCTCACTGACCCTAAACTTCAGGGCGACTGTGGCTCTGGTGGCAAGCGCGCTGCGGCTGCGCGTCTGGGCAGCTCCAGTGAGAGTGCTGTGGCCGCGTATCAGAGTGGCTCTGATGGCAGTTCCAGGATCGTGCATCTCACCCATTCCTTTCCCTTTAGTTTCTTCCTGGGTCGAGAGGATCTATCTCCTTCTGTCTGGCCTTCTTCAGGATGTTTTATTCTGGCATTTGAGCTGTTTGTCTCAGGGAGGCTCTGTACTCTGCTGCTTACTGACCCACCATCATTAGCTCCTAACGTCCACACAGGGCAGATGTGACTGACTGATTTCCAGTAGCCTTTGTCCTCTGGATCATGAGGGTATTTTTTCTCCTCATTTTCTTGTTCAGGGGTGGAGCCAACAGCATCCAGTGGAGGAGATCCACCTGGTACCTGGAAGAGGACTAAGCTGCTGGGAAGGTGCTGGGCTGGTATCCTCACCACCACCCTACAAGTTTTACAACATAACCAGTCGAGGCAGCTGGGAAAAGGCACAACAGCTGCCTAGGCTCGAATTTAATTTGAGTATAAAGATACATTCATGGGGGCTGGGGATTTAGCTTAGCGGCATAAGCGCCTGCCTTGCAAGCAGGCAGTCGTGAGTTCGATCCCTGGTACCGATAAAAAGGAAAAAGACAAAAGAAAATATATTCATGGTCCTCCTTGTGCATTTTATGGGCCATTCAAGCATAACATAGTTATTTCATGAATTCTCAAAGGTCTATTTTATATCTCCTATGCACATGCACACAAAAAGGCCAATGAAAAAAGGGATAAAAAGCATTCATAGAATAGCCTATATTTCTATAATAGTTCTGTATGTCCACTCTGTGGTTATTTTCTTTCTGTGTCTGAACATTTTTAGAAGAGAAAGCAGATGAATGTTGAGGGAAAGATACATTTAGGTACAATAGTGTAATTGTTATCACTGTACTACATTTGTTTAGCAAATATCCAAGTGCATTTAAAATGAGAGTCTGCCTTTTTGCTGGTGGTTATCACTCATGGCCGTACATCCATCCATACATTAAAATGATATTTATTTACACTTAATTTTAACATGTTGGCATATGTTGATGGAACAATTTTTACATATGCAGTTTTTTTCATAGGACTTGGGCATGGTGTTCAATGGGGAATATTTTATATAGGTGACAAAGTGTTGGTCTAAAATGTAAGTCTGTATACATAGGATATCTTCCCATCTAAGCCAAAAAATACTGGGCCATTGCTAAGTCATCTTAATGAGTTAAGGATTGTGTGTAGCTTTATTTTTTGAAGTGAATGTATTTGTATCTGTTTTGAAACTCTCAGGGATCAGTCAAACAAATACTCTTGTGGATGGGAAGAATACATGGCCATAAAACTCCATGACTTATTTCTCTCTGAGATGAGAAGGGATTGTCCAGGACAAAGCTATGCCATGGAATTGAATTTGGTTTTGAACACTGTTCCCACCAGAGTCCTGATGTGTGAAATAAATAACTCCTTCTCTTTTGTACAGAAGAGCACAGACACCTTTGTCACATACATCTGTCCTAGAGTAAGCCACTTTTTATTTGTAAGCAAGGCCACAGGAATTAAACTCTCCCAACAAAGGAGACAGTGTGAATGGATTTCAGGTTGCTGCTCTGCTTTGCTACTAAAAGGAAAAGGGAAACGTCCCCATCAAGGCCTGGTGGCCTGGAGGAGGCTGGTGAAAGCTGCCTATGCCTGGTCTCCACACTCAGCTCCAGCCTTGTGCTGCTGTGAGGAGCATGCCATTCCCCATGTGCTCCCTCCCACAGGTCCAGGGTGGGGCTCTGCAGATACCTGCTCCCTTTCCTTGTCCCCTTGTACCTTCTCTTCCTTATAGGTTTAATTGATCACAATGGAGGCACACTTGACAGAACTGCCAGTCAACAGAAATTGTCCTCCCCCTACCCCAGACAGGGTACTTCTGTTTCTTAGTTGCCCAGGCAATAGTTTCTGTTCCAGTTCTGATTGCTTCTGTCTTTTAGAAATGATTGGGCACTGTGATGCAGAGCTGGTCACTACGATGCACATTGTATAAATCAGTCCCCAACTGACAACATTGTGCCTCTGTGCTTCCTGCTTGCTTATCCCATGATAAGCCCTAGACCACCAGAAATCAGGGCCTGATATTCTGGGAATGATCCTGATCAGAGCCATCAATGTTAATAAATCTACCTCCAAATCCTGGGTGTCACTTAGGTGTTTTTGCTTGCTGTTGGCAGCCACACTGCTTATTCTCTTCTAATCAGAAGATTAGCGATGTACTTTTATAAAGAAGAAAATAACACAACTCTGCAGGTGTTCATGGACTCTATGTCACTGGGCTTGGAGCAAAACTTACATTTCAGTGCAGGCCTCTCCAAGCCAGTTTAATTCCAGAGCAGAGACAGCACCAGGAATGATGTACCTGTCTCGGTGGTCTGGCCTTTCTCCACAGGACGATGCTGTTATTGGCAGGTTTCTGGTGTCCTCTTCCACTTGAAAGGTATGTTCTCAGTCTGGTAAGCTGGTTTGTTATCTGGGAAGTTGGACATTTGAGATGATTTATGAAAGCTCAGCTGTTGCTGCTGTGGGTTGTGAGACTACAGGTGGCCAGTGAGAACAAGGTCTTGTTGGCTTGATTTTGGTTGGCTCACTTGACCAGATATTTATTATTCTTTGTGTGAAACTATTTTACTTTGACAGATGCTTTGACCCTCCATGGTAATAAAGATGTGCACTGTGGTGGAGAAGCTCAAACATTGGGTAATCCTTAGACATTCCCATTAGTTTTGGTAAGGCCTATTTGTACATGCATATTTAGTAGGACCTAGAAGACCACAGATCAGATAGCTAAGATACAGAAAATCTGTTTTGAATGAGAAAAGAATAGTTTTTTTTTCATTGTGCTTTCTCATCCAGATACTATGTACTTAGTATATTGTCTCCTTCTGAAGGCAGCGTAAGGCTCTCTTGGATCAGAGCAAGCTGATCTTTAAGCAAGCAAACTCTTTTCATGTGCTACTATCAAGCTGAGAAGCCAGTTTTCAGAGTTGGTGTGGGGAGAGGAAAGATAGGTTTAACCTCATCATGATGAAGAGTATCAGCTGTGGTAGATTCCAGTTCAGTTCCCTTTTGCCATCACTAATGTAGCTGTAACTTTTTTTATCTCTGAGTTTCAGGGTCCCAGATGAAACCAAAACTCCCAGTACTATAAAGTGTAAATGTATGGTGGACATCACTTAATGTAGCTATAGTATAGGCATGAAATAAAGGGTCAATAAAAGATAGCTGCGACTTTTACTTTGCAAACCAGCTTTCTGATTGCAATAAATACATGGAATTTTTATTTAAAGAGATAAAAAACAGATAAAGATGATAGAAATAATACAGAATTTCAGAAAAATAAACAGTAAGAAATCGCTAGTTGATAATTTATATATTGTCATCTTAGAAATAGTTGTTCAAGTTACAAAATTAAAGCATACAAAGTAACATTCAAATAATGACACTACAAACAGTTCTGCTCAATGATCCAACAAAAACTTAGTAATATGGTTATCAGTCCTACACACTTGTTTTTTATCTTAAAGAGGATAAGATTAAACATGACAATATGGAACAGAACAGTTCATAAGGAAACAATTTAAAGAAACACAGATTTCAAAGCAAGTCTACTGGAGATCTTCACTGTCTATCTTATTGTCTCTAGTTTTCTTCCAGATAGTTGTCCCCATCTTCACACACATTGAATATATACTGGACATTATAGAACTAATCATGTCATTACAAGGATGATGAAGGCTTTTTAAGTCTTCAAGATCTGATTTTCAGGAAGTCAATAATGGCTACTATAATCTCTCTCATTCTCTTCATAGTAGATGTCTTTATTTTATGTATGCTGAAATTGAACATAATAGACTAGACTAATATCACTCTGAACAGTGAATAATAGTATTGCTAGATTTTATATCGTAATGCTAGAGAATTAGCATTGGGTTTCTTAGTGTCTCTTCTTCTTCAGAGTATCTATTCATTACATCGTGCATTATATAATCTGTTCCTGTAAATAGTTTAGAAATTCTTCCCATGTGTGAATCTCTACATGTATATCTATCCTTTCTGTATTATAGGGAAAAACAGATCAAAACAAAACAACAAAACAAATTCCTAGAAAAACATGAAATGAAAAACGCATATAAGACCACAATATTAAGTGATCTACAGTAGTTACTATGCTTTCTCTTGTTATTTTCAATAGAATTGTCCACATTATCAGGCATTATTTAGTTAAGCATAGCATTACATAGCTATTTTTATTAAAACTCAACTTTGAAGGCATTGTAGGACTTGAAAGCAGTTGATAATCAAAACCAGAATGGATATCTTTTACATCTTGTCATCTTCAGAGTAGTTGCCTTTACTCTTAGACTTGATACTATCAAGCATACCAAATTCAAATAAAATCAGTCAAGGCAAAATAGTGGTCTAATAAACCAGCTTCAAATAAGATCAGTCATAGTAAGATAATGTAAGTAATACAGGGTTTCGGTTTAAATTAATAGGAAATTAAGGATAGTTACCATGGTATAACCTGCTATTTTTGGGTTAGCTGTCTGTACCCTCAAATCTCATGTGAGTAGTCAGACGGGAACAAAATATAATCAAACTAAACAGAGAGATAAGACTACTGTGGCTTTTAAATCCTGATACACTTTTAACAAAGTCCTCTGCCTTCCTTTTTTAGGCAATTCTTCACCTCTCCCCTTCTCAGGATGCTTTGTATATTTTGGGTCCCACTAGCTCTTTTAGTTTTTAGATTAGGGGACCAACCTGTTATCTATCTGAGTGTTGATGAACCTTTTTACCTCTGAGCTTAATCTTGAGCTGTGTTCCTTTACTTACTAAAGCCACAAAGGTTTTCTTTCCTTCCAGCTGTGTAGTTCTACACTGCACAAAAGTGTCATAACTTTCCAACCTATCTGTGGCTGCTGGATGAGTTCTCCTTATTTATCTCTGGCTTCCTGTCACATATAGCATTATTTTCTCATTTCTGACTCTCAGTTTATTAACCCTCTTTCAGGTTAAGTGTATTTCCTATTCAGACCATCTTGATGGATCCTGCCTCTTAATCTACTCTGCCGTGTTTCTTTTTTGTTAGTGTATCAAGGCTATCTATATTAAAGATTATAGCTTACCATCTCTGCCTCATCTCTGCTATTCTATTCTGCTATTATTTGTCCACTTTACTCCTTCATTCCACTGTCTGCCCTGTTCATTGAGGCCTCTCTACCACTGTTACTGGAATCCTGGTATTTTTTCCTCTCTCTGGAATGTCCTTCAGTATTTTTTGTAGAGTTGGGTTGGTGGCTGTGAACTCCCACAGTTCCTCTTTGTCTTGGAAATATCTTATTTCTCTATTAATTTTTTTTGTCTTTTTCCTTTTTATCAGTACCAGGGATTGAACTCACGACTGCCTGCTTGCAAGGCAGGTGCTTATGTCGCTGAGCTAAATCCCCAGCCCCCATTTCTCCATTAATTTTTAGAGAGATTTGAGAGTTTGTGCTGATAAATCTGTCATTATTTTGATGAATTGTCCTTTGTAGGTGATCTGCTTCTTTTCTTTGGCCACTTTTAATATTCTGTTCTTGTGGTGGATTTCTGGAATCTTGATTATTATATGTCTGGATGTAGATCTGTTTTGCTTGTAAGTGGCTGGAGTTGTGTGTGCCTTATATATCTGGATATCATTTCTTTTTCCTATGCTTGGGAAGTTTTCCTTAATTATATCTGTGAATATTCTTTGTAGTTCATTTGTGGTTACTCCTGCTTCTTTGCTCACATTTTTTATTCTTAAGTTGTAAATCTTCTTGTTGTCTTCTAGCCTTTGAATTTTTTCTTCCTGGTTCCTTGTTATTTTTAAGAGATCTTTTCTTGCACAATCACACATCATAAATCTCTCTTCAAGTTTTGAAAGGCTAACTTTAGTTTCTGTCAAGGCATTTTGCCAGCTTTCAATGGAGTTTTTAGTTTCCTGGTAATCTCTTTGGATCCATTTCATGTATTTTAAATTTTGTTTATATTCTTCATCAAAGGTTTTTCTTCCTTTTCTGAGTTCTTCCATTCTTTCATCTGTGTTCTCTTGGGAGGGCTTATCATTTCTTTAATTAATCTTTTTATATCTTGCCTCACTTGGATCAGAAGTACAGTTTTAAATTCGTCTATGAGGTCATGAAGGTATTTCTTTATGTCTGCGGATGTTGTGTCTAATATTGTGTGATTACTGCACTGGTTCTCTTCTGTATTTACCTCTCCTGGGCTTATTTTCCCAGGGTCAGTGGCTGGAGGTTTTTGTTTTTTATTTCTGTCTTGTCATGTTTCTAGTTTCTTTCAGACAGGTGTGTCCTGGAGGTCTCTGGCCCTCTCCCTATTGCTTAGGATCTTTCTGAACCATGCTGACTGGGGTTTTGCTGCCCTCCCAAATTTGCTGTTGTCTGAGGTACACACAGGGGTGCAGGGATGGTGCAGGCTAGCTTCTAGCCTCTGAGCCAGTTTACCCACAATTTCCTTCAGGGACTTAGGCTGCACTTTGTGGACATCACAGAGTTGTGACCTTTTTGTCCCTGGTTACTGGGTCCCAACCAGAGGCGTAGCTCAGCTCCAGCAAAGCCCACCAATCCTCTCTGCACCAGGAGCTGTGGACTGATGCTGCCGCAGTGCCAGGCTCTGCCCAACTCCAAGATGTCCTCCAGCCAGCCACAGCAGCGGCAGGACCCAATTCCCAGCACTCACCGGGAATCAATGCAGTTCTCCATCTTGGCTCCAGTCCACGCTGCACCATGTCCTCCAGCCAAGGGCTCAGGACTCAACAATTCCTGTTATCAGTTACCGTGGCTTGCCTGACTCCACAGTGCTCCCAGCACAGTGCAGACCGGTCTCAGTGAGCCCGTAGGGTTCCAGCCCTCCACTTGCATTTTTCCTTCCTCTGCAGAAGTAGATTCTAGCTTGATGTGGTTTTCCATGCCTAGATCAGCATTCTGCCTCTTCAGAAAACTGCACGGCATCTGGCTTTGGCGCCCAGGCACATGATCCTCTCTGTGGCCTCCTCCGGCGTGGCCAGGCAGTTCCAGCTGCTCTGAGGGGCCCCAGGACACAATTTCCAGTACTCACCGAGAACCAATAAAGCTCTCCACCTTGGCTCCATTTCACACTGATGCATCCTCCCTTCAAGGGCCTGGGATTCGACTCCCGGTATGGGCAGCTGTGGCTTCAGTGCGACTTTGGATCATCCGATTCCAGAGCGTGCTCAGCATAGTGTGGAACAGGTCTCGGTGAGCGTGTCAGGCTTTAGCTCTCTACCTGTGCTTTTCCTTCCTCTTCCTAATTTTATTTTTTCCTTCGGTTTCCTCCTGCCTTAATAAGAATCATTCTTCAATCATCTGACCCTCTCCCTGTTGTCAAATTCTAGCACCTGTTTTCCCTGCAGAGGTCTCTATTCAGCTTCCTATCAAGCCACCATTTTTTTTCAGTCTCCCCCACATAGATGTTTTTAAAAAGTCTGTGTAAGAAACACAGTACAGTATAAGAATATTGTACTAAAGTGAAGATCCCCTTCCAAGATAATATGCATTATTCCAAGCATACTTATTTCTTGAACTAAGCTAAACACAACGTATCTTCCTAGATGCCAGGGTAGAAAAGACTACTTGTTTTAATATTTTCTTAACTAATATGAGCAACGATGAGAGTCTGTGTTTTTGTGGAGTATACTATTTTCTTTTGAATGCATTGCTATGTTAGATGCTTATCACTCGTTCACAAGGCTGTGGGTGGATGGTTAATCAGGACTGAGGAGTTTCTGGGATACAAAGAGGAGCATTGGAAGATGGACAGTAAGGAGAAATATCAGGAAACAGAGTGGAGCCGATTGTGAGTAATGATCTGAAGGAAGAAGCGAGAGACACGGCAGAACACGTCAGCTCTGTATTGGAAGTGTGAATGGCATAAAGTGCTCAAGTAGTCGTGAGTCAGGTCCGCATCCGATCTTTAACGTTCCCTGCTTCTCACTATTTTGCGTTCATCAGCACTAACGTTTTTACACGCAGAGAAGAGATTTGGGGCAGCACACACAGTTTAAAAGCAGAAAACTAGAAAATGCAGTCATTTCTTCTTTGAGTACCTCTCTCAGTCACATGTATTTTAAATGACGCTCAAAAGTTCCAGATGGGAACAAGGTTATCTCAAAGGAAATCTTTTTGGAAATTTAGTGTCACACTAACCACCCATACATCCAGCTTCGTGGAGGAAGACCATGTTTTGGAAGAAGATAACAACAATACATCTGTCTTTTCCAAACCCAGCGCAGCACAGAGTATCAGATTAAGGGAGATTTGTGAACTCTGTTTCTGAAAACGTGCAGCAGGTTCTTTGGTCATAGCATTACAGGAATTCCTTTAAGAAGACAGTAGTTTATTTTCTGGCACACCTCTGCCATGCCTTGGGGACATCTTTTCTCAGTTAAATTTTATCCTTTAGAAATTACTTTGTAGCTCTTAGGGACATCATTGAGCAACTGTTTAACATGGAAGTACTCAGTCTGCAGGGATCTGCTGAGGCCTACATACATCAGCAGGCCACCCTGGCATTCGCCGCAGCAATCTCAGCCTGTGAAATAGCATAATTTGGCAAATTAAGAAAATAAAGCATCTATTGATCACACAATGAAAACAAAAGATGGTCCCTTATTGTTGGAGATCAAAAAGTTTGTGATTAGTGATCACTTCCTAGAAGGTGGCGATGCAATAATTCAGTGATGTTCTTAAAAGTTCCAGTAAATTTTCATCATTTCAAATCTTACTGAGGCCATTAGATCAAGGCTGATTTGGACATGAATGCTTTTCTGATACAGAGATGTATAAATGGGATCAGATGGTCAAGGTAGTTCAAGTAAGTGGTAACTATTAATTTTATTGAGAAGACCTCCCTCAATTGATGGTCCTTGCTTTGTAAGACTGGTCTGTCTCCAAAGGGTTAACTCACATTCCGCTAATGGAAACATTATCACAAGACAGAGTGATATAGTTTAATGCACCCTGCTTTGAATTCAGAGTTCATGTGTAGTCTGGACTAAAGGCCAAATGAATTTACAGCTCTTCATGCCTCTCTATGGAGGGCCATTTTTACTGAAGGATATGTAAATATGGCACTAATCAGAGGTTCTAGGATTCCAAATGCCATAAAAGGTTATGACCCGAAGCTCTCAAACTGTGTGAGTGAGGGTACAGAGTGATGCCCTTTGAGTGACAGTGAACATGGGGTATTTTGCATGAAAAATAACTGCTAATAAATGACCCCTGCTTTTTTCTCTTCACATCCATGACAGTAATGAATGGGAAGGCGAGGTGTCTCCCACACCCAGTGTTATTTACACCTAACCGCACTGTCTGGCCTGAGTGCTGGCTTCCATTCAGGAAGAAGGAAAAAAATAATTTGTTTCAGGAGATAATTTCTCCTTACTCACTTTCTGGCTTCCCAGTGAGATCTAAACACAAGAGAAAGAAATAGGTATCTGTAAAAATGAGAGTGCACTCAGAGGTGTGTGGGCCCTTGTGGAACACAGAGCAAGCCTTGGAATGACCTCTTCAAGGGCTGCTGGTGGACGTTTAGCCACTTGGAATCTCTGCCTCCAGCCCTTTGGGATGCTTTTGCACACTCAGGGTTGGTCCACACTGATTTTCTTTTTCTTTTCTTTTTTAAAGACAGGGTCTTGCTTCGAAGCCCAGACTGGTCTCGAGCTCATCATAGTCCTCCTCCTCGGTCTCCTGTCTCAGCCTCCCAAAGGCTGAGATTTGCATTATGCACATTACACGTTCTTACATCCAGTTACGCTTAACTTTATGAGAAAAGGAGCCATTCTGTTCATGTTTGATTGCTCCAAATATTTTGGCTAATTTGTAGGTCATACAGTGCCTTAAGCTGCAATATTCTCACGGACCACGATTATGTTCAAAAGTTTCCGAGGAAATGTACTGTTAGGGCTAAAGTCTTTTTTTGAAATCTCATTGTTAATAATTACAATTCTTTGACACCTTCTGATGTCTCTCCAATAGAATGATTACTCTGTTTTAAAATCCCAGATGCCCACACTGCCTCCCCATACACAGTTCACTTTTCTGCTGTGGGTCTAGGTCTCCCCAGCCAGGCATTTTTTTGGGGGGCTGGGTGGTGGGGATTTATTCAGGAGTGACTACCACCGAGCTGTATCTCCAGTCCTTTTTATTTATTTTGAGAGAGGCTTGCTAAATTGCCCTGTTAACTTGTGCTCTTCCTCCCTCAGCGTCCTGAGTAGCTGGAAATTCAAGGCCTGCACCATCTACTAGGCTCTAACCACTTTTTGATGCTTTTGTCTCTACTGTTTTTCACTCTCATGTTCTCTTTGAGCTGACCTTTTACTTGCTAAAATGTAACTGTTTGAGATTAAACAGCCTTCTGTATGGGTTTTCTGGTCTGAAACCATCCCTCAGGCACAGAGTCTGTGACGTGTTGAAAGAGACCATACTGAAGGTGGCAGGGATGGGTGAGGGGTGCTGTGGGTTTTGTGGCGCTGACACAGGCCTCTGGATTTGTTTATTTATTTAGCCTTTTTGAGACACCGTCTCCCTGTGCAGTTCAGGCTGGTCTTGAGTTCGCTTTGTAACCCAGGTTGGTTTTGAATTTTCAATAATCTTTCTGTCTCAGCCTCCCAAGTGCTGGGATTAAAGGCGTGTGCCACCACGTGTGGCCTCTAGAACCTAAAGAAGGAGTGAGAAGAAGAAACCAAAACATTAGGATTCGTTCGGGTTTTATGTCCTAGGTCTTGGAGGGACCTTCCATGCCTCACGCTGCTTGGATCCGGGAGCCCCGCCAGCCCCCACTGGGAACAGTCTCCGTGGTGGTCTGGATCCAGCCTCTGAGCTCCTACACTCAGGCCACACTAATTTCCTTATCAGCAATGCAGAGCTAACCCTCCTGTCACCCCAGAGAGAACTTCCAGCTATTTCCTAAAGCAGAAGTGGCATTCAGAGTGTGGCACTACCTGCTTTCTAGAATATTCTCCCCTGTCCTTCTTTGTGGGATTTGGGATTCATATGTTAGAAATAGGTGCCTTCTCTGAAAATGCCACCCCGCTGGCTTGTTCAAGTATGTTTTTCTATCTGCTAACCTGAAAATGTCTTGTCATTTTCAAAAGCCCAATCTTTCCATGTTTTAAAAAACCCTCCCATGGTACTGTGAGCTAGATGCAACCTCCAAATCCCAAGCATGACTCCAGCACCAAGCCCAGGCATATCACGTAGGTTATGGCTCCAATCACCCCACCGTGTCATCTATATCCTCCACTGCGGCAGGATACCTCCCAAAGAAATGTGGTGGGGCCTTCTCAAAACCAAGGAAGACAGCACAACATAACTGTTTCTAGGAAACTCCCGACCTACTATGTCCGCGAGTTCATGTTCTCTAAAATCGAAGAATGAATTTTAGGAACAACGGGGTTAAGAGCAGAACATATTTACTGAGAGAAAGAAAGCTTCTGTCTGAGAGAGAGACAGGCGGGGCCCCAAGTGGCTTGCTAAAGTCTGTCTTTTCTAGTGACTTTTATAGAGTAAAACCACGAGGTAAGAGAGTTTCAAGGTGGGGAAGACCTGGGAACTCATAAAGTGGGAAAAAGCAATGGTTAGCCACTAAGATTAACTGCTCAGTAAAATTGTTTAAATCAGGGACAAATTGGGAAGCGAGTCTCGTAGAAAGCGAGCATGCTTAATACCAGGGACCCTTCCTGTAGGATGTTGGGGTGGTGACTCTTGGTTTTCTCAGGGTGATAGAGAACTATTTAGAATATTAGTCTTTAGGATGTAGGCCCATTTATTTGGTCTTTTGTCTTGAGGCCTGGCTCACAGCACGAGGTTCCTGTCTCCCCACAGTTGCAAGGTATCTGGGCTTCTGCACTGGCTCCTTTGATGATCTAGCCCTGTCTGACTGCCTATAATATTTCTAACTCAGCTGCCTGTAACATGCTGAGTCAGTGTCAGCACAAATAAATGATTGTTTCTAGAAAAAGCCTTGGTGTCCTACCTTACTATGTGAGAATCTCGCTACATTTTGAGCACATGCAGCTGTCTTTGGATAGGGACTAGTATGTTTCATTCCTATTTGCATCAATGATCAATAGTGAAGGCTAGAACTTCCAGTTATTATGGGTCAATCATCAATCAGCTACCAGTGTCAGCCTTGCCGGATGAGGCAAGCTCGGTGATATCCTGGTGTCCTTGTCATTGAGTTATAACAGTGCTACCAAATATCACCAGCTCACTTGAAGGTTCCTTTCAACCAATTATTGATCCATCTGCCATGGGGAAGGACATTAGGCAACACTGATCTGAGCCTCCACTGGTGTCCCCGAGGCTGTGGGGAGATGAAGAAGAACCATCATACAACTACTGGGAACTGGTTGTTTCCAGTGAATCAAGGACTTGAAACCATGGTCTTTTGTGCCCTTCAAGTCTTCAGCGCAGTGAGCAACAGCCCTGTGCCTCCGTGGCCTCAGCACCCAGCCACAAGGAGCTGCTTGGCAGGGCTCTGTACTCAGCTGGCGTCACTGGATGATGGTGGAGGAGCCCGGCACAGTCCATTTCCACAGGTCACACACTCCAGATCCCACTTCCCCAGTGCACTGTCGTGAGGTGGCCAGCTCCAGAGCCAGTCTGAGAACACCTCACCAATGGCCACTTTTAACTCAAATGTTGTCATGGAGGGTGCAGTGACTGCATGAACTGTTCTGGAGACCCAAGCAAATACTTTTCTACATGGGGCCCGGGAGCTACTGATTTGTTGGGAGGTCGAATGCAGACACAGGTTGGCTCCTTGGACAGCAAAGCATGTCTAAAATGTCCAGCCAGGTACTTTGCCACAGTCAGGGAGCTGCTGCCCCACTCTGTCTCCAGGACTCCTGCTTCTCAGTCACTGTCTGCTGAGCACACTCACCTTCAAGTGAGCTGGTGATATTTGGTAGCACTGTTATAACTCAATGACAAGGACATGGAGGCTCCTGTCTGTGGGACCACAGCATCCTAGCCACTGGACTCAAGGTGGAAAACACTCAGCAGTCATGCTGACCTCCAGATGCCTTCCTGGGACATGGAGGCTGCATGTGGCCTCTTGCCTTGGTTAATTTTAGTCCATGGCTCCTGAGAGAGGATGGTTGGACTGGCACCATACTAAATTGCAACTGGATTGCTAGCTGTGCAGGGGTCTGGGAGATGGAGTCTTCAGTGTGCGACAAGGGCCATGCTTGGAATTCTCAGCACTGGTCACAAACACTGTCTTGCCCTACAGGAGGCTGAACCTGCTTCCTACTGATGCACTCAGATGATAACCACATGCCTGGGTATTGTCACTCTCCTAGAAAGTGAGTCCTGACATTATATGCCAATGTGCCCCAGAGCCGGGGCTCAATGGGTGTGTGTGTGGGATGACGTGTGTGTATGTGTGTGTGTGTGTGTGTGTGTGTGTGTGTGTGTGTGTGTGTTTAGGGTGGTGTGTGTATCCAGGAATATATGTTTCCTGAGTGCTAAAATGCTGGATTCCAGGTCATGTTTCAGAAGCAATGGAAACTTAAGACCAACTCAGTTTTTGGCATGAACAGCACACTCAAGGTGGTGAGAATGGTTTCTATCACCAAATGATCAAGTCTTGGGTGACAGCAGAAGGTGGCCTTCGATGGACATCTTTCCTGGAGGGCTGTGGGAGCCACCAGTGGAGCATCCATGACTTCCAACATGGGAAGGAAGAAGCCATGAGCATCACCAGGGCTGGACATTCTGAAGATCGCTTGCTCCTGGGTTCTCCTGTAGTCTTCATGCCTATTGAGATAGCACGATGTTTGGTGGTGGGCTGGTAATTTCTAATTCTCCTGTCCTACTCTTTGGGTGCCTTGTTTGCACTGTTGGACATGTCTAACCTCACCCCCTGGGAGGTGCTGTGTCACCCCAGACCCACTCCTGCCCACTGGTCCATACCAGGGCACGAACCAGCTGCCCATCTCAGCCCTGACCTGAGAGACCTGAAGTCTCTTCGTCTTCAGAAACACAGATTTCTGTGAAGATAAGTGTAAGTGAGACAGCCCTAGAGTTTGTGCTGGTTTTGGCCACTTAATCTGTCTTCCCCCAGTCTTACTGAATTCCTGTGTGCCTTGGGCACTAAGTGGTGTTTTCACCATGAGAGGTGAGACTCCCTTCAAACAGATTTTGGTGGGTTTCTCTCTGCCTTTTGTTCTCAGCAGGCAGATCATCAATCCTCTTAAATGTGAACAATGTTGAATAATTTACATGAAATTCAGTTTTTGACTTTGAGACTTCTGAAAATTTTCCCAGCATAGATTGATGAGTGGGATAGAAATTAAATATCAAAACAAACACAGAGATCACTGGCTCCATTACCATCTCTGTTTATACAGAAGATTGTGCTATGTAAATATTTAGCTGAATGTTACTCCTTTTAAAGCCCCAAGCCAAGCTTTCTTTTTCCCTTTATGAATAAATTGATTGAAATATGGATAAGGAACGAGAGGGAAGGAGATTTGTATGATTAGGAATAACAGAAATATCTGTTGTTATATCTGTATATCAGTGATATGATTTTGCTGTTAGAAATTTGCATAAAAATTCAACAGCCAAGAATTCAACAATCACCCGCAGTGTATGTCTGTAGGAAGAAGTGGACATGTATTGCACTACATTACCTACCTGCCTTGGGCCACATCGAGCTTCAGGGACGTCTGCAAGGGCCTCTAGCCTGACTGATGGAGACCAAGTTCCCGGAAGTGGGTCAGGAGTGACCTTCTTCCTGTGAGGTTAGAGGACTGATCGTGGGTACTGCAGGTGGGGGAAGAGGATCACTTCATATTTACAGCTTGATTTAAGCATCATCATTCAGAGTGAATTAATCTTTGGGTTTATTTGTTCCACTGAAAAATTTAATTTGTTGGTAGAAAATCACAATAGATAATGTTTCAAACATATATTCAACATGTAAAATTTTCAATTTGAGATTCTGTTTTGAGAAAAAATCAGATTCTACTTCTTTACAGAGTTAAGTTTTCTGTGGCCTATACACAATTTAATATGTATGTTAGCCTGAGGTTTTCTTACCTGAGGGATCTCTTGTTTGGAACAATGTCAGATGATTTTATCATTAGCCCGAGCAAGTTTGGGGTAGCTATTTTGATGATCATGATACACAGTGTAATAACTCTTGTCGTTGTCTTATTATTTGACTATGAAAAGTTCTTTTATTTTTCATAAGACAAAAAAACATGAAATATGAAAAACAACAAATATTTTTTGTTTAAACATTTAATTTTGATAGCATATTTGCTAAAATGTCAGAATAATATGATCTCAGAACAAATAATTTGGGATTGTCTATATGAGTCTTTCTATTTGATAAGGCTATCAATTGATCAAATATACTGGTTTGGCAAATTCCTTTTATATAAGAAATCCTGGAAAATCAGTTTATTCTCCTGTGGTTATATATTTTTTATTATGTTTCTCTTGATTCTTTTTAATTTAAGCATCAATATAGCATATTTTCTTATAACTAGCTGGAGACAGAAGATGTTTCATATTTCTATTTTCTCTTCAATTCTTCCTTCTCAATATCTATTTACTATGGCATTGGAGGTTCTCAAGCATGTGAATACAGTGTGGAAGGATCAATTACTATTACGGTCATTGTTTCCTTTGGTGATCAAACTTGAGAAAGGGCCTCTTCAGTTTGCCTGGTTTGTCTTTAGCATGGCCTTAGCAACTTGTGAGCATTTTCTTCCTTTCTGGGAAAGGCTTTCCAGATTCTGCTTGTATTTTCCCTGTTTCAGGACACTTTCTGCCAGGAACTCTGGTTCCTCGGGCTGAAGAAGGTTTAGAAGTCAAGTTGAGCGTTGACATATGCTCATTAGTATGAGCGTGTGATTGCTTCTGCCGGCTCTGCAGACAGAGCTAGGTCTTCATGTCCACCACCCTATGACTTTATTTCCCTTCCTCTCTATTTTTTCTCTTTGTTATTAGATTCAAAGTACTAAGAGCTGTGAATTAATACTGATACAAGAGTATCCAGTGCAAGAGTCTGTACCGTCTCTTCCCCCACAGTGAGGGATCTGCCTACCAGCATCCTCAGTCCGCTCACACGTAAGCTCAAGAGCAGAATGTGCACTTTTGGTGATTGCTAAACCACCATTTATACAGCTGCTTCTATTTTTGCAGTAAAGCGCACACAGAGTGAGTGTACAATTATATTCATATTCCAAGAGACACACACTAACATACACTAACACAGTTCAGCACCTCAGAAATCCCCACGAGTTCCAGACCGTTCAATTCCTCTGCATGAGTGGCCGCCACTTTTCTTTTTCAACAGGGACTATGCTTGCTCCTTCAAGAGCTGCATAGTATGGAATCATGAGAGTGATTAGTATGGAATCACATGGTTTTTAGCCCAGCCCTTTTTGCTTAACACAATGCATGTGAGATTAGCCAGGTTTTCATGCGTCTATCAGTAGTTTATTTCTTCATATTGTGAATTGTATTCTGTCATGTATTACAGCACATTTGTTTAACCACATTGTTAGACTTTTATATTTTTTCAATATTTGGCTAATATGAAGAAAATTGTTAGGCACAATGCAAGGTTATACAGTTATACTTCATCTTTTCCTCTTTATGGGAATATACCTGTGAGAGAAGTGCTGGATTATACAGGAGATGTGTATTTAACTTGAGGGAGACGGCCAGCGATGTTAGCACCGCTTGACTCCTCCCTCTGCAGTGTGAGAGTTCTCACTGGTCCATATTCTCAGCACCATTTCATATTAGCCAGCATCGTGGGTATTTAGTGGCTTTTTACTTTGCTTTTCATTTACATTTCTGTGATGCCTAATGCTGTTGAATAATTTTTCATGTCTTTATTTTTCATTATTGTATTTTCTTTAGTGGCTCATATATTTAAGGCCTTTTTTGCTCATTTTTATTATTTCTTTTTAAATTATTGAGTAGTAGGAGTTATTTGTAGGTTTTGGAGACAAATGCATCACAGATATTTGGTTTAACAATCTTTTCTTTTAGTCTGTAGTGTGTCTTCTCCTATCCCCCCCTTTTTCCCCCTAGCACTGGGGATTGAATCCAGGGCCTTCGTACTGAAATACATCCCAAGCCCCCTGTGCATTTTCATCTTTTGGTTTCAGATATGTCTCAAAGTTGCTAAATTTCTGGGGCTGGGCTCAAGCTTGGATCCTCCTGCCTCAGCCTCCCAAAGCGCTGGGGTTACAGGTGTGCACTACCATTCTTAGACGCCTTCTTGTTTCTCCTTCCCTGAGGAGCAGATACTTGAATTTTACTCAAATCTGATTTATTCTGTTTCTTCCTCGATGGTTATGCTTTATAATGGCTTATAGGAGAATACATTCCCCTTTTCCAAATCCTTAAAGTATTTTTCTCACTTTCCTTCTAGAAACTTTAGTGTCTTAGTGTTTATGGCTGGATCTGTGCTGCTTCTCAGGTCAGTGTCTGTGCGTGGTGCAACTCAGAGGCTGAAGGATGCTGTCTGTTTCCGTGTGTGTAAGACAGGATTTCACTCTTCACGGTTTCACTTTCTGCAGATTTGGCTAACTGTGATCAACTGTGATCTGGAATTATAAATAGAAAAATTCAAAAATGAGCTAGTCGTAAGTTTTAAGAAACTTTTATCATAGTACATTGCTATCATTATTCTATGTTATGATTAGCTGACAGTCTCTTACTGTGGCTAATTTATAAATTACGCTTTCTTGCAGGTATGTGTGTGTAGGAAACCCGTACTGCATCACACACAGCACTCGCCCCTGAGGCTGAAGACATCCCCGGGCATCCTGGACTGTGTCCCCCATGGAGAAAGGAAAATACTTTATTCACCCTTTGACAATCCACTTTTTAAAAAAGATTTTCTCCTGCATTTAATTGCTATGATGCCTTTTTCCAAAATTATTTAATGACATACATGTAAGTCTATTTCTGGGATTTTTTAAGGAAAAAAATTTTCTTTATGCTGATACCACACTGCCCTAATTATGTAGTTGTAGAGTAATACTTGAGGTCAGGTAACATGACACTTGCAGGTTTGTTCTTCATTATTCAATAATTCTGTGACTCTTCTTGGTTCTTGGCATTCCAACCACATTTTAGGGTCATTTACATTTTTGTAAATTTCTGTTAAAAGACGCGCTGAGATTGAGAATAAATGCATATGTGAAAATACCTGGATCCTAGAAGATTGCTTTCTGAACAATTTTGAATATTTAGATTTGTGAGCATTACATTTTATATTTATATACATATCTGAAAAGCTTATATTGTTCTAAAATTTCTGTATATATGATCAATTAAAGACACTGACCTGTGACTTTCTTTTATTACAGTGTCTCTGTCAAGTTTTTAAAAATTTTCTTGGCCCTATAGAGTACAATGGGAAAAGATTCTTCCTCCTCTACTTCTGAATGCATTTATGTAAACCTAAAGTAATTTCTTTCTTGAATGTTTGATAGAATTCACTGGTAAAATAATGATAGGAAATTTCTTTATGAGAAGTTTATGTAAGGAATTAAATTTCTTTAGCATCATGCAGACATTCTACTTCATTAGTATAGTTACTTTTTCCTCATCATTTGTATTTCCCCCCAACATATATAATTTTTCTTGAGACAGGATCTCCTTATATAACTCAGGCTGGGGTTGGACTTGCTATCTAGCTCAGGATGGTCTCTAATTCATGGTTATCCTCCTGCCTCAGTCTTCCGAACGCTGGGATTACAGGCATGTGCCACCATGTCTGGCCTGTTGTTATATATTTCAACTGTATATATCATTGTGCCCATAATACATTGTTATAGTTTCTTTAATGAATTGCTCTGTTTTCTTGAATGAATTAAATCTTTTTATAATAACTTATGTAATTACTAATTTGGGTATGGAAATTATCTTTTTGTAGATCTTACTGGTATCATTTATTTTTAGCTTAAAAAAGATAATTTGGTATTACTTATTCTGTAGCTTTATAGGACAAGACATGGATATTTTTATTTTACATCATTTTTCTTTCTTTTATATTACTTTTTTGAAGAACAATTTTGCCTAATAAAGGATTCTTTTTTCACAATTTCTTCTAGCATCTTAAAAATGTTGGGCCATTTCACTATTGTTTCTTGTATGAAGGTAAATATTATTCACAATGTTATTTGTGGTATGTAGTGTCTTCTCTAGCTAGTGTCAAGATTTTTTGCTTTTGGTAGTTCTCTTCTTGAGAGACTTGAATCTGTAAGTTTATATTTTTCAGTCAGTTAAAAAATTTTACCAATATTTATTGAAGTTTCTACCTCCTTCTGGAACTCTAATTATATGTATCTTAGACCACTTGGTATCCTCCTTCAGGTCTTTGGGACATTTTTGTTTTATTCTTTATATTATAATATTAATCCATTTTAAGATGTACTTACCCTTTTTTCCTGATGCTTAGTCATATTTACTCAAATTTTCACTTCACTTAACAGAGTTTCCAGTTCTATAATTTGTGTGAGGTTCTTGTTTTATTTTATTTTTTGGTACTGGGGATTGAACTTGTGTTTGCTAGGCAGGTGCTTGTGCTGCTGCTGAGCTAAACTCCCAGTCCCCAGGTCCTTGTTTTCAAAGTTTCCATTTCTTTGTTATGTTTTCCCTTTTCGTTAGAACCTTATGTCCTTCACACTTGTGGACATACTTGTAATATCTAACTTAAAATTATTTTCTATTTATTGCAAATCTAGGTCATCTTTGAGTTAGTCCTTGTTTGCTTTTTTCTTGACTATGATCACTTTGTATGTTTGTGTACTAATTTTTGATTGGGCAATTGAAAAATATGAATGCAACATTCTTTCTTTTTTAAGTGAATAAAAACGAGCAAAATAAAATAGAACAAAGCCAATCAAAACAAACCAGTGTAAGTGACACAGGACTTCAAAACAATACGAAATCAACAAAAGTTACATAATGCCTCTTGTTGTCTTCAAAATAGCTGCAGATACCTTCAGACATAGTAAAAATTGAACAGAACAGAATAGAACTAATAAAAACAAAACAGTGAATGCAATAAACGACTTCAAAACACGACAATAGTAAATTCAAAATGACTACCATAATATATCTTGCTATCTTTGAAACGGCTGCCCATGCCATCAGATATAACAAAATTAAACAAAACAAACAGAATAAAACCCAACCCAACAAAACAATGGAAATGATACAGGACTTCAAACAGATGATAGGGAATTAACAATAGCTACCACCCTCAGAAAGAGATCCCTCATAGATGCCACACTGCAAACCGCTATCTTCTGAATAGCTGATCAGACCACTGGCCCTAAACCTGCAAAGTCAGGGAAACACCAAACACCATTAAGCGTCAAATTGCATTCACCTCAATAGCTTTGGTCGCAGCCTGTGTTTCTCTGGATCAGCCACCTGATCACAGAGGTGGAGAGGGGACTGTTTCTTCTTGTTTCCCAGTCTATGCTCCAGAAGGGGCTGGCATCTGGCTGTCCCCTAAGCGCTGGCAGCACACGCGTGGTGCTGGTTCACAGGGAGGGCTTGCTTCTTGTTAACTTCTCCTTCTCTTCCCCTGCAGCTCATGGATGGAGCTAACTCATGGGAAAAGGCTGGGGTCTGGCTGTCGCCCTGGCGGGGGCAGCCCACACATGATGCTGGTTTGCTGGGTGACCCAAATGTAATGCATTTTTTAATATTCCTTTAAAAAATATTCCTGCATTTAATTAAGCTGGCAAAATGCAAAGTCCAACCCCTGTCTTCTCTGTGACAGGCATTAGCTAAAATTTCCAGTCTCAATGTTTGTTTTACATAAATCTGTCCAGTATTCTGTCTGCGCTTATGTTAATTCAAATCAGAACTCAGTGAATACTTCTGGAAATTTTATATTTGCATATATTTCCGATGTGATCTTTCCCTTCCCTTTGTAGCACTCTGGAGGTCCCAGCATTGTGCGGGGACACCGCAGGGAAGTAGTGCCTGGCTTCCTGCTTGAGTCCTTATGCCGGCACTCCAATCACATGGGTCTTCGCCCTCACCACTGAGCGACCAAAGCACACGTTTCACCCCGTGCAGTGTCCTGTTTTGCAAGATCATCTCCTCTTTAATTTCTTTCTTTTTGTTGAAGCTCTAAGTTTTGTATTTTTCCGGTTTGTATCTTTTATTTGTAGATTAGTCTACTCATCACTAATAGCAACAGAATTTATGACCGTTTTTGGATTGGGCATTTGAATTTGGGGGGACTGATGTTTTTCAATCTTTTATATGTTCTAGATAAAAGTCCTTCATCTGAGGCACAGCTGACTAAAATTCTTTCCCATTCTGTGCATTTTTTCACTTTGTTACACATTTCTTTTGAAGTGAAAAACTTTTTAATAAGATGAGATCTCAGTAGCTTATTCTTTGAAGTACCTCCCATGTGGTTTGTGTTTTGTTCATTGACTCTTCATCTACCTCTGTCTTCAAGATTTCTACCTACTTTATCTTGCAGTAGGTTTAGTGTTTCTATTTTAATATTTAGATATTTGATCCATTTTGACTTTAGTTTAGTGCGTGATAATAGATATGGGCCTAGTTTCAGTCTTCAGCATGTGGAGACCCAATTTTTTCAGTACCATTTATTAAAGAGGCTTTCTTTCTTCCAGTGAATATGCTTAGCCCCTTTGTCAAACAAAGGTGGCTGAGTGCCTTTATAGTTGTGTCTGTATATTCTAACCTGTTCCAATGACCTTCAGGTCTGATTTTTTTTTTTTGCCAGTACCACACTAATTTTATCATTGTAGCTTTGTAGTATAATTTCAAGTCAGGGATTGCGATGCCTCCTGCCTTCCCTCTGTGGCCAGGATTGCCTTTGTTCTTCTAGATCCTTCTGTTTCCAAATGAATTTTAGGAATGTTTTCTCTAGGTCTGCGGTAAGTTAAAATGGTATTTTGATTGGGATTGCACTAAACATGTATAACGGTTTTGGAAGTATGGCCCTTTTCACAATGTTAGTTTTTCCTAGCCAAGAGCAAGAGATATCTTTCCATTTTCTGATATCCTCTTCAATCTCTTTTGTTAGAGTACTATAGTTTTCAACATACGGATCTTTTACACTCTTTGTTAGGATGATTCTAAGTATTTCATTTTTTTGGATGCTGCCATGAAACGTGTTATTCCCATAATTTCTCTCTCAGTGAGTTTGTTGTTTATGTGTAGGAATGCTATTGGTTTTTGTGTGTTGACTTTGTATCTAGGTACATTGTTGGATTTGTTTATTAGCTCTAGTAGTCTTTTGATGGAGTCTTTGGGGTCATCTATGTAGAGTATCGTGTCATCGGCAAATAGTGATAATTTAACTTCTTTCTTTCCTATCCTGATTCTTTTACTTCTCTCTCTTTTCTAATTGCTCTGGTTAATATATCCAGAACCATATTGAATGGAAGTGGTGACAGTGGACATCCTTGCCTTGTTCCTGATTTTAGAGTAAAAGCTTTCAGTTTTTGTCCATTTAATACAATGTTGGCTGTTGGTTTGTCATAGATGGCTTTTATCAGACTGAGGTAGATGCCATCTATTTCAAGTATCTGTAGGTTTTTTAATCATGAACAAGTGTTGGACTTTATCAAAAGCTTTTTATGCATCTATTGGGATGATCATGTGATTTTTTATCTTTGGCTCTGTTGATGTGGTATGTTACATTTATTGATTTGTGTAAGTTAAACCATCCCTACATTTCTGGAATAAATCCCACTTGATCATGATGTATAATCTTCTTGATGATTTGCTGCATTCTCTTTGCCAATATTTTATTGAGAATTTTTGCATTGATGTTCATTAGGGAGACTGATTTATAGTTCTCCTTTTTGGTTATAGTCCTTTTGTTTTGGTATCAGAGTTATACTTGGCTCCAGGAATGTGTTAGGGAGAATTGCTTCTCTTTCAGTTTTATTGAAGAGTTTGAAGAACGTTGGCATTAATTCTTCTGTAAATTTCTTGTAGAATTCAATTATGAATCCATCAGCACCTGGAGTGTTCTTTGTTGGTAAGTTTTTAATCACATTTTCAATTTCAGTAGCTGATATTGGATTATTAAAAATTGTTATATCTTCTTGATTCAGGTTTGGTAATTCATACATTTCTAGGAATTTGTCCATTTCCTCTGTGTTTTCCACCCTTTTGAGTAAAGATTTTCAAAACAGGTATTCATGATCTTCTGAATTTCCATGAGATCTGTAGTAATTTTACCTTTTTCATTCCTTATTGCATAAATTTGAGTTATTTCTTTCTTTTTCTTAATAAGGTTAGCTAGAGGCTTATCAATTTTGTTTATTCTTTCAGGAACTGGTTCTTTGATTTATTAATTCTTTGTATTGTTTTCTTATCTCTCTCTTTTTTTTGGTCTTTTTCCTTTTTATCAGTACCGAGGATCGAACTCACGAATGCCTGCTTGCAAGGCAGGTGCTTATGCCACTGAGCTAAATCCCCAGCTCCTGTTTTCTTATCTCAACTGCATTAATTTCTGCTCTGATCTTTATAATTTCCTCTCTTTGATGATCTTTGGCCTTGACTTGCTCTTCTTTCTCTAGGAGCTTGAGGTGTAGTATTAGGTTGTTTATTTGTGCTCATTCTGTTTTCCTGAAGTGACAGTTCTTTGCCATATATTTCTTTCTTAGGAATGCTTCCTTTGTGTCTCACTGGTTTTGGTATGTTGTACTTGCATTTTCTCTGAATTGTAGGGATTGTTCAATTTCTTCTTTAATTTCATTTGTAACCCAGTAGTTATTCAAGAAGTTATTTAATTTCCATGTTTTTATGTAGGTTTTGCAGCTTCTTTTGCAATTAATTTCCAATTTCAGTGAACTATGGTCAGAACACATGCATGGGATAATTTCAATCCCTTGGCAATTAGTGAAGCATGTTCTATGGGCTAATATATGGTCTATTTTAGAGAATGTCCCATGCACAGCTGAGAAGAATGTATCCTGATGTTGGGTAGAACACTGTAAACATCTAATAAGTCTATTTGTTCACAGATTTGATTGAGTTCTGTTACTTCTTTGCTGACTTTTTGTCTAGTTGATCTACTTCTTTAGACAGTGAGGTATTAAAGTTCCTGGTTACAATTGTGTATTCTGTTTTTCATGTCTATTGTTATTTGTCTTATATAGTTGGGTGCTCCCGTATTTGGTGCATATATGATTGTTAGCTCTTCCTTTTGAAATTTCCCCCCAACAAGTATGTAGTAATCTTCTTTATCTGTATTGATAGTGTTTGCTTTGAAGTTCACATTGCCTGCAAACAGAATGGCTACTCCTGCTCTTTTCTGGGTTCTTGTCATATGTAATATTGTTTTCTATCCTTTGACTTTTAGTTTATGTTTCCTTTGGAGTCAGATGTGTTTCTTGATTACAGCATATTCTTGGATTTTGTTTCTTGATCCATTCTGTCAACCCATTTTTTAAAATTGGTGAATCGAGGCTATTTACATTGATGAATATAACTGAAATGTATTGGCTTGACTTTGTCATGTTATTTTGCTGTTGTTGATTTCATGCTTTACCCCCTTGTTTAGTTACTTGCCCTTCTTTGAGGTTCTTTCTGTTGTTGTTCTGGGAATTATAGTCATTGTAGTCTCTCTCTAGTATGTCTTTCAGTATTTTTTCTAGGGTTGGTTTGGTAGACATCAGTTTCTTCAGTTTTTCTTTGTTATGGAAGTATCGCATTTCTCCATTAATTTTCAAGAAACTTTTGCAGGGTCCATCAATGTGGATTGAAGGTTGTTTTCTGTCAGGGTTTTAAATACTTTATTCTAGGCTCATTTTGACTTGAGGGTGTGTGCTGAAAAGTCTGCTGTGAATCTAATGGGATTTTCTTGATAGGGGAGTCGTGTCTTTTTCTAACAGCTTTTAGAATTCTGGTTTTTTGATGAATTTCTGGGATCTTAATTATATGTCTGACTGTTGATTTATTTTGGTTATGACTATTTGGCATTCTGTATGCCTCATTTGTTTGTACATCTGATTCTTTTCCCATGTTTGGGAAATTTTCTGCTATACTTCTGTGAATAGTTTTTTAAAACTATTATTTGTGTTGACTCTTGTATTTTCATTGATACCTGCAATCTTACATTGTGTCTCTTTTCCTTGTCTTGAAGCTGTTGTATTGTTATTTCATGCTTCCTTGTTATTTTTAAAAGTTCTTTCCTTTCATGATTGTTAGCTGTGATCATGTCTTCAAAGTCTGGAAGTCTATCCTCAGCTTCATTCAAATGGTTTTGCCAGCTTTCAATGGAATTTTTTATTTCCTGGATATCTCTTTGAACTTGTTTCTTGCATTCTATTTCTTTTCTATATTGTTCATTCAAGGTTTCCATCATGTTCCCATGCTCCCGTACTGTTTAAAAAAATCTATGTCTTCTTCAACTATGCTGAGCCCAATTGCTGGGTCCTACGGAGAAGGGGAGGGGCTAGTCACTTGAATTCCTCCTGCAGGGCTGGTTGTGTGAGTTTTATATTCTTCCTTGATGTATGCCAACCTTTAGCTCCTATTGTTGCTGTGGCTTCAGGCTGTTCCAGGCTGCCAGATCTAACTAGCTATGGTCTATGCCTCAGCTGGGACCCTACTGTGTCACTTGGGGTCTTGTAGGCCCTTTTGAATTGCTCTGGGATGAGGGAGGCATTGTTGACACTCCCTTCAACCACCAGTGTTCTCTGTGTGGAAGGACTCACCCACACTCTTGCTGGGCTCTATAGGTGATGTGTGTGTGGGAGGGTTCACTGATTTCCTGCTTACCCACTGAGGTCCTCCATGTGGGTCACACATACAGGCTCCCACCAACCCTCCAAGATTGATTGGGTGGAGGAAGGGGTCACTTATGGTCCATGTGCTGAGGTCTTTTGGGTGGGGGGAAGGCAACTGATGACCCTGCCAGCTGCTGAGGTCTCTGGGTATGAGCGTGAAGAGCCACATAATATAGGTATTGTACCTCCAAAATCCAAGATTAGACAAAGGGAAAAATTGTGAGTTGTAAACACTGAGGTCAACAACCTCAGTTTTTCTCTTAGTAAAATAGTATAAAAGTTACTTTTATAGATATTGTGAGAATTAGAGATGTCAGACAAGGGACTTAGAGTAGAAGAGATTTTGAAATGCTATTGCCATTTGTAAACATTGGGTTAGCCTGATGAACTTACTCTTCTCCTGTATCTTGATCCCAGCTAGAACAGAGGCTTTCTATAGGTATCCTTTTCCTGATACAATTATTTACATATCTGGTTCTGCTAGTTGAAGTATGTGCACACAGACATTCATAGAGAAGGAAAATCTATCATTCACTAATATAGCACTGGTTTCCAAAATGTCCCTCCTTCAGAGTTATGGAAATAGTTTTCATTCTACCTACTTCAACAGAGCAGGATAATCACAGGCTACCAGATTCGGGAATAGCTCAAGTTAAATTTATTGGTTAACTGTTTGGGATGATCACCAAGTTTTCTTCTAAAGACAGCACAGTCTGAGAGAAAACAAACAAGAACTACTGGTTAAATAAGAAGATCATAAAAACACCGTGGCAATATTGAGTGTTAGTAAGATTGGGATTATATACCAAGGGAGTGGTGTGATGCCCCCTGTTCCAAGCCAGCCATTCTCTGTCCCTGCAGCCACTTCTTGGCTTCCTTTGAGGTTCTCACTATGTTTGGAACATAGCTGTTCCAAGAACAGCCAGAACTGTCTTCTGACAGGGTGCCACCCAGCCTCCTGCTCCATCAGTTGCCTCACCTTTTAGAAAGGGCGTGTGCAGGGGTTAGGGAAAGTCACACTGGCAAGTACTTGCAAAAGCATGCTTGTTGTTATCTCTGTCTAGGGTCAGGTAGTCCAAGGCACTGAAGCAAAGCAAAGTGCTCTGGACCCTGATGGAGCCACCTGAGGTTTCTTCTCCAGAGGCCCAGCCGTCTGGGGGATGTGGAGTGTGGTGCCTCTGACCACCCTTCCTCCTCTTTGATCCAGATCCAGATTTGATTTCTTTTTGAGACTTCCACTGCTCATGCATGTGGTCCTAAGTGCTCCTTCCTCAAACCTGCCTTGTGAGAGGAGCTGCAGGCTTCACTCAGAGGAAGAGGATAGTAGGCCAGGATGTTTCATGAGGGTCTCTCCCTTTCTTCCTTCCTTTACCTGCTGAGTTTGTCTGCCTCTTCTGATTTGAGCTTCATTGTCTTTCTGTATGGACATCAAATTGTAGTGAGTAGAAAGTTGTGTAAACAAGATTGTTGGGAGGTGTTGAAGCTGGAAATTGAACACACGTGCAGGACTGTGGCATGGCCAGGGCATGGCTGACTGGAGAAAAAAAGACATGGCTCAAAGCGCAAGATGAGCCATATTTGAGGACACCTGCCTCCAACCCCAGTTAACAAAATAGAGACTGTGGCTGCAGGCATTTCAGTCCTGCAGTAAAAGTCAGCCTGGAGACTTTCTCCTAAGATACTTCTCCTAAATTAATGTATAAGCTAGTTCTCCTCCATTAACATAATTTATTTTGGAAAATCCTTGAACCACTCCCAAGGTCCTACTCAGTTTCCTGTGTTATCCACTCTAACTCCTTCCTTGTTTGAGAATGAAATAAATATGGGCCTCCCAGAGACATTGCTTGTGTGAGCCTCCAGAGTCTCTAACTCTGCTAGAGAGTTTTGATCCTCCTGAAGCTCTTAAATCACACCACTTGTCTCATTTATCCAGCCTTTCCCCATACACTCATTTGAGAGGCTGCGGAGCTTGGCCAGGTACCTGGTACAAGACAATATAAGCAACGTTCATTTTCTATTTAAAACTGTGTTTGGTCTTAGAAGTTACTGAACAGCAGAATAACTCCCACTACTTAACAGAGAAGCAATCTTACACTTTAAGGGATCCCATATTTACAGTGGGGGTTCTACCCTGACTTGCCCCAATTACCTGTTGGACTCAAGACAGGTGAGTTAGTGTCCCTACACGCAAAGGGCTTGACCCTGCTGTGGTGTTTCAGATGCACAAATGGAACAGTTGAGAGGATCTTCTTTCTTTGAGCACATTCTCAAGTGATAACTTTTTCCAACTACATACACTAATGAAGATAAATTAACCATTTTAAAGTATGTAACTCAGTGTCATTTGATACGTTCACCGTGTCATGCAACCACCATCACCATTTAGCCCCAGGCCTTTGCATCACCCCTAAATGAGACCCTGCCTCTTACCCAAGGCCCTGTATCTAGTCAGCTTCTTATAGGTTTGCTTTTTCTGAATTCTTCATGAAGGCAGTATGTAACCTTTGGTGCCTGACTTTTCTCACTTAGCATGATGACTTCAAGTGCCATTCGTGCTGTAATATGTTTATCTTTCATTCCTTTGATGGCTGAAGAATATTACATAGTATACGTGTACCATGGTGCTTTCCCCATTGGCCTGTTTATGTACACTTCGGCTCTTTCTATGTTTTGGTGTAGTGTATCATGCCACTGTGGATGTGAACTTGTTTGAAAATGTGTTTTTTAAAAAAATTCATTTACAGAAAATTGGAATAGATGGTCTTTACCTCAATATAATAAAGGCCATCTACGACAAACCAACAGCCAGTATCATACCAAATGGCCCAAAATTGAAGGCCTTTACTTTAAAATCAGGCACAAGACAAGGATGTCCTTTATCACCACTCCTATTTAATATAGTACTGGAAGTACTAGCCAGAGCAATTAGACAAGAAAGAGAAATAAAAGGGGTAAAGATAGGAAAAGAAGAAGGTAATTATCATTGTTTGCAGATGACATGATACTCTACATAGAAGACCCCCTAAACTCCTTTGAAAGACTCTTAGATGTAATAAATAAATTTAGTAATGTAGCTGGATACAAAATCAATACTCAGAAACCAATAGCATTCCTATACACTAACAACAAAATCACAGAGAGAGAAATAAGAGAAGCCACACTCTTCACATTAGCAATCAAAAAAAAAATTGAAATATTCATGAATTACTCCTACAAAAGAAGTGAAAGACCTATACAGGGAAAATTATAATACACTGAAATAAGAAATTGAAGATGATCTCAGCAAATGGAAAGACATCCTTTGCTCGTGGATAGGAAGAATAAGCATTGTGAAAATGGCCATTCTCCCAAAACTGTTATACAGATTCAATGCAATCCCAATAAAAATACCATCAACATACCTTATAGATCTAGAGAAATCACTCCTAAAATTCATCTGGAGTGAGAAGAGACCTAGAATAGCAAAGACAGTTCTAAGCAACAAAGACAATGCAGGAGGCATCACAATCCCTGACTTGAAATTATACTACAAAGCAACCGTAGTAAAATCAACATGGTACTAGAATAAAAACAGAGCTTAAGATCAATGGAATAGATTAGAAGATACAACTACAACTACAAACACACTCAACCACCTTATCTTTGATAAAGGAGCCAAGCAGGTTCAGTGGAAGAATGACAGTCTCTTTAATAAACGATGTTGGAAAAATTGGCTCTCCATTTGCCAAAAACTAAAATTAGACCCATGCCTATGACCATGTACTAAATTAAAGTCTAAATGGATCAAAGATCTGAATATTAAAACAGAAACACTAAATCTATTGGAAAACAAATTGGGTAGAAACCTTAAGACATAGGGATAGGTAGAGAATTCATGAACAAGACTCAAACTGCATGGGAAATACTTCCCAGAATCAATAACTGGGATCATGTCTTATTAAAAAGTTTCTGCATGTCAAAAAAAAATCTCCAGCATAGTAAAAAGAAAACCCACAAACTGGGAAAAAGTCTTAGTGAACGCCCCCTCAGACAAAGGACTTCTGTCTAAAACATATAAAGAATTAAAAAGACTTCCGGGAGAACATGGCGGACAGATAACAGCAGCTACGGAGGCTCTCTGAAAGACTCGGCTCATAATTCAGGAATGGTGCGGACTAAGGAGTCATAAGCAGGTGGAGATATGCTCTGCTGACTCAGGAACGAACTGGGCTAAGAGAAACCAACTTAGAATGCAGTCCTGGTGCTAAAACAGGAACAGAAGAGCCTCGGTGTGGAGGCTGGATCCCGTGCCATTGGAAGCCGCGATTTGGGTTTCCCACCGCATGGTGGCTGCCTCTACATCGGCTCGGCAAGGAGAGAGACGCGCAGAAGCTCTGAGAATGGCAATCTGCGAACGGAGTCGAAAACAGGATGGGCAGGGAGGCGTGCACTGACTTGTGGTGAGGTGAGTGAGAGAAACTGACACTCTACCACAGTTTGACTCCAGCAGAGGACTTTCTGGGCCCGGGCAGTCCTGCAGGAGCAGGGCGCAGTGGCGACTCCAGCCACACACCCCCCTCTCAGGTGGGATTGGTGAAAAGCCTGGTCTGCGTGACGATGCTGGCGGACCCGGTAGGCTGGCCCAACCCAGATCCCAGAGCCTGACGGTGGCCGGGAGGGGCAACCCCCGCATAGGCTGCCTGGTCCGTAACTCCCTGGTGCACTGCGGTGGGCGGGAACACCTAACCAGCGCAATTCGATCAGGCTGTGGCTGACAGGGAGAGAAGCTGGGTCTCCTATATAAGCTTGCATATATAAGGAACAGAGAATATGGGAAGAGGCAGCAACAAGAAAGGCTCCTCGGCCCCCAATTCTGAGAAACAGGCAATAGCGGACACCGCACCAATAGACATAAAGCGCCATATAGAGAGCCTCATAGACCAATTCAGGAATGAAGTTATTAATGATCTAAAGCTAGACATAAGCAGAATAGTTAGAGAAATGCTAAGCACCACCCAAGAAAAAACAGATGGTGGAATGGAAGAACAGAAAAAGAGGGGAGAATTGTTTGATGGAGAAAACAGAGAAAGCATAGAATACGTGAAGCAGGTTCAAAGGGACTACCAAGAAACTAAGAAGTCTATCGAAGACTGGCATAACAGCTTGAAAGAAACTAAGGACAGACTATCTGAACTGGAGGGCAGACTTGTAATATGGGAGAATGAAATGAAAAATTTCTTAAAAATAACAAAGAAACAAACAGCAATAATACAAAGACAAGAAGATGATAAGAGGATCCATAACTTAAGGATTAAGAACATAAAAGAAGAAGTAGGGACACAAACAAGTGAACTACAAAAGCTACTCACAGAAATAATCCAGGAGAATTTTCCTAATTTAGCAAAAGGTAAAGATACTCAGATGTATGAGGCATACAGGACCCCAACTACCTACAACCCAAACAGAGCAACACCCAGGCATATAATAATAAAAATTCCAGAAATTCAATACAAGAACAGAATATTAAAAGCTGTCAGAGACAAGAAACAGACCACTTACAAGGGAACACCCATCAGAATTACAGCAGATTTCTCTGCACAAACCATCAAATCACAGAGAGCATGGGGGGAAATAATTCAAGCTTTGAAAGATAATAATCTCCAGCCAAGATTGAGATATCCTGCACAACTGTCCCTGGAAATTGATGGCAAAACAAGGTGCTTCCAAGATAAAGAGGAACTGGGGGAATTTGCAACCAACAATTCAACTCTACAGAGAGTATTGCAGGATATTCTAAAAAAAGAAAAATACAAAGAATCCAGAAATAGTGTCGGGGAGGCCACAACGAATGGAGCAGAGAACAAAATGAAGAAGACAAACTGACAGCTACTGACAGAAAAAGAGCTCAACAGAAATGAGGCAGAGAAGATTGGATGATAGGAACAGCTATTTTGGAGAAAATGACATCTTAAAAGGTAATACTGATTTAGTATCTATCATCTTGTTTTGAAGTCTCATCTAGCTTTTGTTCTTCTGTCTCCAATGGTCTAAATAGGTTGTATCTTATTGGATTTTATTATCTACGATAGTATAAGCAAAAACCTTTTAAAGACAAGGAGATTATACAGAAACCATTATTCATTTTCTGTTAGTCGATTCTAAATACTCTGTAATGCTGTCATTCTCTTAAATGGTTTTATATTGTTTTGACATACTTAATGCTACAGTATAGGAAATTGTACTCAAGGATTTCAAGGAAAGAGACAATATGGTAACTACTTTTGGGTCGGGATTATCTGGTGGTGAAACACTATTCTGCTTAAATGGTTATGTTTTGATCTGCGCTGTTTCGCTGTTATGCCCTCTTTTATCTCAATCTCCACTCCATTATTTACTTTTTTATTTTTATCCATTTAATTAAAGGAAAAAAAATAGCAGGATATATTATAGTAACCCACTTTGACTTTCCATTATCTCGATTTGAAGTCCTGTATTACTCTCACCATCTTGTTTTTGACTGATGTTCCCCTATTCTGTTTTGCTGGATAGTATCAGGTTTGAAAGTTTAGGCATCAGCTGTGAAGATAATGAGATTCATTATAATGCCCATTCTCGTTGACTTTTATCTACTTTTGAAGACCTACAATGTCTCCAATGTTTGGTTTTGTCGGTTTTGTTCTTTACTGTTTTGTTCAATTGTATTATAACTAATGATATAGGCAATTCTATTAGAGATAGCGGGAGGCATTATGGTAACCATTGTTGATCACCTTGTATTATGTTTTTACATTATCTATTATGTCCACCCTTTTGACTTGACCGATTCTGTTCTGTTATATCACATTTGGTTTTACTCTCTTCCAAAAAAGTAATAAGAACCGTGGGAGCAATGAAACCCAAAATGTGTAATAGTCATTGTACAAAAGAGAGGAAAAGAAAGTGCTCTAAACTATATAACTGCATGTATATTTAGGTGTATAAGATAGAAAATGATATCACAGAGTTTTATTGGATCATTGAACAGAACTGTTTGCAGTATCATTGTTGGAATGTCCACTTTACAAGCTTTAATTTTGTGACTTGAACAATTATTTCTAAGATAACAATATGTAATCCATTAACTAGTGATTTCCTACTGTTCATTTTTTTTCTGTAAATCTGTATAACTTGTACCCTTTCTCTGCTTTTTTTCTTTTCTCCTTAAATAAAAAAAAAGAATTAAAAAAAACTCAGACTCCCAAAATTCAAAGATCCAATCCAAAAATGGGCATCTGAGATGAATACACACTTCTCAGATGAAGAAATACAAGTGGCAAATAAATAAATGAAAAAATGTTCATCATCATTGGTCATTAGAGAAATGCAAATTAAAACCACAGTGAGATTCCGTCTCATTCCTGAAAGAATGGCCAGGATCAAGAAAAGCACGAACAACAAATGCTGGATAGGCTGTGGGGAAAAAGGAACTCTCCTGCACTCCTGGTGGGAGTGTAGACTGGTGCAACCATTGTGGAGGTCAGTCTGGAGATTTTTCAAAAAGCTGGGATTGGGAGTCCCATTTGTTCCAGCTATTCTACTTCTAGGCATATTCCCAGAAGAACTGAAAGCATCATACCACAGTGATATATGTGCACTTATGTTTATAGCAGCACAATTTGTAATTGCCAGATCTTGGAAACAACCCAAGTGTCCATCAACTGAGGAATGGATAAAAAAGTTGTGGTATTTTTATACAATGGAGTACTACTCAGCTATAAAGAAGGATCACATTGAGATATTTATAAATAAATGGATGCAGCTTGAGACTATACTCATAAGTGAAATAAATCAGACTCACATGTGTGAATACCGAATAGTTTCCCTAGTGTAAGAAATGATTCAAATATATAAAAGTATGCGGTAATCATAATTCTCCATTATGTGGCCTTGAAGCCTTATAAAGTTTTCATTCATTAATTGGAATGGCTTTATTCTTGGCTGCTTGATATTATTGCCTGTGATGAAATGAACAGCTATTTTGAAGAAAACAAGACATCATAATACCTAGTGCTAATTTAATATCATCTTGTTTTGAAGCCTCACCAAACTGTTGCTCTTCTGTCTCCACTGGTTATATTGTGTTGTATATTACTGGATTTTATTATATATGATAGTATAAACAAAAATTTTTATAGGCAAAGAGATAATATAGAAACCATTGTTCGTTTTCTGTTAGTTGGTTCTAAATACCCTGTAATACTTTCATCCTCTTGAATGGTTTCACACTGTCTTGATATGCTATAGTATACAAAGTTATATTCAAACATTTCAAGGAAAAAGACACTATGGTAACTACTATTAAGTCTGGTTATTTCGTGGTGAAGCACTAGGTTGCTGAAATTGTCATGCTTTGACCTGCATTGTTATGTTGTTATGTCCTCTTTTATCTCAATCTCCCCCTTATTCATTAAAAAATTATTTATTTATTTATTTATTAAATTTTTTTAATTAAGGGGAAAAATAAAAAAATTAGCAGGATATATTATAGTAACTTTTTTGATTTCCTATTAACTTGATTTGAAGTCCTGTATTACTCCCACTATCTTGTTTTGACTGATTAGATTCTGTTCTGTTCTGTTTGATAGTATCAAGTTTGAGGGTATAGGTAATTTCTTTGAAGGCAAATTCACTATGATGCCCATTCTGGTTTGACTGTTATCTTCTTTTGAAGTCCTGTAATGTTTACAATGTTTAGGTTTTATTGGTGTTGTTCTCTACTGTTTTGTTCAACTTTATTATACCTAATGATATAGGCAATTCTTTTTAAGGAAACAAGAGGCATTATGGTAACCATTGTTGATAACCTTGTACTCTGTTTTTACTTCATGTGCTATGTCTATCCTTGGTTTTGACTGACAGCTTTGTTTTGTCATATTTGGTTTAATTCTCTTCCAAAAAAGTAATAAGAACTAAGGAGTAATAAAACCCAAAATGCATAAATTTTGTTGTAAAAAAGAGAGGAAAAAAAGTGCTCTAAAGGATACAACTGCAAGTGTGTTTAGGTGTGTTAAGACAGATGATCATATTACTGAGGTTTTGTTGGATCACTGAACACAGCTGTTTGCAGTCTCACTGTTTGAATGTCCACTTTGTATGCTTTATTCCTGTAACTTGAACAACTATTTCTAAGATGACAATATGTAATCTATTAACCAGTGATTTCTTACCTTTTTTTTTTGTAATTCTGTATTACTTGTACCCTTACACGGTTTTGTTTTGTTTTTTCTTTTTTTCCTTTTAAATAAAATAACAATAATAATAATGATTTGATGAATGTGAAAATATTATGTCATACTTTTTATACTTTGCTTTTACAAATCCTATTTAAAGATTGTTAACTTGGTCTTTTCTCATTATTTTTCTAAAACGAATGCTACACATTGCTTAATTTTTATCTTTCAAAAACCTCTAGGATGTTGAATCATTGAACACAACTGTTTGCAGTCTCACTGTTTGAATGTCCACTTTGTATGCTTTAATTTTGTAACTTGAACAACTATTTCTAAGATGACAATATATCTATTAACTAGAGATTTCTTACTGTTTATTTTTTTGAAATTCTGTATTACTTGTACCCTTTTACTGTTTTGTTTTCTTTAAATAAAATTAAAAAAAATTCTTTCAGGTATATACCAAGAATAGAGCAAATAATATCTTTTGAATAACTTAAAAAATGAGACAAGAGTGGAAGACTTGAGAGCTTGCAGTGGCCAGCCCTGTTTATCTACCTACTCCTCTCCCGGTTGTGAGGGGCTTTATTGATATGTCAGCTAACCCAGCTAAGAGAGCGCAGACAGGAGGCAACCAGTGCTATCTTGTGGCACATGAGAGCTTTGTCCACTTATTCTAGCAAATGCAAAGCTGGCTTTGCTCTGAAGAGTTTTGCACATGTCACTAATGCCTTGTCAGCTGACTTTACCTCGGGATGAATGCTCTGGTGGGGCTGGCTTAATCAGGAGGAGCACTTGAAGAAGCCTAAGCTTCCCTTACACCAGATTCCAAATGGTGACCACATGCACCCCAATTCTGTCCTGCCTGCTGCCCTACAGAGTCAGGATGTGTTTATCAATCCTACAGTCATCCAGGGCAAGGCTCCTTGTGTCTCATAGATCTGAATGTGCGTTGCTTCTCCTGCTTCTATCTTGGGTTGAACCCTGGTGATGCAGCACACAGGAGCTCATGCCCTCTCAGTACAGCGTGGCCAGGCAGGGGGTGCACACAGTGTAGGCTTCAGATGGAAACTGAGGTGATCAGAATGACACTCCCTTTTCCAGGTGGCTGATGCAGTGTGAGCCCCGCCAGCCTCTATGCTCAGGGCTGGGCAGATGCAGAAACAGTGCTGTACGTCTTGACAGTGCGCTGGAATTCTCCAAACACTGACTGGGACTTCGCAAGTGGGCAGGAGATACACACTGCGCTTGCTGTCCCTCTCATTAGGCAGGACTAACACCCCTGGATGCTGGAGATAAAGCAGACAGAGGAGGACTCTCCAAGGTAGAAAGAAGCAGCAGATTGCCTGGCATCCTTGGGGTGGGAGAAAGACATAGCAGTGCTTCCATTTTCCTGGAAGAATCTGGAAATTCAGAAAAGGCAGCATGCTTGGGCAAAATCAGCCATTAAATCTCCTTTCTTGCTAAAGGAATTGGAGAGAAGAGAAAACTTAATCAAGTAAGTGCTGTCCCAGAGTCTCATGTAACAACTCAGTTGCCAGCTTGGTGGTGTCAGAGGGACCAAGTGGAGACTTGTGACTTTTGTCCCTACTGTTACTGTCAGGCTAGGATCCTGGACTTGAGCCCCTGCACAGACTGCATCATGTTGCCCAGATCCATACGCTGAAGCCTGAACTTCTAATGCGGTGATCTTTAGAGAACGGACGTATGAGGAGGTAATTTAAGTGAAATGAAGCCGTAAGGGTGGGGCCATAAGGTTGGTGTCCCAATAAGAAGGAGAGAAGAAAGCAAGAAGGTGGCATCAATTAGCTAAAAGTGGGAACCCTTACCACATACTGACTGTGCCTGTCTAAAGACTCCAGGCTCCACGACTGTGAGACCTAAGTGCCTGCAGTGAAAGGTGGCGGGCTATAGGACTTCCTTATGGCAGCCCTAGTGGTTTCCACACTCACTGCCCCCCATTAGTTTGGGTGTAGCATGGGCATAGTGAGCTACAAGATATTTTTCACTGCTCAGCAGTGACAAAGTCATGTCTCACCCCAACAGAGTCAGTGGTGGGCGTGTAGGAATCAGTCACTCCAGCTCGTTAGACAGCCAGGTGTCTGTGGAAAGGCAGAAATCCCAGTTCTCAGAAATGATCACCTACCAGTGGAATCTCTGTCTAGAGATGGTGAAGCAGGACAGGTCCCTGCTGGACAGAGATGGTGAGCAGGACAGGTCCCTGCTGGAGCCACGTCCAAGGGAGCCAGCTACACCGAAGCTTGGAGAGGACTCAGAACTACATCGCATAACACAGAGGAGGCCCAGGCTCCAGCTGAGAACCACTTGTCATGCCCAGAGCCCTTAGCCAAACTGCATCAATGAGCTGGCGTAAATACATTAGAAACAAGAGAGATAAAAATAAGTCTGAGAAAGAAAAGAAAATCTCAGCAAAGATACAAGAGGTTTCAGGAAAATTAGATACAAGGGAGCCAATGGACCTGCTAAGTCCACTGTGTGAAGTAAAATTCGATGATCTGCACAGAAGAGTGAGAGAGGAAGGAAAACTGGATGACCTAAGAAACACTGCAGCCAGCAAACAGTACGCTTAGCAATAAGCAAAACTCTGAACAGATGCCCCACCCAGAGAGCACTCAGGGGCAGTGCGCACTTGCAGATTTGTCCAGTACCACCATCAGTCATCAGGGAAATACAGACATAAACCCCATCAGGATACCATTGCCTGATTATTAACATCACTAACACTTTTAAAACAAAAAAGTACAGCATCCAGTTCTGGTGAAAATGTGAGGAGACGGGGTCGTTCATATAGTGCTGGGTACAGTGTAAAGTACCACAGCTGCTCGGGAAAAGGGATGAGAGTTGCTTAAAAACTAAGCATACGCTTACTGTATAAACCCACAGCTCACACTTGGTTTTACCTATTTCAAAGAAAAATTGATTTTTGCACATACAGTGTACACGGATAGTCACAATACCTCTATTAATAATTACCACACACTGGAACCCATCCAGATGTCTGGGTGAGTCGTTACATGCAGTGTTTTTACAGTCCCATGAACCCTGCTGAGTCCCAAGACAGGTACACCCGTATACCCAGCAGCCTGCGCGATTTGTCAGAGAATGTGTCCTACAAACTTCCAAGCTCCAAAGTCTCATGCTGTTTGACTTCATTTACATAACATACTTGAGAAGACAAAAGGATAAAAATGAAGAACAGATTAGTGGTTGCAAGGGCTAAGGGAGACGGAGGTGGGTGAGGAGCAGGGACTGCTGGGCTGGGGAAGAACTCCGTCTCCTGCCCGAGTCAGCATCCCTGGCATGGTGGTGACACGCTGCTACAGTTTTGTCAGACATTACTATTACAACAATCTTAGTCACTTCCCTGTCACTGCACAAAATGCCCGACACATGCAGCTTAGAAAAGGAGAGGTTTATCCTGAAACTCAAGAACCTGACAGAGAAAAGTTGCTCACACTTGGCAGAAAAGCAGAGAGAAGGGAGAGAACCAGGACACAAATATCCCCATCCAGGTCATGTCCCCAGGCTCCTCACCTCTGACCAAGCCCTGTGCCCTAAGAGGCACGTTCAGCTCCTGCACTCATTGAAAACTGAATCTGCTTATGAGTACAGCACTACCCTGAACCCATGGTCTGACTGCCTTCCAAATACTGCGACTATTAGAGGGTGGCTTAGATCTAGACCACGAACAGGCACCCTGGGTATAAAGTATCTGGTATTTCTTTGTATTGTGTCTTTCAAGTGTATGAAAATCTGCAGTGATCCAAAATAAAAATTTAATTAAAACAATAACTAGTACACACTTGTAAGATTGCTAAAGCTAGGCCTGTTGTGCCCTTTGCTTCTAATGTGTAGCAATGAGGGACCAGAAGCAGGAGGAGCTCACTGGCAGCTGCTTTGGCTCCATTGATGGACACCTCAAAACCTGCTTACTTTGCAGCCCTCTGAGCCCCCCCTGTGTGCTATGAGTCAGTGCTGAGAGGGACCCTGCTCTGTGCTGATGAGAAGCGCCTAAGTCCTCATCTTCCTGCAAGGCCTAAGTGAGCCTTTGTGCTTTGGTGGTGAGGTAGACATGCTTGGTTGTCATCAAGGGATTTTACAAAGCTCAGGCCACTCCAGTTCACTGTGAGACCACGTGCAAAGGCAGCAGAGGAAACTCCCATCTCAACCAGAGACTCTAGTTTTGAACTAAACAGTGCGAGAAGCAGCTGGGGACAAGAACTGGGGGACAGGGACTCACTTGGGAGCCTGACCTGCCTGCCACTCTGACCAGGACCAGTGAAGGAGGACCTGATAGGCTTCACATCCCTGTTCTTGTGAGCAGGTGACAGGCCTGACTGCCAAACACCAATATCTTCATGACCTTCAAACAGCACAGTTCAACTGGTGACAAATTGGGATATATCAATATCATTGCATAAACCAGAAATTCTATCTCAGCTGTTAAAACATTTTTTCTCACTTTGTGGAATGGCATGGATTTATTTGTGCTCATTAGCATTCACTTTTTTTTAAAAAAAAAACAAACATTTGATACTCACCATATGCTATCTTAACCTGCTCTTATCAAAAAAAGCCTTTATTTGCATGCATATGTTTTTATGGTGGTCTATAATTTGGGGAAGCCATCATATTAACATGCCCAAACAAAAGAAAAAGAGAAGAAAATCTCAAAAAACATCTTCTTCTTCTTCTCTTTACGCTGTTTTGATATTTGGTTGTAATACAATGACTTGAAGATTCTGGGCTAAGTACTCTGGGAATTTAAGGGGCAATTCCTGTGCCCAGAGCTGTGTTCCCTACGTGGTGGATTCAGGCATTTTTGCATTTTTATTTTCATATCTTTCCATGGTGATCCCCTAGCTTAGTCACTGCTGAGCCACTGCTTTTATTTCCAAGGGAGATAAACTGTACATGGTAAATATTAGAAAAGTCCAGTTATGTGATTTCTAGCATAATTTTTGCTGTTTTTTCTTCTGACAGTGGATTGGTTCAATTGTCCTCAAATTTAGCTTAGACTGAGATACTCACACTGAAAAATATATGCCAGGGTTAGATGATTCTTACTATGAACTGTTTGCCCCTGAGTAGAGTCTGTTTCTTTTTTAATGTAAATCTAAAAATTCTGTGCAATAATTTTATCTTCAGATTTTAGTGTTTAGTTTCACCCACTATTCAAAAACATTTGCTTACACGTTTTGCTCTATCTTGGAGCAAACTTATTGAAGTTGAAGTGCCATTTTTTTCTCACTCTTCTGCAGAATTCATCACGTAGAGTGATACTAATGAGATATGACTGAAGAAGGGTGCACAGGTGTATTATCCGGGCTTAGATTGGCAACTCTCTGATATACACAACACAGGCACACATGTGCGCATGCACACACACACGGAGAACCGCTCCTGATCAAAGACTTCCATTTGGTTGAACTTGGCAATGGTTTTGAAATGTTGACAACTGTCAAATTAAGATCACCCAAGCCATTTCACAGGCTCAAATTTGGATGCAGGTCTCAGAACAGAAGGAGATAGCTACTGGCTACTGCCCAAGTGACTTCACCATCTATCATTCAGTTAGCTGTGCTTTATGAAATGAAGCAACCTAGAAACGGTGGAGGTCAGCATCCAACACTGGAAATCAGCACTGTCCACATTCACTTCCTTGGAAGGAAGAACATATACTGGCGCTTATTTAAAATGCACAAATAAGCAAGTGTGGTTAGCTTGATGGTTTTTCTTTTTAGTTCCTTTCTCATTTTCTTCTTCCTTTCTCTTCCCTCACTCACACAGGGAGGGAGAAGCAGTCATGTCTTGTTGTACAGTAGAAGGGATTGGACTTTATTTCTTTGGGTCCCTGGTGCTGTGTTTGCCTGTACCTGGTCATGCTGATGTTTCCCGTTGCTGTGCTCCAGGGTTATTCCCTTCTCGCTGTCAGTCTTGGTTAAAATGTTCACATGTTTACCATCTCGATTTTAACATTTTTAAGAGCAATGGTTGTGTGATTTCAGTTTTGGTGAGGATTTCAGCACACAGCAAAGCATCCAGCGGAGAGCAGGACTGAATATGTGATACCAGGACATTGTGATAAACAGGGTTTTGGTGCATAAGGATCTGTTTTTTTGAATGGTCATCATTATTGGAATTAAAAGCAGGGCAGAGAAATTATTTAAAACTTTTTCTTTGTAATGTTTGATTAGTTAACTGTCAGCATTGCTCAGCTAATATTTCAACTGAACCATCATGGTTAAAAGATGCCTATTTTATTATTTTATTTATTTTTGAAAATCGTCATTATCTACATGTTTATCCATGGACTTCAGTGTAATAGATGGGAAATCCCCACGTACAGACTCTTTGTTTGCTTCAAAGGAAGCAGATATAAATTAGTAAATTTATATCTGCAGAGTAGATGAAATTAAACCAACTGACTTTAAGTCTGTTGTAAATGTGGCAAGCCTCTAAGGTCAAGGTTAGGAGCTTGTCTGATAATACAGTCAACATACAGCAAATCTCTCAGGCCTTTGGGATCCTGAGAAACCAAATCCTGTTGCAACACTGGATAGCCTGCACCTCAGGATGGGGACCCTGGGACAAAACGCACCTGCGTGTCACCAACATGTTTGTAAGGTTTTGGAATTTCTTTTGTGTATGTGGATGATAGCTTATGTTGATGCTACAACAATCAAATGCTCCACTATGGGTAAAAAGCAAATCCTTCAATTAACTAACTGATACTCCTTGCCTATAGGATATCAGAGGATAACTGTAAAAGTACTAGGTATCTATTTTGAGGTGACCTTGTCATGCAGTGTGCCTGGGGTTAACACCCCGGGGATTACACAGAACCTAGGCATATCATGGGCTTTTGCATCTTGTGGTGCCAGATCCCAGGGCCACACCTAAATATTTTTCAGCATAAAGAAGCTCAGCTTTCTTGGCCTTTTGTGTCTCATTGTCTTCAAATGTGAATAGAACAGAATTCCTTGTGGTATCAGGTGCTGAAATAAAAGCTCTTTGGTAACCCTCCTTGTAGGAGCCAGCACCTTAAGCCAGCCAGGTGGCAACAAGGCTCAGCCCTTCCAGCCCTGGGAGATGTTTTGTTCCTAGGAGGTCAGGCAAGCACTGGCACGCTCACTCTGTTGGTGACTGTACAGATTTTCCATAGCCCCCCATCAACGGGGTACTGTTTACATAGATACACCCTCAGTTGTGCAGGGCATAGCTTGTACTACCTGTAGGAGGATTCAGGGCAGGATGCAGACTTCCCAGGATTCTTCACTTCTCTTTCTTGTGAGGCACCCAGTCATGGGCTTCTGCATCTTCAACACCCAGCTCCTGCCAAAGAGTGGGGCGGGATTACCCCCAGATGCTGAGAAGAGAAACTTGGATTTAGAGGAGAAAGGTCAACCCAGCAAGAAAAGAGAATCATTTGTAATTCTTAATGTGACACTAATTGTGTAACTTTGGAAGAAAAATAGATCCTCTTTTTTGCAATATATTCTGTTTTAAAATGGTTCTGGTGATATCTCCATTTCTGACCTTGAAAGACTGTCGGAAAAGTACAATACACATTAGTTGTGAACTACTGTGTGCAGTGCTTGCAAACTACCTAGAATAGTGACAGAAAACTTTTTAGAGCTTTTAGTGACACAAACAGCCCTCTGCACATGTGTGCCTCAGGTCCTCTACCGCTGACCTGCCAGGTACACTTGATGCCATCCCGATGATGGGCTGTAACAGTTACTCTGGAAATAGGGGCTCCAGAGCAGATGTTCCTCAGACAGGATATAAAAGGCAACATGCACGCGAGGTAAAGCAAATGCATTTATATTCAACGCCTTTCTGGGCTCCAGATTTAAAATAAGATTATTAAAACAATTGCATCATTTTCTTTGATTAGATCATTTTATGTCTTTTCCATGCGTCCATGATTTAGAAGGTGTGCAGACCAAAAAAAATCTTAAAAAAAAATCTACTTAAAAAAAATCTCAGAATAATTTGGATAAAATGTAAGTGTGGAAAGAAACACAAGGAGACGCAAGTGTGCACCCAGAGGTGCCTTTTGTGCCTCCATTCCTTGTGCCCCTGTGCCAGTCTGCGCATGGGAAACTGGGCTTCTGCGTGGCTGAATTAAGGATCCATTTGTAATTATTCTGCAGGCTTCTGTGCATGTTTCTGATAATGGTCTCATTATGGGGTACGCTGTTCACAAATATTGCCAACAGCCACACTGGAAAAGAATCCTTTTGTATGAATTTAACCAAAGAGTACAAATGCAATTTAACAGCAAACACATCACTCCCCTGGTTCGAGAGTTTTCGACGAGAGGAGCTGGCAGATCTGTCTGTGTGAGGCTCAGCCAGGTAGGAGGAAGTTTGAGTGGGTGCATTAGTGGATCCTGGCAGCAGTTATTCAGTCCCAGATGTCTCTTTGCTGATGTATGAGTAATGACAGCGCTTGATGCTCGCGGACAGCTTGTGCAATCACAGGGAAGGTGTGAGGAGACGTTGTCACCGGATCCAGCCACAAGATGTCACTAGCACTGCTCCTGCCCTACACTTACCACCTACACTCAGCCGGGTTGCTTTAATTTTTCTACCCATATTTCTGCAGCAGTTTTATTGAAGGTGATGATACAAGGTAGAGAAGGGTCTCTTTTGTTGTCTAGGCTCGTGTAAACTTCACTGTCATCTAAGAGTTCATGGTACCTCGGATATGCCCGGGGAGAATAAGAATAAGCAGGATGGGCTTCTTCACCACTGGGCTAGCAAGAGGTGACACGCGCAGTGCATTCACACCTGGGTGTCGCAGGGCTGTATCTTCTGTTTCTGTCTCGATCTGAGCAAGTTTGTCTTGTGACAAAGGTTAAGCGCGGGGAGAGAAGGCTGGATGTTTGCCTCTCTGTGGGTGGAACTTGGAGTGCTTATTACATATAGACTAACCTCCATCAAACAGAAGCAAAGTGAAAACTCCTTTGTAAAGATTCTAAGGGGAAGAAAGAGGAGCTTTATGCAGGCTTTTGAGGTGTTGGCACCGGTAAGCCTGGAGGATCATATTCTCTGTCTCTTTCTTACGGTACCCTGCATTCCTTGCTCCGTCTCCCACCTCAGGGAGACAGATTGGTACAAGGAGACAAAGAAGCAGGACATGGTGATGAATGCCCTGGGAAGCTGAGGCAGGAAGAGTCAAGTCTGAGCCAAGATTGGACAAATTACTGCCTTAGTATGACCATGTCTCACAATTTAACAAAAAAGACTGAGGATGTAGATCAGAGTGAAGACTCTGAGCTTAATATCCAGTGCAAAAAAGAAGAAGAAGAGACACAAAGGTAGACGTGGGCCAAGTTTTCCCTGGCAGAGCTGAAGAGTCATGTGAACAGTGGCACAGCTGTTGTGGGGGGTGGATGTGGGCGCCATGTCTAGTCCTGAGGACACAGGGCTGGCTCTGGCCTGTGAGTGTGAGGCTGTGATGGAAGTCTGGGGGCTGCAGACAGGTCTTATTTTCTGTTCCACTGGAATGGAGCCCCTGAAGTGACAGAATCCTCTCGAACACTGGGCGCCAACACTACCTGCCCGACCTCTTTTTAGCAGGTCCCCTGGACAGAGCAGATAAACTGGATAAAATTGCTGCAATGAACCCTGAAACTCTCAGAACAGGTTGGAGGGTCCCTGTTAATGTGGCTGGTGTGGCCCACGTCCTGTCACAAATTGACAGCCGTCAAAAAACTGATGGGGACTGCAGTGGGGCCAGGCAGACTACTGTGTGCAAACTCCTTACTATATTCCCTAGGCATTCAATATATTTCTTTCAGTTGTGCTTTTTCTGAAAACGTTGTCACATCCTGAAGTGACAGGTGTCCAGCGGAACACACTGTCCCTATGTTACATGTTAGGAGTGATTCTGCCTTCATTGGAAATTGAGATACATTTTATGTGAAAAGTTGTATTTTAAAATATATTATTAGGCCTAGCAAGGCTGTGTGACTCTGCACCTTCGCTGATCCACGTTGTTCCTGAGGTCAGTGGGTTGGAAGGGGTTTAGCCATTTGAGTCTGACATGTCCTGTATAGGTCATACGTGGTGGTTACTCTGGTGGTCATGCCCACTCCCTTTGCCAGCTTTCTTGATTCTGCACGGCATGGCTCTAGATCTCCTTTTGATTCCTGTTTCTGGATACTCCTGTGGTGGGTAGAATTGTGCCCCCTCACAAAGGAATTGTTGAACGGTTGACTTCCAATGCCACCACTGTGAGTGTGACCATGTTTGGAAATGAGATGCTCATGGATGTATCAAATTAAGATGACATCACATTGAGCAGGGTGGGACCTTTTGAATACCTGGGAGACGTGGACATGGCAGCTGTCTCGGGGTGACTGCTGAAGGTGTGACTGGGTTTGTGCTCATGTGATGATGGCATAACCCCCATCCTCCAGGAGCTCAGAGCATCCTAGGGGGTGCGCAGCCCGACACTGGCGACAGAGTGAAACGGACCAGGGTAAAGGTGTGTGCAGACATCCTTGATGGCGCAGGTGGCTCTGAGGAAGCTGAGAACTGGAGGAGCCAATTCTTTGGGTGAAATGAAGAGGAGAGGGGTTCAGGAGGCCCGAGAGGGAGCGCAGCACTGCCCGCTAGGAACGTATCCCACACTGTGTGTGCAGAGTCAGTGTGTCTTTACACTAAACAGTAAAGAGTAAAGTGAAACCGATACTACTGCACAGTTTATCTAACTTAATATGTCTAAAGTCTTATCATTTTAACATGAAATCAATATAATATATTGATTTCTTTATTTGGTGGCAGGTCCTCAAGATGCTATGGGTATTTTTACTTTTTAATTAAGAATTAAAAGGCAGAATTTGTAGCTAGTAGTCATATTGAAATATTCCAGAGCAGGGTAGATGGAGGAGGTGACAGGATTCAAGGGGCATTAAGACCTGAAACGATGAAGCATGTACTCATGTTTTCTGTTTGGCCAGGCTTAAAGATGAGCTGTTCATAGGGATGATGAGTTTGACCTGGGAACACCAGGTTTTGAGGGTCTTCTTTGGCAGGTTGAGGGGAGTAGGATCTGTTTTATGGTGCAGGGGTCAAACCCAGGTTTCCAGCAGGGAATGACATAGGTAGATGCTTCAGACAGACTTCAGGACAGGCAGCATGTGCGTTGGGGGTAGTTTGGAAGGGGCCATCCTGAAGGCAGAGAGACTACACACGAGGCTCAGGCTCCTGCAATAGTCCAGAAGAGGCTCAACGGACGTGATTTGGGAAGTCATGATAAGAAGGAAGACAAGTACAGCACCCTAAGAGCCTGAGCGCTTCACTGCAGAGACCTGGGCTCAGCTGCGTATTGAATCCGAGTGATGGAAAGATGCAAAGCTTAATCTGGAGAAGTATGGAATCAATAAGGCAGACAGAAGTTCAGGAGAAGGAGCGGTGACTTTTGGGTCTTGGGTGAAATCACCCGAACAGAGTATAAATGGACTAGGTCCATTTCAACAGTGGCTATGGCCAAGACTAAAACCAAATGATCCAAGACTGACCAGGTGGGTGGAAATAGGAGAGGTGGTCTGAAGGACCACAAGGACAGCGTGGCTCAGGTTCAAGCTGCAGGTAGCAGTGGAGACAGCCGGTTACAGAACTCGGTGCACTTTACTAACGGGGTGAGAAACTTTGGTAAGTTTGTTAAATAACTACATATTTAAATGTAAGTGCGACTTCTAAAACAATGTAAAAAGTGACCTCTCCATCATTTTCTTACTGACAGATCCCAGGTGACATCTCTTGGTCATGATCTCCCAGTGGAGATCAATGGGAAGGATGGCGAGGACGCTGCTCCTGCTGCTCGTGAGCTCTGATGAGCCACGCAGCGCCAGCACCATCGCAGGTGCTTTCGTAGGCAGTGCTACACGCTCAGCAGACATGCAGTGTTAGTTGATAACACTTGGGTTTCAGTTTAAATTAGCCAATTTAAGTGGGTTTAATTAAATTAATTTACTTGACAGCTTTAAATTTAATTCAAAATAAAAAAATTAAATTTTAACTTAACCCACATGCCAAGTTTAAGCATGTACCTTTCGTCGTGTCTACATTTCATAGTTGTGAAACACAGTCACGTGTTCCAGGCTAGCCTGCTATGTGCAGAGAGCAATTCGGATGTCCTTGGGATTCCTAATGACTCCATCCAGATGAGGAACTTGGCTTCAGAAACCGATAGATATGCTTTTGAATTGTGGCCTACATCCAGGTGCACCATACTGAGGGCTCTGCTACAAATCTGGAACCTTAAGTTCCCCTGTATAGGACAAGGGGACCACCCAGCACTCCTAGGCAGGCTGCGGAGCTGAGCCGGTACAGTGGGGAAGGTGTTTATGGCAGCCACCACTTCTCAGCAGATGGTTTCCAAGTGCTATTTAGAAGTAACAATTTAACTTGGGAAGCTAAATTGTGTTAGTTCTTGTTAAAATCTAAGTAAGTCTTTATGAAATTTTCTTGCAGTGTTACATCGTAGTAGGGTAACATCAGTTGTAGCAAATTATTAGATATTTTATGAGGAAGGAGAAGAGCACAGTTGCAAGGCTCCCCCCCAAAGAACTGATCAATGTATGAGGAGACTGACATGCTAATGATTCTGATTGGATCACTGCACATTGTATACCTATATTGAATTATCACACTATACCCTATAAATATTATAATTATGTCAGTAAAATAGAAAATAATAAAAATTTTACATAAAAAGAATATAGAATTTGAAGTCAAAGGCCAAATTCTAGTCCTTAATTCATAGCTGAGGAACCGTGGGTGGTTTGTTTTCTCCTCTATCGTGTGTCTGCTGAAAATACCAATCACACTGTGCTTATTTACGTGAACCCAGGTGAGCCAAAGTGCCTGACTTTCAGTTCTACCCTAAAATGACTCTAAAATAAAAAAGTCCACTGCTTTCTGCTTATACAAGACCTTTAAGGAGCATTGCCTTGAGGTAAGGGGCGTATGTGGGGCCCTGGGATTGCCACAACACAGTCAAGGTCACAGAACCTCAGAGAAACCTACTCCTTTCCCCAAAGCTTCTAACACATTTGCAGTGTGTTAAGCAGCGTTCTGAGCTTATTTCTCCAGCGGGCCCCTGGTTTCCTTGATCTATGGTACTCCACGCCCTTCGATAGGCGAGTGCGGAGAGGCCAGCTTCACAAGAGCCTGCACAGGCAGTGCAGTGGGGTACATCTGGAGTTTCTGGTCCTGCAGCTCCTGCCGCTGGGAAGCCCCCTTCAGAACCTTCCCCTTTTTCAATGCCTCCTTCTCATTTATTCCACTCTAGTGGTGGTTTTTCCCTGTGGTAATGATGGGCCTCTAGTTTTAATTGCATGTGCCATATTTCTGTGAAACAATTGTGTGTCATACAGTATTACTTTTTTCACTAGTGATTAAGGAAGGATCCTTGGTTCCATGTAGGAAGCCCTTCTGTTTGTTCCATGGTATATCTGTATATATCTGTAGTCCCTTGTATTAGCCCATGTTGATTGATAATCGGTGCTTACTAAACTCTTCACTCTAGACAGAGAGAACTTGTACTGAGACTTTGGTCCTGTCCAATGTGCTGGGCCTCCCCAGGAAGGTGGGGAGTTTTGGGAGACATCTGGATGCTGAGGTAGGGGTGACAGACAGGATCCTATTGGAAGAGTTTTCACAATGGACCCATTCTTACACAAATCGACCTTGTTTTACTGTGCAATGTCAACAACATTGGAAGAACTCAGCTCAAGTGAATGTGGACCCTTCAAAGCTACCATTTAGGGGCGACTTTGCCCACGAAACTGAGTATCACTTACACCGTGCTACAAGCAGTGAACAGCCCGGGGAGGCTCTCACACCGCTGTGACTGCAGGATTGCTCTCCTTGGCCCCAACCTTCCTCTGAATTCCTTTCTCTCTTATCCTGGTTATTTGCAGGTGCTTCTTTTTGAATTTTCCAGTTTAAATACACATAGTTTTAAAAATATATATTTTCTAAGTATAGGTGTTATTTGTTCCTTTACAGATAAAAAATTAAACAAATAAAAACTGGATGTGGAAATCCTATAAATCAAGTGTTTCCTTCCTTTCTCCTTTTTTTTCTCTGTTTTCCTACTTGTCTTCTCAGACTCAGATGAGGTAGAAAATATCAGAATTTCATAGCTCTACTTTCTAGTCTGGGCAGCAAGAGTGATTAGAATTCTCTCCTGGAATTTGGGGTTGGGGGAACCGGCAGGGTCGGTTGAAGGAACCAGGGCCACCTGTGAGCCTATCCACGGGCTTGTGACATTCCACAGTGTCCCTGTCCCTGTGGTGAAGTGGGCCAGGTGGGGGCACTGCACCTCCACCAGTGGCTGAGCCTGGCTTGTTTTGTGGGGTTTCCGGAAGTTCTGTCCTAAATGCAGCCCTGAGGCAGTACAGTAACCACCCCCCTTGCCGGTGGGAACTCCCTTCCTCTCCTCCCTCGCCCAGCTCCAGATCCATCCTCCACTCTGTCTCAGGCTAATGGCGCTTTAGAGAAAGATCAAAGTCTCATAGATAAGTGTTCTTTTACACAGTGTTCCTGACACTCCATTTGGTAAACAGTTTTTTTTTTCTTTTTTTGTTAGAAGAACATATAAACATGCCAAGTGAGATGGATAGACTGCTGCTTTTCTCTTTCATTTCTTGTCCTGATGACAGCGACCATGCAGGGTCCAGCCACGGTGCTCTCCCGAGATGGCCACGCTAGGCTGCTGCACGGGCCGGAAACAGTCTGAATAAAAATGTAAGAAATGATGCCAAGTACAAGCTAGAGACTGGCAGTCTCCTCAGATTTCTATCTCCTTTGCCATTCGATGGCAGGTTTTCCCCCTTTTAAAATAATGTCTTAAAAGTGTTCTCTGTAAAAAGTAAAACTTCTTTGTGCTTAATGTCCTTCCTAAAAAACCAGCAAATAATGTCCTGATTGCCAGATCCTGTCTGCAAAAGAAAGCACCCTACAAAGAAAAGCATGAAGGAAATTTAACTCCTTGTGTGTTTCTCCTATATAGCTCCTCCAAAAAATGAGAGTAATTATAAATACACAAACAGAAAGCATATAAGTGCTTCCAGTGTTGTAAGATAGACCTTTCAGATGAGTAATTTCAAACAGGCTTCCGTGACTGTTGGCACAAAGGCTCCCATTTCCCGGGCATCGGTGACTGCTACAGTACCTGACAGTATTCTCGGGGGGTTTCTCCTTCCCTTTTTGGTTTGAAGCAGATGGCTTCCTTGGGCTCCGGTGAAAGGGCTACTTCTGATCTACAAAGAGCAATGCTGGTTTTCACTTTGACTTCTTTCGGAGTGGGATGGACAGGATGCTGTCATGAGAAAGCTCTGGAGGAGGACCTAGTCTGACACAGTGCAGTTCTCCATTCTCCTGGGAGATCAGGGAGTCCACTGATTTTGGCCCAGGCCAGGGTGCCTTTCTGTCTTTCTAAGCACTGGGGTAGTACATCTGCTCCCTGAATCCAACAGCCTGGGCAGGTCCTCTTAGTGAGTGTGGCCAGGGGCGATGGGGCCACAAGGACCCTTGCTGGCCCACTGCGTGGAACCTGGCACTCATTCCGTGGCCTCCTGCCTTGCCCTCTGCCCAGTGCACCAGCATCCCTGCCGCCAGAGCTGGGCCATCAGGCGTGGAAAACAGTGGGATGCTCTCTACTCCTTCACTGCTACAGTCCGGAACCCGTGGTCAGGGTGCTTGAGTTTTTTTAGCTTAATTCTGGTTGCTTAAAAACACATAAGCATAGTGCTGAGCTTGGTGGGCTCACTTTATTCCTCCTTTTAGAAGCCTTTTGTGTTTGCCGATGAGAGAGAAGTCCTGATAGGCCAGGGCGGCGCACACAGCTTTTGAGATACTGTGAACAATGTGATACGAATTTCCAGAACTCCACACCCTGCATGCCCCTACACCTGTTTTATTTATTTAATTTTAATGAGTGTCATTGACCATGAAATGGGAGACAAAGTTGCTCTGCCAGACAGAGATTTTTAAATGCTTCAAAGTTGTTTTCGCTGTCACTGTGTTCCTGCGTGCTTCATTCAGGCAAAATCTGATCTAGTCATTCTGTGTCGAGGGCCTGGTTTCTCTATTTTGCATGAAAATTTTTCATTAAAAAATCCAAAGAGCAAAGTTGCTGAGTGAGCACAGGGCGAATTGGCCTCTCCGAGCTGGACTCCCTGTAGACCAGCTCACGACCTAAGAAAAATGAGTGGATGGGCTCAGCTCTGTCTCTAATGAACAGCAGTAGATCACATCACAAAAACTAGACACGCATAATTTGGCATCATTGACAGTGGCCTTCCCACCAAAGGCTCGGGGCTTTTATGTCTGTGCTGACTTGAAGCTTGGAACTGTCTTTGACCTTAAAGCGTGGGGGCTCAGGGCGGGGAGTAGGTGGGAGGGGCTTGGCTCTTGGTCTCTGGTGATGGTCCCTTCTGCCTCAAAGGAGGAGCCCTGGGTCCCTCTTGCCTGGCTTGACAAGGGGAACCACTGGAGGCTTCCCTCACTGTCACCCCAAAAGGTGCCCTCTGCAGGGAGCTGGCAGGGAGGAGAGGACAACGGGCAAACAACCACAAATCAGGGCTGTCCTGATTAAATCAGGCATGGATGGCAAGTAAGTTATTAGCGCCTGTGAAACTAATTGGGATACTGATACACTCATTTTTGCAATGTCTTTCAAATACCAGTTGTGATGGGAAACAGCTGTTATATCCAGAAAAATATATAAAAGGGAAGAAAGAAAGGAAGAGAGCTTCGGATTCAAAATCGTAATAATGTCTGTCTCCTCTTTTCCCTTTCACAAAAGCTTTTAGATTCTCCTATTCTCTCTAGACAATTACTCACAGCAGGCGGGTCAGCCGGGACGAGCACACTACTGCATTTAAAGTTCATCTGCTGAAGGGAAAAAGACAGAAAGAGAAAAAAGGATCTCTTTTCTTATGGGGGGGGGTTGTTTAAAATAGGCAAGAGATTCAGGTTGGCGGGGAGGGGGGAGTCAGAAGGGGGCAGAACCATGGTAAATGGGGCTGATTGACTCCTGGTGTCCTTTGGATGCAAACAGAGGTAGCCAGAATCTTTACCGAGGAGGCCGTGCTGAGGGGGCTCCGTACACCACTCCAACGTCCTGCACAAACACTCTGCGTTCCTCCCCCAGTCTGGGCCCTGCTGCCTGGCCAGAGCTGGGTGGGTCCAGATGTGCCTCCCCTGCCTCCTCTGCTCTGCCTCTTCACTGCCTGAGCCTCTGTGTCCTCCCCAGGATCAGCTTGTACTGCTTACACAATCAGGAAGAGCAGGTGTCCAGAGCTCTGGGCAGGCTCCACTGCTGCATTGTCAGAGGGAGAAGGCGGCTAACTCCTCTGCCGGGACTCTGTCTGTCCTCCAGGGATGTGTGTGTCAGCTCTGCCATTTACAAGTGTGTGTCACTCTACAACAGAGGGCACGTGGCCCTGCCTGTGTGGAGAGACAGAGTCACACACTGCTATGTTCTTGCTTTTTGGCCTCTTCACTTTCCCGTGGTGTCCCTGTGCCATGCACCCCTCCTTGCCTCCCCCCAAAAAGAAACCACCCGGGCAAGGTTTATCTTCCTTGGAGCCTCAGAATGGACCAAAATCCTTTTGTTTTACACAGGGCAAGTTGTTTAAAGCTTTAAAGAAATTTAAAATATGGGTGCCTGTGACTAGATCTTCTATTTTTCATACCCAATATAATGTACTCCAGACAGTTAAAGTTGTACCACGCTTATTAGAGGCCATGGATCAAGTCTCTTTTTGGTCCCCGATCTGAGCATTCAGATGCGCCCTGTCTCCTCTCCCACTCACTAGGTGAGGGGATCCCTAGCAGGGGATCACCAGAGCTCTCAGGGACCCCCTGTCACTGCAGCACTGACAGGGCTCAGGGTTAATGGAGCACTCCCCTGTGGGGAGTGTGAGGGGGAGCGCTGCTCCCCAGTGTTTAGTGACTGGGCTGGCTTTGCCTCCCTGCCTCCTGCTGCCTGGGCTCTAGCCAGCTCTCTACAGAGTGCCCAAGTGGAGCCCACTGAAACCCTTGTGAGGATCTCTCTGGAATCCACCAGTCGGGTCCCTATCTGCTTAGAGCCCCTTTCTTCTCTTGACTCACAAGTCAGAGGCCAAATGTGGCCTGAGTAGCCTCCTGCCCCTTTAGGGACCCAGCCGCCTTATGGCCTGGTTGTGCTAGGCTCCTCCTAGCAGCCCTGATAGAAGATATCTGGAGGCACTTGGTTTGCTGGTGGTTTGTATTTCTCTTTGCTGTCTACAAGGTCAGAGCCCTGGGCATGACTTAAAAGGCTTCAGTGCTAGAAACTGGAAGGAGGAGAATCACAAGTTTGAGTTAAGCTTTGGCAACTTATTGAGATCTTATCTCAAAATAAAATAGAAAAAATGTTGGGGCATAAATCACTATATTCTGGGTTCACACTCATCAGTATCACAAAGCAAAATCAAACCAAACCAAACCCAAACAACTTCCTCCTCACACAAGTCAAAAACAAAAAACACCCCTCAAAACCCGCCAAAACAAACACACACACAAAATATCCAGTAATTGTACTGACCTCCAGTTGTGCCTGAAACAGACAATGAACATTCTTTATAGGATATGTCTCATGGTCCTGTTAGCGTTAAGTCCTGGCCTACTAATCCACCCTTTGAAATCGGTCCCTTCGTGTTATGCCGAGGGGCTCAGTCTCCAGCAGCGGTGAGGTGAGCTTGCACAGGGAAGAGGGCACTCTAGACTTGGCCTGCCCAGGCCCACAGCTTTCCTGCATCTCCCTGTGAGACTCAGCAGGGTGCTGGCAGGTTCTGCTGTGTGTATGGAGACTGTATATCAGGAACTGTGGCTTGCACAGGCTGCTTTTCTGTTCTGCACAAGCCTGTACTGCAGGATTTTCTGCTTCTTCACAGGAAACATATTTCACCTACTTGCTTTCCTTTCCCGGGAAGGACGGAAGCCACTTCAGGATAATATTCTCCACGTAAGTTCCAGGGACTCTGGTTCCAAAACTCGCCCTTGGCGCCTGAAGCACAGTGATTAATAAAAGTGGAACAAGAAAGTTGGATCTGAGCAGAATTGATCAGAAGGGACACTGCCTCCCTGATTTCTGGAAGATTTGCTCTTGTGCTTGACATTAAAATGAAAGGCATATTTGGGATGGATGTCTTCACAATCAAGACATCATGAGTGAGCTCAGCAATGTCCCAGAGGGGCTGTTGCTGAGCAAGGATGGGCATCAACTTTTTATTATATGCACTGTCGCCCCTGTAATTACCGTAGTGTTAGCAACATGATTTATGGGTGGTGCAAACAGATTTGTATGGAATTTCTCTGAAATGTGGATGCCGTGTGCAGGGCTGCCTCCAGGACCCCGGCTTCTCCTCTGGGTGTGTGGCTTTTTCATTTGGGCTGTCTAATATGCAATTGCAGTTGTAGCTTTGCCAAATATTCAGTGTTTGTTGGTGACAAGAGGGTGCCAATTTCCTTGTTTGCAGGCTCTACCAGACTTCAAGGGAAAAATAGGGGAAAAGGACATCTTAACATTAAAAATTCTCCCCAAGTTCCATTTTATATCAAATTATGAGCATATAGGCCCCCCCTTTTTTTTCATTTGAAAGGAGAGTGGGATTCTGTTTTTATCATGGTGAGTAGGTTGGTAATGTTTCATCCTGAGGTGGGGGTTTCAGCCTCGTGGATGTGCAGGCTGCCAGCCTGGAGCCTCCCCAAAGGACTGGTGGGTGGGTGCGCTGGGGCAGCTGCAGGGATTGTATCATGCTGGCCCCTCAGTGACCTCGCCTGCATTACCAGCCAGACTTGCAAACCAGAGGGCATTTCTGCTTTCAGAGCAGTGTCTATCGAGGGATTCCCTTGGCATGAAACAGGATCACCAGCAAATGAGGTCCTCAATGGTGTGTGTGTGTGTGTGTGTGTGTGTGTGTGTGTGTGTGTGAGCACCCACAAATACATATATATATATTTGAAGGCAGCAACTTAGATTTACTATATTACAAAAATAGCCTTGTTAGAAAACATGGTTTGGACATGGAACTTCTGATCACATCAGGACAAGAAGCAAAAGAGTTCAGGAGATGGAATGAACTCAGTGTGTGTGTGTGTGAGTGTGTGTGTGTGTGTGTGTGTGTGTGTGTGTGTGTGTGTACACAGGGCCTGTGTGTCCCTGAACAAATGGATCAGAGCTCAGTGAGGCTGACGGCTGTTCGCTGTTCTCCGGCAGTGGGGGAGGCTGACAGGGTTCCCAGCAGATCTGTTTCAGCTGGTCCCTGCCAGGCAGCTGCCATACATTAACCCTCTCCCTCCCTAGCTTCAGGCTGTGGATAGCCTGCCCAGGTTCCTGCAAGGGCTTGGGATTCCCTTCAAGATCACAATCATCCATGTGTAGTTTCTTTGTAGTGGCTGCCAGTTTGGACTCTGCTTTGTGACCTGGCTATGTCTCCTGGTTTTCAGTGAAGAAAGTCAACTTTTTGGGACGAATTCTGGTGAATTCTCCTTGAAGGGTAAGGAAGAACCACCCAAGGTTTGTTTTGTCCTGGCTCTGGGAAGAGTTTTCTTGTGCTTTCCTCCTTTTTCTGGGGCACAATGGGGTACAATGCAGTGGTTAGTGGATATTTGCAAAGTGAAAATAAATGATATTTCCTCGTATTACACATATCAGTCCTTATGAATTTGCAGATTTTAACTCTATCCGAGTCACTGACTTGCTATAGTGCCAAAACACCCAGCTCAATGAATTTGCTCCTGATTTATCTTCTATTCGCTCCACTGCCATTGAACCTTAGGATTTTAAGCTGTCATTTACTGTATAATTATTGATCAAAATAACAGTATAAAATATGTTTTTACCTTTTTTTAGGAGAAGAAATAAAGTTGTTTAGCACTTCACTTCACCCCTTGTACTGTTTTTTCTTCCATGAATTAAAGGAATATTGGTCTCTTTACGTAGATGTGTTCTGCTGATGGGGCTGCTTGAAAACTGCTGTCCCATGAGCGTTTTCTCCCTAACTTCAAAAACTTAGCAACCATTTTCCCTAAGCCTGAAAGCAAGGATACAAACCTGAAGCCCTCAAGCCTCTGTATCCCACTGTTCACACTTGCTTGTGATTTTGTCCAGAGCTGGCTTTCTAGAATATGTCCCGGTTCTGAAGATTGGGAATACATGCTGGTTTTCATAGTTTAAGGAATAGTCAGGATTTAACCTGGCCCAGGCCGCATTAATGATGTGAGTCTCTCCTTTCCCAGGAGAGTCATGCGAGTGCTCAACCTACGGTTAAGGCCTGGACACGTCTCATTTTATTTTTGCTGAATATACAAATAACTAAAAGTTTTTTTTTCCTGGCAACTATTCCAATGTCCATGGCTTTTTAAATGTAAGGAGAGGGCAGGCAGATGGAAAAACACAAAATCAGGGTGTAGGTAATTAAGTAAAATCATAGGAGAGGGAGGAGAGGGGAAGTAAAAAGAATTAAGATGTGTTAAGCACATATACCAATTCCCCACCATGAATGCGATCATTGTATATTGCAAATATATACCAATAAAAATTGATTTTGTTTCTTAAAAGCCCAAAGTTGAGAAATCTTATCTGACTGTGGCCAGCCTCCTGAAGCTAGTATATTCATGCCTTCTTTGAGATGCCTTTTCAAGTTAAGCAAAACCTACCACCAGTTATCTTTATATTCTCTTTTGCTCTTTCTCTCTCTTGGCCTTGAAATGAAATGAACACTTCCTTATCCACGTTTCAAAATTTCGACCATTTTATGAATACATAGAATTCGCGTTCTGGAGGTGGGGAAAGAAATCACATTGAAAATGCCCCATTTTGCATTGTGGCTTATTGGACAAGAACAAGAGTAGTTTGACGGCAGCATCAATTTCAGAAGCATTTTTAGCAGCACATTTGGTCCACATGCATGGTGGCAAGATTGACAGGACAGACCTTGATGGCTCCAAAGCATCAATAAAATACACACAGTGAAGGATTTACACAACAGACAGTAATGGCTTCTTTGGAAATGTTATGGTGTATTGAGTCAATAATAATCTGCTTTTTAAAGAGTGCCAAACTATGAATTTATACAGCGGATTCTAATGGCTCCTGATCTATCAGGTAAATTACATGAATTCTTAGACTGTATATAAGTGCCGTAGAACATGGACATCACCAGGATGTACTGTGGTGTGTACCACCAGCTACAGCTCCTCCCCAAGTGCTGGTAAAAATGATTTACTACAGCCGACGAGATGAAAACATTTGTTAACATTCAGAAGTTTAATGCCACGATTTACATTTCACCTTTAATTGACTATATTTTGATAAATACTCTGGATTACTTGTATCAACATAAACTGTTTTCTCTAAAGATAAGTTATTTTCATTGCAAACTATATTTAAAACACTTTGATTACATGATTTTGCAGCGGGTTGATGTGTAATGTTTAATTTACTCATGGTATTTGTAAGTAAACCTCTGTTCTATCTATTTATAATTTCTATTTTCTTCTAGGATATGGAAATAGACATTCTGGAAGGTACGGTGCTGCGGCTGTGCGTAGCCAAATGTCTGATTCTTTCCAGCAGATGGAGGCATACTGCAAGAAGCTTCCAATGAAACAACCAAAAATATTTTTTCCCCGGGAAACACTAACATTTAGGGGGAAAAATATCCACAAAAGAGGGAAATTAAATGAATAACTTGCACCAGAAATGGTAGGATGACATAGCCGTACCTAATGAAGAATCCGGAGCACAGACATTCCATAGACCTTTCTTGCTGTGAGCATTTTTCTCTCTTGGCTTCCTTTCTGTTTTAGTTGGAAAATTTTCCAGAAGAAAAGCCTAGTGAGTTATTTGATAAATAAAATCTGTTAAGACAAACATGCTCAGAGATACCTTCTCAATTTTTTCCAAGCAACTGAAATAACAAATGCACTACCAGGAAATGATTATACGTATCGAGTCACACACACAGGCACACACATACAAATACACGTGTACGTACATGTGCGTGAAATGAGAAAAACTCAGAACCATTCTGAGCTTGTTTTATTCACGTTGCAGGTGTGTGTTTTACTTATTTGGTCAGAACCAATGTTCCTCTGGTTCTTTTGTGTTTGTGAGTATCTGTCTGCCAGCGGATTTTCTGAAACAGCCTACGAATTTTAAGCACAAATTGACTAGAAAAACATCTGTCTGAAAAGGTGGGTCTTGTGGAAGTGAAGGGATTTCTTCCAGACCATCTCCCTTTTCCACTTCTAGGACAGACTCTCATATGTTGTCTCTAAAGGACAAATCAGTGGCTGAAGAGTGCACACGTTCCAGACGAGAATGGTCTGCTGGAAAGGACATGGAAGCTTTGGGACCTGCGGTATGAGAATGTGGTGTAACAAAGTACAGGTCTCACCTTCCTTAGCAAGAGGAGGAGGGCAGAATGACAATGAGGAAATCCCAAGGTCCCTGCTCCTCCGCTTTCCCCCAGTGTCTGTTCCCTGTGAATATCTACAATCTACTCTATTGACTGGTTTATCAGGCAGCAGGTATCTGTATCAGTCTATCTTGAATTGTCATCCAACAGAAGATTAAATGCTGCCTGCCTCCTTCTTGTGATTTTCAGTCTTCACATCACAGAGTTTTCAATCAAATTTCAGCAGTGTGCATTTAGCTTACGGAACTCTGTGCACTTATCTTCCCGAGGCAGGGGATTTAGACTATGTTTACTTGTACGGTTCCAAGATATCGATCTGCAGACCTGTCCACATTTAGGGTGTGAGATGAGTCCCAAATCTATGCTTTTTCTCCTTCTTTTTAGTCTCCTACACATCTTGGCCCAATAGCAACAAGAATCTAAATAATGAACAAGAGCACATTTTTAGAGGATTCATGCCAGTTTTCAAGATGAAAGAATCACAACGATGAACAAAATTGTTCTAAAAGCTTTCTAATTAATAATCTTCAAAAGTGCTTGATCTTCACTGAGTTTTCAGCTCATCAGTCAGCCAGAAGAGAAGTCCATCGGTGGAATACACTTCCTGTCCTACCATTGGAGACCTGAGGAAGCAAGGGTCTGGAACAGAGCCACAGAAATAAACCTCACTTCTATTTATGAAGAATTCAGGGTGAGCATTCTGGTTTTAAGCCAGTATGGAACTTCCATCATGGCTGTCTGATGTTTTGAATTCCTGATAAACAGACTAACAAGACTCTGGATTAACAGAAACCAGAGAGAAAGACACATGAGTCCTTTCCATACTGGCCACTGGAAGTCAGTGGCAAGTCCAGCGTGATGGTGTTGGCCAGACACTTTCTCTAAGTAACAGAAGCAGTGGTGGCTGTTAGTATCATTTGTGATTTCTCCCCACTTGTTAGATCTTTTCATCAAAGTGTGTCTCATGAACCAGTCCACGAAATGGGTAAGGGTAGCCTGTGCATGACGGGTTTGTCCCGGGCAGATCTGAAGTGAAAGATGGCATAGCTTCCCCTGGGGCGTACCAGGAATGCCCACATCATGAGGTTCAGTTTGGAGCCTCTCTCTTGGACTTTCCAGCTGTGTGTATTTCTTGCTGAATGTTTTATGGGCACATGTGTAGACGAGATTACATTGCCCAAGAGCCAAGAGTCATCCCCTGCCAACTCATTGCAATTAAAAACCTATATTACCTCTCTGGCATGGGAAAACAGAAACTTGAACAGGAGCAGGGGCCTAAAAGCTATTATTTTCTTGCTGAACTGGAGGAGGGTTGAGGTTTTATTTGTATCCTCAAAAACTGGCTCTGCCATTTGTAGAGGTTGGATCCCACCAGAACATTCACAGCTGCCTCTGAGCCATGGTAGAGGTGGGAGATGGAGTTGGTCTAGTAGGCATAGCTCTGAGGAACCTGCTGACTATAGCCATAGACACTTCCAGGGTAGCTGTCTTTGTAGCTTGCTGTGTGCATTAGAGATTTTCCTACTCATGCTTCTGAACACCCCCAGTACCCCTACAGCCTGAGACCTGGGGATCTAAGACTGACTGAAAAAGGGGTTTTTACTGAAAAGAATCATTTGATGTTGCCAGGGGCTTGATCTTCCACATACCCAGCTTCCTGCCACTTACCAGTGAAAATGAAGGTTAAAACCAGAATCCCCATGTGGTTCCTCAATCCTGCACACCAAAAGGTGAGAATGATCTTATTGGAAGTAGAATGATCAGCAATATTCAGTGATGCAAACATTCTGTTTAGAAAATCCTCAGTTTTACAGAGATCTAACATTTTATCCAGCATGTGAGTATTTATGACAAACTTTAAGATTAAACCATCTATTACCACAAAAATATCAGTAGTTGTGTAAAGGGAACTATTAGAGGGGTGAGGGGTTAGCATCTTAGCAAAACCTATGGGTAAAGGTTCCCATGCTTCCTGCTTTGGAAGCCAGAACTAAGCATGGCGTAATCTCTGAAGAATGAATTCACCTCTCATATATAGATTCTTTACAGATTTCTTCTGTTTAAGTTGCAGAAGGTCCCTGGAACCTGTTTTCATTAGTGAGTAAGCATCCTAAAAACAATTTCTAAATTGCATGAAATGTGTACATTATTAGCAAAAGGTTGCTTGTACATAGTAAGTCACACTGATTCTGGAATTTAAACAGAGGACTCAATTTTGATGAATTGGTTTGAATATGTATTGGTTTAATAATAGTTCTACTTGGGTAACATCTATCTAAGGAGACCATTTGGAAGTGAAAGATGTTTCATTTTAACACAAAGGTATAAAAAAAAAATCAAGTACCAGTGGTATGATTGGAAAACGTTTAAATTTTTTAAAAAATTGCAAGATCAATTGCTTTTAACTTCCTTAGAAAACACTCCCTCTCCTTTTGCACATATGTATTCCGTTGTTCTGGCCACTCTCTGAAGCAGCTCTAGAAGGCCTCTTTCCCGAGCGTCTCTTCTTACACTGCTGTGGCTATGTAGGTGTCCTGAGCTGACGCAGACGTTTACCATGCGGGTCTTTTTGACATTGGGAAGGAGCCAGCAGTCTCGAGGTGCCAGGGCTGGTGAATAAGGTGAGTAAGGACACATGGAAATGTTTTTATGAGCCCGACTTTTCACTGAATGGTACTCAGCAGGAATACTCATCATAGTTTTGATCACACCTCATACAGACACCAAACCAATTCACTGATTCCTATCAATTTCCACCCAAAATTTAGCCTGTAAAATCTTCAAGGGAAAGAATAGTACACTGTAATTTTCAAATCTCCAGTTATTAGCACATGGAAAGCTTGTTAAATGAACAAATTATATATATAAGTTTAATGTGTTTGGCAAAAATGTATACATTTATTATTACTATTAGTGATTAGTTTTGTAGGGAAGAATTACTAGAAAAAAGAAGTTATAGATCCTAATAGGACTTGCACTGTGACCCAAATTTGAGGTAGGCAAAGGAGAGTGGGAGAAAACCAACTTTAGGCGTCTTCAATAGAGACATACCAATTTTGGTTTTGTTAAATGCGTCTTTCCGCACTGGCAGACTAAACATTCCTCTTGTTCTACACAGATGAGAATGATTTCTGTCTGATTCCCATTTTTCTTTAAGCCAGTCAATGAACTTCCGATCACAGCACATCTAGAGAGCACTACAGTTTGAGACTTCATGTACACCATCCTGTTGTGTGTTTTTGACACCATTCAGTTATGTGGTAGCATTATTTGACAAAAAGCTATTCAGAACTGGTCCTTCTGAAGACTCAGTTAACTGCACACAGCCTACACATATATGACACTGATTAAAAAATGAAGGAAAAATTCCAAGATTTAGAAACACATTTTGCTATAGTTAGGAACAGTAGAACAGAATGCCACTGTATGTGTCCACTCCCGATGTGCTTTATGACGTGCTGGTTTAGAAGTCAAAAGATAGAAGCTTTGTCTCTCCCAACTCCATTGGTTAGAACTGATGCCTTGAATTACACTCATAACATCTCTGAACCTCAATTTTCTGGGTGAAAATTTAAGTCAATAATAAAATAATTGTACTTGAGTTCAGTGTGCTTCAAATTGTAGGAGGTATTGGAAACAAAAGTGTCATTAACGTTAATCACAACAATAACTACCATTTGAAATTTTAGGAGCTACTATCCAGAAGTACTTCTTAATTTAAAATGCTGAAACATGAGCAAATGAGAGCCATTTTCTATGAAATCCTACATTTGTTTTACTTTGAATATTACCCTTTTACCAAGCACAAATGCTCTTGCGCACAGCGCACACTGTAAACAGAGGGATTATAAAGTCAAATGTGCACATTTTAGATTTTTAAATTTGTGGGTCTTGAATTAATCTCCAGGGCAGCAGCAGGAGTGAGGTGTTTAGATACGGAGTAACCCACACTTTGCCGTGTGTTCATGCAACAATGCTAATTCTCCTCTCAGTTGACTGGGATGTACCGATTTCATGAAAATATCAGAGCCGGTATACAGAAAAGACATTATGGTGTCACAATGTGACGAAATGATGTTAATTTGTGTGTGGAAAGTCTGTATCTCTGCCAAGAGGAAACAGAACCTGTACTCAGCCATGTCGTGCCTTGGCACTGCAGAACTAAAGGTCTCAAGTGGAAGGTCCCAGAATGCAGGGGTGTGACAACCCGCAGGGAGCAAGATATATTTCCTTCTTCTCATCTTGGGGCTAAATGTAAAGAGAGGAGAGGTCTTTGAGGGATTGCAGCATTGTACCAAAGACTCTAATCCTGCCGTGGTTCAGACAGGAAGGAAAGTGCCAGGTCCAGGGCGAGCCCGGAACAGATTTGGGAGAGACCTGGGGTTGGGAAGGGCGTTCTGGCAGCCAGTGTGGACAGGCTTGCAAGTTTGAGGTTCCTGCCTCTCAGGAAAGTGATGCATTTTTGTGGTGTGAAATGCCCCTGAGTGTTAAAGTGTGTTCAACACTTCAGTGACGTCTGGGAGTCTGAATATGCAGAACAAAGGTGAACATTAATTCCAGTTTGGGTGTTAATTTGGCCTCCATAAAACACTCCAGTAAAACTAACATTTAAATAGGACCCAGAATTCAAGAAGGAGCCAAGAATATGAAAGGAAAACAGTAACTCTCAGTGCTCTGAAATCTACGCAAATTTTTAAAAATCTTTCTTCCTCCTCTTAGATATTCACACTGCCTGGTCCCACTCCATTATTTAACATGGCTGTCTGGAGGTGACCAGCAGAGTTAAAGAACGTCAAGTCTTCACTTTCCATTCAAGAAATAAGACCCTCCCAGGGCCTTCTAAATATTTCTGTTTTCCATCTAATGAGAATTTCCACATGCTGTATGGAACAGCTATGGACTGTGTCAGAAGCTTTGGTTTTAGTGCTGACTTCCAGAGGACTGACTGCGAGACCTTGAGAAGTTGCTCTTCCGGACCTGCCTTTCCTTGCTGTAGATTTGGGGCAGGCTATCGTGTTAGTCTAGATGGACCCTGAGGTCGACGTTCACAACATTCCCCATTTGTGGGGTCTTTCCCCAGGGCAGGCTTCCACTGATGCCGTTTAAGCGAGCACTTAGGTACTTAGCGAATTTGTGATAGGCGACAGAGTCTAGATAAGCGCTAGTGTAAGGACGATGTGTGTCCCTGTTCCAGGCTAATTTTCCCAACTGTTTTGCTGTGTGCCAGCCTGTCCCTCAGCACTGGGCCTCTGTCTTCTTCGCAGCCAAGGCACCGAGGTGCGCTCACAGGCTGCCTGCCTGCATGCACTGTCCGAGAGGCTGACCCCAGCCCATTCAACACAGCGTTTGTCTTCCAGTCCAGTGCTGTGGGTGTCTAATTTCTCTGTTTACTTCTGAGGTGTAATATTTTGAGGGTATTTCTCATCCATATTTTGACAGGTATTCTTTCAAGCATACTGCTGTATCTCTTCTTCTTCCAGTTTAAGTTTTAAACGTACTCCCAGGAGTTTTGGGACCAGTGGGCTTTCTTCTCATTGGTCTCATTCTCCCTCCCTTCCTCTGCAGGTGGAAGGGGTTGATGTGGTGGAGAAATGCCTTTCAATACTCTTTAGTGCAATATTAACTCACCTTGGATATAACAAGTAACAGTGCAATGAAATGAACTCAGAACAGCAAAGCCATTAAGAAAATGTGCCATTAGGGAGAGAGCCAGAGTTTCCTATGGAAGAGATTCACCAGGTACACACTTGAATATGTTCAAGGAAATGGTCAAAATGTTTATGGCCTTAATAATTATGCTCCTTTTGAGAAGGAGAGACTTTTGGAGCCAGACACAATTTCCTAATTCACTTTATTGGAAATAAGATCTAGGTTTTTTTTCCCCATTTTGATGTGATGGAGTCTAAAAATTTAGGTTTAAAAAGACGTGTGTGTGTGTGTGTGTGTGTGTGTGTGTGTGTGTGTATGAAGAGGAAAGCATGTGACATAGCATCACAGAAATCTGATATAACACCAGCTTTGTTGTGTTCATTCTTCTTTTTTTAAATATGAAAGCTTTAGGTTTTGTTCAAACCTGTAAAAGCACATATCAAATATTTCCTTATTTCTTTTCATAGTACCACAAGAGAGGGTGTTTTATCTTTTTTATGCAATTTAACATAAGTAGAAATTGTCAGTCTAAAATTGACAGGTATTTGTTACAGTCAACAATGAATTGTTCAAATTTTGGATCATCCACCAGTCTTGGCAGGTGTCACAACAGTAGGAAAACTTATTAAGCTACAATGAGAAATACAGTAATTTGGAGCCCGGTGGGTAAGATTGTGTGGCACCTGGCATTTGCTGATGAAGTCAGCTTTCTACTTCCACAGCTCCGTGTCACCTATAAGAGTACCTGGGGCTTGGGGACAGGGACTTCGATGCTGTCCCGTAATGGATGCACTGTCTTTCCTTACACCTCTCTGGCATGGTGTGTGGGAATTCTTGTGGGCCTTACAATCATGTTTTTAGGTAGGGTTTATGCGACGATGGGAAATGGGTCATTATTAGAACCAACTTTGCATAAAGAAGCACCAGCAAGGCAGCTTTGGTGTGAGACCTTTGTTTAATTCTTAAGAGTGCTTGTGTTTCAGGCTGTTACCATGGAGGGGCCATTCTACCATCAATCTCCTGTTCGTTCCTATTTGTGGCCACATCTGTGAGCAATTGTTCCAGGTTTCCACAGAGATAGTTCTCTAATTACTAATCAGACCACTGTGATGACATTTTAATTCAGCAAATAAGAACCTCGTTCTTAAAAAGCTCTATGTGCATGGATCTTCTGTTATTTTATCTAGCAGTTGTTATTGTCTATTCAGTTCATGGAAATTTATTATTTTTGTAAAATAAATAGCATGGTGCACCTAGAAATACTGACCAGTGGTTTGGCTTTCTTTGCTTCAAAAAGATTCTGGCGTAAGAAGGATTCTAAAGATCTCCATTTATTGTTAATTTTTGTGTAATATAAAAGCATTTTATAGAGAATTTATACCCAGAAACCAGGAAGGAATAGACTGATAAAAAGGATTAAATTTATAACTTCCATATTGTAAAAGCCAAAGTAAATCAGACAAACTACGATATACAAAGAATATTAGCAGCACATATGATGGTCAAGGTTGAATTCCCTATATACAAAAATAAGGAGCTCAACAGAGATGTGGACAGCCCATGAGGAGAAGCTTACATGGTGGTGGGGGACTGTAGAGAAAGATGCTCAACTTCTTTATGCTAAACAAATCCAGATAAAAGGGAGGCTCCACCATGACTTATTTAGAATGTTTATTGAAGAAGAATTTTGTGTCTTGTCCGGCTCTCCTGGCCAGGAATGCAGATCTCAGTAAGAAAGACCCTGTTCCAAAGTTGAGATCCCAGAAGACTATGGCCAATACATAAGAGCCACTAAACAATGTGGACTGAAGTTACAAGTTTAAATAACATATTGCCAAAAAGTAAGAAGTTAGCTTCTCAGATGCACTGGATGTACTCTCAGTGCTTGGGATCCGTGTTTGACTGTTGGCCACCACGCTGCCAGCACAGCTGCAGAGCAGCTCTGTCTTGAGGACCTGGTCTTTGGGTCACACTGTTACAGACAGAGAGAAGCCTCAGCAAGCAGCAAGGACATGCTGATTCTCTCAAGATGCAGAAAATCCCATGGCAGAGGCCACAGAGCAGGTGCAGGCAGAAAGGACCAAGAAGCATCCCTTTAAATTCAGGACAAAAGATGACATTTGCAATGATCAATGAGGAAAGGAAGGAGATATCACCTGGAGCACAGGATTTGGGAGGAAAGCAATCCAGGGGAGGGGTACAGGATGTCCAGAAGGCCCGCAGCAGGACAGAGTGGCTTGCTTTGAAGGAAGTGGGAGGTGAAGCCGGGGAAGGAGGACAGAATACAAGAAGTTGGGAAGAGTGATGTAGTTGAACTGTGTTCTCCTGAAGGTATGCTTAAGTCCTACCCCCAGTCCCTCAAAGTGTAACCAAATTTGGAAACAGGTTCTCTGTGCGTATAATCACACTACCACGAGGCAATACTAGATTATAAGGGATGTAATTTCATGGATGGTGTCCTGATGAGAAGGAAATTTGGACTCAGACACAGAAGATACATAAAGAAGCCCCTGTAAAGATGGACAGAAAATGAAGTGATAGAACCAGAAGCTTAGAATCACCAAGATATGCCAGCAATACCAGAAACATCTTCAGAATTCTGAGAGAGAATAAATGTCTTTTTTTATGTCATCCAGGTTGTGGTATTTTGTTATAGTAACAACAGAAATTAATGAAAGGGTAAGAGAAGGCAGCAGGGGCTGGAGGAATGAAGCACCGTGATGTGATATTGAGCAAGGATATTGAGCAAAGAATAAATTGATCCACTTGACATCTTTCTGTTTTAAAAAGGTAATGTTTGTAGCCTGGTGGAGAAAGGATTGAAGTAGGCATCATGCTTTAGTAAATAAAGCCTACATGAGAAATTTAGGGAAATGCAGCTCTGCTTTCCTTGAGTAATCGAACAAGAGGCTCTGAGTGAGAAGAAATAAAATCAGGTGGCACTGAATTTAAGGGAGAAAACCATGACTTTCGTCTACTTGGACTTAAGAGCTTTGAGATTGTCCTGACATATGCAGTTAGATATGTCAAGTTAGTAGTTATAGATACATATCTTGAATTTGAATGAAAGCTCTGGAATTGACATGAAACTCTGGACTGGTCTGTAGTAAAAAATGGTACTGAAATTCTTGGAAATTGATGGGATAGCTCTAAAGACATCTGTGTGAGGAGCAGAGAGGACCGAGGACTGACCCTTCTGGTCACGGTTGTTAGTCTGAGTTGAGTAGAAGGATTTAGAGGGCACAGAGATTGGCAGGGACTTGCGGGCTAGGAGAACCTGGAGAAAGGCCATGCAGTGTGGAGAGGTCTCGGAAGGGACTGGCAAGATATAACCAAGTGGAACTTTCAAAGGGCATAATGTCAGATTTAAAAATGTAAAACTCAGTGTTACTTACACTCTTGTGAAGTGGGTAGCATGGTTTTGATCTTAAATGTCTACCAAAGGCCACGAAGCAAAAGACTTAGTTTTCAGTCTATACTGCTAATGAAGGTGGCAGATCCTTTAGAAGGTGGGTGTGACGCTGCAGGGGACCTGGAGACCACGTCTCTTTCCCGTCTCTCTCTTTGCTTCTTGGCTGTCATGAGGTGAGCAGCTTCGCTCTGCCGTGTTTCCTGCCATGACGTTCTGCCTCACTGCAGGCCCAAACAACAGAGCCAAGTGACCATGGACTGGAACCTCTGAGTCAAAATTGATCCTTCCTATTCGTATGTTATCTCATGGATTTTGTCATAGTAACAGAAGGCTAACACTGTGAGTCTCTTATGCCACTGTGAGATACACAGGTGTTTGTACAGGATGCTCGTTTTTTCATTGTAGTATTGTTTAAAATAGGAAAATAGAATAAAGCAGAATACACAATGAATCTATGTACAATCCTGACATCCCTGGAGAGGAGACTGTTGAAATAAGTTATGATTCACTCACACAATGGAATTAAGACACAGCCTTTAATTAAAAGGAAAGATTTGTAAGAAAGATTGTCAAGAAACCAAAAACAAGGTGTAAAACAATCCGGACGGTATACTCTCATTTGTACAAAAGACTTAACGCAAGCAAAGGTTCCTATTTTATATGTACAAAATTTTTTTGGAGGAAGGTAAAAGCAGCCTGTTGTCTGAGTTTATCACTTTGGAGTGGGTCTGGGTATAGACCTGGTGGAAAAGAAAAATATCCAGTTTTGTTTTATACTTCTATACTTGATTTTTGATAATATGAATGTGTTGCTTTTTATAATCAGTAGCTAGAATAATTTAAAAAAGCTTTTAAATTTTGAAATGTTTAGATTCTGAGGAAGGTGCAAAAATAGTATGCTAAACTCTCAAAATCTACGGGGAAGAGGTCTTGTCTCCTGTTTCCCACAGTGGTTACCTCTTATCCAATCAAATTCAGGTGAGTGACATTGGTGTGCTGTGTGTGTATAGTTCTGTGTCACGTTAGGACACTTGAAGATTCAAATAGACACCACTACAACCAAGGTACAGAGTTGCATCATCTGTACCAAATTTCCTCATAGTCTTTTCTATCCCTCTCTCCCCATACCTAACTTCAACATCCACTCAGCTATTTTTTATCCCCATTCTTTCATCACCTTGAGCATGCTACAAAAAATGACCTCATAGAGCACACAGCCTTTTTAGACAAGTTCCTTTCATTTAGGGCCATGCCTTTGAGAGTCACCCAAGTTTGTGGAGCAGTAGCTGGTGCTTTCTTATTGCAGAGTACTGTTCTGCAGGATGGCTGTAATGTAGCGTGTGCACCTTCAGACAGCCTGCATTTTGGAATGCTCCTGTTCTTGGTAATGAAGACACAGCTGCTGTGTCACTGGATAGATGCTAAGGATTGTAAGGGTGACACTTGTTGCAGGGAAAGAATCTGACAAACTATTTTCCAGAGTAATTGTGTCATTTTACAATATATGAGGGCTGCTCATCATCTTTACTGAATTTGATATTGCCACTAATTATTATTTTGATTGATGCAATAGTAGTAGCTCATCTGATCTTAATTTGCACATTCATTGCCCAGTAATATCAAACATCTTGTGTGCTTAGCTGATATCCTTATATTCTATCTCTTGATACATCTCAATGTCTTTTGGTAGGTTTCTACTTAATTTTTTCCCTACTATTGAGTTTGGGTGTTCGTTACACGTGGTCCTTGACCTACCTTGATTTAACTTGCAGCTTCTTCTTGATATAGCAGTGATGGGAAGGTTATGTACATTCAGTGGGAAGACTATTTTGAGTTTTGACCTTTGCCTGGTTTGTCATAGCTGTATGATAGTCTCTGGAGTTCCACAACATTCAGCTCCCAGTTAGCTTTACATGCATGAGGGCAAACAACTGACTCTGCACTCTGCAGTGTATGACATTCAATACGCTACTGGAGATACTCATCACTTTTTATAAAGTGTGTTCTTAGCTGGCTCAGCGGTAGGCCAGTGTAAATATTCTCAACATGTTTAGAGTAGGCCAGGCCAAGTGAACCTATGATGCTCCTCAGATCAAGTGTATTAAATGCATTTTTAATTTATGATATTTATAGTTTAAAATGGGGTGAACATGGAGGCAGTCCTGTCATAAATAGAGTGTCTGTGTACTGTACAAGATGAGTCTTTTGTCAGATTAACATATTTTCTCCCTGTGTGTAGTTTGTTTTATTCATTCTTTTAAGTCTTTTGTAGATAGTTTTTTTTTTTATTTTAAAGAGAATAAAACAAAGCAAAACAAAGCAAAACCAAACAGAACAAAGCACCACAGAGTAAAACAATGCAAATAACACAGGATTTCAGAAAAAGGCAGAAAAAAATCAAAGTGGCTAACATCATGTCTCTTGTTTTCTTTGAAATAGTTGTTCATACCTTCACGCACAGTAAGTTAGTACACTTGAAAATAGTATAAAAGCTATCAAAATGCAAGAATGAGAGCCTTGAGAGCTTTCAAGACCAGACAGTCAGTCAATGGCTACCATAATGTCTCTTGTTCTCTTCAAAATAGCTGTCCACACCTTGATACATATTGAAATCAAATAATTGAAAACAGAGTAAAACCAATCAAAACCAAGAACAAAACATTGTTGGTGTAGACAGTTTTAAAACAACATATTGTTAAGTATTTTCTTTCTGTGGAAGTTGTTCTTTTCATTCTTTTAACAGAATCATCTGTAGATAGATTTTAAATTATGTTTATGTCCCATTTACTGAAATTTTTCTTTTTGGTGTGTATGACATATCTGAGACCATTTTTTTGTGAAATCCTGACCTCAAAGTTTTGGTCTTATTTCTTCTAAAAGTTTTGTAATTTGCAGTACAATTAAATATATGTTATATTTGGGTTAATTTTAATATAAGATGCTAGATTTAGCTTGGAGCTCAGTTTTGCGTATAGATGCATAATTTCTTCAGCACTTTTTGCTTTTGAAAAAAGTATTCTTTGTCCATTAATTGTTTTTCTACTCTTGTGTCATGGTTTATGTCAGTGGCCCCCAGGTCTCATGTGTTTGCATTATGCGTTTGTGATTGGTTCATTGTCTAGAGTTTGGATTAATGGTGTTAGAGCTACACCCACATGGGGGTGGAGCCAGCATACAGGAAGAAGGTGTGTTTTGCTGTCTTGCCGGTTTCTGCCTTGCTGTTTGCAGCTGCCATGAACTGCGTCCCACCATGCCACCCTGCTTTGGAGCCAACTGAGTGTGGACTGAAACCTCCAAAAACTGTAAGAAATAAACCTTTCCTTTTCCAACTTTGGGCATCAGGTATTTTGTCTCAGTGACCAGTAAAAAATAACTAAGACATCTTGTTAAAATATCAGTGGGCCATTATTATAATCTCAATAATGAATATTGTAATCCAAGTATTGTAATTCCTTTTCTAATCTTCCTCACACTTCTGAAAGTTGCATTTGTAATCCCACGGAGATGCTACTGGAATCTTGACAAGCTAATTCCTATCTACCACCTCCAATGCAACTCATGGAGAGAGTAAAGACACCAAGACATACTCAAAATTAAGGGCAGCCAAGGAGACCTAAATCCAATCCCTGTGAGGATGTCAGGCAAAGGCCTTGTTCCAAAGCCTCTCCCAGAATTTATTATCTTGTGAAGAGGGAGTGGCTTAAGGATGAGTGACAGTGAGGAAGGTGGGAACTATGTGAACAACTTGAGCAGGTTATCTAGGTAGGGAGAAAAGCATCTCTGCAAAATGCAGGGAGAAGGACATGCAGAAGGATCAGTCTGCATAATCCAATTAAGGTAGCAACTGAATGGTTTTAGGAGGCTGTTGCTTCAGTTTCTGATATGGTAACTTTTGTGCCCTGAGGAGTCATAGTCTTCAGCTTTGAGCTCCTACCCAGCTGACATTCCCAGAGCTGAGCGGCTCTGCCATCCCGTTGTGCTCATCTTTTACAGAGAGCACTATGATAGGAGACGGGAGGCTGTCTGATGGCTTTAGAGACTATACACCAGTACCTTGCCTGGCCTTATTTATTTATTTATTTATTTATTTATTTAAATTTAAAGAGAAAACAAAACAAAGCAAAACAGTAAAAGGGTACAAGTAATACAGAATTTAAAAAAAAACAGTAAGAAATCACTAGTTAATAGATTACATATTGTCATCTTAGAAATAGTTGTTCAAGTTACAAAATCAAAGTATACAAAGTGGACGTTCAAACACTGAGACTGCACACAGTGATGTTCAATGACCCAACAAAAACTTAGTAATATGGTTTTCTATCTTACACACTTAAATATACATGCAATTATATCCTTTAGAGCACTTTCTTTTCCTGTTTTTTACAATAACAATTACATATTTTGGGTTTTATTACTCCCACAGTTCTTATTACTTTTTTTTTTGAAGAGAATAAAAACAAATGTGACAAAACAAAACAAAGTCAGTCAAAACAAAAGGATGGACATAGTACATGATGTAAAAACAGAATACCAGGTGATCAACAATGGTTACCATAATGCCTCTTGCTATCTTAAAAAGAGTTGCCTATATAATCAGGTATAATAAAATTGAACAAAACAGTACAGGACAAACCAATAAAACCCAAACACTGGAGACATTACAGGACTTCAAAAGAAGATAATAGTCAAACCAGAATGGGCATCATAGTGAATCTTATTGCCTTCAAAGTAGTTGCCTATACCCTCAAACTTGATATCAAACAAAACAGAATAGAGTAAAATCAGTCAATAGGAGATGGTGAGAGCAATACAGGGGTTCAAATCAAGTTAATAGGAAAACAAAATGTTACTATGATATATCCTGATATTTTTAAATTTATTTTTTCCCTTAATTAAAAAGATACAAAAATAAATTAACTTTTAAAAAAAGGAAAAAAAAAGGGAGATTGAGATAAAAGAGGACATAAAAACATAACAACACAGGTCAGAACAGACAAATTTAAGCTACGTAGTGCTTCACCACCAGATAACCTGACATAATAGTAGTTACCATAGTGTCTCTTTCCTTGAAATATTTGAGTATAACTTCGTATACTATAGCATCAAACATATCAAGACAGTGTGAAACCATTCAAGAGAATGAAAGTATTGCAGGGTATTTAGAACCAGCTAACAGAAAACGAACAATGATTTCTATATTATCTCTTTGCCTATAAAAATTTTTGTTTATACTATGACACATAATAAAATCCAATAAGATACAACATGATAAAACCAATGGAGACAGAAGAACAACAACTTGGGACTTCAAAACAAGATGATATTAAATCAGCACTAGGTATTATGATGTCTTGTTTTCTTCAAAATAGCTGTTCATACTATCACAGACAATAAAATCAAACAACCCAGAATAAAACCATTCCAATTAACTGGTGAAAACATTATAAGGCTTCAAACCAATATAGTGGGGAATCATGATTACCACATACCTTTATGTATTCTTATCATTTCTTACACTAGGGAAACTATTCAGTATTTATACATGTGAGTTTGATTTATTTCACTTATGAATATGGTCTCAAGCTGTGCCCATTTATTTATAAATATCTCAATGTGATCCTTCTTTATAGCTCAATAGTACTCCATTGTATAAAAATACCACAGCTTTTTTTATCCATTCCTCAGTTGATGGACACTTGGGTTGTTTCCAAGATCTGGCTATTACAAATTGTGTTGCTAAAAACATGGGTGCACATATATCACTGTGGTATGATGCTTTCAGTTCTTCTGGGAATATGTCTAGAAGTGGAATAGCTGGAACAAATGGGACTTCCAATCCCAGCTTTTGGAGAAATCTCCAGACTGACCTCCACAATGGCTGCACCAGTGTACACTGCCATCAACAGTGCAGGAGAGTTCCTTTTTCCCCACAGCCTCTCCAGCATTTGTTGTTGGTGGTTTTCTTGATCCTGGCCATTCTTTCAGGAGTGAGATGGAATCTCAGTGTGGTTTTAATTTGCATTTCTCTAATGAGTGATGATGATGAACATTTTTTCATGTATTTATTTGCCATTTGTATTTCTTCATCTGAGCATTGTGTATTCATCTCAGATGGGCTGGCTTTTATTTATAATGCTTACAGCTAATTGAAGAGAGAAGGAAATACCATAATCAGCTCTGCATGTATCAGGATATGGAAATGAGCCTCAATTTAACCAAAGTTGCAGCAAATGTTCTTCATTCAAAGAAGTCGCTCAAATTGCCTCCAACAGCCCATACTTAGGCAGGGTGACTCCGATTTCTCCATTCTGTTTTGATGATCTATGTGTCTGCAATTATCACACAAGTTTGGTAAGTGTAGCCACACAGTGTACCATTTAGTATTATTCCTTTCACTCTATTTGCAAGATAGTTTCAGCCATACTGATGATGTGTGACATTTCATGTAAATTTTGGGATAATCTTGTATATATTTGCAAAATTTTTTCCAGGATCTTGTGTTACTATTGTGTTAAGAAATTGTATTCAATGTGCTTATCAATTAAGGGAGAGTTGGTATCTTTATGTCCAGTCTTCTATCCCATCCATATGACCCTCTGTGTGGATGCTGACTTTTTGTTCAAATGTTGATCAGTTCTTTCACTGGCATCTTGTTTTCAAAATACAAGTTTGGCACATCTTTGTTAGATTTACACCTGACTTTTCACTTTTGAATTGAACTATTTAAAATATCCTTAATTTTTAAATTGTTACAAATGGTATTGCATGCTCCTTTGTTCCCACCTGCGGGTCGTCACTGCATGGAAATACGGCTGACCCTGGGCGCTGCTCCTGTGTCCTGTGAACCTTCGGAGCCCAGTGGTTTTAGGACTTCTTATTGTTAGTATCATGGATTTCTATCAGAAAAGTTGCATTTATAGCGAGTTTTAACTTTTTTCTTTTCCAGTTTTGGTGTCTAATATTTCCTCTTTTTGCCTTGCAGTGCTGGCGGGCATGTCTGCATGCTGTGGAAGGGTGGCAAAAACAGACATCCTTGCCTTGCTCTGCTCTTTGCGGGCAAAACATGCATCGTCTCAGTATGATGTTTTGTAGGATTTTTGTAAGTGTTCTTTATCAAGCTGAACACCCCCCTCATTTCTAGTTTTGTGAGAGATTTTATCATGACTATGTGTTGAATTTTCTGAATTTTTTTTCCTGCATCAATTGATATGCTCATGTGATTTTTGTTCTTTAGCTTGTTAATATGATGGATTATTGTCTGGGTCCATGCGGTCTGCTATAATAAAATATCATAAGCTGAGTGGCTTATAAACAACAGAATTTTATTTGTCACAATTCTGGAGGTTGGAAATCCAAGGTCAGAGTGGCTGTGGAATTGGTGTTTGGTAAGGACTGCTTCCCAGCACGCAGTGGGCCTCTTGTAGCCATGCCATCACAGGGTGAAAGGGGCCAAGCGAACCTCAGGGGTCTCTGTTCCAGAGCCCTCCTGACCTAATAATGAGCAAAGGTGTTGCCTACAAATATTGCCACAGTTTGCATCAGGTTTGAGCAGTGCACTTCAAGGAAGATGCAGCCATGGTATTGACTAATTTTCAAATAGCAAACTGGTATTGGACCCCTGAAAAAAAATCTCAAATGCTTACACACACACACACACACACACACACACACACACACACACACACACACACTTTAACTGAATTCTATCTGAGATCATGTCCATATTCATGAATGAATATATACTTTTTTTTTAAAACTTTGGGTCTCTAGGCACTACTGACTTCATTACCAAAATTTGGAAGTTTATTTGCTTCTACTATTTTCTGGGCAAAGCTATGTAGTATTGGTGTTTGGTAGAATTTTTTGGTGAAATCATTTTGGCTTGGAGACTATTCTTTAAAGAGTTTTCAAATAAATTCCATTACATTAATAATTTTTGTGCTGCTCCAAAATTTATTTGAATGGTGACTGGACTGTGATTGTATTTTTTGAGTTGTACCATTTTATCTGAGTCATCAGGTTTATGTTGAAGTGTGTGCAGGACTTCCTTACTGTTCTTTTGATGTCTGCTGGGTCCATAGTAATATGTGCTACACTAGTGCTGATAGAAATAATGCAATATGAATAATTTTCTTTATTTCAGTTGAGCTGGAAGCTTGCTAAATTTTGATCTTTTCAAAGAACTGTCTCATGCTTAATTGATTTTTCCATTGTTTTTCTATTTTAAATTTCATTGATTTCCTCTGTTATCTTCTTTATTTTCTTCCTTCTGCTGGATTCAGATTATTTTGCTATTTCATTTTCTAATGTCTAGACATGGAAATTTAGGTTGTTGAAAATTCTTCTCTTTTCTGACATAAGATTTAGTGCTATACATTTTTCTTATCTCGCTGCTTTAGCTGCATCCCATTCAACTTTTACATTATCTTTTCAAAACATTTGTAAGTTTTCTTCAAAACTCTCTCTTTGATTTATAGATTATTCAAAAAATTTCTTTTTATTAGTTTCCAAGGGTTTGGAGAATTTCTTATTATTATTGTGCTGATTAATTTCTAATCTATTTTTGTTCCTAATTTAAGTTGGGTCAGAGAACATCTACTGTATGATTTAATTCTCTTAAATGAGGTAATATTTATGGTTCAGGATATGATCCATCTTGATAATGTGCCCTGGAAATATATATTTATTCTGTTGGTTTTGAGTGAAGTGTTCCATGTATGTTAATTAGATCTTACTGCGTGTTGATGATGTTGTCTTCGTCTACATGCTTACCGATTTTCAGCTTCATTTTCCCTATGAATTGTTGAGTGTAATGACAAAGTCTCCGACTATAATTTTTGATGTGTCTGTTTCTACTTTCAATTCTATACACTTTTGGAATCTTATATTTTGTAGCACTGTTGCTTAATGCACATTTAGGATCATTTGTTTGGCAGATTGTTGTGGCTTATATCTGGATGTCCCTCCAAAGCCTAATGCACTCATAGGTGGAGCTTTTTGAAACTGGTTGGATCTAGGGCATGCTGTTACAGGCAACTGAGTTAGATAGAAATATTATAGGTACACAGGACTAGGTCCTTCAATGAGCCAGGGCAGAAGCCTTGCAACTGCAGAGGAGACAGTCACCTCTACAATGGGCCAGGCCTCAAGACAAAAGATCAAACAAGTGCACCCACATCTTAAGAAGTGATATTCTAAAAAGGTCTCTATCACTCTGAGAAAGCCAGAAGTTACCACCCAACTGACTATGGGAATAGTCACTGCTCTTTAAGTATGTCTGCTTTCTATGAGACTCACTTCCCCATTTGTCCCTGATTCAACCAATTTTAACTGAGCAATTAATCTTATTGGTTGACCTTAGCTGTGTCCGACCTTATGCCTGCCTTGTGGTTCCCAGGTTTCTCTCACCTTGGACCCATCTCCCCTTGTGGTCTTACTCTAAAAAAGTCCCTAGAAAAGAGTCTTTAGCAACACACTTGGGACACCTTCTGTCTCTATTTCAGACAGAAGTTTTCTTTCTCTCAATAAATACATTCTGCTCTTAACCTCTGTTGTTCCTGAAATCCATTCTTTGATTTTAGAGATCACAAACTCATATGGGACACCTAGTAAGCTGGGAGTTTCCTTCCCTTTTATCATTGTGATAGTGGAATTAAGGGTGTATGGTACAAATGAGTCCACTGATCGTTAGTGTAGTTCTGCGTGTGGCTGAATAGATTCACTGAAGACAGAAGCCCACACAGGTTGTAGGTGACACCACCCAAAAGGCCTGTGGCATGGGTGGATAAAAGGGAAAGGCAGGCAGGCTGCTTGCTGTCTCCTGCCTACTCTGTCTGGTCTGTTTCTCCTCTCTGCAATGATGCTCCTCTGCAATGATGCCTTGCCTTTGAGTAGCTGCTTATGGCTGAAACCTCTACAAACTGTGAGCGAAAATAAACTTTCCCAGTATTTATTGGCCATTTGTATTTCCTCACCTGAAAAGTACATATTTATTTCAGAAGTCCATTTTTAGATTGGGTCTTTGACTTTGGGGAACCTGACTTTTTCAATTCTTTATATGTCCTAGATAGGTTCTTTGTCTAAGGGATAGTTGGCTAAATTTTTTTTGCACTGTGTTGGTTGTCTTTTACTCTGTTGATGATTTCTTTTGATGTATAAAAGCTGTTAAAGTTGAGATCCTAGTTATTTATTCTTTGACATACATCCCCTGCAGTTTACATTTTGTTCATGAATTCTCTGCCTGCCCTATGTCTTCAAGATTTGATCTACCTTGTCTCCTAGTAGATTTAGTGTTTCTGTTTTAATGTTTACAACTTTGATCCATTTTGACTTTAATTAGTTCAACATCATTGGTCATTTGAGAAAAACAAATTAAAACAACATTGAGATTTCATCTCACTCCTGAAAGAAGGGCTACATCAAGAAATCAACCAATAGCAAATGCTAGTGAGGCTGTGGGGGAAAAAGGAAATCTTCACTGTTGGTAGGAGTGTAGACTGGTGCTACCACTGGGAAAATCAGTGTGGAGATTCCTCAGAAAACCAGGATTAGAAGTCTCATTGACCCTCTATTCCCCTTCTTGACATTTTCCCAGAGGAACTGAAAATGTCACACCACAGTGATATATGTGTATCCATGTTTATAGCAGCACAATTTGTGATAGCTAAATCTTGGAAACAGTACAAATGCGCATCAACCAAGGAATGGATAAAAAGGATGTGGTACTTTATTCAATGGAGTACTACTCAGCTATACAGAAGGATAAACTTGAAGCTTTTATAGTAAATGGATAAAATTTGAAACCATGTTTATAAATGAAATAAATGAGACTTGCATATGTAAGCATTGTATTGTCTCACTAGTGTAAATATTGACAGAGTAATAAGATCCAAAATACACAATAGATGTTGTGAAAGTGAAAGGGGAAGAAACTGCTCAAAGGGAAGAACAACTGGGATGAAGGAAAGGAGAAAAGAAAGAAGGAAAAAGAGTTTATATATCTCTATAGATCTATATAATGATGAACAATTATACTATTAATTTCAGTTCATCAAAAAGAACAGTTTGTGCTTTCATTGTTTGATTAATTTTTCATGCCTATATCTTGTAATCTGAACAACTACTATGAAGATAACATACCATGAAGTATGCAAGATATTAATTGTTGTTAGTCTCTTATTATTTTGTTTTAAATTTCTGTATCATTTTTATTCTTTTTTCTTTTTAAAATAAAAAAAATTTAAACATGAGCTTTTCTTCTTTTAAATTTTGTCAGGCATTTTGTCTCGGCAATGAGAAACTAACGAAGACATAGACCAACAACATTTTCATCATATTTTTACACATGTGCACACACACATACACACACACTGTGATAGATAAATACATACATGTTGAAATTAACAAAATTTATTACAGTAAATGACACATTGCTATTAACCACCCTCAGAATATTCCCCTTGCTTCAAACACACTCATACAATCATTTTTGCCTTTTTCTTTTTCCCTTCGAGACAGAGCCTTGCTTTGTAGTTCAGGCTAGCTTTGATCTTGCTACGTAGCCTAGGGCAGCCTTGAACTTGCTGTTATCCTCCTGCCTCAGCCTCTGGAGTGCTGGGCTTATAGGCATGTACCACCATGCCCTGGCTATTTTGCCATTTTTGAGGTACTTCTGGAAGCCCTCTTTTGTGAGTGTCTAGTCGTGCTGCCAAGGCTGCCTCCATATTCTGATTCAAAACACTTACCTTTCATGGTCACTCAAGTTTGGGAAGAGACACAGCTGCATGATACAGATCTGGTGAATGAGGTGGGAGGGGACACAGTAATGTTAGGTTCCTGACTTACTGTTGGATGGCACGTGGCAGTGAGGTTCACTGTGTTTTCAGTCACATCTAAAGATGCTCAGAAGATGGCCTGAAGAGCTGCTCCACAAAGTGCAGGAAGAGTGTGTTGGTGTCTTTGAAGGGAAGGGGGGATTCTGAGGGGGTCACTGGGAACGCGTCATTCACTCTAATTTTTATCTGAGAGTGAACCGTATGTCTCAGTCACCCCGTGTAAACATCTAATCGTGGTAACCTTCGGTGCCTAGTAATTTTCTTCATTCCAGAGTCCCCTTCACAGATACGAATTTAAGCATTCCTGGTTTTTTCCCACTCTTTTTGCATGGCGTATCTTTTTCTATTCTTTTGCTTTCAACTAGCCTACATTGTATCATGAGTTGAGAGTTTGTTCTGATATTGTGCAGTTGCATACTTTTCTATCCACTCTGGAAATCTGTCCTTTTCAGATTTTTATTTTTTCATTAGTATGTTTAGTACACAATGTTTACGTTCTTTGTGGGGAGTGGGTACATGAACACAGCATATCTTATTCTTTTTAAAATTCCTGTTCTTCTCCTCTGCCTCTTCCCTCCATCTCTTGTTCCCCTTCCCATTTGATAAAGCTCCCTGTCCCTTTTATTTTGTTGTTTATTTATATTTTGGGTTTTTCATATAAGAGAAACCATGTGGCATTTGATCTCGCGTGTCTCATTTATTTCACTTACGGTTTCATGGTGCATCCATTTCCCTACAAAGGACCCAATTTTATCTTTCTTTATGGTAGAGTAGTACTTGAAGGAGGTATTTATGTACCACACTTTTCTTTATTCATTCTTTGGTTGCTAGACATTCAGGCAACACCCAGGATTTAGCTATTACGAGTTGTCCTGTAATAAGCATGGCTGAGTATTACCATTGTAATATGATTTCTTTACGTCTTTTGGGAAGATACCTAGACGAAGGATAGCCAGATCAAATAGGCTTCAGTTTTTCTTTCTTTTGAAGACTTTCCATTCTGGTTTCCACAGTGGCTGTGCTAGTTTACCTGGCACGAACACAGACGTGTGGGTCAGTGGAGCAGAACAGAAGGTGCAGAAACCATTCCATTTCTTTCAACTTTTTGAACTTCGACAAAGGGGCTGAAAACATACACTGGAAGAAAGATAGCCTGTTTAATAAACTGTGCCTTAAAAACAGCTTTTCTGAGGTGTGATTGACAGGCAAAAGGTACACTTAGTGCGCGCAGCAAAATGAGGGGACGTGAACATGCCCCGTGAAGCCGGCACCTCTGTCAAGGCAGTACACCCACCATTACCTTCTAGATGTCTCTGCTGCCCATCCTTCCCCGTCCTTCTCATTGGTCCGTGATAACCACATGCACGTGAGAGCTTTTGTCTCAGCATTTCTCAGAGCACAGTACAGCACTGTTAGCTACAGGCCTGGTGCTGTACAGTGGCCCGCAGGGCTTGCTTATCTTGCTTAACTGGGACTTTCTGCCTCTGGCTCTTGTCCTCTCCTTTCCTCCAGCCTTCGTGAGCTGCTGTTTCATATTCTCCTCTGTATTGGTTCAGCTATTTTAGGTTCCACGTGTACGTGAGATCATACAGTTTTCATGTCTTGGTACTTGGGTTTCCACATCCATCTGTGTGTTACAAAAGGCAGGAAAGCTCAGTCCTACCTGACACACCGACCCCACTTTCCTTTAAGGTAATTGTGGGTGTTTCAGGACGTAAGTGCATTTCATTATTGTTGTCGTTGTTCACTGTTTTTCTTCTCTGTTTTTATGTCTCTTATCTTTTTTCTACCTTTCCATGGTGAAGTCGAACCATTTTTAAAATTCCATTTTGATGTGCATGGAGTGTGCTTGAGCCTATTTCTTCATGTAAGCTGGCTTGTTTAGTGGCTGTTCCAGGTATAATGTGATGTACCCACCTCAGAGTATGCATCTGCCACTCTGCCAGTTTGAATAAAATGTAGACCCTGCCTACCGTTATCTCTCCATTCTCTCACGTTTACAGTTGTCTTAAATATTTCGCTTACATACATTGGCAGCTGTATCATGTTGTTACTAGTTGTGTGATTTAGAAATTTCAGGAGAAGGAAGTTTGCTCTATATTCTCTTCTGTATCAGTTCAACTATTTTAGATTCCACATGTATGTGAGATCATACAATATTCATTTCTTGGTATCAGTCTCAGAAGCAGTCTGCCAAAAAAAGGTTTGAACGTAATCTTAAACTTATTCATGGTTTTGCTTTTTCAATTATTTCTTCTTATTTCTTGGTATTCCAGCACTAATTCATGCAACATTTTCTTTCTGTATAGAAAACTCGCTCTAGCCATTTTCTGAAGGTGGGTCTGTTGGCAACAAATCCTCTGAACATTATTTTATGGGAAGATGCCCAGTTTCTCCTGCATATAGAATTATGACAGCTCTGCTCTTTAAAAACTTGTAGAAATCGTGCAGTGATTTTTTCAAGATCTCTTGTATCTTAGTAGAAATCTATCATTTAATTGCTTTTTAATATGTCATTTCACTCTTCCTGCTGAAGAAAATTTTTCTTTATTTTTCAGAATGTGGCTATAATATAGCTTGTCATAGATGTCTTCGTTTGTCTTTGGAGGGGCTTTCTCTGCATCTTGAATCTGTAGGATTGTGCCTCTCAATAGTTGGGACATTTTCAATCACTGTGTCACTGAATGTGGACTCTGAGGCCTGAGCGTTCGGTGCTGAGCTTTCACAGGCCTTCCACGGCTTTACTTGTTTTATAAGCTGCCTGGCTTTCTCTCTGTTGTTCAGATCAGATGATTTTCATTCTAGGGCACTGAGTATTTTCTTTTCTTGCCGCATTCTGCTGTGTTGTTCTTTTCAGTTTTAAGATTTTTAGTTTTTCTTTGTATTGTATTGCTTTGCTGATATTATTTTCATTTTTAAAAGTGTTTCTAATTGCTCATTACAATATTTTTATGAAGACTACCTAATTTTTGTCAGATAATTGTAACATCTCTATCATCTCTGTATTGGTGTCTACTGATCACATTTTCTTATTGAAGTTGAAAATTCTTGATTCTTGCTATAAGGACTGATTACTGATTGTAACCTGTATTTTGCACATTGTGCTATGAGTTTCTGGATTCCGCTTAAACCTTTTGTTTTTAGCAGACCGCTTCTGAGACTGATCTGGCAAAGGGTGGAAGAGGAAAGCTCTAGTTCTTCCCACTGGGTGGAGGGGCAGCTTAATGCTCATATGAACTCTAAGGGGCAGCTAAGGGCTCCTTAATGCTGTTGAAAGGACGGGAGCTAATACCTCCCACTGGGCCTCCACGAATGCTACCTGGCTGGCCAGGGCAGGGGCCAGGCCCCTGCTCCTCACATAGTCTTTACTGACATCATGGCATGGAGGCTTTGTCCTACTGTCTAATGGTGGAAATCTGAGTGCTGCAGGTCACCTCAATGCAGAGGGAGAAGGGCGTCTTTTTGCTGGCAGGTGGTCTCAAAGTTAGGTTCCTGCGTGGCCTTCCCTGAGGATAGCAGTACGTCTTGGTAATGTTGCTAGGCTGAGCTCCTCCTTTGCTAGTGGTAGGGAGGACTTTTCTTGCAGGAAAATAGATTTTGTCCACATAGTTTCACTCTTACAGAGCAGTGCCCCTCTGACAGTTTGTCTGTGGAGAGCGGAATCCGCATTTGGTCTTTGTATCTATTGATAGGAAAGAAGACATCACTATGTGTTCCCTGGCTTTCCAGGTCCTGCTGGTCTGCTTTCTTCTCTTCAGGCTTGAGAATCTTCTCCTGCTTGCTCTGTGTATAATGTGTAGGTGTTTCAGCAGTCCTGGGTGGAAGGATCAAGGGAACCAAGTCCACTCTCTCTATTAGGAAGTAGAATTCTTTAGAACCATATTTTAAAGAGTAGCGTAAGACGCTATTAGCTGCTGCTGCTCTCAGGGCTTCTTAGTCAGCGCGCCTGTCCCTGTGAGCTCCAGGAGGAGGTCGCCCTCCTCCCTTCCCGGCTCCCTTCCTACAGTTCACCCTTTCTCCTTCCTCACTGTGCACTACTTCTTTTGTTCCCTTTGCTTTTTTTATTTTAAAGAGAATAAAACAAAGCAAAACAGAACAAAGCAGATCAGAACAGAATGATGCAAGTGACACAAGACTTCAGAACAAGACCACAGGAAATCATTACTGGCTGCCATAATGCCTCTTGTTTTGTTTGAAATAGTTGTCCATACCTTCACACACAATAAATTAAAACAAAACAAAGTATTACAAAACCAATCAAAACAAAAGAATGAAAACAGAATATTCAAAACTAGAATATAGGAAATCAACAATGGCTACCATAATGTCTCTTGTTTTCTTCACACTGTCCATATCTTCATACATGCTTTTTTTTTAAAATTAGAGAATATTTTGAATAGGTAATAACAGAGATTAATGAAGTTACTATTTAATTTTTTGAACTTAAAAATGTTTATATTTTTCAAAATCATGTGGAAAATTCTGCAGCAGTTTTAGTCCCTGGTTCAGAAGAACCTGCATAAACAGCGTATCATCTGTGTGGACTTCTGGAGATTTTGAAAGAGAGAAGTTTGGATTAAATGATCACCTTTTGGTTCAAGGAATTGTTATTGCTTTTGATGATTGATTAACTTTTTGTGCTAACAGTCTTAGTAGTTTCATTCTCAGCACTGTTTGCATCATCACACCCATCATCTTCTGCTGGTCTTGGACATCTCCATTTCATGGTTTTCTTCCAAAGACTAAAAGAAACACTTTTAGATGTGGCATTTGGACTTATTTCCTCATTAAGACAGTAACAGCTCAGTGAAGCAGGGATTGCCTTGGTACTAATTTGTCTCAGGTAAAAAGGGAGGTTGGATGGGCAGGGTTTGGACGTAGTGCTCTTGGCTATTCACTGAGCTGCCTCACAACTTCTAATCATTCTCTTGCATTTTATTGGAGACTCAAGCCAGAATATTTGCTCCATTAACCGTGTACACACTACTTGAGGTGCTGCAGCAGGCAAGGGAGGGAGAGCTGTGTTCCTCTTAGTCACGCGTTCCTTCACACTGGACATGTCTTGGCACGGTCATGAGTTCTGACCGCTGCTTGTTTTCCTTTGCCTACATGTGAGACAATCCTAAGTATAGAGTTAAAACAACACACAGGAAGTCAAAGCCACTTAGGAACAACTGTGCTGTGGGACAACAATCAGACTATAACCAGAGAGCACGAACACCCAACGCCAGTTTAACAATACATAGTGATAGTGCTCCCTTAGCTGTAACAGAGGATGAAGAGCTCCATGCAAATCCTTGTGCAGGAAAAGCACACCGTGCTGAAAACAAAACTCAAACACACGTGTGCTATCGATTGACGTTCTAGAATAATGTGTTCTCTTTCAGAATTACATTGGTGCTCTTCATTAATTCATCTTTTTATCCACTTAGAAATATCATGAAAAAATTATGGAACAAACATTGAGAGAACTAAGCAAACTCTGGTTCAAAAGATGGAAAAATCTCTTTTTCTCCGATTTCTTTCATGTTAAACACCAAGATGCATGATTTTCCATAGATCACAAAATGAAGACAAAATGTAAGCTTGGTTTATCATCAGCGAAGTGAATGAGATTCCTATCAATGGAGCCTCAGGAATCAATGGCAAAAGAAACAAGTCCTTGGTGGCATGGAACTGTCCCCAGATGTATATGACTGTGAAGAGTGCTGGGCAGAGACCACTCTGAAGAGGAAAGGGGACATGTGGGAGACGGGAAATTGACCATCTACAAGTAACAAGCCCCTCACAAAATGCCCAGAACAGTGAGAAGGGACTCAGACATCAAATGACAACTAGAAAAGCATATCAGACTCATCTTCTATAAATCTCAAGGCTTGTGAAAAACAGTCTATGGACCTGTCCCCTTTCTGTATGGTACCTTCATTGACTGGCTGTCTGTAGTGATTGTATGGAGCAGAATAAGTGGGAGCCACAGCTGAGACTGGACATCCAGGCTAGTCACGTGAAGGATTTTATTTTTCTTTCCTCTTCTTTTTCCTTTTTTAAAAAAATTCAACAACATTTGATTTAAAATGAAATTTCCTGTAAAGTTGTGTGTTGGTTTTTATTTAAAGATGTAGTATCTCTGAGAATAAAGGGAGGAAGAGAGGAAATTAAAAACGCAATGAAGGAAGACGTCTGGCAGCTTGGCCTCTCACCAAGTGACCCTTTGATAGACCACAGGGGACTCAGAACTATATGAGCCTACCGAGGAGGTGAGCGATTTATGGCGCCTTGTTTGGGCTTTTGATAAGTATCTCTGTAAACTGATGCAAGGAAAAACAACCCTGGGCCTCCTATAATTGCAGAATTCCTGTAAATTATTTTAAGATGAGCGAGGTCATTAAGACTAGAGAGAAATAACCCCCAGGATCGGATATTTATGTGTGTTTCATTTTAAAAATCGGTGCCACAACGTCCCAATGATCATTAAGCAACCTGTCTGGGTGTCCTTCGAAAGCCAGAGGATTTTTTCCCAGAGGAGGATGAAATAGTTATTCATAAGGCCGGACTTGAGCACCACTGGGCCACATCCCATGCATGAAACATGAGGAGCCCTGGAACCCTCAGAACCACCTGGCTCATTCTGAAGTGCTCCGATTGGAAAATCTCTTGAAGGGACACCAGGGATATCTTTTTCATTCTTTTTACTAAAAGCGAAAATGTGATAGAGCCAAAATATTCTGGTCCATCTAGCAAAGTGACAAGTTTGACTGAAACGGGTGTCAAAACCAAGCACTTCCTTTCTGTTATTTAGGGAAGTGATTCTCAACAGGGAGCATGTTTTTGCCCCCTCCCAAGGATATTCAGAAATTTCTGTGGACATTTTTTCATTATCACAGTAGGGGATGCCATTGATTTCTAGTGATTAGAAGCCTGGGATGCTTTGAAACATCCTACAACGTTCACAAGAGTCTCTGCAACAAGGAATAATTCAGTTCAAAGTGTTGATAGTGCTGAGGCTAAAAATCTCTTATTCAGGGGCTTCTTTGCAAGTCATTGTTGAGGACCTAATATTGTAGGACCTCTGAGAACATTCTTTTCAGACCTCTGTTGACTCTTTTGAGAAGTCCTGATTAACTCCAGAGTTTAAGGAGATCTCATATGAATTGTCTCAGCACAGAGTAACTTTGGCCAAAAGATTTTCCCCCAGAAAGCTACATCATGAGTTTCTAATGTTGGCTATGATAGGGCTTCAGAAAATCTATCACCACAATGCAAAGTAGAGATGTCTTTTTATCCCAGGTGCAATGGATTCATCTTATAATCAACTACCTGTTGTGCCACTTACATTATTGCTGGATGGTACTTTCTTTTGAAGTATTAAGGTTTCCAAATTCCTAAGATCACTAGAGAACAAGGACTTGATAGTATGGAAAGATCTGCAAAAATATTTGCTAAAATGAAGACTCAGTCTCAATGTGATCTTTGACTATGAAAACACTGGCATTTGTCTACATATTCAAGCTCGCATGGCCTTAAAAGCATGTGGGCTCTGGGAGTGAAAGAGGCTCCTCCAATTTGTGTGACAGCTGTGCAAATGACTTCCAGGTACAGATAGAGAAAATACTAGTGCATGGCATGCCTTTCTGCAAAGCTCTTTCGGCTAAAGCAGAATAAAGATTCAGGGAAGCAGGTACAACCTGGTCTCACCCAACTTTTCTCAAGACAGAGCTCTGGGCTTCAGTCTTGTCATTTGTCCCACGCTGCTCCCTTTATTAGATGTAAGCTGGAAGGATTCATGGTTCTTGTCCTTAACACTGTGAGGCAGGTAGAACCAGTCCAGCTCCTGTGCTGGTGTGGTGTGGCCATAGGGCTCTTCAGAGATCGATGAGAATTTTTGAAGACTGGTGTTTCCAGTGTGATTCAGGGCACACTGTGTGTTCTGTGTGGGTTATGTCCTAGGACCTACTTCCTCCCTAGCTCCCCGGTCTCATCCTCTCTCCTTTTCGCTTTCATCTATGTTAGTATTGAGATGGGCTGCAATTGACAGAGGATACTGTATTCATTAGTAAGAGAAGAGAAATGCTGCATGTAGAATGTAAAAGTGGCCCCAACCTTGACATTCCTCTAAGTTGCTCAGCTTATAGAGCAGCATATGTAGATCAAGTAGCCAAAGGAATGCTTGACTGTCTCGCTTTCCTGGAGGTGAATTTGTCATCTCTGAGAACTGGCAGACTTATAACTCACCTGACCAGCCCTTTCTTAGGCATAGAATGAGGACTGTTTTTGGGGACGTGTGTTCCAAAGCTTATACCCTGGGTGCTCAGCCGGAGAGCTGGCATTGTGGAGGTGCCATGGAGTTTACAAAGGAGAACAGTGTGGGTGTCTCTTGTAAATCCAGGTGTGTGTGAGCATGATAAGTTAGATGACAAAAGAACACAAGAAATAGCATTTGAAGAGTATGTCAGTTTGAGTCTCATGTGAAGGGACAGTACACTAAATGTGAGCTCCCAAGAAGGGGAGGTGCCTATAGACTCCTGTCACCGTGGAAGGCTTCCTGGTGAGGTGGATGTGAGCCAGTGTGTGAAGCAAGGAAGAATGACATAATAATAGCAGCAATGATAGAATGATAACACTATCATTTACTGAGCTCTTGCTATAAATTAGGAACTATACAAAATATTTAATATGCATCATTTTGTGTAAGTCTGCTCAGGTTTTGAGGTGTCATTGTGATAACCATTTTGAAGATGGTAAAGTGAAGGCAGAGAAACCTACAAGGGGAAGAGGAGGAATCTGCGTAAATAGAGGCGTCATGGTAAACTTCCCTGAGATCTCTAAATTTTACAGCTCTTAAGTAAACTGGAAAGCTGCCCTAGAGAAAAATGCAGATTTGGTGATCTTAGACCTTGGAGGTTAAGCCACTCCCATCAAGGTTCAAAGTCATGTCCCTGGAGGGCCAAGCCTGAGGCCGTGGTCCACCTGCTCAGTGCTGTCTACAGCCCCTTGGGATCAGAGCATGTGGACCAGGCTGCTTGGAGAGGGCATTTGTTTCATCACTCAAGGTCTGATTTCCATATGGCAGCAAGCAAGAGTGATTTGAGAGTCGCCTAGTTGAAACCAGAGCAAGTCATAATCCAGTAGGGCTGGTGGTGAACCAGTGAGTGCTTGCTGGAGTCCCAGGTCAAAATGATGGTGACTGTGATTAGTGGGATGGCCCTGAGGGTGGAAGGAAGGAGAATGCTTGGCCCGGCAGCAAGATGGTACCTGCTGGGACTGACTGCTAGTTGAAAGGGAGTCCTCTTTTCCTCTCAGTGTTAGCACAGAAGAAGGGAACAGGCAGATGGTCCTTTGAAGGATGAAAATGAACATAAAAATAAAATACACCAACCAACCGTCCAAAACATCCCAGATGCTCTGTCTTCACGGCCTAGCTGTCTGCACTGAGGCATTTTCAGGTAAGAACCAGAGCACTGGACTGGCATCCAGCTTTCCCATGGAGACTGCTGTCACCTAGTGCTTCTCCTCAGAGCTCCTTGGGGCATGTGGTGTGCCATTTACAAGAGCATGATTAGGAGGCGGAGTGTGCTCAGTGCCCTCAATCAGAGACTACCTGGCTGTAGTGCCTGCGTGTGCCAGTCTTGGCTGCCATGGTAGTGTTTTTGGAAGAGGAAGAGCTGCTCTTTCTGGTTCCAGGAATTTCCACTTCAGAAAGGGGATCTTCAAGTAAGCTAGACTTCTGGAGATTCCATGGTGACGAGGCTTAGTTCTCCGGTTAAGTCCTGGAGGTAGCTACTCATGGGAACTTTGGTGAAGGAAAATGGACCATGAAGGTTGGAGCCAGACTTTGAAAGAAGCTGCTGTCCTATGCAGGTGTGGCCTTTGGTTCTGTGTGCATTTCCTGCTCGCCTTATTCAACAAGCATATGCACAAATAAGCACATGTGTGTCGAGTGCAGGTCAAAGGGATGAGCCAAAGGGTGCAGAGAGGGACATGCTGGTGTGTAAGCACTGGACTGTTGGCCACGACAGACTTGATTTCTTGGATTGTTCTCTGCAGGCATGAGAAGCACACACTCACCTATCAGGGTGGACACCACCAGCTTTCACTGGAAAACACAAATCAGGGAGAGATTCGTAGACTCCTTTTGTCCTCCTCTGCTGACTCATGCCTCAAGGTAGCAAACACAGAAGAGCAGGGGTGCTGGAAGAGGGGCTGCCACAGGAAGGAGGGGATATCCAGTGAGGAGATAGGGTGATGTTTCAAAATAGCATCTTGCTGTGGCAAAACATGGCATGTGGATACACCAAGGTGTGAGTGGATGGGAGAACTCAGTGGGTTTGTTAAGGTCCTCGAAATGTTCGTGGCATGAGTGTCCCGCCAGCAGAAACTGGAGGGCTGAGCTGAGCCCGAAAGCAACGGTTCTGGAGAAGGTACCTGCTGCAGATCTGCTCAGCCAGTACCCAGAACTCGTGTCTTAAGGCAGTGCTAGGAGGAGGGCCATGCCTACTTTGGGTCTTTATTGAAGCATTTGGTTCCTGGGATCTTTGAGGCCTTGCCATACGGTCTACACTAATTCCCAGGTGCTGTATTCCGAGGGGAGGCAGAGCTGAGCTTTGGATCAGTATTGTGAACTAGATGTTACATAAGTGTATACGTTACTTACACTATTTAAGGTTATATATTAAGTATGTATAATATCTGATATTATACACGCACACACAGGTAGACACAGTGCTTGCTGTTTTCCTCTTATTTGAAGGCGAGCAAGCCAAAGCGATGACATCCGAAATGAGATGCAGAAGGACATTCTAGTGAGTCATGAAATTGGTGCCAGTTGGTAAAATCCAGTCTTACAACTGATTCTAAAAAAAAACAAAACAAAACAACACAAAATTGTTCATTTTGCAGGAAGGAAGTCAACTCCTACATTTGCATTGCTAGAGTAACTGATTGTACTGGAACCAACCTCAAGCCTTTTTTTGAAAATCTAGAGTAAATCCATCAAGATGGAGCCAGATACAATAAAATCAACTCTGCTAACTTTGTGCACCATTTATTTTTTTATTTTGGTAGAATATACTCAACATAACCATGTTGAAGTGGACCACAGAGTGGCCCTCAGTGACCCAGTGGCCCTGGACACATCTGTAGTGCAAGAGCCCTGGTACCCCTGGGCTTCTACCCTGGGCAGAGCACATCCTCCATCCACAGGGGCTTCTGCAGGACCCTGGTGTCCTGCAGCCCCATCTGCAACTGACTCCTGCTGAGAACTCACCAAACCTGAACAGGTGGCTATTTGAGAAAAGTCCTAAACATAAACAACATTCTTAGTCTAAATTTCTAGGCTCATTGACAAAGTCTCACCAAAAGCATCTTTAATGAGCTAAAAGTTAAGATTTTTTTTCTTAGAAAATAATTACTTTTTAACACATTTCTGCAGTGTAAGAATCTTTTATATTTTGTATCACATGTATCCATTTTTGAATTTATGAAAGCAAATGAAATTAGCCTTTTGATTGTATCTTAGAAGAGATGGCCAAATAATTAGCAATTTGCTGTATTCTAAAACATGTTGCTAAGGTGTATTATTCATGTGTTTATGTTACTTAGCTGCTTAATAAATGTAGAACTTTGCATTAAGAAAAATGTTTTTATTTCTTAAGAATTGTAGTATTCTTAGTAATAGGTTTCCCTCTTTGACTTGACTGCCAGGAAACACAGAAGTATATATGGAACTCAGTTATGGAGAGTATCTAATTCCTGGATGATTATAAAAATTTGTAGTTACTTAATTTTCCTAAACATTTTTCCCTGAACATTTTCATGTGTATATATTTTTAAATCATAATGTTTCTGAAAATGTTTTTGGAAATGGACAAAATATACAGAACAATGCTTGTAAGTACTATTTCAAAATTATCCATAAATTCTCAGGATTTTATCATCTGCATTGTCTTAATACATAACCTTGTGTCCTGTGCTTTTCTTCTCCTACAAAAGCAAATTCGTGCACAGTTTTGATGAGAAACATTATATGGAGTCCCAATGAGTTCTGTAAACTAAGAGTTTGTGGACACCTAGGGTGTGGTGCAGTTTTTGCTTTAAAAACAAATTCGTGTCCCCCTAGGTCTGCCCTTCCCTCCCGTCTTCCTGGGTAGATTGCCTGTGAGAACTTTCTGGAAGGGGCTCTGTAGCTCTGCTGGAGGCTGGAGCTGCGGTTATCAGGCACTATTCTAAATCTTAGCACTTTATTGCCTCATTGGAAAATCTTTTTGCTTTGTAAGCCTATTTTTTCTCTGGACACACAATCTCCTTGTGTTCTTTGAGAGCAGCTTTGAGTTGAACATAGGGTGGTCATGGGAGTACATGTCACACGTGATCCAGTGCCTGGGTCAGGACAGGGAGTAAAGAGCAATATCCTAAAGTAGGAGTCAATGGGGTACTTAACTTTTTGTATCAAAAACAAATGAAAAAGTCAACACTTTCTTGAGTGTCCATTATATGGTAAGAATTAAAAGACAAAAATGATGATCAGTATGATAATTTCCCTCCCTCAAAAACTTTATTAGAGGAACTGCATGCGTCATGATGTCAATAGTCACCTGTGGCTGGTGAGCACCAGGATATCACCAAAGGGTTAAGGGTGCTGGTTCAAGCCTTTGCTTGGATGCTCTTGATCAAGTCATCTGAACTCTCTGGGTTTCAATTCAGTGTTGAGATGAGAGTTGATAGGTGAGCTCCCAGGCCTGGTTTTGTGTGGGGCCACAGATCTATGGACTCAGGGAGGTGGGGAGGCGGAGTGGCTCCTCATCCCCATGGAGGGCTCATGACCAGACTGCTGGTCCAGGGCTCTGGGCACCTGAGCTGGAGCAGGCTACATGTATCAGGGCCTCTGTCCCTTGGGGCGGATGCTAAGGAGGGCTGGTGGGCCTGGCCTGCTGGATTTGGAAGAACAGGCACATTCATCCCACAGCTCTTGCTCCAGAAGTCCAGATATGCTGAGGGCCCTGAAGGAGGCGCGAGAGGCCAGATGCTGTGTTTATGTTTCTGCTGTTGTTGTTTGTGTTTCATAAAACATTTTAATCATTTGATTTTTATGCAGCGCATCCTGAGGCTTTTAAAATTATCTTACAAAGACTGTGGATTACCTGAATGTGAAGCAGATGAGTGTAGGGAACGTGCGCTGACACCCTGGGGAAAGTGACTTGTAAGTATGGCTCTTTAGTAGCTCCCTCAGGCTGCCACCCTGCTGGGGAGGCAACACTCATCTCCACTGCACCCTCCTGAGCACAGGGAAGGGCAGGGGTGCGTTCAGAATGTAGGAACCTACAGGTTCCTACAGGCGGAGCCTTGCAGCTACTTGCTTCTGAAATTCTCTACTGCTTGAGAAGCAATCTTCTGTTTTGTTTTTGTTTTTTTTTAGAGAAAAAAGCAAAACAGAAAAAAGGTAGAAATAATACAGAATTTCAAAAAATAATTACACTAAGAAATCACTAGTGGATAAATTACATATTGTCATCTTAGAAATAGTTGTTCAAGTTACAAAATCAAAGCGTAAAAAGTGGACAAACAATGACAGTGCAAACCATTTTTGTTTGATAATCCAACAAAAACTTAGTAGTACGGTCATCTAGCTTACACACTTAAACTCCTTTAGAGCACTTTCCTTCCCTTTGTTTTTTACAATGTCTATTATACATCTAAGCAATCATCTTTTGCAGGAAAAGAACAGAAACAAAATTATGGAACTCTCCTTACCCCATGTCCCTTCCTTCTGGACACTCACAGTGTAAGTTGGAGAATCCACTGAGCCTGCTCTGTGCCAACTGCTTCAGAAGCAGGGTACCTTTCTCCACCTAGTCCTGTGCTCTGGTTTGGAAGGCTGGAACTTGGGAGAGTGAAAGGGAGTTTTCTTGAATTGCTGCTGATAGAAAGAGCACCTGGCTCTTGCCTCTCCTGCCTTTCCTTTCTAAGAAGCTCAGAAGCAGCCAGGAAGCTCGCACTTCTGAGATGGCCAGATGTACGTTGGGAATTTGCATGCACTCGGAGATCCTGACCGTCCGTGGCTAGTACACAGGTGTTGAAAGACTGAATTCATGTGTCCTACAACTCTGTGCTTTGCAGAATCTGATGGGACTTGTCCTGAGTTGTTTATGAGGTCTAGTTGAGTTTCCTGCTTTTAACTGAAGGTCACAATAGCTTGCAGCACCTGCTAAACACACCAGGTCCTGCACCCCACCCAGGAATGGCTCATAGAGCATCTTTGAGGCAGGCACCTGGGATCTTGGGGGATATGTCAGAGGTACCCAGAATTATCATTGAGGGGAACGTGAAAAACCTTGGGCAAGCTCGAGAGACCTGTGTCCCTCCATTGGTGGGCATTGAAGTGAACACCTGTGACAAAAGGCAGGAGGCTTCTCCTTGGAAGTGGGCATATTGGGAACAATGTTCTCTCCAGAGGGCTCAGAACACTTGCTCACTAATGAGTTCTGCAGAAGGGAGACAGCTTGTCCTGCTGGGCATTTTCTGAGTCTTTGGGCAGGGCCAATAGTTTCGAGAAAGGGGAATGGGGACATGGAGGTAGGACTGTTCTCCCATAGTAGTTCAGGTTGTGAACACAGTATAACAGAACTTTAACTCATCTCCAGTGATTTTTTCTCCATGATGGGGACTGAACTAAGCTATAGCCCTAATCTGCTTTATTTTTTTTTTTATTTTATTTTTGCTTTTGAGTGAGGCTCACACTGCTAAGTTGCCCAGGCTGAGCCCACAGTACTGGGATTATGTGAACTCACTATGTCTGCTCCTCCAATGACAGTGTTTGTCCTGATAATTTGGGGCTGCTTCAGGCTGGTGGGTTCTGTGTGTGCAAGGCAAATTTTCTGCCAGAAATCTAAAAATTTTTTTTTCCTGTCAGAAATCTAAAAAATGAAACAAAAAAAAAAAAATGAAAGGCATCGAACCAGTCTGTCATTAGTCCCTCTGTCATTAGGTCATGTTTGCCTGTGATCACATCAGGCCCCTTGCTGCTTCTTGGATTCTCTATTTATGAAAATTCTACACCTCCCTTTTAAGGAAAATGAGAGGAGTCACTCACAAAATGTTTTTAAGCCACATTCTGAGAGGGGCTGCTGGAATTGCTTCATAATAGTGAAAGTTTTCACTTGAATGGGCATTGTAAACAATGGATTGACCTTCCAGAAAAGGAAAACTCTTAATTGACTACAAATAGAAACAAATACATGGTTAGTTTGTAGCTGTCAGATCACTTGCTTGAGGTGAGGTCAAGATTGATGCCACAAAATAGCCATTAATTCATCTTACCAACTGCTCAAAGTTTGGAAAATTCCTTCCGGATGTCATTGAGAATATTGCCCCACAGCCTGCTCCACAGCATAACTTGTGTGTGGTGAGCTGGGGACCCCTTTTATTCAGCCTATGACAGCATCCTATTTAGGTACCCTGTTTTGCAATAATGCCACCTAGAGCCGTGATTCCAGCCTGCTAGAAAGATATACTTACACACCATAGAAAAGACAGGGCTTTTTAGAATGGAATTAACTTCCATGCTTGTCTTTGGACAGAAAGGAAGCCTAGTCATGCCCTGCTTTTGGGAATCACCGTGCAAAATTGGGCCAATATCTTGGTAGGGCCTCCTAATAATTTACAATGACTGTACAGTCATCCATTCTCCATGGCCTGGATGAAGAATCAGGCTAGGCCTTCACACAACCAGACAGATGAGTTGGGGCTGTACTAGGGATGCATGACTGAGCCTCAAGAGCCTGAATCTGCCCCACAGTGTTTCCTGCCAGAGCAGGCTGTCTCTGTGCTGTGATTTCTCAAGGTATTTGGTCTATGCGTTAGGGCTCCTTGGAAGGAACATGTGTTTCTTCCCAGCTTCATTGTGTTTAAATCTTACATTGGAACAGATTTTCTTTTTTTTATTTATTAGTGTCATGATGATAAATAAAAATATTAGGAGTGAGCATCAGAAAGTCACAGAGTTGATGTTTTATCATTATTAGAATTTTGGAATGTGTTGGTGGTAGTGGTGGCATTGATAGCATGGATGTGTCTTGGTCTGAGGCACTCACTTTAATGTGCATGTATCCCCAATACACTATGAAAAATTAAGCAAGCAAGGATCAAGCCTTCTGTGTTTTTTCTAATTTATCTGATTAATAAAGAAGTACTCAGTGGAATGGGATGAAGTACTAGTTTAGCACGACAATGTTACATGGAATTCTCTGTCTCCACCTGCAGATATCTCTGCAATGAATTCTGCATGCTTTCTCAATAACTTTCTTTGGTCAGGCAATGGCATCCATGCTTCTTGTCTTCTGGCCCCTACCAAAAGCTACACAAGGCTTAATATGTTTTAAAAGAATATTTGCAAACAGAAAATAGATTATGCATCTATTATGACCATTGATGTTTATAATTCATGGCTGCTTCTGCCTTTGTTCTGGGTTGTTGGAGAAGCAATTTCTTTCACCAACACATCTTCACGAGGCACCTTTCTTCTTCTGACATGGTTGAAAGTGGGTTTCTTGGTCCTGCATGTGGTCCCTGGATGTTTGCTCAGGCCTGCTGAAGGATGATTCCACAGAACTGCATCTTGTGTTCTGGAGGGGTTATTGTTTTGAACATGTAGGTTGCACTGCTGTTTCCCTTTTAGGGGTGGCTGATGACCTTGCTTTTGGGGCACACAGCAAACCAGACTCTGAGGGGGATCGAGTGGCTTCATCTGTGGCCAGAGTTAATTTAGACACCGGCTCTCGCCCTGAAGCAGAACTGGGGCCTATATACAAGTCAAATCTGCTATTTTTCTTTGGGCAATGATTTATTTCCCTCTTAAATTGGCTGGACCAGTTAGTTTTTTATTTTTATTAAGTCACACTATTCTTAAATGAAACTATTGATTTAAAGTCAGCTTAGTGAGGATTTAATTTGTTTTCAGGGGATTAGAGCAGGTAGCATGGGATAATTTTACAATAAAGTGGAGCAGAAGCGTTCCTTCACTGGGCCTTGGCTTCTTTTACTTGCCAGACTGCACAGACATTACAAATTTTCAAGTAAATTGTGGAAATACATTCATAAATCAGGTCTAATTCCTCTGCCTGCTTAAGGGAGATTCAGAGGAGTGTTTCCCGTGACCTTGTCCGGCTGTCCTTCTAATGACAGTCGCTGGGTCTGGTGCTAAGAACCACACAGGTGGGCTCACGTGCACATGGCACGCACAGAGACCCTGATCTTTAACCCCAGGGAATTCGTCTTGCTTCTCTCTGTACACTGTGTTGCTTTTGTTCTTCCACCGCAGAAGGGTCAGGGAGAGCGGCCTGCTGCGTGTGTTGGTGGGGTTCCCTAGCTCACCCCCCACGGCAAGCCTTCTCTTCTGCCCTGTGCCCACCAGCCCAGCCCCTGCTTTGCCTCCACTCTTGGGTCCCACCATGCCCAGAAACTGTCCAGTGTATCACTCTTATGAAAGACAAGGAGGGAAGCGCTGGTCAGGAAGATTTTAAATTCCTGGAAAGTAAAGCTAAACACAGCCAGAGAGGGTTTTCTGCTGCTTGTTTTAAGAGCAATCTTGTCACTGCCAGTCTGTTATCTTTGAACTCTACTGTCACTATCTATTTCCAAAGGCGTCTTTTCTTCTTATTGAAATCAAATAGACTCAGAGCCATTTTCAGATTAATGGTCTGTGGTCTAGAGATTTTGAAACCACTTTGGGCAATTGTTTTGGACGTCTCCAGGTGCCCCACGCCCATCACTGGGCAGTGGAGCTGGATCTTGGAAAGCATCAGATAGCCAGTCCATCTAGCTAATCCTCTGTCATAGAACTGGGCTAGCTCAGCACCCTCCTTGGTGTGCCTGCCCTGCAGCAGTGTGGGCCTCACCCTGTTTCCTTTACAAGCATGAGGCAGCTGGTCCCATGCCACATAGAGGAGCAGGGAACAGGGCAGGAGTCCCTGGGACTGTGGGTACTGGACAGTCTAGAACGCTCTGTCTGATTGCAAGAGCAGGTAAGTCACAGAGATCTGAGATCAGAGGAGGAACAGAAGAACCGTCAGCCTGGGCTTAGGAGCTGTAGCAGCAGATGTATGTGCCCATCAGCTTGCAGGTGGAGGACCTTGAAGGCATGCAGGGTCCTGCTGGCCAAGGGTGCCTTTGTGTGAATGGCTCACTCAGGGGAAGCCTTGCCCGGAGAATCATAAGGTCCAAGCCACACCCGATGAGGACATAGATGGCTGAGCTCAGTGGGCGTTGTGGCAGGAGGAACCTGACCTGGGCAAACCCTGCAATACTGCAAAATGCAGAATAAACGTTTAATGGGCCCAAAGGAAAATTCTAAGAATTTTCTCAGTCATCAGAAGATGTCTCCATGAAGGTGTCATGAAAACAGAGAAACCAAAAGGAAATGCAGAAGCTAGAACAAAGCGGGCATGAGGGGAAAGATGTGAGCGGAGGGCTCTGAGGGCTGGAGAGTCCCAGCAGCAGGGGAGGGCAGCTGCTGAGCAGGTGGCATGGGGCGAAGTCCACAGGGGTGAGAAGGGAGGTGGGGGTGCTAGGCTTCAGAAAGCAGATCAACACTTTAATCAGAGAGAATCTCCTAAGCCACACCTTTCTGAAACACGGAAGAAAGACTGGGCAGAAGAGAAACCCAGTTCATGGGTCGTTACTGAAGTTAGGTTATTGGGGGCCAGCAAGGGGATATTGAGCCCCTGGGGGGCCCTTCTTTTCCTCTTTGTTCCCAGATGCCATGAGGTGAACTGGCCTTGTCTGCCATTCAGTCAATCATGTTATTGTTTGTCACCCAAAGCAAAAGTGACACATGGCCATGGACTACAACCTCTGAGGTGGCCAAAATAAACATTTTTATTTGTTGAGATGATATGTCAGGCATTTTCTTACAGTAATACAATGTGACAGGCATTCAGCTTTTTTCTTTTCTTTTTTAATGAGAGTTTTTGTTTGCTTATTTGTTTCTGAGGAAGGGTCTCACTCTGCAATGCAGACTGGCCTTGAATTCAGAGATTCTCCTGTCTTACTCTTATGAGTGTTTAAATTACAAGCCATGCTTGGCTACTGAAGATTTTTTTTTTAAAAAAACCTGTTCATAATCAATTTCTTTATTTTTAAAGTCTACCGAGGGACTTCATCTAGGAAGTAAAAAACTGAAAACTCCTACAACAAAGTGATGTGAAAGTCCGCAAGCTCCAAACCCATGACTCAACAGTGCATAAACACAGCCTCCACAGCCCAGGCAGTCTCTGGGGATCTCTCAAGCTGATATTGCCAGCCTCGAGCCCAAATGGGGTACCTTCCTAATGTGGGCAGCATTTGTATTTCACATACCCTTTAAAAGTAGGGAGCACGTTGTGTTGAGTTTTTGTAATCATCTCTTTGTTGTTTCAGGAGTACACTGTCATTGAGTTTAACTAACTTAAGCGCTACAATACTCTCAATAAATATAATATAAAAACAGATAATGTAGAGTTTATGAAATTAAAATCTTTTGCTGTTCTTAAAGACAACCCACACACTGGAAGAAAATATCCTCAAAACACATATCTAATGAAAAACTAGTAAGTAGACTACATAGAGAACTCAAAAATAAAAGAGAGGACTCATACTCCAATAATGAGAGAAATATCTTGATATAACATGCAGGGAAAAGATTTGAATGAATCTTTGCCAAACTAAGTATACAGATGCCAAATTAATACATAACAGAATGGCCAACATCATTAGTCACTGAGGATGTACAAATTTAAATTGCAATGAGATATTAGTATGCAGCAATTAAACTGCTGACGAAACAATGCCGCACAGTGCGGGTAAGAGCAGGTATGCAGAGCACTTGGATCCCTTATTCAACGGGGAATGAAAACCTACCGCCAGCCTTGCAAACAGTATAGCAAGTTCCTCTAGAGTGAAAAACATACTTGCCACACAACCACAATCCCGTTTCTTGTTATTCAGCTCTGAGAAGTGAACATTATCCCTGTAAAAATGTGTATGTGTTGAGGTTGAGAAGAGAATATTCACCAGGAGCTCATTTAGAGCAATGAGTATATAGTATTTATGTGAAAATATACATTACTTTAGGTATAATTTCTAAATCTAGAAACAAATGGTCCATCCATACATAACTAAACTGTGCATACCCATGCAAAAGAAAATAAAAAGATTATAGCCTGCCAGTGTAGAACACACAAATGGCTGTGACAAAGCAAGCCAAACTCAAAAGGCTACATCGTCACTGCTTTTGTCTGTATAAACCTTTGGAAGGGGCAAACCTGTAGGTACTGGAGCGGCCTTGGTCTTGCAGGAGATTAACTACAAAGTGAGTAAGTATGGGATAGAGATGTCCTATGTGCAGTTTCGGGGGGTAGTCACATGTTTAAGCACTTATCAAAACTGATAGTTGTCAGACGAGACCTCACAGGACCTGACTTAAATCTGAAACAAGGGACATCATTGAGCCTGCTGATTTACTTTGGTTTGTTTGCTATACTATTTTTCCGTGGTTAAGAACCAGATTGGTTTTGTGAAGAGTGTATACAGTTTCCCCCCCAAATTCATCTCCTGCTGTGGGGAGTGCATTCCCCACAGCTCATGGACAATGGTCTGGGCATTGAATAACTGGTGTGGGTGCCTCTTGTGCTTGTAAATCTCCGGAGACATCCTCACCATTATTTTGCAAATTCAGAGCATGAAGCAGATGTAATGGCTTTGACAAGACAGAAGCCTTAAGTAACTGGTAATTTTATAAAATTTAAAGATTTCGGAAGACTAGAAGCAGTACCAGCTATAGATTTATTGCTTTTTTTTCTTTTACATGACATTTTGAAGTTTAACACAACTTTCTTCCTACTTCTGGAATCTGCTATTATTTATATAAACTGCCTATGAAATTGTCAAAAAGAAATTAAGTTGTATATAGCATTTGCTGTTTATAAAGTGTTGTTATATTTATTATCCATTTGATTTTCTGCAATTTCCTACTGCAGCTCTAGAGTCTTGCAAGCTGAAGTTCACACATGGTGCGGCTGCTCTGCTGACAGCTGGCAAAGGTGTGGACTCAGGTCCTAAAATAGCAAAGTGCACATGCTTGTCCGTCACTGCCCCTTCAAGGCTCCTACTGAGAGCAGTCCCAACCCACAGTGTTAGGGGAATCAAAATGTGCTATACCCACACGATTCGGCGTGCTAAGTGTGATGGTGAGTAGGCTCACTTCTTGACGGGCAAATCGAAGCCCCAGCCTACTTGAACTTAGGGTGATCTGAGGTTTCCACTGGTAGGTGGAGGCAGAAGGAGGCATCGGTCGTTAGACAAGCAGAAAAAGCAGGAGCTGTGTCTCAGTGCTGAGCAGGGGGTCTCAGTGCCACAGAGCCAGTTTGTAGCCATCACGGGCATCATTCACATTGTTGTTGTCCTTCGGACACTTAGGAGGAGTCCGATGCCTGGTGTACTCTGAAGCATGGTGCAGCTGTGTCCCACAGGTTGAACTTACACATTGCTCCTCTGTACCTGCCGCCGAGGTTCTGCAAGGCCCGGGTCACAGACCAGAGTGTGGCAGCCAGGCAGAGCTCTTCTGCTGCCTCGAGTTCTGCCAGCCCTGCCTGGGATCATCTTGACACATGGCAGGTGTCCCAGAGGCCCACATCTGTCCTGGGACATGGGTTGGAGACACAAAAGGATCCAGTCTGGGAGAAGAACAGGCTAGGCGCGTGATCAGAAATGATTTGTTGGCTTGTATTTGGACCACAGGACTTTTTACATCTTCCAGTGTCACTGTTTGGCTGGTCTATAACCTTCCCTGCCTTCTGCCTCTCCCTGCGACTCTGTCTCTCGCTCATCTCTGTCTGTCGCTTTCTCTCTGTTCATCTCTTTTCTTGTCTCTGTCTCCATCTCTAGTCTCCTTTCCTCTGTCTGAAGATAAAGCAGTGAACGGTGTTTTCTGTATCCCAGAGCAGGAACTGGGGTAGGCCTTCTCTCCGGCTGATGTACCATGTGTAACTGTAGGGTTTCATTTTGCTCTACATTAATCAAACAACAATGAAAGCCATAATAACCCCACTAAGAGGCATTTTAACTTAAGATCCAGTGCTAAACACCCAGGGATTTTGCCTATTGTCTTCTCCAGTGCCCTGTAAAAGGAATTAGATAGCAAGAGAAAGAAAGAAAAATTGAGCCACTTTTTTTTTTTTGCATAGAAAGGGAGAAAACATATAATAAATTAAGGATAGTGGGAGTGAAATAAAGGCCAGAGGTAAACGACGTTTAATTGTGTGAGCTGCTCTTCCCTCATGGTCCCTGCCAGCTGCTGCTGTTCCTGCTCCCTTCCTGTTCTAAGATGAAAGCAATGATGGTAGACACGTGCAGACACACAAAAGAACCTATTTGGACCGGCATGTCAGCTCATCTTTATCAAATGTTGCACAGGTATATTTTGTTGCCATGCTTCATTACCCCAGAATGGCATGCCTGAAATGTTTGTCTCTTCTATAAACCCAATAGCTTTCCCAGCCAGGCATTGTTTGACAGGGCAATAGACGGGTGTTTCTTTCGCAAGCATGAGTTTGTAAAGGCTGGGCAATTAAGGAGAGAGAGAGAGAAAGGGAAAGAGAGGGAGAGAGAGGGAGATGGACGGAGTGAGAGAGGGAGGGAAGGAGAGAGAGGATGAGAGGGAGGAGGAGAATGAGAGATGGGGAAGGAAAGACAAAAAAGAGAAGGAGAAGAAAGGAGGAGGAGGAATGGGAGAGATAAATTTATTTAAAAAAATAAGGTGTGTTATATGTGCATTTTCAATTATTTTAATAAAATATAAAGAGATAAATAATGAATGTGCACTGTGCTTTAAAAGGATCATTTATCCTTGATGGGGACAACTCTTTTTCAGACACCTGATGGTTAATATGAAAATAAAAATTTTGACAATAATTTTTGTGATGCAAAAAGGGACATGGTGTATGTCAGAGAAAAGAACCATAATAAATAAGGCCACAGTTGCCAGAGTCAAATTTGGTTTTCCTTTACACATAAGACTATTGCATCAAAAATCTACCTCTTATCTTCCAACAGCCTCCTGGAAAATCAATATTTTAATCCTGTGTGATACAGATTAAATTCTTGGGAGCTGGAATCGAGGAAGGCTTGTATTTTATTCTCTCCCTAACAGCAATGATGACAACGGCTTTTGCAAATCAGAGGAAGCATGAGGATGTGGTAAAGCTAATGTTCAGCCCATTTCTTGCCTTTCCTCTGGGGGCACCATGCCCAGTGGGTCTGGCCGAGCCACGGTTCCCAGGGGAGTGACCTCACGGCCGCACTCTTAGGGGCCGTCCATTAGCAGGGGGCTTTCCCATTTGAGTTTGTGTGAACATAGTGTCCCTGGCAGCACTGTCCTAAGTCCCTTGTGCGTCATCTGGCAAAAGAGAGGCAGCAATAATTGGGCCCTTCCAGTGTGGAGGTCGCCACACACAGTGAAACAGCTGCGGCCATGCACTGGAGTTTTTCTTGTTGTCTGGTCTTCTGGAAGGATGTCAGTAGGAAAATGTGTACAGTCCTTGATCTGGCAGACAAGAGAGAACATTCCAGGATGCTTTACCTGAAGTACCGAGGTTTGGCGGATGCTAGGCTCCAGAATCTCTGATTTGGGGAAGGTGATTTGATTTTGGGAAGGTGTCACATACTAAGTAAACTTGGAGTCAGAGGCGGCCTTGAGGCAAGCACATACATGTAGTTGAGTCACACATAGGGACAATCTTTCTACTTGCGATAAATAAATACTGTATGCAAATAATTTCATATCAGAGTGAGGTTAGATTTTGTTTCCAAAGAATTATTTGATTTTGAGTTTTCAAATCTTTTCAGGTATTACAATTATAGATGGGGCATTAATTCTTAATTGGAAAAAGCTGGTCTGCTGTGCTGACGGTCTGTGGCCTCACACAGAGGAGCCACCATGCTCAGGGCTGAGATGCTTCCTTAAGGGGGCCTGCCCCAGCACGGCGACATCATTCCTTGTGACTCGATTGCCCAGCGTGCATGTGCAGTCACTTCCGCTTCATTCAAAGATAGCACAAGTGAGGTGCTGATACGGGGGGACATTGAACAGCCTGTCCTGTTGTCTCGGGGTGTGAACTGGCCTTGCAATTGCCACTTTGATTTCTCCATCACGTCACCAGAGGGGAACAAGCTCATTTTTTCGTACTTGTCTGCCATTGACTTGTTTCATTATTGCTCTCTACTTTTGAAAATCTATTTTTCACATGCATCTGCAATTCATTCACAAGCAGGACACTGAAGAGCTGTGGACCTTAAGTGAAACTCTGGCTCTGCCGCTCTGTGGTTCCTACAGTCTTAGAAAGGTCACCCCCGCCTCTTGGCCTCAAATTTATGAACCACGAGATCCCTCTGAACTTTGGTTACCTTACCCTTGATTACTTTTCTAACCTGATAAAAAATATTATTTTCTTTTCTCAAGAATTGGAAAGGGCTGGTTGTGTGTGTGTGTGTGTGTGTGTGTGTGTGTGTGTGTGTGTGTATGCATGTACATATGTATGTAGTTTTTTTCCCCTATGATCAAGTAGGAGTAATGTTTTGTAATTTATGATCAGTTCTGGATGTTGGCCCAGGTTTAAACTCTAGGTGTACCATTAAAATTTTGTAAAGGGATCTGTTTATGGCCCATCAAGAAATGCCACGTCCCAGACCCTAAAATTACCCAGGTGATAAAGGTTGTATCACAAAGACCCTTGACAATGTCCCTTTGGGGAACATAATTAAATATAGTTTCAGGTGAACAACAAAACCTTTCCTGGAGGAATTCTCTTTATGGGCAGGGTCTCCCTAGGCTGGATGGATCAAAGTTGTGAGCCAGAGGCAGACACAGTAAATGCAAAAGCGCCCTGTGTGTCTCAGAGATGAAGAGCGGTAGATTCCATCAAAGCTTGTAAAACCAAAATCTTTTGGTTATTTTGCTTTCAAATTACTATCTATGTATACAAAAGCAGGTGAAAAATGACTTTTTGACCTTAGAAAGTTTCTGTCCAGATAAATCCCCGAATTCCCGTGGGGTCCTCCAGCTAACTGTCTGCAGGCTCCCTGCCTGGACTTTGCACAGCTGGCTCATTACACTTTCCACAACTGATGCATGCCCCTCTCTGGTAATGAGTAGACAGGGACCCATGCCATCCTTCGCCTTCTGGGGCTGCCTTCTTTTGGTCACAGCCACTCCTCTTCCTCTCTCTAGGTCACAGAGCTGTGTGGACCCGAAGGCAGGAAGGGGCGGCAAACAGAGTGCCTGTTATTCCACGGAGCAGAAAAAAGCTACACCTTGGAGGTGAATGATCGATATTATTATAAGCGAGGTGTAGCTCAGGGCAGGTGAGTGGTGTGTTAATGAGACGCCACCTCCCGCTTCCTGACAGATGACTGTCATTGTTCAAATGCTGCCATCAGCAATGATTGATGGCCGGGTCATCCTGCCCTGCAGTTGGAGCGCCCTGTCTTCTCTCTTCTGTTGATGTCTCTAATCTGCTGACCTGAGGATGACCCAGCAGAGGTGGAGCTGAAATTAACATGTCATTTTCTCTAGTTAAATTAAAAAAGCAGGGAGGGAGCAGCAGAGAGGAGGAAAGGAAATTTGAAACAGAGGGAATGTACAGAGTGTAGCAGCACATATCCAAACCCTGCAGAAAGTCCCCATGGTGTTTTAGGCTAATACATTTCTAATAAAGATTGAAAACACATGTTAATGCTCACTTATGTTGTGTCAGTTTGCAGGTCTCGAAAGGCACTCGGATCTTTCTAAAGAACAGTGATACCATACAGTGGCATTTGGACAGATACCTGTGCTGATAGAGAGCTCATCAGGTTGACCCTGGTTATCCATTCGAGAAATATCTGGGGAGAGCCTGCCTTTTACCAGGCACCATTTTGTCTTCACCAAAATGTTTTTTAAAAAAGTGTTTCTATATCCCAGCCCTTGAGAAGCTGAGGAAGGAGGATCATGATTGGAAGGGGAGCCTGAACTGCATAGTGAGACCCTGCAACAAATGAACAAACAAACAAATAACACAAGCCACTTTAGGCACTGATTTAAAACATAGCAATCATAGAATGTTGGCCCTGGAAGGTCCAAAGAAGCTCAGCTTCCTTCGGGTTTATCATCCTCCATCCTGAGACGCTGTGCTCTGTGAGGTTATCTGGCTTATGAAGGTACTTAATAATTGGTTTGTAGTGAACCTGACTGAAACCGAATTCTTTCAAAGGCTCCCTCTTGGCTTTCTTTCTTTTTTCCTTTTGGAAAATAAGTGTGAGGCCCTTTCAGTGCTTTCCTCTACCCAGTCAATCATGCTTCCCCCCTTACTTCGTGCAGTGGTGACTGGCTTCAGTTTTATGATACATTGTCTGTCCAGGCAATGAGTTGAATATAGTTAACAACTAACTGCTTTATGTACATTGGAGAAAAAAAGGTGTTTTCATTTATTATTTCTTCAAGCTTTTTTATTAGACTTTTTATATCATCTTGATATGGATTTGATGGGGGATCTATATGAAATCTTCAAGTATTATGTCATGATTATGTTCTCTTTCAGTATTAACAGGTAAATACGATCTTTGATTTTAGTAGGGAACCAAGTGGCATAGATATCCATTAGGTATTTCTGCGGAGTCTGACTACTTACAAAAATATTCTAAAAACTGTCTCAATAGACTAAACACTGTTTAATAGGAAGAGATAGCAAAGCTGTGGTGTTATAAATGGAGCTAACTTCTGTCCTTATGGAAGAGAAAGATGATATCAATGGCAAATTGCAGTAGGCTTACCCAAGTGATAATATCTCATTGATCTCACTCTTTAAATTTGTCCAGGCACAGAGAGTTATAATTGGGGGGCTGTGAAATTGTTTAAATCCCTTTGGAGATGAGTATTATTCAACATGAACACCCCGGAGTTTAAATTGTTTAATTCTAATTTGTGATGGGCTGTGTAGACCTTCTGTAGAGTTATTTTGAACTTTTTGAGACAGTTCTGACTTAAAGTAATTTGAAAATTTTCCAGTAAAGTGATTCACTAACAGTACAATGAAATGATGAATATTTATATAAATTAGTTCATAAATCAGAAAAAAGTCTGCTGTAAGACTTAGTAAATTCCTGATGGTGATGATTCTGTAACAGATTGACAAACTGTATCATGATCTTTAGCACCTTAGTCAAGGTTCCATTTACTTCAGAGGATCTTTCTAGATGGGGAACCCCATGATGTCAGAGGGGATTTGCGCTGATTTCAGGAAACATTTAGCAAATGTTACTGGGTACCTACTGTGTCCCAGGAACCTCCAGGTTTCAGTATTTGAAATCTACCTGATAGTCACAGACAGGTGAGTGCCAGCTAATGGAGGCATTTGAGGTTAGGAGTGGTTCCCTGGGGAATGGTGTAATGTGGTGGAAACTGTCCCAGGTGCAGGGGACCTTCCTCATGTCTTCCTTTCCTTTCCTGGTCATGGATGGCCTCTCAGTGTGCACCACCTCTCCCACACCCATGATATGGCAGCTGTGTGTACCCATCATTCTAGCTGACACTGAAAGACTATCATAAAGGCTGGGACCACTGAGAGACTATGAGATAGTCTTCCCTTCTGGATTACAAACCCATTTAAAGGTATGAAAATTCAAATTTGTAGCGAATGTTGGGAACTATAGCAATACAGAGTACAACATCTATCTGCATTTGGGCTGGAAGCTGACTTTTTTCATTTCTGGGACAAGCCACTTAATCACATTTGAGTTAAAAGCACCGCCTGGCGAGGAGCGTCCACACGCAGGACAATGGAAGTGTGGCTATCTTTCCTGACGGCGTGGCCTTGCTTGTTCAGACTGATCCTTGACGCACAGGCTCAAAGGAGAAGCCTCAAGATAGGAGAGAATGAATCTGTCAGATTCATTTTTCTTCTTTTTCTTGAGGGTGAATTTATTTTTCATGTTTTGAAAGGAGTGTGTGACCATGTTGTGACAGAGTCCTTTTTCCCCTGGACTCATATTTCCATTTTCATTTCTAACAAAGCACATATTCGGGCCTTGGTATCTCATTGGTTCATCTCTCTCTGTCTCAACAGTCCCTTTGCATTTCAGACTTTGTGCCAAGGAAGAAACGTTGTGAATGCAGCTCATAATGATGATGGATTACAATGTGAGACATCGTGGCCAGTGAGTTGGCCAGTTTACCCGCTCCTGCTATGGTGCTGACTTTGATCTGAATTACGGACAACATGAATTTTGGAATCTTTTCTGTGCTATGACAATGAGTAAGCTTTGTTAGGAGACTAGAAACATTGAAGGAAATGGGGATTGTGTAGAATCAGAAATGTAGCAAAATAGGGGTCTGGCTAGGTTTTGGCCGACATCCAGGAGCCCAGAATGCTGCAAACACAGACGCTAACGGGCGAGTCCCTGTACTGACCCGTTCTGCAGACTGGCGCTCGGAAGGTGCCTGCACCCCAGCACCCCAGCCTCTGTGCAGAGTGTGTGCTTCCACCAAGTGGCAGAGTTGCCCATTTCTGCTCAGCCCTCCATGACATGCGACAACATTTCCCCCTCCTCTGTCCTGACACTGTCATTCATAATCACCTTGCAGCTCTGAAAACCTGCCAATATACTGAAGACTGTCACCTTCCCTCCATCAGCTTTTGAGCAAATAGCTCATTATAGAGACAATTTGGACCCCAAAAGTGAAGACTGCCTCAGTCATTACTGCGTGGCCTTGTGGGCTAAGACTCTGTCCACCCTCCTCTTTCTCCTGTTCACTGTGAAATCCTCATTTGTGCTCAGTTCTGTTTCTGCCCATCTCCATGAGGACACCAATACACTACAAATCCTCCCCCATTTGCTTGTGCTTTTTTATCTGCTTGTTACAGGTTCTCACTGTGTCATCTACATTGGCCTTACGCTTGCGTATCGCCTAGGCTAGCCTCAAACTTGTGATCCTCCTGCCTCAGCATCTCAAGTGCTGGAATTATAGATGTGCAGCACCAAGTCTGGCATCCTATTAACTTCTGGTTGTCATTTTCCCTCTTCCATGGATTGCTTCCTCCTGACATTAACATTTTCTCCAGTTTTAATCACCCCGCCAAACCCTTCATTAACACTGTGTCCTCTTCCATTTCCCTCTTCTTTACAGCCAATCATTCCTTTTCAATTCACTGTCTATTGATACCTGCAGTCATCAGCACCACAGACTGTCGAGGTCAGTACTTTCCCGATAACTAAAGTCCAGTCTTACCCCACCTACTTTGTTAATGTATCCTTTAGACATTCCTTTTGCCCTCAAGGTGTTGCTAAGCTTGATATTTCCAAGCATGTTCATTACATCGTCTTGTCCCCAAGGTCAAAGTGATCATGAAAGGCAAACATTTTGAATCAGCCTAGACTATCAAGGCAACCATGACAATGCAACTAAAGACATTCATGAAAGACTTTAAGAACTTCTTCAGAAAATGGCAAGGATGATGCATAATACTTTTTTTTAAGCAACAGGGAGTATTTTGAGAGGGATTAACAGCAATGTGTCTTTAATAATTTTTTTATTTACATAGTCCCCATATTTTTCAGTTACCCCTGTAGAGCTCTAAAAGCTGGAACTCTGGCCTGAGTACTCTTCTGAAACTCAGAAATGTGTGGCCACTGCCAAGGAACACCCGCACCTGGACCAGCTTACTGCTTCCTGTCTTGTCTCTTTGATCTAACAAAAGTTTACAAAATGCTTACCCATGTGCTAGGCACCAGGCTGAGCCTTGGGAAAACAATAGCAAAATACATAGTCCCTGTCAGAAAGGGGTTTATTGTTTAAGAGTCAGATTCTGAGAAGGCTATAATACAGCCTTCTAGAGCCACGAATGTTACAGGAAGAGAAATACAGGGAAAGAAGTGTGAGGGCTGGTCTGGTAAGACTACCTCAACAGGGCTGTAGCTGAGTTGGGACCCTAAGATTTAGTTAGTGGTTGCAAAATCCAGGAGATGAGGTGCTTTGTAGCAGCACTGTGGATGACAGCCTTCGGGGAAGGTGGTGTGAGGAGTGATCAAGAAATAAAGTTGTGGAGGTTGAAAGGGTGAACCCTGGATCACCCCATCAGCTGAGGTTCTTTGGTCACCAGCAACAGAAACCAATTTCTAATTTGTCTGAAGTGATACTGATTGACACCGCATGAGGAAGCTTACAGGACAGAATGGGTAACCAAAGGAAAGGGGAGGAAAGGAAAGAGGACAGGAAACAAAGGAAAAGAAAAGAAAGGGGCCAACAACTAGGCAAACTCTGTAGAGGGCATCGTGGAAAAATGCCTTGACAGCTCCAAGGGAGCGGAGGCCCAACATCATTTCCATCCTGGAATGTGCTCCGTGAAGCTGACCTTTGAGGAGGGTGAATGTCCGATGGGCAAGGTTAGCCTTCTCCAAATCCCTGTCGAACTGGTGTCCACAAAAACAGGAGCAATATAAGTGGTGGAGATGATTCCACAGCAGAAGAGCAGGTGTCTGGATTCACACCATCTTGACGTCTCCCCAGCTGTACATAGTGTACCTAGAAATTCCCAAAAGGAGAGCGGGGTGCTGAGAGAAAAGGAGGAGGATTTAGAGGGGTGACTATATGAAAATGGCGGCCTTAAGAACTTTCCTTGTAGGCTAATGTAAGAAGTTTTCTATTTTTGCTACAGCTGATGGGAAGCACATAATTAAATCGACGTCTTGGAAAGATCACCGTAGCTGCTGATAGGATGGTGGATCACACGGCTAGACCTTGAGGAGCAGGAGAAAGGCCAAGAGGCCTTGAAAGTCATCTATGTGACAAATGGTGGCATGAGCTCAGGTGGAGGCCTGCAATTGGCAGATGTAGAGGACTGGAGAAGCTGGAGGAGCTGGAAATGAGAGCCAGGTGGTTGACAGAGGGGCTGTGTTAGGGAGGACGAGGGACCCAATGAATGAGATTTGCACACCACTGCTTCAACTGTGGGTGTGTGATCGGAGTGGGGTTCAAAATACTGTCGTAGAGTGGCCCCTGAGCTATGACTCAACTACTACACACTAGCGCCTCATGCCTTTGGTAGTGACCTCGAGGGACACTCCTTTGTGGTCTGGAGGCCTCGCTTCTCTCTGCAGTGAATCCCCAGGCCCAGATCAACTAAGACCTAATCTTACCTCTGTCTTGTTTCAGGAGCTCCCTGCTTCTCTAATCATATTACCAATTTCTTAATTTTTTCCCCTCTCTTCCCCCTTGTAACAGCCTATTAATCAATTAAACTACTCAGCTTATGGTAACTGTAGATGCACAGTAGCTGTAGGAATAATGCAGAGGGATCCCTGTGACTCCTACATGAAGTTTCTCCGTGGGAAGATCTTGTGAAACTGGGACAGTGTCACAGCCAGGCGATCGATATGAACGGAGTCCTCTGGCCTTAAACAGAACCCTCAGTTTTACTTGTACTCATTTCTCTGAGGTTTAGTGTTCTGAAATTTTATGGCATGTGTAGTTTTGTGTATTAATCATCACAGTGAAAAGACAGAGCCAGTCAATGTGCCTTGGGACCCCTTCACACTGCGGTCCTGTAACAAAGCTGCCTGGGGTCTGTCCTCCCCTATGCATACCCTGGCTCCCAGCAAACATGCAACTGCTCTCCACAGCTGTAATTTGTCAGGGCAGGAAGGTTGCACAAAGAGAACTGTCCCGCCTGTAGTCTTCTGGATGCCTTTTTGCTTTGAATCTCAGTCTTCTGAAGATGCCTTTCAGTTGTCGCGTTTATCAGCGGCTCATCCCGTCTTTGAGGCTGAGCAGCATTTCATGGCATGCGTGGACTGCACCCGTGTAGCCTCACTGAAGGACATTTGTGAACTCACTGAAGGACGTTTGAGTTGTTTTTGGTAATAAAGCAAATTTCTGTGAATATCGCTGTGAACAACTTTTCATTTCCCTGAGAAAAATGCCCAGTACTGCACTTGTGGGTTGTACGGTATTTGATTTTTAAGATTTTTAAAACGTTAATCTTTATTAGTATGGATTTCCAGTACTTAATGAGTTCATTCCTGCACAGGGTTAGTGCATTCAAATCACAGACCGTATTTCTTGCTACAGCTCCCTCCCACCCTTCCCTTCCCTTCTCCTCCTCTATCTTTTCCTCTTCCCACTTGCCAAAGATTTGGCTTCTTTTTCCTTTCTCCTGTCTGTTTTTTTCTTTTTAATTATACTTTGTTTTTCTTATATAAGAGACACCATGTGTATTTGAGCTTGTGAGTCCGGTTCATTTCACTGGGCATTATGATCTCAAGGTGCACCCATTTTCATAGACGACCCAAGCTTATCTTTCTTTACGGCACAGCAGTACTCCACTGTGCATAAATACCACATTTTCTTATCCAGGCATCTGCTGATGGACGTACAGGCTGCTTCCAAGATTTAGCTATTATGAGTCGTGCTGCTATAAGTGTGGATATGCACATATCTCTGTAATATGATGTCTTTAACTCTTTTGGAAGATCCTTAGAGGGGAAATGTGTGGGTCAGGTGTAATCACTATTTTTTAGGAATCTCCGTACCATTTCTATAGCGGTTATAGAAGCTTACTTTCACATTAATGATGTAGAAGCATTTCTTTTCCCCCTGCAACCTTTCCAGTATTTTTTATTATTTTATTTCTTGATGATATTTACTTTTTCTAAAATAATAATCTCAGTGTTGGCCAGGTATGGTGGCATATGCGTGGAATCCCAGCACTCAGGACGTGGAAGCAGGAGGATCACTCTGTGTTTGAGACCTGTGTGGGTTACAAAGTGAGCTCAAGACCAGCCGGAACTGCATAGTGAGATCCTGTTTCAAAAAGACAAAAAGAAATCTCAGTGGTGTTCTAATTTTAAATTCTCTAATGGCCCAACATGTTGAACATTTCTCATGTATTTATTGGCATTTGTACTTCTGAGAAGTGTCTATTCATTCCAGCTGCTCATTTTTTGATTTAGTTTTTTAGTTTGGGCCTAATTACTTTCAATTCTTTATATATTCTAAATATTAGTCCTGCGTCTGGACACTAGCTGGCAAAACATTCCCCCATCTGTAGGTTGTCTCTTTACTCTTATTTTCTTTGCCGTATAAATGTTTTTTTTTTTAACTTGATATAACCCATTTGTTGATTCTTGACTTTTGGGGGATACTGGGGATCATCTCGTGACTCATGCTTGCCAGGCGCCTGTGCCATAGAGCTAAACCCCGAGCCCTCTTGAAGTTATTTCATGTGCAACTGCGGTTCTTTTTGGAAAGTCCTTGCTCCTGCCAGTGTCTTAAAGCATTTTACATATTTTGTCTTTTAAGAGATCAAATATTTCTGTTTTATTATGTATTTTTTGATGCAGTTTGATTTTAGTTTAGTACATGGTGAGAGATATGGGCCTGTATTTTATCTTCTGCATGTGGACAGGCAATTTTCTCAGCATCACTTGTTAAAAGCACTGTTTCCTACAGTGTATGTTTTTGACCCCTTTATAAAAAGTCAGATGACTGAATATGCTCAGGTTGACACTGCACACTCTAGGCTATTCCACGGGTCCATGTGTATGCTTTACACCATGCTGCTCCTATCACTGTAGTTTTATAGTATAACTTAAAATTCAGAGCTGTGATGCTCCTGCATTGCTCTTGTTGCCATGGATTGCTTTTGCTATTCTGTTTGTCTTCCCATTCCATATGAATTTTAGAACTTTCCCTAATTCCGTGAGGAATGCTATTGATTATTTGATTGGGATTGTATTAAATGTAAGTATCAGTTTGGGAAGTCTGGCCAATTTGATAATATTGGTTCTACCTATCCAGTTACAGGAGATATCTCTCCATTTTCTGATGAATCTGTCAATCTCCATTTTTAGGGTACTATTTTTTCACTTCCTTGGTTAGGTTAATTCCTAAGCATTTTCTTGACACTACTGTGAATGATATTTTCCTTATTTCTTTTTTGGTGGACTCATTATTGGTGTACAAGAATGTGATTGTTACCTCAACATATTTGCCTATTAGTTCTAGGAGTCTTTTGAAGGAATAATTTGGGCCTTTTGTATGAAGGATCATGTCATTTGTGAATAAAGATAGTTTGACTTCTTTTTTTCCTATATGTGTCTCTTGTATTTCTTTCTCTTTTTTTTTTTAATTTAAGAGGAAAAAGAGAAAAACACAAAACAAACCAAAGCGGCGTAAGGGTACACGCAATACAGAACTACAAAACAAAACAAAACAAAACAAAACAAAACAAAAAACATAACAGTAAGAAATCACCTGCTAGTAGATTACACACTATCTTCTTGAAAATAGTTCCTCAAATCACAGTATCAAAGAACACAAGGTGGACATTCAAACAGGGAGACTGCAAACAGCTGTGTTCAATGTTCCAAAAACATTGATAAAGTCAGCTATTTAACACCCCCAAACACACTTGCTGTTATATCCGTTAGAGCTCTTTTTCTTTTTTTTTTTCCCTCTCTTTTTTACAACAAAATTTACACATCTTGGATTTTATTACTCCTTAGTGCTTATTACTTTCTTTGGGGGGGGGGAGAATACAGTCAAATATGGCCAAACAAAGCTGTCAGTCAATACCAAGGATAGACATAGCACATGGTGTAGAACAGAGTACAAGTTTATCAACAATGGTTATCAACGTTGTCCCTTGTTTCCTTAAAGAGAATTGTCTATCTTATTAGATATTATAAAGCTGGACATTTGCCTGATTGCTCTGGTTAGAATTTTGAGTGCTATATTGAAGAGGAGGTTGTAAGAGTAGGCTTCCTTGTCTTTTCCTGATTTTAGAGGAGAAGCTTTCAGTTTTTCTTCATTGACTATGTATGATATTTTGCAACTACCTTGCCATACATTGTTTTTTATTAGACTGAGATAAGATCCTTTATCCTACTTTTTCAGGGTTATTATCATGAACGGATGCTGGATTTTTTCTGTGGATTTTTGTTGCAAGTTTTGACTCATTTTGAGATGGTTTATTTTTGTATATGAGTTAAAGTGCTGTTTATTCACTTATTCTCTATCCATGTTAGCTTGTTTAATCACTTACTGTTTAATTATTTTAAGAAGTTAGTTAAGGCTGTTCTTTCAATGAAATACTTTTGTACCTTGATCCTGTTTGCATCTACTTATGGGTTCTGTGTCTTCTTTCGTTAATCTATCTAGCTATCCCTCTTCAAATGCCACAAAGCCTTGATTACTATAGACACAGTATAAGCTTCAGTATTAGGTGGAATAACTTTTTTCATTATTTTTTTCAAAATTGTTTCAGCTGTTATAAAGCCTGTGCTTTACTATATAATTTTTGAAATGCTTATATCTACAGAAAACCATGCTGAAGTTTAGCTAGAAATATTGAAACTATGGTTCAATTGGGGTATAAATGACATCTTACTAGGTTGAATTTTTTAGTAAAATGCTTAGGAGTTTCAATGTACTTAAATTTTTTCAGTATATCTATCCTTTGAAAGTTTTATTCAATGTTTAAGATTTTATTTAAAGAAAGAATAAAAAAGAAAAAGGGTAGAGGTATAAAAAGGTATTATAATACATAATTTCAAAGAAAAAATAAACAGTAAGTGGTCACTAGTTGACAATTTCATATTGTCCTCTTACAAATACTTGTTCAAGTTACAAAAGTGAAGCATACAAAGTGGACATTCAAACAGCAGGACTACAAATAGTTCTGTTCAACTATCCAACAAAAACTTCATAATATGGTTAACAATCCTATACACTTAAACACACATGCAGTTATCCATATGTTCATGTATGTTAAGATTAAACAAACTAAAGCAGGCTAAAATCACTCTGAACAAAGAATAGTATTGCTAGATTTCACATCATGACACTGCAGAATCAGCCCTGGGTGCTGTAGTGTCTCTCTTACTTCAAAGTAGTTGTTCATTTCATCATGCATTATAAGATCAGTTCTCATAAACTGTTTAAAGGTTCTACGCGTGTATGAGTCTCTACATGTATTTCTATCCTTCTATATTAGAGGGAGAAACAAAACAAAGCAAGACAAAGCAAAACATATTGTTTTAAACACATAAAATGAAAAAGTCATATAAAACCACAGTACAAGGTGTTCTACAATGGTTACTGTGTTGTCTTTTGTTATCTTCAATAGACTTATCTATATCATCAGGCATAGTATAATTGAATATAGCAGTACATAACAATATTAATAAAAACAAAACATTGTAGATAGTACAAAACTTCAAAAGCATGTAATAATCAAACCAGAATGGGTATTGTAGTAAATCTTGTCATCTTCAGTGTAGTTGCCTATACTCTCAGACTTGACACTATCAATCATATCAGTTTTGAATAAAATTGGTTGATACCCAAACAGCAATCTAACAAACCAGATTCAACTAAGATCAGTCATGGTAAAACAGTACAAGTTACATGGGGCTTCAGATTAACTTAATAGGAAGTTAAGGATGATTACCATATTATATCCTGCTTTTTTTGGGATAGCTATCTGTGCCCTCAGATCTAGTGCAAGTAGACAAACTGGGACAGAATATAATCTATCTAAATAGAGCAGTGTGAGGAGTGTGGGTTTTAAATCCTCATACACTATTGACAATATCATCTACCTTCTTTATTAAGATTATTCCTCCTATTTCACTCCCACAAAGTGTACTGTGCATTTTTGGGTCCCACCAATTCCCTCAGATTTTAGATTGAGGTGGCAACTTGCTATTTATCTAAGTGGTTCTGAACCTTTTCTCTCCTAGACTTGATCTCAAGTTATATTCCTTTACCTACAAAAAGCTGTCTTTCCAACCTATCTGCAGCTACTGGTCGAGTTACCCTATTACTCTCTGGTTCCCTGTCACATAGAATATTATTTTCTCATATTTGATTTTTGGTCTGTAAATCCTTTTTCAGGTTCATTATATTTCCTATATAGAGCATCTTGGTGGACCCTGCCTCCTGATCTACACTGCCTGTGTTTGTTTTTTTTTTTCTTTTTTTCTAGTGTATCAAGGCCATCTGTATCAGAGATTATAACCAACCTTCTCTGCTTCATTTCTGTTGTGCTGTTTTTCTGCTATTACTTGCCTGCTTTTCTCCTTCATTCCACTTTCTGCTCCGTTCATTGAGCCCTCTCTGCCACTGTTCCTGAAATCTTGGTACATTTTTCTATCTCTAAAATGTCCTTCAGGATTTTCTGTAGAGTTGGATTGGTGGTCATGCCCCCAGTTCCTCTTTGTCTTAGAAGCATTTTGTTTCTCTAATAATTTCTAGAGACAGTTTTTCAGGGTACATCAATCTGGGCTGGAGGTTATTTTCTTTCAGGGGTGGAATACTTCACTCCAAACTCTTCTTGATTTGATGGTCTGTGTCAAGAAGTCTGCCATGATTTTGATGGGTTTTTCTTTATAGGTGACCTGTTTGTTTTCTCTGATGGCTTTTAGTATTCTCTTCTTATATCTAATTTCTGGAATGTTGATTATTATATGTCTGGGTGTAGCTCTGTTTTGGTTGTAGGTGGCTGGAGTTCTGTATGCCTCACACATATGAATATCATTTCTTTTTCCTATGCTTGGGAAGTTTTCCTTAATTATTTCTGTGAATAGCCTTTGTATTTCCTTTGTGTTTACCCCTGCTTCTTCACATTCTTTATTCTTAAGTTATAGATCCTCTTCTTATCTTCTAGCCTTTGTATTGTTACTGCCTGTTTCCTTGTTATTTTTAAGAAATCTTTCCTTTCATGATCACACATTGCAAACCTGTCTTCAAGTTTTGATAGTCTATCTTTAGTTCCTGTCAGGCAGTTTTTCCAGCTTTCAATGGAACTTTTAATTTCCTGGTAATCTCTTTGAATCTGCTTCATGCATTCCATGTTTTCTTTATATTCCTCATCAAACATTCCTCTCCTTTATTTGTGTTCCTCCATTCTTCCATCTGTGTCTTCTGGAGAGGTGCTTAGCATTTCTTTTATTAATCTACTTATATCTTGTTTTACTTGATTAAATATTTCACTTTTGGGCTCGTCTATGAGGTCCTGAAGATATCTCTTTATGTCCACTGATGCTACGTCTGATATTACATGTTTGCTGCCATCAGTGTCTTTTATATTTACCTCTCCTAGATCAATGTGCTCAGGGCTGGGGGCTGGGGACTTTTTCTTGTTTCTTTCTCTTGTCATGTTTTTGGTTTCTTCCAAACAGGTGTATAGAGGAGGTCCCAGCCCTTTTCCTTGTTGGTCTTGGTTCTTCTGAAGCACACTGGCTATGGATTTTGGCCCTCTCCAGTTTTTTATTGGTCACTGAGGTGCAAGCAGGGGTGGAGTGTGTTGTCCCCTGCATTCTGGGTCAGTCAACTTGAGGGGGCTTTCACAGAGTTAGTGTGCACCACATGTTCAGAATTGGGGTGACTTACTGGTTCCCAGCCAGAGATTTGAGCCAGGCCAAACATATCCCACCTATGTGGTCTGGGAAGGGAACAACTGAATGAAGTCACTGCTGTTCCTTGTTCCTGCCCATCCTGCCCAATTCCAGTATGTTGTCCAGTTGTTTACCCCTTTCCTGTGGGAGGGTTTTATTCCCAGCACTCACCACATATAATGCATGTCACTTGCTGGCTCTGTTCTCCATTGGGCTCTCTGACTTCTGGCTTCAGCATGAACGTGGTTCCAGGTAGTCACAGCAGTAAGAGTTCAGTCAGCTTGGTTGAAGCGGTGGGAGTTTGGGCACTTCGGCAAGAGCACTGTGGCCACTAATCTTAGCTGCTCCAATGGTAGCCCTGGGAGTGCATGTTTGACCAACTCTTTTCCCTTTAGTTTCTTCCTGGGTCGAAAGGATCCATCTCCCTCTGTCTGGACATCCCCATGATGTTTTATTCCAGTATCTGAGTTGTCTGTCTCAGGGAGGCCCTGTATTTGGCTGTTTATCTACCCGACATCTTTAGCTCATCCTCGAAAGTTTTATTAAATTTTTATCTAAGTATTTCATTTTCTTGTGATTGATTTAAAGTAGTGTTATGTTTTAATTTTTATTTTCATATGTTTATTATAATATTTCTGCTCGTTTTATATCCATCTTGCATATTGCAAAATTATTGAACTCACCTTTTAGTTTTGGGAACTTTCTTGTAGATTCTCTGGGATTATACAGGAAGAAAATCATGTGATCTGGATTGTAAAGGATTTATTTTTTCTAATCTAAATGCTTTTATTTACTTTACTTTCTTATCTTATTATAGTTCTGAAGATCTCTAGTCTGTAGCATGTTGGATAAGAGTGGTGGGAGGGCATTCACATCTTGTTTTATCTTGCATTTTTAGGGCTCAGATCATTTCCTGCTGGTTCTTCTGAGGTGGGATCCTCAAGATTGGCCACATGGTGACATCAGGAAGATGGAGATGGAGATGGAGGCTGTAACAGAGCTCCTATACTTTTCCACTTGTTACAGTTGGGTCCCCTGACTTGCATTTTCTGGTGTCTCTAGTCGGGAAGAAGAAATATCAGATGGGGGAAGAAAATGAACCATGTCTTTTAGGTATGACTTTCGTGGTGGTTAGGGCTGTGTGTCAACCTGACGGGCACTGGGTCCACCTGGGGATTGGTGCAGTACACATCTCGGTGTGTTTGGATGAGGCAGAGAGCTGTGGCCTTGGGATCCACATCTGGTCTCATGTGCCTTCTCTGGCACTGTGCAGCTGTGGTCCCCCATGCCATCCTCACATGATGTCAATGGAACAAAATGTGACTGGAAAAATACAGTGCATGTGTAAAGTTAAAAAAAAAAAACCTGTTACCATAAAAGATACATTGCCATTAATTTCTTTAAAAATGCTTTCCCTTGCTTCAAATACACGTATCTCATCATGCTTGCTATTTTCTTAAGCAGTTCTGTAGGTCCTTCAAGAACATCATTAGCTGTGCTGTTGTAGCTGCTTCAATGTCCTGAATCCATTCAAACATTTACCTTTTGTGATTACTTTTACTTTAGGAAAATAACAGAAGTCACCTGATGTTAGATCTGGTAAGTAAGGCAGCTTAGGCCACACTGTGAGGTTTTATGAGGCCACCTTTCCGTTAGATGGTACTCAGCAGCAGCATTCCCTGCATCTTTTTATCACACCTCAGATACTCACAAATAAAAGGCCTTCCAAGGGCTGGGAATTTAGCTCAGTGCCTGCCTGTGCAGCTGTGGTCCCCCATGCCATCCTCACATGATGTCTCTGTCTTGGAACCAGGCAGCCATGGGATAAAATTCTGAGCAAATGAAACCCTTCCATATTTAGGTTGTGGATGTTTGCTAGTGTATCTCAGTGATGAGAACATTGAATACTTTTGAAAATAGGGAGTAAAGAAGTAGGGTTGTTGCTGTAACTGTACTTGACCATATGATTTATTTTAAATTAATTAAATGTATTGGTACATTTTAGATGACACAATGATCACATTCATTGTACAGAATTTGTACTTGTGTATGATATATCAGTTACCTTTTTTTACCATTCTGTTCAACCCGTCTTCGGCTTATTTGCAGAACCTTTGCCTCCACTTTTTCCTTTTCTTCTCATCTATCCTCTACCTTCTCTTTCTCCCCACTCCTACCCAGTTTTTCTTCCCATTTGAGCATTTTCCTCCTATTTTGTGATATCTAGTATATATTTTGGTCCTGATTTACATTTTTGGTTTCTCACACTGGAGAAATAATGTGATATTTACACATCTGTGTCCAATTTATTTCAGTTAAGGTATGTATGTACATCTCAAGGTGCATTCATTTATCAAGAAATGTCTCAAGTCTTTCCTTTATGACTGAGTAGTACTCCATTGTGTTAAAGAATCATATCTTTATCCATTCATTGGCTGATGGGCATTTGGGCTGTTTTCAAAATTTAACTATTAAAAATTATACTACTATAAACATGGGTGTGCATACATATATTTCTTTGTCATTTGTACTTCTTCACTTGGGTGATATCTATTCATTTCAGATGTCAACTTTTGGATTAAATCTTTAAATTTGGGAGGGTCTGATTTTTTTGAGTATTTTATGTTTTAGATAGTATTTTGTTTGAGGAACAGCTAGAAAATTTTTTTTCTTGATCTGTAGGATGTCTTTTCACTGTGTTGATTTTATTTTTGTTGTGCAAAAGCTTTAATACAAAGAGATCCCAGTTGTTAGTTCACTGTAATATTTCTTTTGTGATCAAGGTTTTATTCACAAAATCTGCCTATATCTATGTTTTTAAGAGTTCTATCTAGTCTGTCTTCAAACAGATTTAGTGTTTCTATTTCATTTTTTAAATTGCTTTTTATTTTAAAGAGGATAAAATTGAACACAACATAACAGAACAAAACAATGTAAGCAATGTAAGAGACATAAATTTTAAAGCAAGATAACCAGAGATCTTCACTATCTATCATATTGTCTCTTGTTTTCTTCCAAATAGTTGTCCATATCTTCACATACAGAGAATTCACATAAATCAACATATTTTAGAACTGATCAGATCACAATGAAGAAGGATTTTCGGTTGTTAGGTCAGACAACAGGGAAGTCAACAATGGCTGTCATTGCGTGTCTCATTCTGTTCAAAATAGCTGCCCATACCTTCATGTATGTTAAGATTGAACAAAACGAAACAGGCTACAATCACTATAAGCAAAGAATAATAGTATTGCTGGATTTCACCCCATGGTGTTATGGGATCAGCACTGATGTCTCTTTTTCTTCAAAGTAGTTGTTCATTTCATTATGCATTATATGACCAGTTCTAATAAACTTTTTATAGGTTCTACATATACATGAGTCTCTGTTGGGAGCCACGGCCGAGCCCGGTCGCCTTACTTGGCGGACGTAAGGCCTGTAGGAAAAGGCAAAGCCTGAGCTAAATTACCCCTCCCATCGAGTGAGCCAAGTTGGCGCCTGCTTCCTGCCCCCTGATTGCCCTGGCGACTTAAACAACCCGCTCTGTAAGATAGTCTGCCTAGCAACAACTGATGTTAGCCAATCAGCCCGCATCGCGCGCTTTGAACTGATTGGCCACTGTTACCCTATAAAAGTGAGTGCCTCTCCCGCCATGAGAGAGAAGCACAGAGAGAGATAGAGAAAGTCCACCGGTGAGAAAAGACTGGTGGCAGAGCAGAGGCCTCGCGCGGCCCACGCGGAGACAAATAAAGACAAGGTTGCACACCGTCAGAATCTGTCGTGTGTTTTTCCTGCCGGCCGGGAGTGACACCGACATCTGGTGGCCCGTACGGGGACCTGATCACTCCCCTCGGTGGTGCTGCCGGACAGGTGAGTGGGGGATAAGCCTGGGCTCTGGGTGGCGCGCACCTACAGGGCTTTTAGACTCCCCTCAGGCTCACGCGTAGGTGACGGGTTCTCTAAGTCACACGCGGTGAGTTACAGCCCTTAGAGGTTAAAGATGGGTAATTTACCGAGCGCGGAGGCGCGGCCCTTGGTAAAGGCCCTTAGAAAGCTTTTAAAAGCTAGAGACCTCAGGGTAGGTCAAAAAACACTGGAACTATTCATAGCAGAGGTAGATAGGGTGGCTCCCTGGTTTTTACCCACAGGGCATTTAAACCTGCCGTCATGGGAGAAGTTAGGAGGGGACCTCGCCTCGGCGGAATTGGAAGGCGATATTTCGCCGGCTATTCGCCCCCTGTGGGAAATGATACATGCGTGCCTTGAAGGGGAGGGGAAGGGGTTCCCGTTGGCAGTTAGAGACGCGGAAATCATGGACGCACGCAAGGCTTTTGAGCAGGCAAAATCGGAATGCTCTCGGGAGGGATCCGTCCAGGGGGAAAAGATCCAGGGAAAGATAGAGGACACCCAAGCTCTGGAGTCCTCCGACTCAGATAGCGAGGAGGAACTAGAAGGTGGGGCAGGAAGCCGAGAGGCCCAAAACCCCTATGCCGAGTTGCGCCGCGAATTGTGTGCGTGCGCCGCCCGGGAAAAGCAGAGAGAGGAGAAAGGACCCCCGAGCGCTCTCTGGCGGGGAGGAGATAGAGAGCCATCCGCTCCGCCCTGGAGCTCTTTTCCAGAAGCGGTTCCCGCCAAGAAGCCGCTACAGGGGACCCTCCCTTCTCTCAGCTGGCACAGGAAGTGACGCCCCGTTCCACTCTGTCGCGACCGCCGTCCTATGACGTCGCGCCGCGGGGCGGACGGTATTTTCATGGGCGGCTATGGAGGGGTGGACGATGGCCCGGAGGGGATCCACCGATACAAAGAATAGATTACGGTCCTTATAGAGTATATCCTGTGCAAATGGCCCCAGGCCAAGGGCGCAATGTTTGGGAACCGTTTGAAATAAAACAGATTAGAGAATTAAAAAGCGCTGTCACGACCTTCGGGCCCACAGCTCCTTATACCATAGCTATGCTAGAGAATCTTGCCTCTCAGCCTCTTACACCGGGTGATTGGATGCAGCTGGCCAAGGCATGCCTTCCTTCGGGTAGTTATCTTGATTGGCGAGCATGGTACGCAGAGTTCTCTGCCGAGCAGGCTGAGAGAAACGCCGGTCAAGGAAACAGGGGCTGGGGATTTAGCTCAGCGGCATAAGTGCCTGCCTTGTAAGCAGGCAATCGTGAGTTCGATCCCTGGTACCGATAAAAAAAAAAAATAAAAATAAAAAAAAAAAGAAAAACAAAAAGGGGGAGTAAGCCAAGGCCTACCCCCAAAGGCACGGTTAAACTTAAACAGTGAAAATTGCTCCCCAGCTATGGCACATTGTACCCCATCCCCAAAAAATAAAGGATGGGTTAAATGGAAGGACGTCCTGACAGGACAATGGATGGGCCCGGATCCGGTGGTTAGCTGGAACTGAGGCGCGGTTTGTGTCTTTCCGCAGGAACCGGGACGAGAACCACTGTGGGTCCCAGAGAGGTTGACGCGACAAGTCCCTGGACTGAAGATCAGGCCTGTTCCACCAGAGGCCAACCGCAGACCCAACAACAAGATGAGCCCTAAAAGAACTGCAGGACAATCCCTTTTTGGGGGCCTGGAATGGCTTGCTCCCCTATGTGCTACCCTTGTATATGCATGGCTCGCTCGCATGGCCTACGACCACGTTTAAAAGTGACAGGCTTCCCACATTCTCCTCCCTAGACAACAACATACAGCAGGGTAGGTGAGTCAATGACGGGTAAGAGCGTGCCTCCCCAGCACGACTCAACCTAAGCCAGGCCCTACCCCATACTGCACGAAAGCCGCTGGATTACTAGAATCTGCCCAGATCTAGATGTCTCTCCGAGGGGATCGCACGGAGGGGCATGAGTGCATGCCTATGTCCATCCAGGTTCCGTCCAGTTCACTCCTGGCCCTGGAAAAAGGACGAGGGTCTCAAGGCCTTGGTGGACCCTGGGACGGCCGCCCGGGTTCCAACCCAAAGGCCTACGGTGGGCCTCAACACAGGGCATAAGCCTCTGCACTCAATCCAGGGCGGGCTGTGATGCGTACATTCATTCAAAGTAAATAAAATAGGGGAGATGTTGGGAGCCGCGGCCGAGCCCGGTCGCCTTACTTGGCGGACGTAAGGCCTGTAGGAAAAGGCAAAGCCTGAGCTAAATTACCCCTCCCATCGAGTGAGCCAAGTTGGCGCCTGCTTCCTGCCCCCTGATTGCCCTGGCAACTTAAACAACCCGCTCTGTAAGATAGTCTGCCTAGCAACAACTGATGTTAGCCAATCAGCCCGCATCGCGTGCTTTGAACTGATTGGCCACTGTTACCCTATAAAAAGTGAGTGCCTCTCCCGCCATGAGAGAGAAGCACAGAGAGAGATAGAGAAAGTCCACCGGTGAGAAAAGACTGGTGGCAGAGCAGAGGCCTCGCGCGGCCCACGCGAAGACAAATAAAGACAAGGTTGCACACCGTCAGAATCTGTCGTGTGTTTTTCCTGCCGGCCGGGAGCGACACCGACTAGTCTCTACATGTATTTCTATCCTTTCTGTATTAGAGCAAGAAACAAAACAAAGCAAGACAAAACAAAACATCTTTCTATAAAAATACAAAACATAAAAGTCATATAAAACCACAGTACAAGGGGTTCTACAATGGTCACTGTGTTGTCTCTTGTTATCTTCAATAGAATTATCTATATCATCAGGTATAGTATAATTGAATATAGCAGTACATAACAATATTAATAAAAAACATTGTAGATAGTATAAAACTTCAAAAGCATGTAATAATCAAACCAGAATGGGTATCGTAGTGAATCTTGACATCTTTAGTGTAGTTGCCTATATTCTCAGACATGATACTGTCAATCATAACAGATTTGAATAAAATCTGTTGATACCAACAGCAATTTAACAAATCAGATTCAACTAAGATCAGTCATGGTAAAACAGTATAAGTTATATAGGGCTTCAGATTAACTTAATAGGGAATTAAGGGTGATTACCATACTATATCTTGCTATTTTTGGGATAGCTGTCTGTGCCCTCAAATCAAGTGCAAGTGGACAAACCAGAACAGAGTATAATCTATCTAAACAGAACAGTGTGAGTAATGTGGATTTTAAATCCTGATACACTACTAACAATATCCTCTGCCTTCTATTTTTAGACTATTCCTCCCCTTTCACTCCTACAAGGTGCACTCTGCATTTTGTGTCCCAACAACTCCCTCAGTTTTTAGATTTGGGGAAGAAAACTGCTATTAATCTAAGTGGTTCTGAACCTTCTCACTCCTGGACTGGATCTCAAGTTGTATTCCTTTACCTACAAAACCTGACTTTCCAACCTATCTGCAGGTGCTGGTTGAGTTGGCCCTATTACTCTCTGGTTCCCTGTCACATATAGCTTTGTTTTCTCATATTAGATTTTCGATCTGTAAACCCTCTTTCAGGTTCGTCATATTTCCTACACAGAGCATCTCGGTAGACCCTACCTCCTGATCTACTCTGCCTGTCTTTGTTTGTTTGTTTGTTTGTTTGTTTCTTTCTTTCTTTCTTTCGTGTATCAAGACCATCTATATTAGAGATTATAGCCAACCTTCTCTGCCTCATTTCTGCTATGCTATTTTTCTGCCATTAGTTGTCTGCTTTTCTCCTTCATTCCACTTTCTGCTCCATTCATTGAGGCCTCTCTGCCACTGTTCCTGAAATCCTGCTACTTTATTTTCTCTCTGTAGAATGTCCGTCAGTATTCTCAGTAGAGTTGGATTGGTGGTCACATATTCCCCTAGTTCCTCTTTGTCTTAGGAGCATCTTGTTTCTCCATTAATTTCTAGAGACAGTTTTTCAGGGTACATCAATCTGGGCTGGAGGCTATTTTTTTTCAGGGGTGAAATACTTCACTCCAACCTCTTCTTGATTTGATGGTCTGTGTCGAGAAGTCTGCCATGATTTTGATGGGTTTTTCTTTATAGGTGACCTGTTTGTTTTCTCTGATGGCTTTTAGTATTCTGTTCTTATACTGAATTTCTGGGATCTTGATTATTATATGTCTGGGTGTAGTTCTGTTTTTGTTTTAGGGTGGCTGGAGTTCCGTATGCCTCACACATATGAATATCATTTCCTTTTCTTATGCTTGGGAAGTTTTCCTTAATTATTTCTGTGAGTAGCCTTTGTATTTCCTTTGTGTTTACCCCTGCTTCTTCACATTCTTTATTCTTAAGTTATAGGTCCTCTTCTTGTCTTCTAGCCTTTGTATTGTTACTGTCTGTTTCCTTGTTATTTTTAAGAAATCTTTCCTTTCATGATCACACATTGCAAATCTGTCTTCAAGTTTGGTAGTCTATTCTTAGTTCCTGTCAGATAGTTTTTCCAGCTTTCAATGGAGCTTTTAATTCCCTGGTAATTTCTTTGAATTCATGTATTCTAGGTTTTCTTTAGTGTGTGCCACACATACAGACTTATGGAATGACTTATTGGGTCCCAGCCAGAGGCATGACCCAGGCCAAGCATATCCCACCTATCTGCTCTGGAAGGTAACAACCTACTGAAATCACTGCTGTTCCTTGTTCCTGACTGTCCTGGCCAATTCCAATATGTTGTCCAGTAGTTTTCCCTCTTCCCATGGGAGGGTCTTATTCACAGCACTCACTGCATATAATTCAGGTCCCTTGCTAGCTCCATTTTTCTGTTGGACTTGCTGACCTCCAACGTCAGTGTGACTGTGGCTGCAGTGAGTTGCAGCAGAAGGAATTTGGGTACTCTGGTGAGAGCACTGTGGCTGCTAATGTTATCTGCTTCAGTGATAGCTCTGGGACTGCATGTTTGACCAGCACTTTTACCTTTACTTTCTTCCTGGATCTATAGCATCCATCTCTCTCTGTCTGGACCTCTCCACAATGTTTTATTACAGCATCTGAGTGCTGCTGCTTATCAATCTGCCATCTTTAGCTCCTCCTAGTGTTTCTATTTTAATACTTACATCTTTGATCCATTTTGATTTTAGTTTAGTGCATGGTGAGACACATGGGTCTAGTTTTAGTCTTTGGCATGTGGAACAGTAGTTTATTTATTATTATTATTATTATTATTATTATTATTATTTTGAAGGTAGTAAAAAACAACAGAACAAGACAGAACAAAGACAATCCAGATAATGCAGTGAAATTGGTGTAGACCTTCCCAGCAGGATACTGGGATTTCTAAGTATTTCATTTTTTTGGATTCCATTGTGAAAGATATGATTTTCCTAATTTCTCTCTCGAGAAGTTTGTTATTTTTGTAGAGGAATACTACTGATTTTTGTGTCTTGACTTTGTATCCAGCTATGTGCCTAAATTAGCTCATTAAATTTAGAAGCCTTTGATGGAGTTTTTGGGGTCTTTCATGGAGAATATCATATTATCTACTAATAATAATATTTAACTTCTTTTTTTCTTATTTTTATTCCTTTTACTTTTTCCTCTTGTCTAATTGCTCTGGATAATGTCTTCAGCAATACATTGTATAGGAGTGGTGACAGTAGATATCTTGTTTTGCTCCTGATTTTAGAGTGAAAGCTTTTAGTTTTAACCCATTTAGTGTGACACTGACTGTCGGTTTGTTGTAAATGTATTTTATTAGATTGAGATAAAGGCCATTTAGTCCAATTTTCTGTATTTTTTATCATGAGTGGATTTTAGGCTTTATCAAATGCTTTCCCTGCATCTATTGAGAAATCATGTGATTTTTGATATGATGTGTTACATTTAATGATTTGCATAGGTTGGATCACCCATGCATCCCTGGGGTGTATCGTCCTTTGTTATGGTGCATAATCTTAATAATTTTGCTGCAAACTCAGGACCTTGTGCTTGCCATGCAGGAATTGTGCTACTGGGCTTGTTTTCCATATTTTATTGATAATTTTACATGTATGTTCATTAGGGAGATTGGCCTGTAGTTCTCCTTTTTGGTTGTATTCTTCTCTGGTTTTGGTATCAGAGTAATACTTGCTTCCTGGAATGACTTTGGAAGTATTGTTTCCCTTTCAATTGCATTAAAGAGTTTGAGAAATAGTGGCATTAGATCTTCTCTAAATTTCTTGTAGAATTCTGCAGTGCATCCATCAGTGCCTGGGCTTTTCCTTATTACATCTTCAATTTCGTTGACTGATACTAGGATATTTAGAATTTTTCTATATTTTTGATTCAATTTTAGTAATTCATGTATGTCTAGGAATCTATCCATTTCTTCTATGTTTTCCATCTTATTAGGATAAAGTTACTCAAAATAAGTATTGATGCTCTTCTGAATTTTTGCAGGATCCATTGTGATTTCACCCTTTCCATTCCTGATTGTATGGATTTGAGTCTTTTCTTTCCCTTTTTTCCCCATAAGGGTTTATTGATTTTAATCTTTCAAATAACAACTTTTTGATTCATTGATTATTTTTGTATGATTTTCTTAATCTCCATTGAAATAATTTCTTCTCTGATCTTTGTTATTTCTGCCCTCATTCAAGCTCTGGGCTTAACTTATTTTTTTGTGTGTAAAAGTTTGAGATTCAATATTAGGTTTTTTTTCTTCAGTTTACTGTGTTTTCCCGATGTGAGAGTTCATTGCTATAAATTTCCCTTCTAGGCTGCTTTCTCACATTTTTTATGTTCCAGTGTATTGTAAAGGCATTATTATTAAATCATAGAAACTGTTTAATTTCTTCTTTAGTGTGGTCTGTGACTCATTGGTTGTTCAGGAGGGTGTTATTTAATTTCCATAGGGTTTTGTGGTTTATTTTGCCACTGATTTCCAATTTCATAGCACTAATATGCATAGGATAATTTCAATTCTTTTGTATTTACTTACACATATTCTATAAGACAGTATATATTTTGGAGAACATTCTGTGTGTAGCTGAGAAGAATGTGTATACTGATGGTGCAGGGTGAAACACTGCAGACATTCACGGTTTGATTCTGTTCTGATATTTCTTTCTTTTATTCTTTTGTCTGGTTGATCTATTTGTGTTATTGGGGTGCTAAGATCCCCCATTACAATTGTCTTGTGGGCTTATTTGATTTTTAATCACCATCAACATTTGTTTTATATAGTTTATTGCACCAGTGTTTGGGGCATACATATTCATGACTGTTATCTCTTATTCTTGGAGTTTTCCTCTTACCAAGTATATAGTGACCTTCTTTTGATAAATGTTGGCTTGAAGTTCATTTTGTCTACAAATAGGATAGCTACCTCTGCTTTTTTCTGGGGTCCTGACCCACGAAATGTTGTTTTCATCCTTTGACTTTCAATCTATGAATTTCTTTTTGAATTAAATGAATTTCTTGTATACAGCCTATTTTTGAATCTTGTTTCTTAATCTATTCTTCCAGTCTGTTTCTTTTGATTCATGAATCTAGACCACTTATATTGATGATTATAACCGATAATAATATGGCTTATCCTTGTCATATTATTTTCCTTTTGTTGGTTCCCTGTCTTTCCCCTCATTTGGTTGCTTACCTTGCCTGGTGTTCTTGGAATTGTGATCTTTGTTATGTCTTTTTAAAATACTCTTGAGTAACTTTTGTAGGGTTGGTTTGGTGGTCATGAATTTCCTCAGCTATTTTTTGTCATGGAAATATCTTTTTCTCCACTAATTTTGAAAGATAGTGTTGCAGGGTACATCGATCTGGGTTGGAGGTTGTTTTCTTTCAGGACTTGAAAATATTTCAGTTCAAGCTCCCCTTGACTTAAAGATTTGGGTTGAGAAATCTACCATGATTCTGACAGGCTTTCCTTTATAAGTGATCTCTTTTTTTTCTCTAGCAGTTTTAAATATTCTATTCTTGCACTGAGTTTCTGGAATCCTGATTATTATAGGCACTGGTGTAGATTAAGTTTGATTATAGTTAACTGGAGTTCTACCTGCCTCACACATTTATATGTCAACTCATTTTTCAGGCTTGGAAAGTTTTCTGCCATTACATCTTTGCACATTTTTTTATGTTGTTTTCATTGTCTCCTGCTTTTTAATGGACTCATAAGTCTTATGAATTTGGGTTTTTTTTTTGGTATCATCTTGCAGTTGTTGGATTGATTTTTAATAATGGTTCCTTGTTAGTTTTAAGAAATCTTTACTTTCCTGTTTGTTAAGTGCAATCCTGTTTTCTAGATCTGATATTTTTTCCTTACCTTTGTTCAACTGGATGCATAGTTTCAATAGAATCTCCTGGATATCTGTTTGAATCTGTTTATGATTTCCATTTCTTTTCTATACTGGAAATTCACGGTTTCCATCATTTTGCTAAGCTTCTCCATTTTATTTTTATCCATCTATAGATTCGTTTAGCAAGTCTTTCATTTTGATCACAATCTCTTCTTTACTTGAGAGATTATTTCTGCTTTGAGTTTCTCTATAGCTTCATTGATCTGTTTTGTTTTTACTTCTGCTGCTGCTATTTTAGAAAATTGAGGGGGATGGATTTTGATTTCCTCTATCTCATTGTCCCTTGGACCTGTCCTCAGTGAGAAATTGCTATTTGGCTCAACACCCACTCCTTTGGTGCTAGACTATGGTGATGTTTATGACTTCAGAAAATGATAGCATTGTTACCTAGGGAAGAAAACTGTTTATAACAGGTATGGCACTCACATTAAGGTAGTACAATTAGCAATAAGAGTAGCATTTAAGTAAAGCCTTGACTGACAAACTGTGGTAACTATTAATTTGGTACCTATAACCACAGGAGCAAGATCTATGATTATATAACAAAATCTAACATAAACCATGAACTTGTATGTTGTGAGTTTCTTCTTAGTAGATTAATTTTATCCTGTATGTGGGAGGTTTAAGAGGGATAGGGGAAAATAGAGAGATAACTGAAGAGAGATATAGTAAAAGCAAGACTAAAGGACAAAGGTTGCTCACCCAAGCTTTGGGAAACTGGAGAAGAGGACAGGAAAGAAAGAGTGAAGGAGGAAGCAAGAGAATATTAAAGTGAACAAGAGAGCTAGACAACGTTTACTCACATGAAAATATAAAAAAATCAAGAAGAACAATGAAGGAAAGAGGAAAAAGATGAACAAAAGAAAAAATAAAAGTAAACATAAACAAGCCTAAAAAGGACAAAAAAGGAAATCAAAACAAACCACAACACCAAAACCCTTATAAAATTTATCTGGTGCCTTCAGTTCTTTGGTAGTGTGAAGTTTTGAGTGCCTATCTGTGCTAGGTGTCCCACCAAGTCTACAATAAGATTCATGGATGTGGCCTGATTTTTGCTTCCAGATTTGGGGGCTGGAGCCAGTTTTCAGCTGGTAACTTCTATATGTCCTTTGGGGGCCCGTCCACCTCTCCTTATCTTGTGTGATTCTGAGTTGCTCTCCCATTGCTATGTCACCTTCTGACAGGGACAGCCTTATGCTGCTCCCAGTCTCTGGTATAGTTGACCTCTCCTGGCACTAGTACAGCCTACTCTCTTCCACACAGTATGTCTCTCTTCTTGCACCACTGAGAGCCAGGCAGAGGGAATTATGACTTACTATTCATTGCCTCATTGTGTATGAAGGCTGCTTTAATCCTGAGTTTGTCTTTCTGTCTCTCTCACAGTACTGGCAGCAGAGCAGGAGATACAGTGATCTTCCACTTGCTCTCTTCACTATTGCTGATGAGACCCTGGTTAGCAGTGATGATGCATGACAAAAGGGAGAAGCAGAAGGAGAAAAAAAGGAAGAGGAGGAGGAGGGGGAAGAGAAGAAGAAGGAGGAGGAGAAAGAGAAGGAGAAGGAGAAAGAAGGAGAAGGAGAAGAAGGAGGAGAAGGAGAAGGAGAAGGAGAAGGAGAAGGAGAAGGAGAAGGAGAAGGAGAAGGAGAAGAAAATCTCATGACCTCATGACCCACTGAGGATGGAGCCACTTACTGGTCTCTTGCCAATGTGTGCGCTCATGAAATTTGTTGTCAGGCCACAGTGTCCTCTGTTTAAAGGAAAGCAGAAGAGGTGAGGGGGCTTTATATTCCAAATTCATCCCAGATAGCTTGATCTTGTCACACTATTGCAGTCTATCAGATTTTTGGGAATTTCCCTGAATGGTGGTTTCTGCTCTTCATGCAGGTGAAGTTCCACAGGCAGCCTTATGGGTTTGTCATCATTTTGCAATCTGAGGGCTATATTTTTTTTGATATGAAAGTTTCTTATTTTGGATTGATTTTGGCATCAGGATGTGTGTCCCTGTCTTCCTTCCAATTATGTTTTTAGATGATTATCTCTGAGCAATTCCAAAGTGGCTCCTCTCTATTCAGCCATGTTGAATCTCTTGATGATGAGATTTAGTAGCCTTTGGAAGTGGTTTTCTGGAAGCGTCTAAAAGTTTTTGAGATGTTGGCTAAAGAAGCCCTAGAATGTTGTAAACAGGATATAATTGTAGGATTATGGTCAGAGCTGAGAAGATTAGAAAGCTGATCAGAAAATGGATAATAAAATATAGGCTCAGACAGTTTCCAATTGGGAACAATGACTCCATGACAATTGGACTAGGGACCATTGGTGTTATACTTTCACAGAAAGTTTGTCTACATTTTTCTCATGCCTTAAGATTTGGAGGAGATTAAGAGTAATGGGACAGTGAATTAACTAATCTGGTGGAGGAAATTCCAAGACAGCTCGCTGTAGTTACTTTTCTTTTGTTGTCGAGACAAAATACCTGACACCCAAACTTAAGGAAGGAAAAGTTAATTTAGCTCACAGTTTGTGGATGTTTTGGTCCATGATTAGTTGGCTTCAAGGCAGGTTGACATATGGCAGTGAGCAATGGTTCATGGTGGTGAAAGACACCAAAAATGGCAAGAACAAAAGAAGGGGAAGCAAATCTTTTTCACTCCTTTACATTGTATGCAGGCTAGTCATCCTAAGCTGGATATAGCACTCATTCCTCCAATTGCAGCACTAGACAATGAAACAGCCACCTCTGAAAAGTCTATCAATCATGACTGCATGAAGCTTTGGGGGTACATCCAGACACAAACCATAACACAACTTAATACTTAAGTTGTCTTATAGATATAATTAGAGTGTTTTTTTGACAAAATACAGAATAAAATTTTGAAAAATTTAAATTTTGATTTAGAAAGAAGCATGTGTAAATTTGGGATTAAAGCAGGTGTGGTTGTTAAAGAGATTAATTCCACTAAAAAGAAAGCAAGTACTTTGTGCAGGAAAAGAAGAAAGATGCCTTGAAAACATATCAGAAATCAGTAAGACCCTGCCATTTGCAGGCTCAAGAGTGCAACAGTGTCAACCTTTCATTTAAGAACAGGGCCCTTCACATACTTGCTTGAGAAGAGCAGCTTAGGAATTAGTGCCCAGGATTCATCTCACTTTGCCATCCAGGTACTCAGAGGCCACCATAGCCATGGTTCATGGTGGCACAGCTACTGCTCAAACTGACAGCAGACTTGGGCATTGCCAGTGTGATGTGTGATATATGCAGAATGAAATAGTTTTGGGGTTAAGAAGGTTTCTGTCTAGTTTTCAAAGGAAAGCCTGGGAGGCTAGACAAGGAGTCCCTGGGAGGTCAAGATAATGAGTTGTGAGGATGAAGCCAAAGATGAAGTAGAGATCACTAGAAGTAAAAGATACCAGAAACAGAATAATTATTGAGAAAAGCTAGAGTCCAAAAGTGGCTACTCAAAGAGAGGCTAAAGTTCTGCCACCAGTGAGGATATTAAGGTGAGATTACTGTGACCTACTGGAACTCATGTCTCCCCATCATGTACTCTGATCCTGGATATGAAGCTTTCTATCCCTTGTTCTGTAATTTGGAATGGGCATGCTTGCCACGTGTCATTCTATTTTGGAATTGTCTAACTTGCTTTTGGATTTTCAAGAGGTGAAAAGCTAAGAGTTTGCCTCGATGCTCAGAAGAGCAGACTAGGACTTTTGAAAAACCTCAAAGTATTGAGACTTTGGGAAAGGGTTAATTGCATTTTTTGCTGTATGCAGAATAGTTGTATTATGCTAAGTGGAATCATGAACAGTTTTCACTTGGAGAGTAAATATGGTTTAAGGAGATGTATCTGGGTAACAAGGGGAGGGATGTGACAGTTAAAATGGGGTTTGGCTTGATTGACTTTGGCAATCTGTCCCAGTACTTGGTGGAGCACATCTCTATATGTGTCTGGGGATGGTCATTGAGATGTATGTCTAGTCACTTGCCTTTTCCTCGCAGGCAGTGTTCTTCTGCTGTGCTTCCTGGTCACCATGTTTTAAGCATTCTTTGCTACCATTCCCTGCCCTCATGAGGTCTTGATTACCTTGAGGCAGATTACCATGCACTACAACCATGAGCAAATTAAACTTCTCTTTTACACTGTGAATGTTGGGTATTGTATCTCAGCAATGAGAAATGCTTCTTGTGCTAAGCTTATAATCAATACTCAGAAACATATTTCACTTCAGTGAATCACATTTTGATAGTGCTACCTCTCATAACACAGCATTAATTTTCCTAGAAGTTCCTTTCATTAAATTATTCATAATTCAAACTTTGAAAAGGACAGTGATTTCCTGAAAAATAACATGAACATACCTGTAACTAGGATGCCCTAAGACTTCAAAGGTAAAATACTGCTAATGTCACTATTGGCAAAGGATAAATACAGTGCCAGGATGGACTATAGGCATTTTCCTGTAGGAAAATGGACTGATATTTGTTTTTTTTAAAAAAAAAAACCATGATGGTCCATTATATTTCCTATAATGTATTTCACAGAATTTATTCTAAGTTAGGATTCAGATATCATTTTAAAACAATGACTGGAATTAATTTGACAAATGGGAAACTTTCCATAAATTTTCATGGAAAGGGTCTCAAACCGTATAGCGAGGTTCCATTTCATACCTTTATAGTTGAGTGACCCTCATGATCTTATTGAATATGGGGGGACAAAACAACATATCCTCAAACTAGATGGCAGAAGAGCAGGTTCTTGCTGGGGGAGAGGTCATGTGGATGTTCTCCTCTCTTGATATAGGAGCATCTCAGTATGTTTCTCAGTGTCTCCTCTTTTCCCTTTTTTCTCTATTTCTTTCTCCTCTCTTTCCTTTAGTTGTTTTATTTCTTTGTAAATGGTTTCAAATCTTAGTCAAGATAAGCAGTTAACCACACTTTTCAATCTTGAGAAGGATTCAGGTATAAAGCTGTTTTTACAAATTAATTAAGTCATATCTTCATAGATCTAAATACACTTTTATACACATTTCTACCCTTCCTCAGATTTGATCTATGCAGTATTTAAACCTGGGAAAGGCACTACCTTAAAACAAAAAGTATTTCAAGTTTACCATGCTGAATGTTTAAGGAAAAAGATACCTGCTAAGACAAACGAGTCCCACAGCCCAGGAAATGTGCTGGCTGGTGTGTTTTTCACAGGGTTGGAGCAATCTCATGGAATTACCAGGTTGTTCTTTGTTTAAAAAAAAAAAAAAACCATGATGGTCCAGACGGTTAATTTCCACAGAGAAGGTAGTGAAGTGCTCAGTTTGTTTCAGTGTGGCTGGGTGGATAATGAATTCGGGCTCAACCAGGAGCGAAGAGTAAACACTCTGTCTTCGCCCGTCTCCTTCCTTCTTTATCTTTTCCCCAGAATGTAAGCCTCAGAATTCTCTCAGTTGTGTAAAACTGTTTTTTTAAGTAAAAAGCTGCAACATCTAAATTCAATTCAAAAGAGTGGAAATTCTGGGTAAGGGAAGGAAATCCTTCTTGAGCTCTGGCCTCTGCTCATGGCCAAGTGCCAGAAGGAGAAGGGTGCTGGCAGAATACACCCAGCTCCTTAACTTTGTAACCTTGGCTCTGATCTTGGTTGCTTTAGGAAATTTTAAGTTAAATTTCTTGAGGAAAGATGCTGGATACTTGTGCTGATTACATAGGAGTTATGGGTAAAACTCATGTGTACAAGTAGTTCTATTATGACGTGAATTCTTGAAAATTTTTTTATTAGCACATGTTTGCAGTACATGAATACATCCCTCTCCTTGTTCATTTCCCTCTCCGTCTCTTTATTCCCTTCCCATTTGAGATAGGTGACCTCCTTACTTCCATTTTTTTTTTTTGTTTTGTGCTTTATATTTTGGGTTTCTCATCTAAGAGAAACCATGTGATATTTAGGCTTGGGTGTCTGATGTCTTTCACTAGACACTATGGTCTCAATGTACATCAGTTTTCTTACAAGTGATTCAAGTTAATCATTCTTTAGGTAGAGTAGTACTCTGCTGTGCATAAATACCATATTTTATGCATTCATTTGTTAATGGAAATATAGGCTACTTATAAGATCTAGTTATTATTAATTGTGCTGCTATAAATATGTGTATACATGTGTCACTATACTATGATGTCTACAGCTCTTTGGGGAAAATATCTAGAAGGGGACTAGCACTGGAATTGATCCACCAAAGAGCACTTTTTATTGAAATCCCATTTATAAGAAAGAGGATAACTTATTCTTTTACTTGCTTTCAGGTGTTCCAGAAAAATATGGTATCACTTTACAGTGTTTTAATTAATGGTCAACTTCTAACACCCAGATGAACTGAATCCATGTAGTTCTGGGTACGGAAGGCCCACCTGAGGATTGTTGCCAACAGCATTAAAAGAGAGCTAGAGAAGATGGTGTGCTGTTAACTCTTTTGGAGAAGCTTGTTACAATAGTTTTCCTGATAGGAACTCAGCTGTTCTCATCATTGGATGTCCTGGGATTCTTGCTGTCATTGAGGATGGCTGCTGTTCTTTTTGGGGATGCTCTGGTCCTTTCCTTGAGCATCACTTCCTGACTCCAATGCAGATCCCTCAGCCTGCTGGCACAGATCCTTCACCCACTGGTGCAGACTTCTAGCTTCCACCACTGACATGTGGACCTTTATAGTGCAGATCCTTGCATGATACAGACTTGCAGAGACATTGTCATGAGCTCTAGGACTTCAGATGGACTTGTGTAGGACATTGCCTTGGGGTTCAGGCCCTCAGCTGGATTCTTTGGGTATCTAATGTGTGGACATATTTTCTGCATTCTTCTTCATTTGACTTATTGGATGAATATTACAAAATAATTCTATAAATTATGTGTCTTATATTAAATCTTTTCCCTGGTAAACCTTGACTACAACAACTAAGTTCATATTAGGAAACCTGAAATACTCTCTGTTTTACAATGCTTTTCTGAGATACCATTTTTTTCTTAAGGATGAAAAAAAATAGACACTTTAGTAACTTTGAAACATACACGAATATATAGAGAAAGACAAAAGTCATTTATGATAGCAGTGTGCATAACGAAGTATTATTTTGTTACTTTTTCCTCCTTTGATTATTAGTAAGTTTCAATTTTTCTGTTTATGTTTATCTGCATATGAGGATTTTCTGATAACAATTTTCTGTCCCGTTTTAATCATTGTCCTTTAATAACTCTTTCAATATTGAGATTATTTCTTTGGGGAGAGAGACATCACCAAGATCAAAGAGGTCATCCTAGCTTTATATCCCCCATACTAGAAGTTGTGTGAGAGAAAATGGCATCTCTGCAGCCACTTTGGCATCCAGGTAAGCAGTTGTGAAGGTTCGCTGAGGTCCAAGGCCAAAGAGGATTCTTGTGAGAAAGTAGTCCGTATCCTAACTGGGGCTCTATATAGAGACCCAGAAATAGCCTCTTGTCTCTGGGGATGCAGCTACTGCCTTGTTTGGCTTTAGTCCTGCTCGCAGCATCATCTCCCAAGAGATCCCCAGGGAAACTCCTCTACCTGTGCTTCAGTTAAAAGCCCTGTGATCTTGTTCCTTGCTGTTGTCCCTGAAGTGGCCAGTGACCCAGCTCCAAGCCTTCTCACTCATGGCCTTAGAGCAGTCCTGTCCACGCAGAGACCCTGCAAGAGACACATCCATTGTTGCCCTTGGAGGTCTGATGATGGTTCTGGTTGTGATGCTGAAATGGCCTTTTGGGTTTGCTTTGCTGTTCTCAGTCACAGTCTTGTAGCAGCCTAGTTCCCTCAGGGACCAAATAGGAGACTTGCTCATTGGTGCCCACAGCAGTGGACCCATTAACCTTGGTCTGACTACAGATCCTGAAGTGGTCATATAATTTACTTCTAGCCTTTGTTGGCTATGGTTTCTGGCTAGTTCTATCTACACATGGACCTACTCAGTGACCCATAGAAACAGTGCTCATCCATACCCCTGGTAACAAGCCTCCTTTCTGTGGACCCAGCTAAACTGTGCACTTTGAAGCAGGACCTTATTCCAGGGTCAGCCATGCTGATCATGATCTGGGAGACAGTTCAGTTGTCCCATGGACCAGACAGGATCCATGTCAGCCCAAGCTGATTGGAGCAGAAATAAATGAAATAGAGATTGGAATGACAATTGAAAACAAGGAAACTCATTTTTTAAAAAAAGATAAAATCAATAAAGCTTTACACTTATCAGTAAATCAGAAAAAAATATAATCAGACATTACAGCTGATACCACAGAAATACAAAGTATTATGAGACTATTATAAACATACCAACAATTTGGATAACCTAGGAAAAAAGAATAAATTCCTAGAAACATACAATCTATCAAGATTGTGTGATGAAATTTTTTTAAAAAAATGTGTAGACTAATAATGACTAAGGGAATTATATTAATATTCAAAAACTTCTCAGCAACAACAAAAAGTGTTGGACCAGATGATTTCATGAGTGATTTCTATAAAGAATAAATGTTAATCCTTTTCAAACTCTCATGAGAAATTCAACACTTCCAAACTGATTTTATGAGGCCGGTGTTAGCTTCATGCCATACTCAGATAAGGGCACTTACAGACGAGACAATATTTCTGATGAAAATAGATACAACTGTTTTTGTCAAAATACTAGCAAATAAAATTATATGGAACACAAGAAAAATCATATGGCATAATCAAGTAGGATTTATCTCTTGGGTAAAAGATATTTAATATGCAGAAATTGATAAAGGTATATATATCACATTAACAACATGAAGGATTAAAATCATAGATCATCTCAATAATACAGAAAAAGCATGTGACAAAATTAAATATCATTTCATGATTAAAAACTACCAATTAGGTAATGTAGTAGTATACCTCAACATAATTAAGGCTGTAGATGATACATGCACAGCTAAACGTCTACTCAGTGGTTGATAGTTGAAAGCTTTTCTTTCAAGTTTGGAATCAAGAAGATCATTGCATCACTCATACTCAACATGTACTGGAATTTCTAACTGCACAATTAGCTATGAAAGAAAAAAAGGCATCCAAACTGTAGAGGAAGAAATTGTTGACCAAGAGATCATTAAGGCTAATTAACAAATTCAGAAAAGTTACAGAATCAGTGTACAAAAACTATTTGCATTTCCAAACACTAATAATGAATTATCTGAAAAGAAAGTGAAGAAAACAGTTGTACTTACAATAGCATCAGGAAGAATAAAATACATAGGAATAAATTTATCCAAGTAGATGAAAGATATGTACACTTAAACTTGTGAGATACTGAAGAAAGAAACTGAAGAAGATCCAATAAGTGGAAAGATATCCTGAATTCATGGACTGGAAGAAATAATACTGTTAAAATGTGCACATTGCCTAAAGTGACCTAAAGATTCAATAGAATTCCTATAAAAATTCAAATAGAAAAAATTTAAAATTCATTTGGAGTTATGAGTTGAACTTTATTGTCAAAGCTATCTTGAGAAAGAACAAAGTGAAGGCAATACACAGTTCCTGATTTCAAATTGTATTACAAAACTATAATAGTCAGAATGGTGTGGTGGCATAGAAACAGACACAGGTCCATGGGATAAACTTGACAACTGAGAGATACGTAGTTACACTCAGAGGTCAACTAATCTTTGATGAGGGTTCCTGGAATTCAAGATGTGATTAAAAAATATGGTGTGTGTTTAATAAAAAAATTGTTACAGTAAAGGATGCAGTGCCATTGAAACCCCTCAAAATCCTCCTTACTTCAACTGCATTTATCCCATCATTCTTGCCACTTTTTGGAGCAGTCCAGAAGTCCTCTTCATGAGTGTCTTTTGTCATTCTACAGTGGCTGCCTTGGTGTCCTGAACTGACTCAAAACATTTACCTTTATTGGTCATTTTGACTTTGGAAAGAGCCAGAAGTCACAAGGCGCCAGGTTGGTGAATGGGAGAATAAGGTGAAGGACAACACAGTCTAACGCTCTCATGAGCCTGCCTTTCTGTTGAAAGCAACTGCATTCATTCTATTTTAAAATTTTTTTCATTTTAAAGAGTATAAAACCAAGCAAAATAAAACATAATAAAGCCAGTCAAAACAAACCAGTGTGACACAGGACTTCAGAGCAATAAGAAATCAACAATGATTAACATAACGCCTCTTCTTGTCTTCAAAATAGTTACAGATACCTTTAGACATGTAAAGACCAAACAAAACAGAATAGAACAATAATAAAAAAAAGAATGTAATAAAAGAATTCAAAACAAGATAAGAGTAAATCTAGAATGGCTATCATAATAGATCTTTGAAGCAGCTGCTCATGTACAGATATAATAAAATCAACAAAACAAAACAGAATAAAACCCAACCCAATGAAACAATGAAAATGATACAGGACTTTAAAAAATATAATAGGAAGTTAACAATGGCCACCACCTCCAGAAGGAGACCCCCATAGATGCTTTGCTGCGTATTGTCATCATCTGAATAGATGATCAGACAAAGTCAATGATTTACTAAACACTACAAACATTAAATTGTATTTTACCTCAGTAGCCATCATTGCAGCCTGTGTTTCTCCAGATCAGTTGTTTGCTTATGAGCGGGTGGGGGGCAGTTGGCTCTTGTTTCCCAGCTGTGTGCTGAAAGGGGCTGGCATTTAGCTCTCCCCGCAGTGGCCTGCACATGGTACTGATTCGCAGGGAGGGCCTGCTTCTTGGTGGCTTCTTGTTCTCTTCCCCCACAGTCCACAAGTGTTTATTTCTAATTATACATTTTAAAGACACTCATGAAAAAGGACCTCTAGAACTGCTTCAGAGCCAGGTAAGAAAGGTGGGATTGCATGTGTAGGTGAGATTATACATATGTAGGCGAGAATCGAAAGTGAAAGGGAGTGCTTTGAGGAAGATTTATGAAAATGTGTTATTTAGTATATAAATTTTCAAAAATTTAAATATTCATTTTGTATTTTGGTCACTGCTTATATACAAAAGGAAAAATACAGTGTCTTTGATACTCATAAATAATGTTAGGAAAAATTAATTTATGTGCAAAAAATGAAATTAGTCCCTTATCTCACCTTAGACACACAAAACTTAACTCAAAATGATCCAAAGACTTATCTGTAAGCTCTAAAACTGTAAGATTCTTAGAAGGAAATACAAGTGGTCCTCATTTAATTTGATCTTCAAATTGAATTGTTTTAAATTCTTTGATTTGACACCAAATGATAAAGAAAACCAAATAAAGTCATACTATATTAAACTAAAACATTTTTCTACAACAAAAGAACTAATTAGCAATATGAAAAGGCAACTTCTGCATATATGACAAGTGGTTAAAATCCAAAATATATAAGAAAATCATATAATTCAACATAAAGTCATGCCCAATTAAAAATAACTGCTGTGCAGAGATTTTAAAAAAGACGTACAAATGATCAACAAGTATATGTAAAGGTTTTTAATATCACTAATCATAAAATCAATGCAAATTAAAAGCACAAGGAGAGACTTGCCCTTGCAGAAATGGTGGTTCCTAGCTTTGGAGAGAGTGTGAAGGAAAGGGAGCTCTTTTGTACCATTGATGGGACTGTAGATTGGTGCATTCTTCATGGAAAACAGTATAGAGTCCTCAAAAAATTTAAAAAAAGAGCTACCACATGACACTACTACCTCATTTCCAGATGCATGTCCAAAGAAAATGAAATTACTAAGGACACTGCATTTCTGTGTTCACTGTAGCACTATTCACAATAGTGAACACTATTCACAATAGCCAGTGTTTGAAAATACCCAAGTGTGTGTTGATGAATGAATAAATAAACTGTGAGATGTACAGACACACCCATACCCAGAAAGTGAATATTATTCAGGCATTAAAAAGAAGGAAATCCTGCTGCCTTGGTCAGCTTGGTGCTGGGATAAGATGCCCAAATTTCAGTTAAAGAAGGAAAGGTTTATTTTGGGTCGTGTTTCAGAAGTTTAAGTTCCTGCATGGTTGGATGGCTCCAGGCACAAATGGTGTGGTTAGAGGCATGGAAGAGAGGCCTGGGGAGTGGAGTGCTGCTCACTTAGATACGGGGAAACTGTGAGGGGAGGAGCCTGGAAGGGAGATACACACTTCTGTGTCACACCCACAGTGACCTCACCTCCTAACTCAAGTTAGCTGTAATGCTCTCAGAGTCCAATCATCTTTCAAAGCCGTTGCCTTCCCAGGACTCGAAAGGCTCAGGCAGGCAGATTGGTCTGAGTTTGAGGCCAGCCTGGGTTACATAGAAAGATGGTGTCTCAAAAAACAAACAAAACAAAAACAAAAACAAAAAACCAACCAACCAAACAAAAAACCCCAAATCAAACAAACCTAAACTAAAGAAAAAACCTGAATCTGAGCTCAGGCAGCTTAGGAGGGCACAGATATAAATCACAACACCTGCTATTTACGACCACGTGCAAGAATCTAGAATATTATGCTAAATGAAATAAGCCAGACACAGAAAGAGACATACTGCATAATCTGGTAATCTAACACTTTAATCTGATAGAAACAAAGAGCAGAATGGGACTACGAGGGGCCGGGAAGTGGTGGAAGACACTGGTCAAAGGGCACAAACCATTAGTTATAAGATGAATAAGTTCTGGATCTCAAAGGTTAAATTATGTAGTGAGTATAAATAATGTTCTATTGTATACTTGAAATTTGCTTAGAAGGTAGATCTTATGTATTCTCACTGCAAAAAAAAAAAAAAAAATGACCATGAGGGGATGGATGTGTTAATTAACTTGATTGTGATAATGCTTTCACAGCACAGTCAAGCACTATATAACATGTCATTCAGTGACAGACTGTGTATACACTGGTGGGCCCATCCCTAGTGATACTGTGACTGTCACAGTTTGTCTAAGTACACTCTATGATGCTCACTTAATGATGCCTTTCTCAGCATATCCCAGCCATTAAGTGACATATCACTGTATATGTTTAACAAATCATCACTTTTTATACCTTAAATATATGCAGTTTTTATCTATCCATTATACTTCAATGAATTTGGAAAAAAAGAATATTCTGCTGATTTGTCATACATATTGCATATGCATGCATTCACATATGCATAGATACTTCTTTTTTTGCCCTTGAGGCATTATTTTACTTTTAGGCTTAACTTGAGATAGCTAAGTCTTCAAATGGGAATAAACCATTGTGCAGTTTATGAAGTGTAGCAAGTATAGATATGGATAAACAAAGATCTATAAGTGCTTCAGTACTGTGATCCCATTCTGAATCTGGGGCCGCTTGTGTTTCCTGTTTTTCTGGGCTGTTGGGGATTCCTTATCTGGCACTATTGTTAACTTGTTCTGGAAGTTTCTCTGTTTTATCTTGACTGTGTGTCTGCCTGCACTCTCCATTCTACCTCAGAGTACAATACTACCGCCTGCTTCTTGAAATGAAATCACAGGTTTTGAAATTCATTAATCATAAGTTTGTCTCTGTCAGTTACTAAAGGAAAAATATTTGTATAACTTTAACTGTGGATGAAAAATGCCAACATCACAGGACTGATGTTATGGTATACATATGCATGCACACATGCTCATATGTACTCACAGCTCATGCAAGCATTCACTCAAACATATATATACACATACATGTGCACATGAAGATGCATACAAATACACATATGCACATACACATAAAAGGAGGACAGAGAGAGAGATAGAGATAAAGAGAGAGGAACACTGGTACGCATTATTCCTGCAAATAACAAAACACATCCTCTCATCATAGGTTGAGAGGGCAGTTACACAATGCTCTATTTGCATACAGGTCAAACTCAAACTCTGATTTTTCACTTGGTCTCCTTTTCCTTATAAGGACAACATTGTGTACAGAGGTAAACATGCAGGCTATTCACAACAGCATCTACAGCGGTGGCCTGAGCTCCTGCTTTGTTTTGATCAGGCAAATATGTGAGCAGAGCTGGTGAAGTGGAGCAGAGTGGAACACTGATCAGTGCAGAATCGTTTTGGAGGGGCTACTGGTATCACTGATAAAGATTTATAACGACTGTAAAGGATGAAACAGAACACTGGACACTTAACCAGTCTCCATATTTTGTGACACAAAGTTTGAAACCCTGTCATTACCAACAATGAATTTGATTGATAATTTTCCTTATTAATGCTTTGGGATATGTGGAGAGCTATGTTTCCCACAGTTGTGAGCCCAGAAAACAAGAAAGCAACTTTTAAGATGAACAATGAAGGGTTGCCCTTTAGGCTGAATGTCCAGCAAAGCCTGGGCTTTCCCTGCCAGCAGGCACTTTGGACTTGGTGCACGCTCCTCCTCTTCTCCCTGCCCAAGTTGGCACAGGCAGCCCTCCTTTGCCATTCTAGAAGGATTGCAGAGGAGATCATGGCCTTTGGATGAGGGATGCAGAGAGTGGTCTAGACTTGAGGCGGGTTCTGCTCTCTGAAATCTCACTGTAGTCCTGGGGCAGCGTGGCCTGAAAGTATATGGCTGCTTCCAGTCTGTGTCCCAGCCAGAGCTCCATGCCAGACCCTTGGGCACGTCCTACACCTTAGTTCCATATCTCTTTTCTTTTCTTAGCACTGTTCCTGGAGGACTGCTGGCATAGTTTTTGAACCTGGCTACTTCTGAATGATCATGTCTAACCAAAAAGCAGTCTGTATTATAAATTCTTCTCTTCTGGAGCTTGCACTAGCTGCTATTGGGGTTTCTCCGCGATAGTCTTGCAGTCCATTTTCCCACATCAGAGATGAGTACTTCTCAGGAACTGCTCCACTTGTATGCATGGGCTGTCCGCAGGCAGTGACTTCGCCTGGATGCAGGCTGTGTGAAGCCGGGCTCTGTGTGCAGCAACACCTGCCCTGGAGGCCACACCCCCCAAGCTTTGCTCTCCTGCTGTGCGGCCCACCTGTCACCCACTCACTTCCTCTTGACCATGGTTGCTTATGCTTTCTTCATATTTATGCATGGTTTTCCAATGACAGACTCAAACCACCTTCTTTACATTATAACTTATTTTTACAATCAGATTTTACGTTCTTTAAATCTCTAGAACTCCTCACAGTATTCTGTATGATCTATATATGTTAAGTAAGTTTGTAGACATATAAAAGTGATAGTAGATACACACACAGATCTTTTGGGAACTTGCTCATTGGTCAGACCAATTTTGAAAGAGAAGATTAATAAAAAGTAACTCCAACGAAGCTATCAATAAACCTGAAAGATTTTTTAGCAAGTACTCAGACTGTCATGGCACAGTCACATTAAATATTAGGAAGAAACTGATTTTGAGGTGCAGAGATGTTGAGAAGCTCTGAGAAGGTACAAATGTTATTCTCCTCTGGGTTGCAAATTTGTTCCTTCCCTTCTTACTCACATGAAGGTTTGTTCCTTCATTCCCAAGCCAATCCTTGCAGGAGGCCTCAGCACTCTGCATTGCCTTGATGTTGGCCAGCACAGGTGAGGATACCACTTTCCTTCCTGAAAATGAGATGGCTTTACACACACTCATCTACGTGCACACTCTCACGTGTACTTGTATACAGACATGTTCACACGCAAACATGCACAAACACATCAAATTTTGAAAGCAGTAATGTGAAAGAAATTTGGTTTCCATTTAAGTTCAAATCCAAATACAAGGCCGGGGATGTAGCTCAGTGGCGTAAATGCACGCTTGGCAAGTTCGAGGTTGAGTTTGATCTCTGGTACCCCCACCCCAAAACCCAACAAAACAAAACAAAACAAAACAACAACAAAAACAAAATCCAAATATATACTGTCAAACCTATTACAATAGGTGTAGAAACCTGTACCCCCACACCTGAAGGAGTTCGACTTCCAGATAGAATATTTTATGATGTAACACCTACTGTTCAGCTGGTTTCATCACCAGGTTTTGTTCTGAGGGACATAACATACCTGCATCATTGGGAGAAGGCGTGCTCTATTGAATCTAGTTAGTGATGGAAATGTGACCATGTGGTGTCTTGTTGGTGGGACTCACGGTGAATGGGAGGTGATGCCTAGGAAGCACTGACTGGCCGTATAGGGGAACTCAGAAAGGAAGTCCTGGTCAGTGCTCGCCAGCTCTGAGGTGTCTCAATTCCCGGTTGTCCGCGACACGAAGCTGCTTTTCAAGCCAAAGGAAGTGGGAGGCATATTCATTGTTGTGGACTAACTATTCTTATTTTTCTGTTGTGTCTTGTATTTTATTTATTTATTCACTTTTTTGGTATAGAGATTGAACTCACGACCTTGTGCTTGCCAGGCAGGGCCCTATCCCGCTGAGCTAAATCCCCAGCCCTTGTGTCTTGTATTTTAGTAATCAGTTTTTAGCACACGCTGAGCCCTATTCATGGTCCTGGGCAGTACATATGCAAATATCTTCAGGTCGCAACCCATCATCTCTTTTTTCAGCACCAAGAACATATCAGTTGGAGATAATTTATATTTTCAATTTGGTTTCTTAAAATCTGTTTTCCCTTGAGTTTTTTCTTGGGTTTAATGCCTTCACCATTTTCCACGGACCCTCTAAGATTTTTTTCTTCAGACTAGGAAGAGCAAGTGAGATGCTTCTGAAAGGTGACCTGAGAATGAGCATGGCCTCACACATGCAATCATCCATGTGCATAGGACACACCACCCAGAGTAAACACCAATGTGTCAAACTGGTTACTTGCATGAAGAGACCCAAACAGACTTTATGTGTTTGCAGATGAAACCAGGGGGTAAGGAGAGCAGCAGACCATCAGTGCCAGGTCCACCTGCAGATACCGATACTGCTTGGTTTGAATATTAAGTGGCTAGGAGGAAGAGGACAACTTCCTGTGCATCTGATTCCTGCAGGAACTTTGCTCCAACACTTGATTGGCACTGCAGCATCCCAAGAGGCTCTGATGCAGGTTGTGCCTCCTGTTTCCTGGGGGCCTGCCTAGTTCTGCCAAGTGGAAGGGAAGCAGCCTGAGATCAATTACTTCATGTAGCCACAGAGATTTCAAAAATGGAGTTATGAACATCCATTATAAATGTCCAAAATGGGGTCAAGAGTAGCCGTCTCATAAACGTTTGTGGAGGAATAAATGAAGCCATGGATAAAAATGGATTATATAGTGCCCAGTGTTCAGGATGGTGCAATAGATGCTAACTCTAGTAATAATTGTTATTCTATTGTAACAGAGGTCCAGCAGACCATCCAAAGAGGAAAGATTGGAGAAGGGTCTGGCTGATGTGTGCAAGCCCTTTCTACCTTGATGTCAGTGTGTCTATGAAATAGTTATTAGTCCTGCTCTTCTACTCATCTGTAGGTTTATTATTGCGAGTTTAATGCTTCGTGGTTGAGCACAGGCTGAAAGAAACTCAATCTCTGGCCTTCAGAAACGTCCAGTTTCATGTCAGCAGTTTTAGAAACACGTTAGTCAATTGATTTCATTTATAATGCCCCATCTTCCTACATGCATGACAGGCTAAGAGGTAGAAGATTAAATTATTTTCCGCTACCCTTTTTTGGCTTCTTTTCTCCTTCCAGTAATCTGGTGAGTGGCTATGAAGGTTAAAATTGCATTCTTAATGTTTGTGTTTCCCATTGTCACACTGCCGGTTTGCATGTGAGTGCTTTATTGAGGTCAGGGTGTCAGCCACCTTGGCCACCCCTTCTGTCCATTCATTTACAAGGAAAGCCACAAGAAGACCAGGAATATACCTGTAAATGTTTCTAACCCCAAACCTAGATCACTAGGGCACACTGTTGTAAAACTGTGTGCTCAGATTTTTGCCTTGCATTTGAAACCTGTCAACCCAAGCTGGACACCGAATGCTCTATTTCCAAGTATGCTAATGCGGGGCTGAGAAAGGAGGCTGGACGATGGAGAAATTATGTACAGGGAAATCACCTTTAGGCCAGTGTGAACATAGAATAGGTTTCCTTAGGAAATGCTCCTTATTAACAACAGTAACAATTGCCATTTTCTGAGTGCAGCTCTGTGTCAAATGATTACATTTTTCATTTTTGTAAATTTTTCACAATTTAGAGAGATGGTATTATTATGTTTCATAATTAATAGAGTGTTGTCCAAAAGTTAAATGGTTTCCCTGAAATCAAACAGCAAGTGAATGGCAGGTAAAGGATAGTTGGCATATTCTATCATTTTTCAGTAATTCAACCATGCTTTTTGAAGGAGGAATAAAACAAGAGAACAGGCTCATGTCTGTGATTTTCAGTCTGATCTCTTAATCATTCTTGCTAATTTGTTAAATATGACAACCACTTTGAAGAAATGATGGCCAATATATTTTATCAAAAGAAACCTAGGTAGCATAGTGAATCTAAATATCTACAGCATTTTAAGTAGTTTATATCTGTCTCTTGCAATTACAGGAAGTAACAAAATTCAGACAAAACATACATTGATTTTGTAAAGTCTCCAGATTGCTCTGTTATCCTGTTACCAAAATGGTTTCATTGTGTCATTCCCAATGAAAGTTGACAAGTATGACATTATTTTGCCACTGAGTCCTTGATGGCTATGGCTAACTAATGATAATACCTTTATTTTCTTCTTGGTCAACATTTTTTTCCAGGATTCATTTGTCACATAGGAATGAAAAAAGAGTGCTTTCAAACTGCTCATTACCTGGTGCTTTTATGGGGACATCACTGTTTGAAGGGAGGTCCTGAAAGACCATGCAAGAGGACACAGGAACCATCAGTGCCTTGGGGAGTGAGGAGCTGCCAAAACTCTAGGCCTGCAAGACTCATTGGTTGGAGGACAGAAATATGAGGACATCTACACAGCACCAATGTGGACAGAAAGCAAAAGGGGAGGTGGCGGTTTTTCCTTTGCAAATGTCTCAAGGAACTGACAAGGCCCTTCACATAGTCCTTCCTTCCTTCCTTCCTTCCTTCCTTCCTTCCTTCCTTCCTGTCTCTGTCTCTGTCTCTGTCTCTGTCTCTGTCTCTCTCTCTCTCTCTTTCTTTCTTTCTTTCTTTCTTTCTTTCTTTCTTTCTTTCTTTCTTTCTTTCTTTCTTAATTCATTGCTTTCTGACTTGCAAATTGGGCACTTGTTACCACTTCTTGGAGCTGCCCTTGAATGCTGGCAAATACCATGTGCACAAAAAGTTGTGCTCTGGTCTCATTCAGACAAACCCGTTTGTCCTGATACACAGACATGCCTAGAGCATGCCTTTCTGTTATCTATTAGATAGAATGGCTAGCTTTAGGGGCTGGTGAGGATGTGGGTGAATATGCAACCCTGCAGACTAACATTTTTGCCTGTTAAAAACGTAAAGGTAATAAATACTGCGGCTGAGTATATTGGAAGACTCTAAACCCATATTTCTGAGGGAAATGCTTGCTTTATTGAACTAGACAAGATAAGAGGTAGTAATGTCTGTTATTTAAAAAATTTCCTTTTGTAGTTGATTAATTCCTCTCCATTGAAAAGCCTATAATATCCCTACATAGCTATTTCCACTAAAAAATGGGTTTTGCACAATGAAATTTCAAAACACATACAAAGAAAAAAAAGTTTAAATAATTTTTTAAGAAGCAGAAATTCCTATAGCATAAATATTTTATCCTGCAAGAATTTCAATAGAAAATCTCCTTTGCCTGAGTATATGTGTTAAAACTGTGAAACTTAAATATTACTGAATATTTTGGGCAGAGTCTAGATAAAATCATAGCATAAAATAATGCACTGATTTTTGTATTAGTAACACAAGCTTTATAGCTCTGTTTCTGAATTTCACTGTAAGTCCTAACTCGGGACCTAAGGCTTTTCCTCTTACTAACACAGAGCCTTTCATAGCTTCTCAAACAAAGCACTATCCATTCCAGCAAAGCTCCAGGTTGGCCCACAACCTCCTTTTTTCTCTGCTGGGCATTAGATAGGGGTCTTTCATAATCAATAAAGGTCTGCAGTAATTCAAATTGCATTCCCTAATTATTAGATCAATTATATCCAATTTGTGTGATGAAAGCCCATGTTGCAAGAGAAATGACTATGTTCTAAGGCATCAGGCTGACAACTTAACGTTTTAACATTCTTAACATTTTAAACCTCACCCCAGAAATCTTGCTAATAAATTTTAACTGTTGTCTTTTGATACATCGGTAAATCTAGGAAAATCATATGACCTTACATCAAAAATGAAGTGCCCATTTACAACAGCAATGTAGAGTTTAAATCACTTTGGTCTATTTCTATTGGAATTTAAAGTAGCCTGTTCAGAGCATGCTTACCAAGCATATGGGTTGATGCTTTTGGAGGTCTTTATTATACACACATCCATTCCTGGGGGAAGGATTCATCGACAAGCTTTGATTTATTTGTTAGGCATTGTTTGTTTCCGTAAACAGTAGAAGCCATTCTCTCCATTCTTGTTACTTTTCCCAGTTTACTTTTTCTTAGGGCCTCAATTTCAGAGATTCATGGTTTTCTTCAGTGTCTAAGCTCTGAGAAGCCTGCAGTTGTCTGTGTATGACACTCTTCTGCAAGACTCATCACCATTGCACCCCAATTAAAAAAAATCTGTCCCATCCTTGAAACCTCAACATTTTAGTTTCAAGAATGGGAGCAGCAAAAAAGATGTTAAGCAACCAAGATGATATGAACTGATCATTTTTTACAACCATATCATTAATAATTTTTATGTGAAAACTTACAAAAATTATTATGGCACCTGATTAAGCTATTTAAAAGAGAGTGTTTGAGTCTCTTGGGGAACATGATGTATTATTTAAAACAATAATCTCTAGAGTTTGTTAAAAATTCAGTGCCAATTCAATGCAATGAAGATTTATTGAGCATCTCTTTGGTAGCTGCAGGGAAGGTGCGAAGAGGGGTGTTGGAGGGGAGGAGAGGGGGACAGAGAGAGACAGAGAGACAGAGAGACAGAGAGAGAATAGTGTCTGCCCTGAAGAAATGTGCACGAAAACATAAAAAGCATAGACAGCAATGCAAGGGGAATCGTTCCATTACCATTTTACTGCTGCGTGTCAGGACCTGTGACTTCACTACACTGAGATTCGGGAAGGAAAATTAGCCCCATTTCACAGGGAGGAAATTGAGAGCTACAGTAAACAGTCTGCCAGAGATCTGGTGAATAGCGGAGCCATCCCTGTGCATCTGGAGGAAATCGAGCTGAGGGAGAGAGGCAAAGATGGATTTCAGCATGAGCTTTGTTCCACACTGGCTGTTAGGCTGCCAGGTAGCATTTTCTGCAGTGGTAAATACCGAAGGAAGGCAAAGTAGTCATTTTATTAGGCCATAATTTCTCCACATCTATATACTTACCAAAGCTATTAAGTAGTATTTATTCATTTCCTTATTAGGAATCAATTTTCCGTGATGCTTATTGGCCGAGTTAAGTTATTGGGGAAGCTAAGGTTTGAAATTCATAGCTTTTGTTCTTGAATCATAATGAAGTCGCTGTGTTCTCTGCAGTGCATGCTGTTGGCTTCAGGAGTGAGAGGTTCACTGTGAGGGAGAAAGGAAGCAGACTGCTCATCCGAATGAGAGACCCTAAAATCCCTGCAGTGCTGACTATTTCTTTAGGTGGCCAATTATAAACAGTAGGCAAGATTAAATGACACAGAGAAAGGGGGCATCTCCTCAATTCTTATTTTGCTACATTGAATTCACATGTGTTTAAATGTGGCTTCACCCAGCTGCCTTGTTATCACTTAGTATGTGACGTCATTACGGTTTGTATTTTCTTTTTTTTCTTCACTATGGGTGTTGAACCCTTCTCACTGAGCCACATTCCCAGCCCTTTTTTTAATTTTGATATAGGGTCATTACTTTCCACTGGCATATTAATATGCCAATAACTGTGGGCTAATGCCAGAATGAAAGAATAAAACTACAGAATAAGTGAGTCTTGAGTTGGCAGTATTCAGCTTATCCAAGACCTCCTGATGCCTGAGGGAGATCTGATTAAGATGAGACATACAAGAGAAGATTGAAAATCATCACATGGTTCTCTTACATGGGAAACCCAAAATCTAAATAATTTAAAGAGCAAAATAAAATGGAAGATAGTAGGAAACAGAGAGATAGGCTTTTTGAAGATGGTGACAGGGACTTGGGGAAGGAGGAGAGGGAAGAGGAAAAAGTGGATCAAAAATAATCAGGAAAATATATACACATGTATATGTATACGTGTCCCAGAATGAGTGTAAGTATTATGTATTACAAACACATACTAATAAAAAACATGAAGTGTTATAATTCATCAATTCTCACATGTATCTGCATCTTGGAATCACTCTTTTCTGAAATGCTCTGAAAAACCACCTGGTTTAAGCAACCAGCTCACCTCCCTGGTAAGTGGCTGTGGTGTGGCAGGCTGCAGCCACCCCAGGGGCAGAATCACCAGTGTTTCCTGAGATCTGCACCATGTTGGAACACAGGGTGCTGGGAAGCCAAGCAACCAGCCTGTTTCCCTGCTACTCAATAATGAGCCTACCGGTGCATGGGCTGAGAGTCAAACATCCCTTTTCCCCTCCCCCCCATTAGCAAATGGGAATGTGAGATATGAGCATCTTTTGGGAGGTTGACCATATGCAATATGGCAAATAAGGGGGATTTCTTTCTACAATCTCTTTGAAGGCAAATATTTTTACTACTGTTTTGCTTTGTTCTGATTAATGCTACTACTCTATTCAATATTCTGTTTTGATAAGTTCTATAATGTTCTTACTTCATTTTATTTTGCTATACGTTATTGAAAGAACAACTATTGTGAAGATAATGAGATATACTGTGATACCTATTACTGTTATCCTGGTAACCTGCTGTGAAGTTCTGTACCAATTTCAATACACTGTCTCAACTGGCTTTGTTCTGTCTTGTTCTGTTGTATTTTACTACCTTCAAAATAATAAAAAAAATCATCTTGTTCTCCAGTCCTCTGATAAAATGCTTTAACCTCAGATGATCCAATACACAGCACAAGGTAAGAATGGTCCTAAAACCAGGGACTCCACTTGAAGAGCTCATAATTATCATGTCTTTGATTTAAAAAGTTTTCAGTCTTATTCTTTGAAAACATAATGGTTATATTTGTAAAATGTTTTTGTTCATAAAGATTGCCCAGCAGTTATGTACACTAGTCTTTATACAGCCAATGTTAGAACAGTTAGGTATTTAAAAAATGGCAGAAACAAATGAAAGAAAATTACTAAAAACTGAAATCTCTTTATATTATGCATGTAAGAACAACTTAGAAAAGGTGAGTAGACAGTATCTGATTGACTTCTTTTTCTACTCTAGGTGTCCTAAGACTTATCTTGGCAAGTGTCCCCCGCTGTGTGACATGGACCTCCTTATTTTTCCTTGTGGTCTTTCTGTTTGTAGCATGCCAATAGTGATGCAGTCAGTACCTGTGTGTGAAGCAGGTATCCTTCCACTGGGCACCCAACCCTTCTCCACTGCGTGGCTGGGACCCGTGTGGCTCTGGATCTGAGGACACTCACCTGGGTTTCTGACTCTGTGAGCAGGCTGACATACTGAGCCGTCAAGCATGGTTGATTTGTACTGAGTACCTCTGCTAAGCCGGAGGGTGTTTCCTGGACTTCCCTGGCTGCGTAGCTCCAGGGAGAAGGGCCCCAACGCATCTAGCTATCCTTCTGCCCACCTGTCTGCCAGCATTATTGCGGAAGCCACCAGGCAACAATGCCTCACCCCCAAAGGCTTTTCTGATCACTGGCTGAGGCTCCTACATGACTGGAGAAAAGGAAGCCAGTGTCCACTATAGATCTCCTCCCACTGAAGTCAGGCAAGGAATGTAGAGACTCATCAAGACCTAGCATACCATTGTAGGTTCCATCTCCTCCTTATGGGATCTGGCTTGTCTTCCTCTCCTTGGTTTTGGCCAACTTTCCTAAGACTTCAGGCTCAGCATAAGACACAAGCTACACACACAGGGTACGTGGCCCTCACAGTTTTATACTCATGCCCCTATGACACCTCCTTTGTCCTCTGTGCTCCTCAGTCCTTCGGACTGTGATGGACAAGGTCCTGCTTATTTCCCTGCACATACGCACAGGATGGATGCACTGTCTTTCCAAGGTGTCACACAGTACCCCTTGCAGAAATCTAGCATCATATCTGTCTTAATGGGTCTACTTGGCTGTGAGTAAGACCACAGATTGTCTGTTATTTGATTGCTTTTATTTGTTGTTGCTTTTCACAGAAGGTGTCCTTTTATCCTTGGTATTTAGAAGCTGAAAACTGATAAATGACTGTCAAATGAATATGTTTGCTTTGTAAGACCCAGATTTACTATGGTGAATCTAACATTGTGATATTACATTTTTCAAACAGTATTTTGCTTTTAGCTGCTTTGTCTGCATTCTACTGAGAGATTTGGGAGAAGACAGAGAAGCTCTATGTAACTTTTCTATTGAGATCTTTCCATTTGACCTTGGTAGTCTCCTTGGAGGAGAGACAGAGTCCTTTAACATCTGTAACTCTTTGTTCCTGTTCCCAGGCCATATTTGCCTTCACTCAAGTTGTGCTGAGTGAATTAATGGCAAAGTCACAGGACAGGGAAAAGCACGTGAGTCCCTATGACAGTCACTGGGATCCATAGCACTTTGGGGCAAGCTGACATTTTTAAATACCTCTCAAATGCTCATTAGCTCCTTTGATCACGGTTGCCATTCTCCCCTGACCTCAAAAATTACTTCTCTTTCCACTCCCTAAATGAATGAGAGGAAGAAACTCAAATGAGCACACTGCAAGATTCCTCTCTTGCATCAGCGGGCGACCCCTTCAGAAGCAGGCACAAGGACCCAGCCCTCCCCCCGGCCCATGACAGCTTTTGACCACTTCCTTCCTCTCGGCAGGGCTACACTTCAGTTCTGTCGTGTCTGTTCTGTTTCAGAGGATGTTTAGTACGTGGGCACTTGAAGGGAGCTCTTTGAAGTGGAAGCACCATATAAATCTAAGAAAAGAAATATAAAACGTAGCTCCAATCACACTCAGCCATCCTCCCTCACTAGTAAAAGAAACCAAATCTGGCAGTCATTTTTCTTCTTTGATTGTTTTCCAACAATGGCTTCCTCCCTTTTGTCTTGCACTAAACTCCATTCAGATAACTTGGCAAAAATGTATACTGGAAATACAGTAACGAAGATCCTGCATTCTAATGAGTTGTGGCTTTTTAGAAGTCTTATTGCAGAAGTAGAAATACCATAGAAAGCAAGGGAGTGCAGTCCAGTGTACCAGTGTAGGAAAGGACGAAGGGGTCATGATGTGGAGACTTATCAGGTGCCCCCTAACAGAGGACCCGTGATGCCAAAAAGCAAGGGTGTGGTGTGGAGAAGCTGTGACCTGTGCATAGGTGAAGCAGGGGCCAGAAAAACAGTGCTGGAGCCTGTGTCCTGGAAGCAGCCGGGAACCTGTGCCTGGATGTGCTGAGCTCACAGAGAAGCCAAGGTGAGCATGAACCCTTCCAGTCCCCCGTGTACCCCAGAAGCACTGCAAGTGCTCAAGGAGCATTAGGCAAGGTAGCACCAAACTGCTTCCTATCATAACTCTTCCAAAGTCCCCTCCAAATATTTATTTCAGAATTTAAATTCTTCAAGTTTGGTCAGGGCTAACATTTGAGTTTGGTCAAATAACACTGAAGTATTTTCTAAGCACTAAGAATGTTGTCTCATTTAATATTTGCAACAATCATGTAATATGGGCACCAACCACAATCTTATATAGAGGAAAACACACTCAAGAGACTTGGGCCATACAGTTAAACCCCATGTCTCTGGTTCTAAGGCTAAAGAGCTTGAGTTGTTCCTGAAAGAAAGCTGGCTTCCTGCACGATTTCCTTACTTAATAAATATTTCTCCATCCATTCACAGATGCCTGAAATTTCTTTTTCTGACTATAGATATTCCATTCCATAGAAATCAAAGATAAAAATTAAAATACTGCTTAAATCAGTAAACAAAAATGAAATTTATCTCAGCAGAAAGTATCAGTGTTACTAGACATACTGAATCAAGCAATATGAGACACTAATTTCCACTTTGTGTGGGGGTGCTGTACAGGACAGGGAGCCCAAATGCAGGAGGAACACCCGCAAAGCTGCCACACTCTGCACCTACGTCACAGTCAGATGATTCCCTGCCCGCCGCTGTAAAGAATTGTACATAATACCATCTACGTGCATGACTATTATTTCAATAAATGACAGATTTGACCTTCATGAAGGTGAAGACTATGCTAACTTTTCCTATCTGTTCTTGTCACCACAGACTCTGACCAGGTAGTTGCCTTGGGCAGATGATGTAATATTTTTCACCTTTACTTTCTGGGCAATTTAAAATGCTTCAAAGTTGGATTTGTACTGTTTGACTTTTCTGTTACTGGCACAAAATATTTGGCGCCCACAATTTCAAGGAAGACACATCAGTTTTAGTTCACAGTTTCAGTGGTTTCGTTTCCTGGTCTGCTGACTCCAAAGCAGAAAACACGGTGGGAAGGTGCAGCCCAGGAAAACGGCTCAACTCATGGCTTCCAGGAAGCAAAGACAGGAGAGAGCCCAGGATCTCCCGCTGAGCCAGCGGCTCCAAGGCAGGAAAGGCACGGTGGGGGGCCTGCTGCAGAGGAAAGCTGCTCACGTCCCAGTAGCCAGAAAACAGAGAGGACGACCCTCGAGGGAGACGCACCCTTGCAGGTCACGCCCCAGCCCATCATCTCTTCTGACCAGCTTCTGCCTGCTAACAGCAAGCCAGTTATAGCACCCCAAAACCTAGTCATCTTGCAAAAACCACTCCTCTGAGCACACAAGGACTGTGGAGAACACTGCAGATCTCAACCCTAACACCCTCCGTGAGGTTAGTGCCTTCAACGCAATCACCTGTCCAGAAGTCTTAGTCCATTAAAACTGACACTCAAGATTAACAGGCACCGGCCCTAATCTCCTAGCAGGCCTGTGCAGACAGATGTAGAATGTAGAGGGCTGACCTAAGACTCAGAGCAGAAGAATCTTCTCCTGCTGGGGAGCCTGGTGAGTCATCACTGGATCCCAGGGTTGCTGTGCGGGAGGCCAGCTGGTTGCAAGATTCACCTCACCCAAAACCTGAGAAGGTCAGGCATAAGAATCTAACTCAGGTCATCAAGTGCAAGGGCAGAAGAGTGTCTGAAACATGGATTTTCCTACTTTCTGTCCATCTGTTTTTGAGCTTGAAATCCGGGGTGGGATTTCTCTAAAAAAGTACAGGTTTAACTAGTAGTGACCAGTTTACAAGCTTGTACCTGACTGAAGGATGATGAGGATGAAAATCAGAGACACAGAACTGAGGAACGGATAAAAGGGATGATGTTTTTATACAATGGAGTACTACTCAGCTATAAAGAAGGATAGACTTTAACACTTACCAGGAAATGAATGCAACTTGAGACCATGCTTGTAAGTAAAATAAATTATATACATATGGGTAAACATCATATTGTCTCCCTAGTATAAGAAGTAAGTAGGATCCAGAATGTACAATAGATATTGTGAAGTGGAAATAAGTGGAGAGATAACCTGGGATGGGGGAAAGGAGAAAAGAAGGAAGAGAAAAGGAAACACACACACACACACACACACACACACACACACACACACACACGCTAACAGTTAAGATCGTCATTGATGTTGGTTCATTGAAAACAAAGGTATGTGTCTATATTGTTTGGTCAGGTTTTTATTCCTACAGTTGTAATAGGAGTAACTACTTTGAATATAACAATAAACAATGTATTAACCATTGTTACTGCTCTACCATGTAACTTTGAAATTCTGTACCAGTGTTTTCATTTTTTTTCTTTAAAATAAAAATAAAAAAGAATTAGGTTAAAATGTAGGCACCAAGAGGCTCTTGTCTCCTTTCATGAAGGGTCCTGAGTGGCTGGTGCCTCCTGCTTTTATTCACTTTTCATTCATTATTTGCATTGAGGGCACTAAGCTCACAAAGGGTGCAATGACAGGGGTACAAACACTTAGTAATGTAGAATCCATCTGTCTTCTGCCATCCGTGCTCCATGTCCGGTAAATAGCAGATCCGAGTGTGTCAACAAAGTCTGGTTCTAGGGAAAGAGGCACGCTGCTTTTCTCCTTGGTGCTCACAGAGCAGGCCAATTAGGCTTCAGTTTTCCTATCTGGTCTCCCAGTAATTTATCTTGAAACAATTCATGCCCAAGAATGTGCAGGAATGTGAAGATTTACCTGAAGAAAATAGTTACTTCAAGTCATGGGGAGGCCTGGGAAGCCCTATTCTTGTGGTCATTGAAGTCCCGGGAAAGCATTCCCATGGTTTCTTTGGGGCTGCATGAGCTCAGCCAGCATTAGCTGAGGAGTGTCACTCTGTGTCATGGTGGAATCTCTGGTGCCTGGTGGGAGATGGGTTAACAGTCCCTACTGACAGTCACAGCAAGACACCTCCAAAAGTCCCCCAGCAGCAGAGTCCTGAGGGTGGATGGATCATGAAAAATTTCGTTTTTGAGTATAACTAGCGGTGCTTCCAGAGAGGAACAGTGAGAAGCTTTACGGGGTCTGCGCACTTATTCCTACCAGGCTCTTCTTGCGACAATGTGGCCAGTGAAGTGGGAGAGAAGGTGAAGTGAGAAACAGCCAAGACATCCTTTCATCTCTGGAGCTGCGTGCCTCTGGAAGGCACGGGCATTTTGGGAAGTGGTCTTCCTAGTTCCTGTGCTGGGGCTTTGAGTCAATAATCTTCAAACACAGTGGAACACTAGCAACCAAGGTGAGTGTGAAGGTGTGCTTTCTCGCCAGCTGTCTTGATGGGAAACTGGAAAGGAACACTGCCTGCAGGTGTGTGTGTGGGGCCCACGTAGACACAGCTCAATTCAGGAATTTGAGTAGCGGTTATCTTTAATTTGGTTGTTTGGAGTGTATTGAAGCATTTGATATTAGTCAATCTATTTCCTGTGGGGGAGTGATCATGTGCTTTACAATATCTTGATATAAACAAAGTTGAAGATGTTGACAAAATATGCCAGGTTGCTTATCCATTGTGGAGTTCCAAGGAGTACCAACCCCTGCAAGGTACTCAGTGAACGTGGGGCTCTCAAAGGCACATTTGTACAGCAAAGCTAACATTGTTCATGTTCTTAAGCTGCCTGAGAAACATCACTAAATCTCTGGAGGCTTTGTTGGTGTGCAGAGTGGAGCCAAATATCGACGCCCCAAGGTTCTTTGAGAGCAGAGAGTGCTGAGCACAGAAAGGCAGTGTGGCTGGACACTGCTTTGTGTCTGAGCTATGGCTCAGAAGAGCTTATTTGCATCATTTGGGGTCAGAGTCCTAGGCTGTCTTGTCAGGAGAAGAAACTGTCAGCACATTTTCCCAAGATATTTCAAGAGGAACTTCAGCATCATCTTTCTCAAGAATTCCAAAGTGTGACGCATTTGTGCCATCACAGGAGGCCAAAGGGAGTCCATTCTCAAGGGACAGGCAGGTAAAGAGAGGCGATGAGGTACTGATGCCTGGAAGGGTGTGGATGGAGAAACATTGGTAGACATTGCATCTCTCTCTCTGAGTTCTGAAAGTCACTGTCTACATTTCCCTTCTGCTGACTCTCCCTTGCACACCCTGCCCTGAGAAATAGGGAGCTATGAAAGCTAAGTCAAGGATGCCTGTTCCTGAGGCCACAGGGTCTGGGCTATACAAAATCTAGAAACTACATGTGGACCAGACATGGCACTGGTTTTTAGAACACACCAACAGTGCTTGAAGATCAATAATGCCTATAAAACTATGATACTGGGCAAAGTACATACCTCCCCAAGGCTAGAGAAGGAAGAGAGATTTACTGAGTAAAGAAATGTGTACATTTGTGCAATAGGGTAACACCGCCTTCCACACAGACCTGATGGGAAGGGTAAAGCAAGAAATACATGTGAAGGTAATTGGCGTGTGGTGCATATAGTCAATACCTACTTAATGTTCGTGGTCAGTAAGTCCCTAATGTCTTTGGGCACAAAGTATCATTTCTAGGGTTTTATTTTTGGAGTTTTCTGGTGCTGTTCTCTGGCAGAATTTGCAGATTCAGCTGCGAATATGTATCTATGACTTGGCCATGCTGTGTCCATTTATTGATGTCCTAACCAATGCTCAATGGCAGATTAGCTTAGTGATGCTTCTAAACTGTCATATGAGGTCTGAGCAGTCTGTCTTATTGTTTGAAATGGTCAGAATATTAATCCAGTGCAAAATCTCTGTGCCAATCAAGATGCCAACCATTTGGCTAAATGTCATCCATACTCCTTCAGTTCTATAAGTGTGGTCCTACTATAATGGCCTGTGTTGATGTAATAGTGTCACTCTTCCAATATGTATGTGTGTATATATATGTATGGAATCATTGATCCTCAGAAAGGTAGCCTGTAATTATACCATGTGAGACATGTTTACCAAAGAGAAAAATGTGGTGTGAAATTCTGATTTTCACATGCTTCTACTATAAACTCTTACTTAATTTTGAATTTATTTTTGCAATGGAATTCAGTCATTTTACATGGCCTCCACTCTGACCTGGCTCAATACACTGCCAGGACTACTTCTCTGTAAGAGGGACACTGCTCTCCAGCATTATGACACTGAGTGTGCTACTGAGCCTTTAGGGGCCTGTGGAAGGGCAACGTCTGGTGTTCCCATGTCAGTACCAGAGTCCACACATGGATATGTAGAAGGGATGGGATTTGAGTTTACGAACAGATACACGACCAGTGAAATTCAATTGAAAAGCAAGAAACATATAAAAATCTACAAGATTTGCAAATTTTAAGATGAATGTCATTATGGTTAATGAGAAGGATGCTTATAATTGTTTTGGGGAATATATATATATATATATATATATATATATGTTTATACTATATAGTGAAGAGGTTTATACTATATACTGAAGACAGAGAGTTCGTGAAAAGACAAAGGCTGGGGGTAGCATTATTTACATAATGTGATCAAATATAAAGTGAAATTTTAAATTAAATGTATTTGTTACAGTAAAAACCACATTTCTGTTAATCTCTTTAAAATATTCCCGTCCCTCAGCACACTGGTCTCATCATGCTCATCATTCCCATCCCTTTCAGAAGCAGTTCTGGAATTCTCTCCCGTGAGGGTCTTCGCGAGGTATGATAAAGAATGTGGTGAGTTCTGCTGCTAAGCAACATCCAACAGAAATGCAGCCTATGGCTTGTCATCCTCCACCTTACTCACGGGGTCCGACCCTGTGAGACCTCCAGCTCTTCCCCAAAGACAAAGTGAGGATGAAAAGTAAGTGTTTTGAGTTAATTCAGGATGCCAAAGCAGCCATGACAATCCAATTAAAGGCAGTTTTGAAAGAAGACTTGCAGAACTGCTTCAGAAAGAGGGAAGAACAGAGGAGGAGTGTTCTGAGAGCGATTAATGGCAATGCATCTTCTATTGTGATATGTTTCTCAATGTAAACGTTCACTGCACTTTTTACCTCAGCTCAAGGGCTTTGAAGAAAATGCGCATTAGTTAGCTGGGCTCCTTCCTTCCAGTCCTCTGCAGGGACCATTAAGCACTCATCCTTGGAGAGGCCGATTGCTTTCCAGAGAAGCACTCTGCAGAGCGCTCTCACAGCAGTGCCCTTCCTCACCGGGCAGCGGCACCATAACTAGAAGCTTCGCAGGATTGGCCTGCTCCTTTTGCTTACTTGCAGGGAGGTCAAGAAGATGTGAAAATGTCACAGATCCTTTGTCTCCCTTTAATTTCACAATGAAGCTCTTTCCATTTGTGAGCAAGATCTTGCTGTTGAAGCTCACCTTACTTGAAGTGAAAATGCTCTTTTATTTTGACATACCTGATAATTCCAGTCTTTCTTATGGCACCTCTCAGTTTGTGAATAGACCTTTGCCGTAACTGCTAGAGAGCATCATCTTACCCTGGTACATGATGCTGAAGTGGGATTCTTTAACTCAGTCTCACACTTACCTGGAAGGGGGAGTCTTAGAACCCAAGGCCGAACCCAGAAAACTACCACTGGATGCTCAGTGGTGTATAAGAACTGTAATCCCATGAGGAAATAAACCCAGTAAACTGTCTCCCTTATTGAGGGAGACAGTGAAATCGAAATGTAATGAATTAAATTTCTTATTATAGAGAAGAATTTATATTATATGCATTGCATATGCACATAAGGGACTGAATTCTAAACACCTGCCAGTTGCTATGATAGAGACATTGATCAATCAGAGCTGCTTCTGGCTTGTTCCATGGTATGATCACACTCGGGTTTGGGGACTAAATATTCCCCATGAGGACACATGACTAAGATATCATCAGCTTATGCCAAAGTACTTTGGAATACAAAACAAGAAATGTCTAATTACAATTTCCACACAACATCTGAAAACTCCATTTTATTCAATAAATAACAGTCTTTCAGAATCAGATTGTTTAAGATGTAAACCTGTTATTTTTTTTAAAAAAAATAGATGTTCTTTAGATAAGTTTAACAAAATGTACAGAATTATAAAAATTGACCATATATTAATCCTTATGGCCAACATAGAGCGGCAGATTATTGGAAATCAGTATTTGTTGGCCTAGGACTCCAATCACAAAGTATCACTTAGAACACAGTGTTTGATGTGCAGCTTTCAAATGGAAGAAGTCTGGAGTGTCAGATTTCTTTGGATCGTTCTAGTTTTCTCATAATACTTACACCAAACCCGATATGATTCTACATGCTCAGCTAAAACTAATCAGAAGATGATGTATTAAGTTTTAAAAATATTTGTAGGTTGCTGTGACATTTAGCTACAGTGCTTCCTATACCTGGTGTTTGCTATTAAGAAAAACTGTAGATATTGCTCCTTGAAGGAACTTCTGTAGGAGGCCCCCCCCCCAAAAGGTGTAATTATTTATTTTCATTTTTCTTCAAGAAAATTCAATCTCTCTTCTGTACTTGAAAACTCCAGGAGCAAGTCTTAATGTTTGTTTTGGGTGTGAAGTGATCTTTGAAATAAAGTGCATCTGAGTTGTGAGCCTGGCCTGAGGGGAGCATGATGCTGGGTACCTGTGTGCCAGAGATGCTTTCTGGGGTGTCCTGTGGAACCTGCTCTATCCTTACAGAAAAGGCAAGTAACCAAGGAAGAATGATGAGTGATTTTCATGCAAAGAACAATGTATCAAGAATATCTAAATGAGTTTAACAATTACAAGAAATAGTCTCCGTCACATCAATTTAAGACATGTTCGCAAGCGGGAAATGATTTTCCATTTATATATGTCATTTCTAATATTTCTCCAGCAGTTTAGACAAAGAGAAAAAAGGGAAATCTTTGGGATTTCTGTTAAATTGATCTATAACAATTTTTTGTGGCTTTTTGTGTTTAAGTAGTTGGTAAGGGTCAAATAAAGGTCAGGAAGTGAACTCGAGTGGTAGCCCAGGCTTTTCTGTGACTGTAAGTAGTGAATGAATACATAAATTCATAAAATTTAGAAGTCAATACAGTGCAATATAGCATCTAATGACAAATTAATTGTGATGAGAAGTGATCATTTTTGGTGAACTCATTTTATGGTAGAAGCAGAGGTTGAAGCGAATGAACTATGGCAGGGTGGGAATAGCGCCCATGCCGGGCACTTCACTCAGATCTGTGATGGGCAGACACGGAGTCCTGTAGATCAACAAGTCACCACAAAGTGACGACTGGTGTAGGACTTGGGTATTGTGGCCTATTTTTAATTTCTGGCTTACTCCTTCACTCCACAGTATGAAAGAGAAATTGATGTTGGTTTTCCAAAATTCAGCTTAAGACAAGAAAAAAACGTGCACTTCTGCTCATTTTCTGTAAGAGGGTGGTGGCAGCACCCTCTTACAGAAACCTTCTGTTGGAGGGAGGGGAAGAGATTGACCTCAGAGCAGGGCAGAGTGCAAGTGTATTGGTTCCTTTAGTGATTCACTTCTCTGTTTCTTAAACTTTGTCTTCTGTGGGCCAGGCATGGAGGAAAACAGTGTAAGATGCATCTTCTGTCCTCCCAGGGCTCTTGAGGCTGAGACCAAGAGGCAGAAACACCTAAAACTGAAAGGTAGCAATACATTGCAGAAGTACCTGGTGACCATCTTTCATGCATCCAGTCTCACCTAGAGCTCAAGATGTGTCCAGAAACAGGGACGGTTAAGTTCTAGTGGATGGAGACAGCGATAGGTGCTAAATGCCAAAAATAAAGATGCTGTGGAGTGTGCTAGAAGCTATTAAGCAGGGTAAGGTATGAGGTACCCTCATGAATAAGGTGGTCTCCAAATGTCTCTGAGGTGGGCATAAGGTTTTAAAGAGAGGAGGGAGGTTGTCTCTGGCTGGGGACAGAGAAAGAAGCACTCTTGGTAGCAGAACAGCCAATTTGGAGGCCTTGATGGGAATGTTCCAGACATATTCAAGGAACCAGGGTGCTGTCATGCATGGAGGTCAGGGCCTGATAGGAAAGAAATAAAAGATGGTCCAGAAAGTCTCTTGGGTACCCAGTAAACAAAGCTTCTCTGGCCACCATAGATTTTTTTTTTTTTTTGAGTGAAATGGAGAACCACGGGAAGGTTTTAAGTAGAATTGAGATACCATGTGAGTGATGAGCATGCCTTCACTTACCTGCTGTGCCAGTGGGCGGGAGTGAATGCATCAGCCTAGGAGAGAAGGGATGTGAGGGGATATTTAGGTATGTTTGGAAGGTAGTTTTCCCTGATTTGCTTAGATATGTGAGAGAAGAGAGGAATGAATGATTATGGATTTTTAAATGACTGAAGTTATTTTAGCTTTGATAGGAAGGTCTATGTGCGGTAGATGCTTAATCTACAAATGGGATAGCCATTCTGATGCTTAAGGAGAGTGAGTATGAGCTGAATCTGTATTCAATTCAGGGCAGATGTCAGGGATAAACTAGGGCTAGGGTGAGGGCAAGAGATTTGGAAATCACTCACATTTATATGAAATTTAAACCCACAAGATGGGACCACATGGCCCAGGGTAGAATAGTAATTGAAATATTCCTGAACTCTGGAAAGTTCAAAATTAGTAATTCCAAGGTATACAAAGTCATTGGCAACAATGACAGTAGTGAATAGCCTGATGAGCAAGAGGGAGATTAAGATAGTAAAGGGGACTACAGATGACAGTAAGTGACTGGCTGTCCCTTTGCACTCAGTCCTGTGGGATGCAGACTGAATGTAGAACACTGGCTTTGCTAATAGGCCGCTGGGATTCTCATGAGCAGCTTTGTTGGTGTGACAAACAGAAGCTTGGTTGGAGTGGTGCCTTGGAGAAGATTGGAGAAGGAGGGGTGGAGAGGTGGACAAGCACCTCTTTCAGATGAGGAACCCAGAGTAGAAGCAACTTAGTGTCCTGTGGATGAGAGAAAGTCACACATAAAGGGTAGCCTTTGGCCAACCCAAGTACTTGAGAACAGGAACCAGAGAATTAGGTAGACACGAAGAAAGAACACACAGTGGAGGGTGAAAGGCACATGTGGAGACAACAATGTGTAGAAAGAAATGGGGCTGATGGCCTGGAGGGCATGAGAGGTAGGGAGTGGTCTAGTGTTATGGTTTGTGTCTGGATGTCCCCTCAATGCCTCATGCAGTCACGGGGGCCAGGCATCTAGAGATTGTGATTGATTCACGGTCCAGTGCTGGCATTACGTGTGAGTACAGCACTCACTTTAGAGTGGCTATGGTCTACATGCAACCCAAGGGTCAGAAAGAGTCTTCTCTTGTGTTCCTCCTTTTTTGCTGTCTTCTGCCCCCATGAACTGTTGCCCATATGCCAAGTCACCCTTCCTTGGAGCCAGCTGATGATGGACTGAAACCTCCACAAAATGTGAGCTAGATAAAGCTTTCCTTCTGCGATTTTGGGTGTTGGGTATTTTGCCTCAGAAATGAGAAAAGTAACCCAGACCCAAGCACAGGACTGCCTGGGCTTAAAAAGGAATTTAGACTTCAGTTGTCCATTCTTTTTTCTCTTGAATCGAATGCATCCAGGGCTCCCACACTGACTTCTGGACTGCAAATCTTGCAGATGATAGAATGCATCATTAGTGATGAGATTAATGAGGTAAAGCACTTGGGACACAGATCATGTAGGATGTGAATCACTCACCATGATCCTTCATTTAGTTCACAAGAGGCATAGAAACTTGTTGACTACATTTTGCAAAAATAACCTGCCACCCTGCTTTCCACAGGGGGCCTTTTTTGTACCCTCGGAGCCTCAAGAAATTCTAGGTATTTGGAGGCACAGACAATGAGGTAGTCTTGGAGTCAGAGAGAAGGCCCTGTTTCACCTCGGTGCTGTGGCAGGTGCCAGGGAAAGGATTCTGTAGGGGAGGGTTTGCATGAGGCAGACCAGAAAGCCTGCCTGGAGCATTGTCAGCACCCTGACAGGCATGCGGGCTGAGCACAATGGAGGGGAAGGAGCACTCTCAGTCACAAAGGCCTTTCATTGTGAAGAACCAAAGAACATTGCTAAGGTGGGGACCTGCACATCTTAAGTTTTCTGCTCCTGATAAGAAAATGCCTACATATTATGCCCTCGCTTTGTGCTGGCCTCCCACAGGGAAGGTGCACCAACGTTCAGATTCTCAAATTCCCCATGAAAGAAGTTATTTTTGTCAGAGAAGGAATTGTGAGCTGGCCCTTGAAGTCAAACCCCCCACTGGAGCTCCCTTTACCCTGCCCCTGCCAGCAGACGCTGCAAAGGCCAAATCGAAGCAGGGGCAGCAGATCCAAGCTCGAAAGCCTGTTTGTCTTGGAAGAAAGCAGCTCAGTGATGGTTTTCAATTTAGAAAGTTTTATTGGATGTATTTTATCCTTCTCCACTGTGTCAAAAACTTCATGTGGTATTGGTAAAACCAAAAAGTAAGCAAGAATATGAAACTTCTTGCTGAAAACAAAATGATCTTTAATTCTACAGTACTCTGGGGTTTAGAATTTCATGCTTGGTAGTTGGGTCACTTGTTTTGCTAGCTACCCTTAGCCCTAGCACTTGACTGATAATTGCTACTTTCTTTGATGCTCAGTGTGAGATTTAAAAAAGTATATGTGTTGAAATTGTTTGTGTTTCAGGAGGAATGTGTCTTCCAGACCTGGGAATTGCTTGTGGCTGATTAAGGAATAACTGATATGCCTGAATTAATCTGTGTGGTGTCTACCACGTGGCCAAGCTTTTATAAATCTTGGCAAGTCTAGTCCTCATTAGGCAGTGTGTAGCCTCTATTGGGGTGGTGGCCTCCTGTGGCCTTTGCTCTCAGCCAGCTAGTCCTGGGAGGAAGGATCATAAAACCAGGGGAATGGCAATCTGTACCTTCCTTTGGTGATTTACTTATTTGTGATTTCAGGGCTGAGCTGTGGGTGTGGTATGCAGCTCCCTGGTGCCGGTGTGACCATTTGTTGGCCTTTTTCTCTCTGCATGAGTATCTTCAGGCCCAGTTCTTGGCTCTTTCACTGGCTTGCTTTCTTTCATTTCTGCCCACCTTCTCTTCCCTGCCTGCAATGACACTGAGTCTTTTTCCCCTCTTTTGCTACTGGTCTGTCTCTTTCCTGCAGAACTCTGCCTGCTAACTTGCCTGGCTCTGCACCAACCAATTCCACATCACTGTCCCCTTGCTCAAGCTCTCCTGTTGCCTTTGCCCATTAGAGTCCTAGCCAATGGATGGTAGGATAGTCCCAGTCAGAGTTATATTCTGTATTTCCTTAGTGAGCCCCCTTGACAACTTCTAGAAGAGCCAGAGAGTAAAGTGTAAAAGGCAGCCTTGGTGTAATCTAAGAGGAGGGGTGGAAAGCATGAGGAGGAGAAAGGAACAAGCTCAAGCTAAAAGAGGCAGATTAAGGCTCCCAGATTCTCCCAAGTAAGAAAGCAGCCAGAAAACAATAATAGCTGATGTAGGTATCAGACTTTAGATAGCCTCAGCTCCGTTCAATGATGCTTGTATCACTTCAATTCACACTCAGAGAAGTGGGCTAGGCAAGTATCTTCATCATTATGGTGTCTGTAAGTCAACCACAGCAAGCCTAAGGAACTTACACATGCAATCGCACAGCTGGAATTTGCTAGTCTGGGGTTTCCATGGCTCCAGAGTATGTGTTCCAGCCCTGTCTTCCCTGTCTTCTCTCTTGAGAGAACTCAAATATGAGTATTTATGGGAAATTGACCAGTTTTTGAACATTGTATACAGATTCAAGGTAAAAGGTGAAACTAAACACAGTGGATCACATCCATATCCATGGACATAGCCCCAGGCTGTACCGTGGTCTTTGGACTTGAGGGTTGGTGCCGGGATTGTACAGAGAATGCATGTGTGTGAGGGCTTGCTCACAATGACCCTTAGGATGGTGATCAGCCTGGGTTCAGGTGTGGTGTTAGGACCTCTGCAAAGGCACAGGCTTCCCCCTTCACTGGGAAGCTATGGAATCAATATGTCCCCAAAGTGCTCCTGTGACATCCTCTCATGGGGTCTGTGGATATTTGATTCATTCCAGGAGCACTGTTAGATATTGAATTCTCCCAGCAAAGTCAAATTGCATGTGGGTATAGAAGATTCTTTCCTTTATAAAGATTTTTAAGAGATGGTTTCCTTATAACATGGGAACAGCAATGAGTGAAAAATATCTATTACCTTTATCAGCTTCCTGAGTCTCAGTAATATTAGGTTAAGTACCAGCACTGTTATTTTTAAAGCAAGGTTCAGAGGCTGGAAGGCACTTCTCAGACCTATCAGGAAGCTAAATTCAAAGAACAGTATCAGGGTGTCCTACTTCAGTTAGGCTCTTAGCCAGCTCGACTGGGGACTCCTTGGGAGGCACTGTGCTGGAGTCGTCAGGGTGGGCAGATGAGACACTGGGCACCATGGTCCTGAATATGAGGAGGAAAGAAACAAACACCCATGAAACCACTAAAGAAAAGCTGAGCCCCTTAATGACCATGAGAAAAATGAGAACTTAGAGATCTGCAAGGTCAGTATGAGCTTAACCTTTGGACAAAAGATCTAAATTGTACTGAAAGGGTGGTCTCGCCAGGAGTGGGCACCTCTGTGTGCAGTTCACATGCAGAATCTACATGCACTAACCCACACAGAATGCAATGTTTTGCATTTGTTGAACTTGAATTTCTTTTTAAAAAAATTCTTTTATTTAGAGAAAAAAAACAATAAAAGGATAGAAATAATACAGAATTAAAAAAATAATAGAAATCACTAGTTGATAAATTACATATTGTTATCTTAGAAATAGCTGTTCCAGTTACAAAATCAAAGCATAGAAAGTGGACAATCAAACAATGACAGTACAAACTATTCTGTTTGGTAAACTAACAATAACTTAATAGTATGATATTTATCTTGTACACTTAAACATACACACAGTTATATCCTTTAGAGCACTTTCTTTCCCTTTCATTATTATAACATCTATTATACATTTTGGATCATATTACTCTTTCAGTTTATCATGATTTTTTGTAGTAGAGAGACAATACAATATTTACAAATATGAGTCTGATTTATTTCACTTAGGATAGTCTCAATTTGCCTCCATTCACCTGTAAAAGCCTCAAGATCATCCCTTTTTATAGCTGAGTAATATTCCATTGTATAAAAATATCACATCTTTTTCATCCATCCTGCAGTTGATGGCCATTTTGGTTGTTTCCAACAAGTAGCTAATACAAATCACACTTCTATAAATATGGGTGCATGTATATCACTTTTCAATTTTTCTTGGAAAATATCTAGGAGAGGAATAGCTGGATTGAATGGAACTTCCAATCCTAGTTTTTTGAGGAATCTCCATACTGATTTCCATGGTGGTTGCACTAGCCTACACTCCCACCAACAGTGGAGAAGTGTTCTTTTTTCCCCACAGCCTTGTCAATATTTGTTATCAGTTGATTTCTTGATGGCAGCTATTCTTTCTGGAGTGGGATGAAATCTCAATGCTGTTTGAATTTGCATTTCTTGAATGACCAGTGTCTTAGTTACTTTTTACTCATTGCTAAGACAAAATACCTGATGACCAAAGTTGGGAAAGGAAAGGTTTATTTCTTACAGTTTTTTGGAGGTTTCAGTCCATACTCAGTTGGCTCCAAGGCAGGCTGGCATGGCGGGGCCGCAATTCATGGCAGCTGCAAACAGCAAGACAGAAACTAGCAAGAGAGCAAGACACCTTCTTCCTGCCATTACATCACATCCTGGCTCCACCCCTAGGCCAGTGTAGCATTCACAACCCTAAGCCAAGTGCTAGACAATGAACCAATCACATATGCACAATGCAAATGCATGAGGCTTGGGGGCCACAAACATAAACCATGACAACCAATGATGATGAACATTTTTTCATGTATTTATTTTTCATTTGTATATCTTCATCTGAGAAATATGTGTTCATCTCAGATGCCCATTTTTGGAAAGGATCTTTGAATTTGGGGGCTTGTTGTTTTTCGATTCTTTATATGTTCTGGATACAAGTACTTTGTCTGAGGGACACTTAGCTAAATTTTTTCCCATTCCATGGGTTTTCTTTTCATTTTGTTGGTAATTTCTTTTGAAGTGCAAAAACTTTTTAATAAGATGAGATCCCAGTTTTTGATTCTTTGAAGTACTTCCTGTGCCATTTGCATTTTTGAACCTGAATTTCTTTACTGAATGTTTAAAAGGCCATGTGACTGGATAAATAGCCAATGAGCTCTACACACTGGTGATGAGCCTGATCTCAGTTGCTGATCTGTGTCTCAGCTTTGCAGAAATGTGCCTGGTCTGCTGAACAAGGATGCTGAGCCGAGAGGGTGAGAAATCCAACACATGGAGGATTTTAAAGGTGGCTTAGAGGGATCTGGAGATGAAAGTGCAGACAATGGGGTGCTGCTGTGTATTTTGGTAAAAACAGACACAAAACTCATGTCTAAGAATGATAGGTGACTAGTGGTGTATGTTTGGAAAAGGGAAGGTATAAGGTTTGAGTGTTCAGCAAGGAAGGAGTTATTAAAATCCAGACAATGAGATGTTTGGTGCTTAGAACGGTGATGGAAAATAAGAGGGTGCAAGGAGAAGACCAATTTGGTGGCTTTGGATATAAGGCCTAAAGACAGAAAAGCGGGCATGCTCTGCATCAGCAATAACCCACGTACTCTTTAGAGTCACCCCTCAAGGGTGTTCTCTGGCCATGCATAGAGGCTGGAAACCGAGGGAGTTACCCAAGGAGCAGCATGTAACCCGGAGAGTGGCAGTCCTTACAATCCCAAGCCCTAGATGCTTTGGGATCCATTCAGAGGCGTAGCGGTACATCTGCAGAGGACCCCCAGGACTGCGATGCGGGCAAGTGACCACCCCCTCACACACACCATATATACCATGCTGTCTTCTCCTCCTTGTTCACTGCTCTGCCCCACCCTGGCTCCCTGGAGTCCATTCCCAATTCAACTGCTTGTACCTTAACCCTTGCCTGAGGTCTCATATTGGGTAAAACCAACTAAGACAGGGGAGTTCCAGTGAAGACATACGTAAAGCCATTTGTGGGAGGGAGAATTGTATTCCAAATTCACTGGAGGAGTTTATATTCAATAGAACATAATGATGACTTTCTAACAACATAGATTTCCTTCTCCTGACTACATTTTTCACTGAATCAATGGAGGTAGTTGAGAGAGAAGGCATTTCCTTAAGACGTGGCGATACTATTTGTAGTTGTTCCTCAAGGAAATTTGTGAATACTATTAATAAATGAGGTAAAAAACTGCTTTAACTGTTCCCAGTATGGAAAAAAAATAAATGTTTATATACATATAACTTGTGAGTAGAATGATGCTTTCACAGTGCCATTGGAAGCAAGCGATGCAGGAACTTAGTATTTGTGCTCCTGTATGTGCCTGGTTGGAAAAGAATTCATACACCCAAATCAAGAACCACAATCCTAAGTTACCCCCGCTGCTGCTTACCCCTCTTGTGCTATGTGCACAGTGCATACTGACCAGCACCTGTTGCTGCATATAACGCGTGATGCCATTTGCTGTTTGAAAGACGCTCTTCACAGAGGAATGCGCAGTGGTTTCCATGTCCCTTCCTCATCTCGCATTAGGACTTAGCTGCCATTGTAACAGCACTGAGGATTGCAGCCTTCCCGGGGGCACTGCTTCAGGAGTGGGATCAGGGACCTTACTGTGAGAGTGAGATTGTCATCACAGGGGTGTGTTCCTGATCCACCGGCCACACACGGCCTGCACTCACTGGGTCACAAAGACTCACGTGTCTTTCACCATGTTGTGGGGAAAAACAAAGACCACTCCAGTTGCTGGCACGGTGCTCTCAGATTTTCCAGGTGTCAGAACTGTGAGCCGAATAACTTTCCGTGGCTGACAGATTCCCCAGTCCACGGCACTCTGAGACAGCAGCACAAAGTAGACTAAGGTGTAAAGGAACCTACCAAAACAGCAAACGCAGGCCCCTGTCAGGTGATTCAGCCTTCTCCACTTCTTTTTTTTTTTGAATTATATTACTGCTCTTCAATGTTCTTTGAAATCTCTGGAAATAGTTTAATTATACTTTTAAAGATCTGATCAGAATGTGGAAATTTCATAATGTCAAAGTTAGATTCACATAGATGCAAGCAACTTAAACTGACTTCACATTGGCTAGAGTTTTCTTTTTGAAATATTGATGTGTGTTGAAAATATTAAAATGCACGAAAGGTGCAGGGGCTATGCAGGTGGCTCTACGGCAGAGAATGCGTTTAGGAAGCCCACAGCCCTCATTTAAATCTGCAGCAGTATGAAATCAATGAACAAAGACAAACAAATAAACAAACACCACACATAGCCTTAAACTATTATATATTGTTTCCCCCCATAGATTTTCTCTCAACCAAAATAGGAAATGGTTAGATGCTGGATTAGAAGTGGTGGTGGATCACGTTATCAAAAATGTCCTGGATATCACTGGCTCAGAGTTCTCTTTTACTCTTGACTAGTCACATTCTATTTCTGCTGTATCTATTTTCTATTTCATCAAAGATTATCACCATAAATTAAAGAAAAATTCCCTTCTAGCCATTGATTGGTAAATATGAATAGAGTCTGTGGTGAGCCTAGGAAGTTTAAAGAAGGTCACCAACGTCATGGTGTGTGTGTGTGTGTGTGTGTGTGTGTGTGTGCAAAGTGTTTTGGCTACTCATTTTGTACTCACTCTCTAAGTGCATTCAGGGACATCTACAACCCAGGAACAGAAACAAATCTCTTCCTCATTGAATGTGATGAAAACGAAATAATCAGTAGATGCAAGTTTTCTTTTTAGCAATGCTAGGATTGAACTGAGAGCCTTCATATAACCTACATCCCCACCCTCATCTTAGTCTTATTTTTTATTTTGAGACAAGATCTTGCTAAGTCACTGAGTTACCGAGGCTGAGTTATAATTTACAATGTTCTTGTGTCAACCTCCTAGAATGCTGGGATCCCAGGAGTGCACCACCATGACTGGCTGAAAATTTTGATTTCTCACAAGTATTTAAATCCACACCCTCAGTGTGTCTCCCTGGAGTAATCACTGCAGCTCTTAAAGTGGGTCTGCTTATCTTTCTTCTTCTCTGTTTTTAAATCGATTGCATAACAAATGCCAATATAGTTTTTTGAAAAGAAAATTTTCTTCACAGCACATAATAAAGCCTTCATTAGTCCTCATGCCCAGCTACCTTTTGTGGGACCTTTCGTTTTGGCTTTGGTGGCCCATTGTCACACAGCAACAGATGCCATTTCAGTTGAGCTCGATTTCTTCTGTGCTCCTGGGCTCTGGGGGTTGCCTGCTGGAAACACACCAGGCGCTTCTTTCCCTGGGTATGGGCTCAGGCCAGCAGGCCGGCTGCTCGGGGCAGACCCCACCCACTCTGGGCTCCTCCTGCTCTTCTTCTTGGAGCCTATTCAGTAGAACTCCATCGGCCTGGGATCTATCTCCATATAGTCTGGGATCTATCTCACGTACAACCTGGAGATGTTTCATACTCTGTATCGCTTTTCACTTCAACCAGTATGAATGAATCCTAGCGTGTCCTTGGCCCTGAGGAAAGGAGGGTATGACAGGCCCTCTGCACACCTACCACAGGACAGGAGCAGCCTGGCTATTCATGAAGACGTTAGATCAAACGTCCACTCTGCTTTAGGAAAGGACGGCAGATCCCCAAGGCGGATCCTGTAGAGGAGGTCCTCTCCTGGGGCCATGAAAAACTTCTTGGCTGCACCATTCCTTAGGAAATGAGTTTGGTTTCAGTAAGACAGGAACAGAAAGTATAAACAGGGACTATGGCTATGCCAGTTAGGAGCTGCATTTCCTGGTTGTGGCTTCACTTGCTGCATGGTTACCCAGTTACAGTTATTGAAATAGATATGTAGATGTTGGGTCTTCCCAGAAATACTAAATTTTAGAAGTTCAACTTGTCTGGTTATTATGTGTGGATTTAGGACAACTCATGGGATATAACAGAAAATATGCAGTGAAGGTGGCCTTTCACCACGTTGGTGGTTTTCGTGGCAGTTTGCTCTGAATGGAGTTTCTTGCTGAGGTTCATAATTTCAGGCCAGTTGGACGTGGCCCACCAGATGCCAGCAGAACAAAATGTCCCTAACGTGGTAAGCCTGCTCTCTCTTGCAGCTTGCTCTCTAGGGCTGGGCTAGCTGGCACTGGAGCAGGCAGGGGTAGATGTCTATGAAGATGAGCTGACATCCTATAGTCACTCCCAGATTCCGGTGGGAATGCATTGCTATTTGAAGAGCTATAACCCAGGTGGAAAAGTGCCCGATGCAAAGTGGCTCTGATGTCAAATGCTGACTATGGCTAAGGGATAGTCCCAGGGGCCACTCAGGAATAGAGGAGTTGGTATAGCCCAGTTGCTTGCTTGACTACTGGTCCCCCTGAGCATGATGTCTGATTGCCCAGTGTGTCCCAGGGGAGTTCTTCAGCTAGCTTCCCATGTGCCCAGCACATAGCTTTCTCTGATGGTGGCATGGTCTCCAACTAGCTTTATATCTTATAGTCAATCAAGTGCTTTTCACTTTTGCTGCACTAGACTCAGACCTGGGGCTGGAACCTAGATTTGGACTTAGGTGTGTAAGGTATGGCACAAGGATTTTTCCTTGTGAGTGACTTGACAGCTTCCAGAGATGAATGAATACCTTTGAGAAGAATACAAACATCTGCAAGCTCAGGCATGGATGGTGACACTCAGGAAGCTAAGAATGGATGTGACTGTGGCCTCGGAAAAAGGTGTGGTACCCAGAGGTCCTGCTGCCCTAATTTTGCCACCAGAGATACCTCTCCATCAGTAGTTGCTACTGCCCCGCCCCCTTTCTCCTCAGACAGACTGAAATATGCATAAAAGACATTTTAACCTTGGAAAGGCCAATACTAACTCCTACAGGGGCTATCAAGCTGTGAAGGATGAAGCTCTCTCCTAGAAGAGTGTGTTTTATAATAGGGCCTGCACCAGACAAGGGCATGTTGAGAGACACGAAGGGCTGGGCTGGCTTCTGAGCAGTGTTTATGTTGAGATTTGTTTGCACTTTGGACTGGCTGCCACTCGAGTCCCTTTACCTTGCTGAAGTGAGGAAGCAGACATATGCTCTGTCCATCGCTCCTATCAGCCTCCTACAGTGACTTGGGTCACCAAACACGGGGTGGGTGTGCGTGTGTGCCTGTGTGTGTGTGTGCGTGCCTGAATGTGCTTGTGTGTTTAGTTCAGAAAGCACAGTTTACTTTTGTTACACAAACACACACATGTACACACACACACACGCACTCATGAAGTACTTGGCTGTGTGAAGTGCCCAACTGTGCCCATCAGAGGAAGGGGACGGAAAGACAGAATATTGACTGTGAAATAGTTTCACTTTAAAAACTAAATAAAACAAATCCCTATCTAAGAAGTTTAAAGCCAGTTTTTCTCTGGGCTGCTTGCAGGATGCGCGGTAGGAAATCACAATATGACCCTTCCTCGCAGCCCGGTATTGTCCTCAGTGACAAGCACTACGTTTACACAGGGCCATACATCACATCCAGGGACTGTCTTCAGTAGGGGGTGGATCCTGAGCAGTGGGCTGGCTAAGTGGCACTTTTCAGGGAAAAGAGGCCAAGGCAAGTGCCCCAGAGCCACCCCACAGTGGCCAGGAAGGAGAGGCTGCTCAGCCATGGCACCCGGGACAGCTTCACATAGACAACGTCCTGGAAACGGGCATAGCTTTCGCAGGGTGGCCTCACCATATTCACAGGGTGTGTCAGATCCTCTCCAGCCCTGGCCAAATCCTCCCACACGGCCCCTCCAGCCCCCACCCTCTTCCTGCTTTTAATGTCCTGGTCAAAGAAGGCTGAGGGTTCTTTTGAGGAGAATGTATCCTGTGAAGCCTGCAATTACTGTCTCTGATTTCACTGTGAAAACTTTACAACAGCCGCACTGAAAAATCTTCCTTTACCCTCCCACTCCTTCTAACAGAACAGAAAAATCCATCAAATTAACACATCAATGAGTTGATTGTAATCTCCAGGGCTCCGGTAGCGGTCTCCAGCCTCCCAGACAGGAGGCCAGCATGATTTATCAATGCAAACCTAATAGCATCAATATGAATCTAACTAAAAATCAATATTTCATTACCAAATTGTTAGTGAGAATGAAGAAAAATTGCCGGAGTCAGAGCATTCTCTAGGGCAGGAGCATCCGGAGTTCAATGTGACAAGATGAGTGATGTGTGACTCGGGGCCTGGGAAGGACACGAGGACGTGGAGGACGGGCCACCGCGGACGCCTGGCGCGGGAGCCTCCTGCGGCTGTAGTTTCCTCCTCCTTCTCCTTTCTTTTTAGTCTCTTCCTAGAAGGCAAAAACTGTTGTGAGTGAGAGAAGGTAAAACATAAAATAAAAAAGGTACCACACTCAGCTCTGGCATTCTGCTCTCCTCCCAGGGCCTGAGAGCTGGGGAGACCACGACCCTCATGGGGCCGGCTCATCTTCCCACGCCCATGAATCCACACTGGGGCTTCCTTTTCTTAAAACTCCCTTGGGTCCAGGGCCCTCAGTTTATGTTGAGCCATTTAACCAAAACAAAGAAAAGAAAAGAAAAAGAAAGAAGAGGAAATGGTACTTTTGCAAATATATCGTCTAGGTTTGTGGCCAGCATGGCAATTGCTGAGTGGAGGAGGGATGGGAAATTTCCAGAAAGGAAAGGACGGAACATGGCCAGAATGTTTCTGTCCAAGCTTATTATCAGTCTGTTGCCCCAGGAGCTCCACTGCTGCTACCACCCAAGGATCCAGGATCACATATTAAAAAGGCCAGTTCTCGAATGGGAAGAAAAAGATAACATTAGAAAGTGGTAGGGTGAATCAAGCAGGACGCAGTGCAGGATTGTACCTGTGTGCTAGGTGGTAAGGACAGTTGTGTCCTTCCTCACTCCACTCCTCCAAACAAAGGCTAAAGGCAGGAAAGGCAGGTGGTGCAGCCCAGCGGACAGCGCTTGCCTAGCAGATGCAAGCCCCTGGCATTCAGAAACAAAAGAAAACCAAAAAAAACAGAAAGAAAAAACCCAAAATAAAACAACAATTATAACAAAAAAGTCTATACTTTAGCTTCTGGTGATTGATTCTCAATTAAAGAACAGTTCTGAGCTCAATTAGGTAGAGAAACCCATAATAAATCTTCCGTCTTTCTGGAGGAGCAGGCCACAGATGGGAGTTGGCTTGGGGCAATGTGGGCTGTTCCTGGGGGAAAAGGGGATGTCACTGTCATCTTTGACAGTAACTGTAATCTCACCTGTTTCTGCTTCTGAAGACCTCAGCTCGCTTGGGAGACCATAGGAGGACACTGTCAGGTATGTTATACTAGGCAAGACCAGGCTTCACATATAACTTTGCATAGACCTTGTTTTAATAGAAAAATCCTTTATGTATAAATTTGGGATTAAACATGGACACCAAAGTCAGATGAGCCTTGAGGATTATCTCAGCTCTACCATATATAACCAGTACGACTGTGAACACATTTTTTACAATGTCTACAAATTTCATCTCTCCATTTGCATGGTCTTTGGTAGCAGAGGTTACTATCCTGTTCTGTGTATTTGCAGTATGTGCAACACCAATCTTCCTTTTTAGTTCACTAGGGTGTTCTGTGTAGGTTTGTATAGCAATATTGTATGTTGGATATTTGTATTTTTGCTGCTATGATATTGCAGTGTATTAAATCGAGGTGGAGTCTCAGGATAGTGTCACAGTGTTTGATCTATCTTCAGAAGACTTCCCCAAAGTAATGCTTTTGGAACACTAGTAAGACTCTCTCTGGTCCTTGGCCCTCCTTATCTGGTGAGCATTTGATTCTTGGTTTCATATTGACAAGGAGACTGTTTGTCTTTCTAATGTGTCTCAGTGGCTTGTTTTCCATATTTTCCAGCCATTTAGACTGCCAGTATGGATTTGTTTTATAATGTAACTCAGTCAAAGTGCTGAAATCATCAAAATCGCTAGCAGAGATGTGGAGATGTGTCTCTGCAGAGTCCTCTTGAGAAGAGACAAGAATTCTGCTGGAGGTTACTTGATGAATTCTTAGACAGTATCCTCTGGAATGAACTGGGGAATCTCTGATGAAGCAGCCATCAGAGATTTGGTATTTTCCAGTACACACTTCAGACACCTGTGCAGGGTGAGGAGGTATTTATCTCCTGCCGCCCATGGTGTGGTCAGGGCTCATCACTGTCACACTTTCATACCTGGTTGAATGGCTTCTTTTTTTTTTTTTTTAATTGGTACCGGGGATTGAACTCATGACCACCTGCTTGCAAGGCAGGTGCCTATGCTGTTGAGCTCAATCCCCAGCCCCCTTGAATGGCTTCTTATTTCCAAGTATTCCCATCTGCTGCCCCATCTGATTTACACTGAGGCTGAGAGAGTAGACATCATTATCTTCTGACTATTCCCAGAGGCCTAAAGAGAGCCTCAGCCAGTCCAGTAGCAGCCCCTGCTTCCACTGAAGTTCCAATTCACTGTTACATCCATGCACTGGACCACGCTGGCCAAGCACTGCAGAAGCCTAAGCTTGGTTTAGGCATCCCTGGCAGCACCAGCATGGGCTTCCTCCCTCCCCTCCCATTCTTCTCCATGCCTATAAAAGTTGGGTTTGGTGCTGCTTCATTCCTCTTTCCAGTAAAGCTGTGCAAGAATATTGGGATGAAAGGACTTTTGCAAAGCCGACCTGAGCCCGAGTATCTTTGGTGATCATGCTGTTTCACTGTTTGTAAGAGGTGAGAAGCCAGCCTGTAGTGCCGTTATCCCAATGACTCTCCTAGACTTTATATGTCACCCTTAGTAGCAAGGGTATTTCTTCCTGGATTTTAAGCATTTTACAGACAACGGGTCCTAGAGCCACTAAACCAAGAGAGAAGTGGTGCCAATATTGTTTTGTGTTTCTCCTCATGAAATAGATTTGCTCTCCCTTATTTCCCTACCTGTGCATAGGACAAGCCCATAATAGAAAATATCCAGAAAGCACAGGGATGGGGACTCACAGAGAGGACTGCTCAGGTATGGCACCATCTGGGCCCAATGCCCCATGAGCTCCAGTGCTTACTCTGGAGCACGAAGACCCTAAATCTCAGGGCCACGAAGACCACGTAGCATCAATCTTGTAGTGAAAGAGTGAAGAATGAAACCCTGAATCTTCACCTCTGCTGCAGATCTGAGCAGTGAGCTGAATGCCAGGACAGACCTGCTGTGCCTTGGAAGAAGCTGTCTCACCATTTTTAACTTCGGTTCTTCACCACACACTCCGTCCCTTCCTATCTACTGACGCTTGGCTTCCTTGGAAGATGCTTCTCCACAGCCCTTCCATCGCTCCACGTCTTTTTTCATCAGTATCGAGCTCTTTTCTAGCTCGCTATTTCCTCCTTCTCTCCTAGCAATACAATTGCCTTGACGTTTCTCTTTGCACTTGATTATTTCCTGTCTGCCTCGCCAGCTGCACACCATTACTGCCGTCCTGTTCTGATCTTCCACATGGAGGTCTGCAGTGATTACCCTGCTTTCTGAATCCTTACTTCCGGACCTTTGAACACAGCTTGGGATTTGATCCTCTGGTCTTCTGGAAGCCACTACTTTGCAGAGTCACTTCCGTGGGATGAATCTTCAGTCTCTCCAAGCGCTACTCATGCTCTCCAGCCTGCCAAAATGCTCTGCCTTTGTGCCCAAAGACCAGTGACTTGGGGTCTCCCTTGTTTTACTTAGTCCTGGCCTGTTGAAGGCATTCTTCGTCCTACACTTTCAAAGCGATCCTTCCCACCTTAGCGATTCTGTGCCTGGTGTTTTGCAACCTGGAGTTTTGCTTCCACACTGAGCAGACGTCGCTGGGCCTTGGACACAAGCGTGAGGTGCTGTTAGTTGTTTCCAAACGCTTCCCTGCCAAGATCTCTCATGGCGTTTCAGCTCAGTCTTCAGAACTTCCTTCCCGGTGGGTTTCAAACCCAGAGGTGTCTTCTCATCTCTCGTGATGGAAATGTCCTCCTTTCTCTGGCCACAGTTTCCAATGCGCCCACCACGTCTCTGCTTCTGTCTTTCTTTTCCCTCCTCTTTCTTACCCTTTCCCCCCCTTCCTCTTTGAATTTTAACAACTGACTGTTTCTCTTCATAATGATTTTAACATTTCAGCTGTTCCTTAGTCAGCCAGTTACAAGTGGTCTCATCAATCCTCATAGGAAGAAATTGTGCACACTTTATTTGCAGTGATCGTGTAACTCACTTTCTCATGGTCTCCCTTTAATTTTTAAGTTCCACTGAGTCTCCATTGCTTCATTTGGAAAGTAGTTCTACTGTTAGTGTTGACCCCATGGCTCTTGGAGAACTATGTCTTCAAAGATTAAGCCAGTGAAAAACCGAAAAACCGTCTTGCTATTTTGGTAAGCACTGACTCAGAGAGGCTTTGCTGGTTAGACACGCTCACTTGTACCCTCAGCTATTTTTCTTCTCTTCCTTATTTTTTTTTATTTTTTATTTTTGTTTTGTTTTATTTATTTTTTTATCGGTACCGGGGATCGAACTCATGACCGTGTGCTTGCAAGGCAGGCACTTATGCCTGCTGAGCTAAAGCCCCAGCCCTTTCTCTCCCTTATATTTATGATACATAATATTGTACATTTTATTCTGTGATAAATAAGAAAATCTTCTCTGCAGTGTTCTTGCCCCTGTCCTTCATCTACCTCAATGAATACCATGGAAAATATTTTCCAATGTGTGCATTGCTTGGCCTTGTTGATCTACTTTGATTTTTGTATTTCTAAAATTGGGAGTCATCTGTGTCATGCACGTTACTATAAAGATAGTGTTAAAAAGGAATTGGAAGGATGATACCATGTGGCAACTGTAAAACATCTAATACAGGTATCATTATGGTTTAGCATCTTGACCTACATCATATTGACTTCCTAGTATAAAAAAAAGTAAGACCCAAAATATACAAGAGATATTGTGAAAACAAAAAAGAAAGAGCTCAAAAGGAAAGAACAACTGGGATAGGAGAAAGGAGAAGATATGTATACAAATATATGTGTGTATGTAAATATATACAAGATAGGTAACTATACTATTAATCTGTATTCATCAAAGAGAACAGTTTGTGTTTACATTGTCTGACTGTTTGATAATTCTTTTCATGTCTGAATCTTGTAATCTGAACAGCTTCTTCAAGATAATGATATTCAATATGTTAATTAGTGTTAGTTTCCCATTTCTTTTTTTGAAATTCTGTATCATTTTTGTTGTGTTTGCTTTCAAAATTTAAAAAAAAGTATTTGTCTTCATGTCAGAGGAGTTGATATCTTGTGTTGTCTCTGCCTCTGATAGATGATTATTATTATTATTATTATTATTATTATTGTTATTTGGTGCCAGTGATCGAACTCATGACCTCATGCTTGCCGTGCAGGTGCTTATGCCGCTGGGCTAAATCCCTGGCCCAGATTAATTATTTTCAATCTTGATGTTTGTGTATTTTTTTTAACAGAAGTATGACATGGTGATATTCCTCTATAGATCACTATCATAAGAAGTGGTCTACAGGATATTTGGGACTAAGTTGTCTCTGTTCCTTCCCTGTGATGAGCTCCCTTCTTAAAATTACATCTGCCCCTATTTTTTTCATGCTCCTTGTATTTTCAACATTTCTTCTTTCACAAGGAAAATGACTTTAGTTTGTTTAAAATAAATCCTGTTAAGGTATGAGAGGCAGCCAGTACATGCATGATGTGGTGATACACACCTGCAATCCAAGTACTCTGACAGGCTAAGGCAGGAAGATCTGAACTCCTCCTGGGGAATTCAGGGATTTAGCAAGTCTGTGTGTTTATAATAAACAAAATAAAACAAGGACTGTGACCACAGCTCAGTGCAGAGGCCCTGGGTTCAAGCTCCAGTACAAAACAAGTGCCAGTTCAGGCTGATATTCCAGAGATGGTGCACTTTCAGACAGACATTTGAAAGCAGAGAAACAAACACTATTTAATTTTAAGCTGTGGAAGTGAAAATAGCCATTTCTGCAGACATTCCCCTTTCTCCCTCTACCTGGTGCCCCTCCGTCCAGGAGGGAAGCTGGCCCCATAGCATCAAGGTAGAGGCAACTCGGGGCTCCAACATTTATTCCTGCTGTACCTGTGAGACCCTGGAGATGGCACGCAGAGAAAGATCTGCCCATACTGCCCACTGCTCCAACCCAAGGCCACCATGGAAACGGGGCCCTATCAGCTCCCTACCTGTACACTTGCTCTCAAAGGCTCTCACGAAAGTGCGTATTGGAAACACATCTGAAACCTTCTGTGCAGGACTAACCAATGACTGTGCTGAAGGACTTTTATTATTGTTATTAGAAAAGGAATTCCAGGAGCTTGACTTCTGTTTTACTTGTCTCTCTATACAGCTGCTAGGTAAAACAGGAACCTTTTAATTATACAGCTACTGCTAGTGGTAAGAAGAAATTTTTTTCACAGGTTTACTCTATACAGTTGAACTGTCTCTTAAAGAATTTTCCCATTGATATTTTACTGTACAAATTATCTCACAAGAGGTCTACTTACCAACTTAGTTTGCAGAAGACCACAGCACCCTTGTTTGTCATTGCTTCATGCTTTGGGGTTTTTGTTTAATAGAAATTTTTTTTGTCCTTAAACTGCTTTGTATTTGCAAGTTTTCTGCAAGCGTGGTTAAAAGAAACAAAAAATAAAACAAAAAAATGAAAAAAAACCAGGAAACTGGAGGAAGCTATTTGACCATGGCATGGCAGTTGAAGAAGTTCTAGAAAATTTCTCATGGCTAGTGCTAGTTCTAACTGGGGATAAGAGCTAACATCAGGACCCAAGGTCTTGATAAAGTCAACATGTTACTTCTGATTTGTACTTGGTGACAGTAACATCCCTAGCATAGTGGTCCAGGAATGGGCACTGAAAAACACTATTCACTGGTCACCATTGCAGAAGTGTGCAAATGAGCAGATACAGTGACTTGAGAGGCTGTGACAAAGGACACACAAGGAAATGGAGATCAGGATCCAGAGTGTCAGCTATTTACAGGATCTAGTAGCGGGACGGGTCAAGAGTTTCCCAAGCGATTCTTCTATGGAGTACTGTATGTGTGTGCCCAGCCGGCCAACGCTGCACTGGGAGCTGCTGAAGGACAGGGGGCTGTGTCAAACAAGGGGTCCTGGTTACCGGGGGAGATGGAAGAGCCAGGGACTAACGAGTAGATAAGGACAGAAACCGGACTGTTACTGAGCCTGCTGGTCATTCCTGAAATACAGAATCTATAAAGTGTGGCGAGTTAAATAAAAAGGAACAGAGGGCCTTGCTCTCCCACAGCAGTGAAATGTCTTTGAAGACATTTCAGATCTCAGGGACCTGCTTCCCTTGCACAGACCTGCACACTCAGAGAGCTTCTTCTTTTTTTTTTTTTTTTTTTTTTTTTTAAGAGAACAGACTCATGATTGTATCTTGGATTTGCAATGGAAGGGAAAGCAAACAAGCGAACACAGCAGCTCTCCTAGAACTGGATGAGGGGACTCTGGCTGATTGCGAGGCATTTTGTTTAAGGGTTCCAGAGACTCCCGAGTTGCCAGGACACCGTGGAATTACTTTCAGATGTGAGAATAAAACTTTTAAATGTCATTAAATGTACACTAGGGATTTTTGACAAAAAGGAAGTCATACAGCTTTCAAGGCTAAGTATGTTTAAATTGATACATATGTGTTAGGGTTTGAGTTCTGCTCTAGCGTTTAAAAATGACCTCCGTGATGCCTATAAAAGTTCACAGTGCAACTGTTATCGTGAGCCGTTCAGTGGTTCAAGATTTTGGCAAACGGCCTTCATGGAGTTTTAAGTTTTAGGAGTGAAACTGGCTTTTTCAAAGACAATATTTAACATGTGTTTTCTTCATGGTCAGTTACAGATTTGTACTGCTAATAATTAATGTTCCACATTCATTTTAAATAACACTTTAGGGCAAAGCCACCATGGGAATATTGCCTAAAGTTTCATTAATATAAAAGAAACTTTAAAAAGTGTTTTAAGTACAAGCAAAATCAAAAATATTTTAGGACCATAAATTCAGAAATTCAAAATAATTCACCTAAAAAGATTGTTATCACTTTCTGCTCTAAACATTCTTAAGATGTAGTCTAATTAAGGGGTTTTCAAAAGAATCACCTACTTTCCATATTTACATTTCTCAATTGATTTCAAAATTGCAAAAGAAAGTAAGCATTTCCCAGCTGGCCTTAATAAGATTACCAGGCTTCCTGGTTGCCCGTGTTTATTGTCTGTGTAGTTACTCCAGCAGCCTAAATTAGCAGCGAGTTCACACCAGAGCACACCCTGGGCTTGTGCGTCTTATTCTATCCTGCTTTGAATATTAGCTGTAAGATCTATATGGATTCATGGGAGGGAAGAAAAAATTAGATGCAGCCATAAAGATAATTAATCTTTGTTTGAAATGATATTTTCCTTTCTGCTGCTATTTGTCATGCGGCAGCATTAAAAAGCCTTTTCTGTGAGGTGGAAGCCAAAGGGATGCTGTTTGACATTGCTTGAAAATGTTCCTGCTCCTTTCCAGTCCCAGCTTTGCCCTCTCCCAGGCCTCCAGGAATTTTCTTCAGTTTCAAAGCCATTACCCTGTGCTTCCTTCTGTGTGACTGAAATCCACCATTGTCCCAGGCTAATCTCAAAGAGAAGGTGATCAGATACCCAAGAGCTGTGGTTCTGGGCAGAAGGGACTGGCTTCCACACTCTCTGCAATTGGGGGATTGTCCCTTGCAAATTGTTATTATGACAATTTCTTTATAACCAAGAGGCTGTTCTAGTGAAAGTTTACAGATGGCGTTTCCTCCCTCTTCCCCTTGGAGATTTCTTTTATTTTTTCATCCTTGTATGCTGATGAGTTTTTTCTAGCCAGGGCTGGGCTTAATTAGATATTTAAATGATTTTGAGCAATGCTGTTTCTTTAACTCCTAACTGCGACAAACACATATGAAACATACTGTTGGCGGCATTTAATCAACAGCAGTCAATTTATCATTTTCACAGTTTTAGTGAGCGGTTATGAATCACTAAAATCACAGGTATTGTAGATGCAGCGTTGTGGCACTATCATTAACAAATACACCATGCGCAGAGGGATGACTTGGTAATTGAGTGGGACTAATAAGAATACATCATTTAGCAGTGTGTGACAAACTGTGCTCCACACACCAGCATGGAAAATTCACGTTTTGCTTAATAAATAAATTACACAGCCAATGTATTATACATAATTTGTGTCCTCGTGGATTTGAGTGATATATAATGCATGGTCCAAGTCATTTATTTATTAAGACTAACTATATATATTGTAGGAGGGGAATTTTAAACTCCAGGGTAAGGGCTGCCTACCTAACTGCTGCAACCGCTGAGTTTGATTGGGTGGTAAATGAGGTGCACCAGGGGGGTCAGGAACCCAGGGTCGGGCCGCGGTTGTTGCCAGAGTCCTCAGTTCTGTCTGCCTGTGTGAGTGAGGAGGAGAGAAAGAGGGAAACGTTCACAGGGTGTCAGGAGACACTCAATTTTCAGAGATGACAGAGTAAAAGCATCTTTAAGAATAGCTGCAGTTAAAAAATATTTAAGGTTTGTCATATCAAACGCATTTTAGGGGATGGTAAATTTTGCAAAAGGCTTAGCAATTTACTTTTAGCAGACAGATATGAAGAGGAAACTGTAAGACACTGTAGCATGTGGCATATCCAGATGGAAAAAATGCAGCTAAGCAGTAATTGTTTTCCTGATGTGCATAATTTACAAGCTGGAGTTCGACTGTTGTGATGGGGCTCAATTTTGGGGTGTTGTGTGTGGTAACTTCAGTATTTTGGGATGACCTTGATACTTGGTTAGAAGAACTGTACATTTCTTTCTAGCAGGGACAATTTCTGTGTTATTATTTGTGACCTTAATCACAAATGCATGCTCACTCTAAGGAGGGAGCAGCGATGAGGTCTGATCTAAACCCCGCTTCTTTTTACTAAAGAACTGGACCCCCAAAATATAAGTGAATGGGTGAATAAATGAAGGCATAGAAATAAACATAGCTACCCCCACACCCCCAATCCTGCATGGTGGATTGGTTGCCAGTTGCTGTGCCTCTGTGTTTCTCAGACCAGCCTTGGGAATAGGCTGTGCCATGTCAGGGCTCTCTCCTCAGGGCATCTCTCTTCTGTGTTCCTCAGAGACTGTGGCCTCTTCCTGATCACGTGGCTCACCCTAACCCGCTTTGGGAGTAGGCCACACCAGCTGGTTTCCATGGTCCCTCCAGCCTTCCTGCCCCACTTTCCAGTGGCAGAGTTCAGGTGCCTGCTGTCAAACTAACACAGTGGCAGGCCACAGTCTCCTCCCCGCAGGAATCGCTGCTTCTGACTGCTGTGTGAGTGGAAATGGAAGCCTATGCAGCTCCTCCTCCTCCTGAACAGAACCTTTACACCCTGTGTGGTTGTGGGCCGCAGGATCTTAGGACCTTCCATAACAGTCTGCATGCACAAAGCTATGAGTGACCCCATCTCACGGCCGTGGTGTGACCGCGTTTTTCTGCTGTCCTGGATAGAACAAGTCCTAGAAAAGCTTTCTGCATGTGTGTCCCCACTTCTTCTCCACCTCTTTTTGGAAACTGTGTACACAATTTCCACCTTTGCTCTGTTGAAAATGCTTCTTTTAAGACAACCATAAGTCCAAAGGTCAGTGTTTGGGCTTTTTTCATACTCCAGCCCTTGAAAATTTTAACATGATTTCTCTTTGTTCCAGCTTCTTAGTCTTTGGGAATCACCTCCTCTTGCTGCATTTTCTACCTCCTGCCTTCTTGCTCTTCTCTGGGAACACTTCCTGTTTTCTGAGCCCTGTAAAGTCTCTGATCATACTCCTAGGACTTCTGTGTGGATGTATTCATGTGATGTAGGTCGGTATTTCATTGCTTCAATATTGGTTATAGTTGACACCTCCTGCTGTACTATCTCTGTGCCAGGCTTAAACATCTTGACAGTTAATGGACCTCTATGCCTAATACATGCTCCAAATTTGGTACGTTCAAACGGTTCTCTTTATCTCCTTCAGGAACTTACTTATCCTCTTTTTAACCATCTCAGTAAGTAGAAACTTAATTTTTCTAGTTACCTATGACTCACACTTTGAAATTACCCTTAACTCTCTTGCTTCTTCCATCCCCAACATCCAAGGGCAAATCTGATTTATTCTGTTCCAAGCATCTTTAAAATCTGATCCTCCCTTAGAGGAGGGAGTTTTAGAATGATGGAGTGAAGATTTCCATAAGTCCATTCCTCTGTAAAATAATGACAATATTGGCAAAATTGTCAATATTATCTTTTTTCAAACATTGTCAAAAACTCTGGAGTTGACTGAAGACTTGCAGGAATCTGAGTATCATTGACATAACAAACTGCTAAACTTTGGTAAACAGCAGAGTTGCGGGTTTTCACTTGGTCTGTTTGCATCCCTCTCTCATCCCTCCAATATCGTGGACAATTAGCACACTAAGATCATAGTATCCCAAAGACCAGCAGCTAACAGCTGGTGGAGCAGAGCATGTGTGGCACGTCTCAATCAGGCCCATCCCAGTGTGTTATCACTGTTTGTTCTGTCTCACAGTTCTCTGGAAAAAGCTCAGTTGCCAGGCTACCGCCATTATTTGACCTGACTCAGAGCTACATAGGAAAAATCCTATCAGTGGGGCATTTGCTAGACATAATTAACTACTTTTTAAAAAAAACCTCATATCTGCCTAAATCTGCAGTATTACTTAGAGCAGACAATATCTTGGCCAAGAAAGTTATTTTTTAAAAACTCTGTGGTCAAGATGTCCACAGGGGGCTTTGAAAAACTCTGGCATATTCTTGGAGTTTTAAAACCCATATATTTGCGGTATAAACCCAAGGAAGTCCCCAGTGACTCACCCTTGATAGCTCTTGAGCCCTTGCATAAGCAAGGGGTGAAGGCTGAGGAAGACTGTAAGTGGCCTGAACATTGAAGGTGTGCCCCAAAACGTACAGGGTGTTACATGATGCCAGGAAGACTTATGAGTTCAGAATTTCAGAAACCCTGTGATCAGAGTCAGAGATGGTGGCTCTTGCCTGTAATCAAAGCACTCCAGAGGCTAAGACAGTAGATTTGCCATAATTTTGAGGCCAACCTGGGCTACATAGCAAGAGCCTGTCTAAAAAGAAAGAAAGAAAGAAACCCTGTGACCAATTATTAGCTGACTAACAAAACAAAATACAGAAACAAATCCTGGGGAGGTGACAGGATCAGATTTTCAAAGCTAATTCATTCTATCATCTACGGTGTCCTGTTTTTAGCAAATACCATGGGATACCTGAAGGAACAGAAGCTTGTGATTATAGAAAAAAGGAAACCAAAAGAAAGCATCCCTCAGGGGCCCCAACGCTGGCTTTGTAGACAACAGCTTCAGCGCAGTCATTATATGCATTCAAAGAGCAAAAACCACATCACCCCTCATACCCTCTGCTGTCCATTCCTGAGTGTCTCATTTGAATGCAAGTGGCGGATCTAGTTCCCTACATCACAACTGTTTCTTGTGGTTTACTCTCTGTAGTAGCAAATGGGACTCTTTCAGCATGGAAATCAGGTCCAGTGATTCTTTCCATGCTACTCATGGTAATAGCCCAAAGTTCTCAGGAAAGCACAAGGAGCCTTAATGCTATGGACCCCAGCTGCCTTTCTGGTTCCTCTTTTCTTTATTACAAATGAGGTACACTGTCTTCATGCTCTTGTGGACAGAAATTCTTCTGATTCAGGCCTTGCTCATGACTGGCTGAAATGCACTTGGTCTTGTTGGTAGTTTCCTCTCTTTCTTGGGTTTCAGATCAATTATCATCTCTCCAGACAACATTGTCATGACTATCCTTCCTGAAGTAGCATGCCCTCATACCAGCAGAATTACTAAATACTTCATTTTTCCTTCCATCTCCTTTCTTCTCTTGAATAGAAGCTCGGTGTGAAGGGAGAACTGGCCTTTTACAGATCCCTACACCATTTACATGCCTGAATCACGTTAGATGAGTGTTAAACATTGCTGGATGAGTCACTCTAAGCTACAATTCCTTAGTGATGATGCTTGGTGTGCAGTGTCATAGGACTGATAATTATGGAGACCTTGCAGTCATTATGTGGTGCTCACTTCTGCTCAGTGGTAGGATATTATAGGATGTTTTTCCTTTGCCATTTTGAACCATCCAAATCAAAGATGCTATGTGACATTCTTGAAGTGGGATAGGTTGACGTGGCAGTGTGATTTCAGTTGATTGTTTAGCATATCACTTGTATGTGTGCTGATTCGTCTCCTGTGGAATTTGAAAAATATTATCTCCCACATTTGGTTTTGGTAACATGAGCCTTTGTAACCACACCATCCTACATAAACTAAGCTGAAGAACATCAGCTGTCATCACTGGTAGATCTAGCTAGTCACTGGTGGCACTGCATACTACACAAGTTCAAGGATGCTCTGCCAACTTTGGAGATGAGGGTAGAAGGCCTGGGTTAGTGTTGGAGACTTCAGATACCAGGAAAAAGTAAAGGAGACACACAGAACATAGTTTTCCTTCTGACACTTAGGGTAGGTGACAGGTTGTTAAAGCAGTAAAACGGTGAAAGCGGCAAAAGACTTAGTGTTTCACTTTTGTTTGCAAAGGCAGCCACTTTTCTAGGCAGCGTGCTGGGTGTTGGATATGGGAGGGAAGGGTCCTGGAAATACAGCCTCGTAGGGTCAGGGGTGTCAGCCAAATAACTGTAGAGATAACTATATCTAAGTAGAGATAACTAGATCTGAGACTGCCTCAGAATCCTGATAAACTATTTAGAAAAACTACAGAAGAGTAAAGTGGTGTAAGAGATTGCCGTTTCCGTGTGGAGAGACAAGGATTAAATGTGTTCCTGAGACTGGACGATGTGGACATTAATGAGTGGGGAACAGGGCCACTGTCCCAGCCAGAGAAAGAATAACAGTGAAGCTCAAGGCACACGGCTGGGGAGGGGTTCAGACGAAGACGGAGTCGGGGGAAGGTGAGTGGCCCTAGTTTCATGCAGGGGGATGAAGGGGACTGGGATGAGGCTGGAGAGGCAGGTAGGGCCAGAGCTGGCAGAGCTCTGGATGGATTTTTACCTTTCTTTTGAAAAAGAATATCAAATATTCAGAATTTGGAAGGCATCTTGGCCAGGGACACAGACATCAGAACAGGAGAGGCTATCTGATGCCCGAAGAAGGCAAATGAGGCTGGGGAGAGTGCCAAGCCCTGGCAGAAGGTGACCGCTACCCTGGGAGTGAGTCTCCCCCTCCTCATGGGTGGGGCCCAAAGGCATCACTGTGTCAATGTCAAAATAAATAAAAATAATAGCTAATGCAGACAGCAAGTCGGGAGGAAAATACTTCTGAAGTGATCTAGGCTGACTCCCTTCTGAGTCAGTCATTAACCGTCTAAACACTCATGAGGGATTAGATTCTTCTTCCCCCTTTTTAAAATTTTTTCTTTTTTCTGTCATCTCTGACCCATTTCACTAAGCTCATGCTAACAGGACCAAAAGATAAAAAGCATGCACAAAGATGTTGTGGCCTTAGGTTGCTGAGATAAATTTAATAATTTAAATTGACCTAGGGGCCTATGTGTGGAATAATCCTCCTCTTAGATGACCAAGGGATTCTTAACTCACTTTTGAGTTCATATCTGGCCAGCGTAGAGGTGCTAATGCTCCTCTATCTCGCTGTGTTGGGCATACTTATCTTTCTCATACCCAATAACCAGAGACAATGATTATATTATTCATAAGGTATTTGTACCTGAAGAGATAAGGCATACAGTGTTGGCTTTTATTCCCTAATCTTTTTTCCCCTTAAACTGGCACTTTCCTTGTAGCCCTAGGAACAGCCTTAGTCTTTGTATTAAAAATTGTTATATTCACACAAAATTGTCTTCTTTAGTTGTTGTTGATTTAAAAAATAGTATAATAGAATAAACAGGGGGCATGTCAAAATGGGAGCTTATATTCCTTCTAGAGATGAACAGAAACAATATTCTGGCAGTTACTAGACAAATTTTTCAGAGCTGTGGCTATCAGTCTCATTTTGTTGTTACTGTTGTTACAGATTCCTTTGAAAACAATGAAAGCTGCAATCCTCTCCTCAAATGAAGGACAGGTTCCCACACACTTACAACTCTGTTCTGAATTTAGTAGGTGTGTGTCTTTCTAGAATCTCTGGGTCCCTGGAAAAGAGCCCATTCTTTGTAGCATGAGTGTTCCCCTATAGTGACTGAAGCAGTGTATAGATTTTTTTTTGGGTGGGGGGTAAAATAAGTGACATTGTCTTCAGTGTCCTGCTCTGGTAATTCAAAAAGTATGAAACAATGGATGTCTGCTGTCCAGGAATTTCTTCAGGATCTCACCGAAGTCTTTGAATCTATTTACTAAAGCAGTCTTTCCTGAAATTTAAATACAACTGGACTACTAGAATTACCTACTATTGGAGCACAGGTAAAACAAGAATTAGAACCCACCAGTAAGTTACGTGATGTGTAATGCTTCAGAGTGCAGGGATTCTCTTGATGGAATGGAGCAGTAAAAATAACAGAATTTTATCCTGATGTTTTTCTTGACCTTGAGTCCTGATAATCTCACACGGGGTCTTCATCATAGAGCAGCAGGATGCATTGATTTTCACACTCTTTTCCGGCACTGTCATCGTGTCATGATGTTCTATCCTAATGTTTGTGTTATGAAAGATAACTTCTTTGACCTTATTGGCACTTATTCTTGACTACCAGTTTGTTTATTCTCAGTCCTCTAAAGTTCCTTAATTGTGGGGAATGTTTCTGCAGTTCTGTCAACTTAAAGGAAGCATTTGTAAATCTTTCCATGCACCTACCATGTAAATATAGTTGTGCATTTTTGTATTACAAATGAGTGCAGAAGGACCCCATAGCAGCATATAATGGCACATTCTGTTAAAAGAAAAACCTGGTAACTCCACCCATTCATACCTTCTGCCACATTGCACCCCCAAGTATGCTCAGGCCCCTCTTTTCAGGCTGAGGCTGTTTCTAGATGAAAGACTCCCTTTCACCCACAATCATGCCAGTACTGTGTCTTTCTGGAGGAGGATGGTTCCTGCTCTCAGGACTCAGCTCAGCTCCTTGTTTGGCTCCCTATGCTGCAGACCTCTGAGCTAAGCAATTTTTTTTTTTATTGTAAAGAGAAAAAAAAAAGCACAGAAAAATTAGAAAGCAATAGAAAAAATGAACAACCCCCCCAAACAACAACAAAAGCCAAATTATGATGACTACAACAACAAAATAGTGATACAAGATTTAAAATAGAGATGGTAGGAATTTAACAATGGTTGTAATATTTTATATTGTTATTTTCAAAATAGTTGCTCAGGTTACCAGATTCAGGTGTGCAAAATTGATCAAAAATTATGATTTCCCTTTGAGCAGTTTCTTTTCCTTTCACTGTGTCTATTATAACTTTTGGATCTTATTTGCTTTCAGTTTCTTACACTAGTGAGCAATATGGTGTTTGCACATGTGAGTCTGATTTATTTCACTTATGAGTATGGTCTCGAGTTGTGTTCATTTATGTATAAAAATCTAGCTTATCCATCCTTATTGGTGAGTAGTACTCCGATGTATAAAAATACCACATTTAAAAAAAATCCATTCCTTAGTTGATGGGCAGTTGAGTTGTTTCCAAGATTATTACAAATTTTGCTCCTATAAACACGAGTGCACACATATAGCTGTGGTATAATATTTTCAGTTCTTCTGGGAAAATGTCTAGAAGGGAAGTACATGGGTAAAATAGGGCCTCTATTCCTAGTTTTTGAGGAATCTCCACACTGATTTCTAGAGTGACTTTACCAGTCTACATTCCTACCAACAGTGGAAAGATTCTTGTTTCCCTTCATTTGTTATTCATTGATTTCTTGATGATAGCCACTTTTATGGAGTGCGGTGATATCTCAGTGTTGTTTTAATTTGCAATTCTCTAATTACCAGTGATGTTGAACATTTTTTTCATATATTTATTTGCTATTTGTATTTATTCCTATGAGATTTGTGTAGTCATCTCAGATGCCCATTTTTGGGTTGGATTTTTGAATATGAGGGGCATGATTTTTTCAGTTCTAAAATCCAACACTCATTTATTGTAAAAACCTTAGAGAAAATCAAAATAGAGGGTTTTTTAGCCTTAATCTGATAAAAGCCATTTTGTTGGCCATTAACCAACAGCCAACATCATACTAAATGGACAAAAGCTGAAGGCTGTCATTCTAAAATCAGGAACAAGAAAAGAATGTCCACTATCACCCACTCCATTCAATATAGTTCTTGAAACATTAGCCAAAGAAATTAGTCAAGAGAGAAAAATAAAAGGAATAAGGATAGAAAAGGAAGAAGCTAAATTATCATTATTTGTAGATGACATGATACTCTACATGGAAGACTCCAAATCTCTATCAACAGACTTCTAGACTTAATAAGCAAATTCAGCAGTGTAGCTGGGTACAAAATCAGCACTCAAAAGTCCGTAACATTTCTGTACACAAACAACAAACTCACTGAGAGAGAAATTAGGGAAACCATACCCTTCAAAATAATAGCCAAAAAAAATGAAATACTTAGGCATCAGTCTACTAAAAGAAGTAAAAGATCTATTCAATGAAAATCATAGTACTTTGAAAAAAGAAATTAGGGCCTGGGGATTTAACTCAGCGGCATAAGCACCTACCTTGCAAGTGCTTGGTCATGAGTTTGATCCCTGGTACCAATAAAAAAAGAAAAAGATAAAAAAAAATTAAAAAAAAAGAAAAAAGAAACTGAAGAGGAATTCAGAAAGTGGAAAGATATCCCAAAACTGTTATACAAATTTAATGCAATCCTGAACAAAATACTGTTAACATACTTCACAGATCTAGAGAAAACACTCTTAAAATTCATTTGGAAACAGAAGAAACACATAATAGCAAAGGCAATTATGGGCAACAAAGGCAAGGCAGGAGGCATCACAGTCTCTGGCTTGAAATTATATGACAAAGCTACTGAAATAAAATCAACATGGTACCGGCAAACAAAACAGACCTGAGGATCATTGGAACAGATTAGAAATGCAGACACAACTACAAAGACACTCAGACACCTAATCTTTGAGAAAGGGGCCAAACATTCCTTGGAAGACAGAGAGCCTCTTTAATAAGTAGTGCTGGAAAAAATGGCATTCCACATGTTAAAGACTGAAACTAGATCCATGTCTATCACCATGCACTAAAATTAAGTCAAAATGGATCAAAGGTCTAAATATTGAAGCAGAAGCACTAAATCTACTGAAAGAGAAATAGTAGATATCTGAAGGACATAGAGATAGGCTGAGAGTTTATGAGCAAAAACCAAACTGCATGGGAAGTACCTCAAAGAATCAACAGCTGAGACCTTGTCATATCAAAAAGGATTTTTAAAACATTTTTATTTAAAGGAAGACTAAACAAAACAGAAAATGGGTGGAAATAATACATACATTCAGAGAAAAAATAAACAGTAAATATCACTAGTTAATGTTTACATACTGTCATTTTACAAATAGTTGTTCAAGACACAAAAGTGGAACATATAAAGTGGGAATTCAATAGCGAGACTGCAAACAGTTCTGTTCAACTATCTAACAAAAACTTAGTAATATGATTGTCAATCCTATATACTTAAATATACATGCAGTTATCCATATTTTCATTTATGTTGGGATTAAACAAACTAAAGAAGGCTAAAGTCATTTTGAACAAAGAATAATACTATTGCTGGATTTCACATCATGACACTCTGGCATCAGCACTGGGTACTGTAGTGTCTTTTTAAAAATTTTTTTTTATTTAAAGAAAGACTAAACAAAACAGAAAAATAGAAATAATAAATAATTTCAAAGAAAAAAATAAACAGTAAGAAATCACTAGTTGATGATTATAGATTGTCCTCTTACAAATAGTTACTCAAGATACTAAAGTGGAGCATATAAAGTGGGGATTCAAACAGTGAGACTGAAACCAGTTCTGTTCAACTATCCAACAAAAACTTAGAAATATGGTTTTCAATCCTAAACACTTAAACATACATGCAGTTATCCATGTCTGCAATTACGTTGAGATTGAACAAACCCAAGCAGGTAATATCACTCTGAACAAAAAATAATATTATTTCTGGGTTTCACATTATGACATCCCAGTATCATCACTAGGTATTTTGGTGTCTCTTTTTCTTCAAAGTATCTGTTCACTTCATCAGGTGTCATAAGATTAGTTTTCATAAACTCTTTATAGATTCTACACTTGCATGAGTCTTAATATGTATTTCTATCCTTTCTGTATTAGAAGGAGAACCCAAACAAAGCCAGACAAAACAAACTTATAAACACATGAAATGAAAAAGACATATAAGATCATTGTACAAGGAGTTCTATCATAGTTCCTATGCTGTCTCTTGCTATCTTCAATAAAATTGGCTTTATCATCAGACATAGTATAATTGAATATATCAGTACATAACAGTATTAATAAAAACAACTTTGTATATAGTATAAAACTTCAAAAACAGGCAATTATCAAATCAGAATGTCTATTGTAGAGTCTTGTCATCTTCAGTGTAGTTGCCTATATACTCTCAGACTTGATACTATCAATCATATTAGTTTTGAATAAAATACGTCAATACCAAACAGCAATCAAACAAACCAGATTTAACTCAGATCAGTCATGATAAAACAGTGTAAGTCATACACGGCTCTAGATTAAGATAATAAGAAATTAAAGATTATTACTGTGCTATATTCTTATGTTTTTGGGATCACGTCTGTGCCCTCAAATCTAATGCAAGTAGACAAACTGGGACAGAATAAAATCTATCAAAAAAAGAATAAAGTAAATCTAAGCAGAGTGGTACGAGTGATGTTGGTTTTAAATCCTGATACACTATAAACAATATCTTCTGCCATCTTTTTTAAGACTCTCCCTCTCCTTTCATTTCCCCAGGGTACACTGTGCATTTTTGGGTCTGACCAAGACCCTTGGTTTTAAACTGGGCAGCGGGGGAGGGGGGACCTGCTATTTACCTAAGTGGTTCTGAACCTTCTCTTTCCTGGACTTGATCTCTAACTGTATTTCTTTATCTATTAATGCCTGTCTTTCCAACCTATCCACAAATACTGGTTTAGTTGCCCCTATTACTCTCTGGTTCTCTGTAACATAGAGCATTGTTTTCTCATATTTGAGTTCAGTCTATGTACTCTTTTTCATGTTAATTATATTTTTTATAAATAGCATCTTGGTGGACCCTGCCTCCTGAGATACTCCACTTGTGGTTCTTTTTCTTTTAATTTAGTGTATCAAGGCCATACATATTAGAAATTATAACCAACCTTCTCTGCCTCATTTCTGTTATGCTCTTTTTTTTTTTTTGCTATCAGTTGTCTGCTTATCTTCTTCATTCTGTTTTCTACTCCATTCATTGAGGCCTCTCTGCCACTGTCCCTGGAATCCTAATACTTTTCTCTCTCTCTCTTGAATGCCCTGCAGCATTCTCCAAAGAGTTTGATTGGTGGTTGCGAATTTCCCAAGTTCCTCTTTGTCTTGGAAGCATCTTGTTTCTCCATTAATTTCTAGAGACAGTTTAGCAGGGTATATGAATATGGGTGGAAGTTATTTTTTTTTAGGGTTTGGAATATTTCACTCCAGGCTCTTCTTGACTTGATGGTTTGTGTCGAGAAGTCTGCCGTTATTCTGATGGGCCTTCCTTTGTAGGTTATCTGTTTGTTATCTCTAACAGCTTTTAATATTCTGTTCTTATGTTGAATTTCTGGGATCTTGATTATTATATGCCTGGGTATAGCTCTGTATTTGGTTGTAGGTGGCTGGAGTTCTGTATGCCTCATACATCAAAATATTTCCTTTTCCTATGTTTGGGAAGTTTTCCTTAATTATTTCTGTGAATAGCCTTTGTAGTTCCTTTGTTTGTATCCCTGATTCTTCATTCACATTCTTTATTCTCAAGTTATAGATCCTCTTGTCATCTTCTAGCCTTCATATTGTTACTGCTTGTTTCCTTGTTATTTTTAAAAAGTTTTCCCTTTCATACTCCCACATTGCAAAACTGTTCTCCAGTTTGGATAATCTATCCTTATTTTCTTTCAAGCAGATTTGCCATCTTTCCATAGAGTTTTTAATTTCCTGGTGATCTCTTTGAATCTGCTTCATGTATTCTATATTTTGTTTATATTCTGCATCAAATGGTTCTCTCCTTTGTTTGAGTTCCTCCCTTCTTCTGTCTGTGTCTGCTTGAGGGGTGCTTAGCATTTCTTTCATTAATCTTCTTATATCTTGCTTTTCTTGGCTAAATATTTCACTTTTGAACTTGTCTATGAGGTCCCAAAGACGTCTCTTTATGTCTACTGGTGCTGTGTGTGATATTGCATGTTTGCTGTTTTCATTCTCCTTTGTACTTACCTGTGCTGGGTCAATGTTCTCAGGGTTGAGACCTGGGGACTTTTTTGTTGTTGCTTCCTCTTCCCATCATTTTTATTTCTTCCAGGAGGCCCCAGTTTCTTTCTTTGTTGGTTACAATTATTCTGAAGTGTGCTGGCTAGGTGACCCTTCCCACTGCCGTGTGCTAGTGAGTTGCAAACAGTGGCAGTGTATGCTGGCCCCTCTCCTCTGGATCAGTCAAGCTGCTGAGGCCTGCACTATATTACTTTGTCCCGTCTCCCCTCCGGGTCAGTCAAACTTCTGAGGCTTCACTGAATTAGTGTGCACACTACCATAGGGAATTGGTTTCAAATAACCTATTGGGTCTCAGCCAGTTCGTGTGACCCCAGCCTAGCTCACTCCACCAGTCCCATTTGGGAAGGGAACAACTGACTGAAGTCACTGCTGCCTCCTGTACTTTCCAGTTCTTCCCAGTCCCAGAATGTTGTCCACCAGAGCCTCCCATTCTGTGTAATGGCTCCACTCCTGTCACTCATCACAAGTCAATGCAGGCTCCCCACCAGCTCAGCTCTCTGTTCGGCTGGCCAACCCCTAAGCTCTGTGTGACTGTGCCTCCAGTGAGTTGAAGCGGCAGGACCTTGGACAGCTCAGCAAGTCGCCCACTGAGGCAGGAGCACTGAACCTTTAGCTGTTCCAATAATATCACCTGCATTGTATGTTTGATTGGTTCTTCTCACCTTAGTTTCTTCTTGGGATGAGAGAATTCATTTCCCTCTGTTCGGGACTCCCCATGCTGTATTATGTTGAATTCAAAGTTGACTATCTCAGGGAGCCTCTGTAGCCAGCTGTTATCTATCTGCCATCTTTGCTCCACCTTCTCAGCCCATATCAAAAAAGTTTTGCACATCAAAGGAAATTATCAACAGAGTGAAAAGAAAACTGATGGATTGGGAAAAGATTTATATCAATTGTCCTTCTGATAAAGGATTGAGATAAGCAATTTTTATTATGAAACACAGCTACACTTCTGGGCTCTATTCAAGAAAGGAGAGACCATGTGTACTCTACTGTGGGGCCAGAAGCCCACTCCACACCCTTCTTGAGCTCCCAGGACATGGACCAGGTATTTGCTTTGCTACTAAACTTTTCAAATTAGGGACTTGAACCCATGCTTTGTATGTGGATGATGAGGCAAGTGGCATGGAGGGGACACTCCCTTTCTTCCTCCCAGGGGAACCTGTTCACATCATTCTGAGCTGAGAGCTCTGTGATGCCCATCATGTCTCAAGGAATTTCCATGGCAACCCCACTTTTCCTCTGGCAGTGGGTGCTCTTGGGTGATTTTTTAATGCCTTCCTTTGTAGATGACTGTCTGTCCCCGCTCTCAGGTACTTCCCTCCTTCCCTCCATATGTAAAGTTTGTGATGCTGACCTGCAGCATCTCTGACATCAAAGATCAAGATATAATACATGGGCCAGAAACTTCACTAGAAGATCTGGGGCTCCATGTCCTGGGGGCCTATAACATTCCTGTGACTAGCATCTGGTCATTGCAGAATCTCACTGAGCAAAAAGTGACAGGCACGGATCCTTCAGGTTCACTACACAAGATGCACATGAGATGATTCTTAACAGAATACTATCCCTGTATGTTCAGTGCTCAATAAAAGTTGGCTATTTTTCTTGCTTATGTTTATTATCCATGGAACTTGCCACTATTTTAGCTTTGGAGGAATAAAAATATAAAGAATTAATAATGTAATATAATTAAATATAATTAATTTAACATAATTAGAACTCAGACTAGATGGGAATTGGTTCTGTAATGGTCAGTTGTGGTTTGGGAATGATTTTATCTCTTTACTAATAGTCATAAATCTGTATGTGAAAACTATCAAAGTGCAAATTGCCAATTGAACATTATCTGTTTAGAATTTTACACCACATTAGGATGAAAGGATATAGATGAAATAATGAATTCCAAAATAATATTTACAAAACAAACTGAAAATTTAGCAAGTCAAAGTTCAGTGACACAAATATAACTTAACTCATATGTAACAAGATAATAAATAAGATATAAAATATGGTATCTTCATTCTTGTGTAATTTGGAAAAGAAACACACAACTACAGTGATCTAGAAGTTCAAAATCGAGTTTAAGGGTGATTAAGAAAAGATGATGTGACTCTAATGTTTACATATTATATCCAGTGGAGAACATAATAAAAACTAAAATAAAATAAACACACTTGAATGTTTCAGAAAAAGGAAGCTATGGTTAGAGAACTGTTTATATCACATAGGGTCTCTGACTTTCAGCCATAAATGAAGGGAGGACCATTGGCTGTCCTTATAGGCTATTAAGCAACATTTAAATTGTGGTTTCTTCAGATAAAGGTGAGCATTTAGTTGAGGAAAATGCAGAAAATCCATGTATTACAGATAGCTGCAACAGAACATTTACTTTGAAGATCTCTATTTGTCTTTTGGTTTAAGAAATGCAGAAAAAAGCTATTATGATTGATAGCTTACCAGGTCAAGAATCAGCAAGGATAACACTTATCTCTATTCTCCATATAAAGCTGTTAATTTTTAACTATCATTGAGATATACACATACACACACAAATATATGAGAACTGAAAGATAATTTCCTGAAAATATTTTATTTCTTGATTATATAAAATAGGTATTAGTATTTTATAACCAAAAAAATCAATGTTATTTTCATCTGATGCTTATCAAAGGAGAAAAGCCATTAGTTGCATACAAAGCCAACTTTGCCCTTTGTGAGATATCCCATGATTTTCTTCCTCCAGGAGCTATAAATTTATATCTCATCAATGACCATATTATGCCTTATATCTCTCCTTATTATTAGTGCATATTTTAGAGTGGTGGTAAGTATTGGCACATTTTATTAGCCTGATAAACAATTTTGGACTGCTAGGTAAAATTTGTTGTCAGCAGTGATTTCTCTCTCCTGTTTAGCACCTTTTAAATTTTATTCTGAGCTTCTAGAAATGAAACTTTAGAATATCACATCATGCTAGGTCTTGATTTGTCCTCCTATGGCTTCCAAACTGGTAAATTAAGAATGAAATAGAAGTGATTATTTATTATACTGCAATGTATGAAAATATTATAAAAACATTGTCCTCTTCAAATATTTAGAGAACATCTTAAATTATCCTTGACTTTCACGGTAAGAATATATCCTTCTTTAAAGTCACAAAATTTCAGCCCTTAAACCTGCAGGAGCAGCAACCTGATTATGAGTTCAACTGCCTAAATGTGGCCCTTGAGAGGGGACAGCTGCTTGTCTGTGACCGAGATTAGAACTAGACTGAAAAGTGGAAGCTATGGTTCTTTAGACTTTAACCCTCTCCCCAGATTGAAGATTGTACTACAACGTGGCAGATTTCATGGTGCCATACTTTATGTGAGCTGGGTATTTTTAAAGTGTATATATATGTGTGTGTGTGTGTGTGTGTGTGTGTGTGTGTGTGTAATTTTTTTTACCAAGGATAAAACAGTACTATGGTTTCTCTTCAGATTGAATAAATCTTTTGTCTTTTTAAGAGCTTTCAATCATACAGGACATGCCACCGCCCCCTTTCTTACCTATTTCTAGCCATCCAGTGTTGTACCCATTGACAATGATACCCTCAAAAGATATGTTGCTACGCTAACCCCTGGCACCTGTGACTGTGAGCTTACCTAGAAATAGTCTCTGTAGATGTGATCAAGCTGAGATGCAGTCATCAGAGTGGACTATAACACAATGGACTTTAATTGATGGCTTTGATGAGAACATATTTGACAAGAGATAGCCAGAGAGGAGACAGCCCTGTGAAGACAAAGCAGGGATCATGAGTTAGGTAGCTCAGGTCAATGAGCAGCAGTGACTCTTGGAGACCTCGGACTTGAAGAGAAAGCCATGAGCCAGATCTTTGAACCTTTGGGTGTGCGTGGTCCTCTGACTGACACACTTTGATCTTAGACTTTTGCCTCCAGAAGTGGGAGAGAAAAAATTGTTCTTGTTTTAAGCCATCCAATCTGTGGTGCTTTGTTATAGCAGTCCTAGAAAATTAATTAGTGGAGGAGAATAAAGGACATACTATTCCCGAGGCCACTGTGGCTTTTTCCATAGCCATGGTGAGGGTCCTGTCATCTGTTTGTAGTCACCTCTTTCAGCTAGTTCATTGTCCATGAGTCCTAAGAATGAAGAATGCCCTTAAAAAGACCAGAGGATGGGGGAATCAGTCATTAGCTACTCTGCATACACGGGGGATCTGCTTGTTGACTATGTCCTAGTATGGCTTCCTCCTCCTTCCATGGTGAATAGATAAGGGAGCTTTTGTTCTTCATGCCTGATTTCCGAAAAGTTACCATTCTCAACTTTGACATTCTCCTTCCCTTTTTTGAAGTTGGGACCATGAGGAAAGAGTAGCATTACCTCATGTGTCATCCCAAATCTCCTTCTTATGCCCTGTGTGAATGCTAGTTGTCAGTTTGTGTGTAAGCCATACTAATCTCCTATTTCATCAAGGCCTTTAAATTTTGACAGAGGTCCTTTGATGTTCCCATTCTCACCTCTCCAGCTAGGTCAGCCATGTTAATGTCTCTCCATTTATTAAAGAAAGTAGAGAGTGAAACATCTCCCTTTGAGCTTTAAAATTCTTTCCCCATTAAGCAAGTATTTACTGTTAGGCATCCCAATGACTATTCTATCATGATAGGTTTCTTGTCTGTAACAAGGTGTATTGGTTAAGTTTATATATTAACTGAGAGGATGATTCCGATAAAGATTAACATTTAAACTGATGAACTTTAGGGAAAGCAAATTGGCTTTCACAATCTGAGTGGGCCTCATCTAATCTGTGGAAGGTCTGACTAGAACAGAAAGAAAGACCTCCTTGAGCAAAGTGGAACTGTACAACAAACTACTTTTGGGCTCAATATGCACCATGAATTCTGGGTCTCTGCCTGCCAGCCCAGGTTAGTGATCTGGGACTAGACAGTCTCCATGGTCATCTGAGAAATTCTGTATAATAAACATATTTCCTTCTCTGTAGAGATCCTTAAGTTTGAGGATCATTTGTGTTTATATACATACCTGCACATCTCTACACTATATGAGGAATACATGTGATTTACTTCTTGGGAGAACTTAGGCTAACAAACAGGGCTTCCACTGAACTCAGTTTGGTAGAATGTGTAACTTGATTCTTGACAGTATTCTATAGTATTTCCACTCTATTACTCTGAAAAAGACAGTAGCTGTGTGGGTAACGTGGAAGGAACTCTATCAGTGCCCTAAACTATCCAGTGGAAAAGCAACTGTTCAGTTTGTCTGCAACCTGACCTCACTATGAGAAAAGAGGATCAGAAGGGCAGTATGTGGCTCCTTGGAATGACAACCATTGGACAAAGCTGTGCGCTGCTGAGAGTATAGAAATGCTCATTGGTACACAATGGCACTCTCTCCCTGCAGGAGATCATACTTCTCTGGGCTACTCCTAGGGCTGGTCATGTCATTTTATGTGACCTGTGAAATGTGACTTCTAGGTAGCCGGTTTCAGAATCAGTGTTTGCTTTGTCACATGCCATTCCTTCTGCCAAGGCATGTTCTGGGAGGCTGCCCATCAGCCTGTGCTTCAGAAAGAAAGCGGCACAAGGCTACAACACACCAACCATGGGCGAGTTGCACACAAAATAGAAACCTTATTCCTGCAGTTTCTTATAGCAGAATAAAATTTCCCAAATAAGGGAAATGGCACAGTTTTAACCAAACAAATATGGAGCATGTAATGATGTACTTAAATTCAAAGTTGTGGTTATGGATTTCTATAGTGACATGGACAAAACTATCCAGAATTTTTGAATAAAATGTACTAGCTTGGTTCATGTTAGGAAGTGCTACTATATGTGTGATACTGTAGGCTAGTCATTAACGCAAAAAGTGAGATGACGCCAAAGACTTTTATATTTTATTTGGAATTCTGAGTTCAGCTGTTAGCCTTATCAGCAGTAAAAAATTGACAAGAATAGAAAATGTGTAATCACCAACAGACTGTGACCTTGGGCCAGAACCACAGCCATGCCCTTGCTCTGTAGATGGAAGGCATAGACACAGATAATCAATCTGTTCTTTCCTAGAATCAGGGCTCTGGAATATATACCATAGGAGATGTGAGATTTGAAGTCCTGAAGTTGGGAGAGATCATAGGAATTGTTTAACCCTACTGACAGCCAAAAACGACTGACTAACAAGGGTCAGGTACATCCGTGTCCCCACTGAGGGACTGGATTGTCTAGAGATCACTTTCTATTTTCTTTTGAGAGTCCTTATGCTGGTGAAGTGATGTATTTCCAAATAGTTAAGAGGAAACATGATTAACTCGAGAACTCACTGAATAATGCAGAAATCGATGCATTTACCTAAAACAAAGTCCTGAACACATTTGAACTCATTATTAGTCCCTCTACCTCCCTCTTCTCTGGAGCAAACCCTCTCAATTGTTTTAAGCGTTTTGCACAGAGCAGTCCACCAACCCTTCTCTACTTGCTTGGTCTGCTCTAGGTACTCTTTCAGTCAGTAGAATAAATTAAGGTGTATTCCCAGAATTAAACAGATTCTCCCAACCCAGCAGAAGGCGCAGCAGGAAACTATTTCTTCCTTCACTGGCACATTGTCACAGTTGAACTAATATGTTTCGGTTGATTTGTCATCATTAAAATCAGATTATTCAACTTTTATATAGAAAATTTGATGTTTTAAAAATTTATTTCATGTAAAAATTCAGTTTGGTTTACTAGCCCACTAATAAAACTGCAAAATTTGCACTTATATTTTTGCCACAATGTTGTGCCATTACAACTAAAAATCCTTACAAAAATTAGATCTTTGAAATGTTTGATTTAAATCTTCATCTACATTTTTGTAAAACATACCTAACTGCTTTAATATGGGAGCACACATAAGAAAAATGGAATATTGCACAAGATTCCTAGCACTCATTAATAAAGTATTTTCTTTGTCATTAATATATGTTATTAATTGGTGGTGAAGAGATAAAACAGCAGTACTATTAAGCCAGGATAATTTTCCTGGGTTTAACATGATACTTTGTGGAAAATGAGGAATTCTGCACCATGTGAGCCATTGTTCTACATGCTAAGCATACCCGGGAAGGAAATTAGTTTGAATTAACTGGTCTGCATGAATCTGTCTTTCTAATAATTCTAGGGCTTGTGTGTTTTCCCCCAAGTGTTGTACATGCCAACAATTTGTTAACCTCATCAGTTATGCAGTTGGTATATTTACCCTGCCCTTCTTTTTGTGTTTTTCTGAGTCCCTCTGACAGAGTCTCCATCTCTTATGATGGTTCTGTGGTTAGAATTCTCATCTCAGTGTTTTTATTATTTTGAAATGTTTGAGGTTTGAGTCTTGAGCTTGAAGATACTTATCTGAACATTGAAAGTAAATGACTATTGGTTTACCTTACTTCTTGATAGTGTGTAAACTATTTCTTTCCTTTTTCAGGAAAAAAATCTTTGATCATCTTTTTATCAAATATGTTATTTTGACATCTTCTGACATACAAGGACACATTGTTTGCCCAGCATTCATTTATCACTTTAAAATATAAATCCCAGGGTTGAAATCTACAGTTTAGCACACCTGTCTCTGGTATTGGAAAAACAACAGAGAAAAAACAATGCCGAAGATTTGAAGATCTTATCAACCAAAGAGTGCTAGAGGAACATCCCCAAAAGCAGAAGAAGATCTTTACTTTTCTAGAATTTGTGGGTGCTCACCAAGGGAGCCCAAATCCTGAGCTGTAGGGGAGCCTCAAAATATTAGAGCTATTCGAATTTTATGGAGGATTTTTTTTTAAGCTGAAGTTGACTTAATTATAAATCAATTCACATTAAGATACCTAAAATATGCAAAATACTGAAAAGCAGGCAAATATGTCTAAGTAATCCAAGAAGAAATCTCGCTATGCTTGAAGTAGTTGAAAATGACGGTGAGGCATCCGCATTTGAGGGTCGTGGTTAAAGCACGTGCAGAGGAAAACGTATGGTTCTAAGTATTTGTTTAAGGAAAAATTTTTTAAAACAATGTTAGAAGTTGCCAACTCAAACTACAACAGACAGTGCATTAAATCTAAAGAGACAAGGACAAAGAAAATCACAAAGAACAGAAATCAATAAGATAATTTAAAAAACATAGAAAACTTGCAGTCTTTGAGAAGCTTCATAAAATTTGTGAGTGCATGCTTTGAGCAAGAGAAAAAGAAAATTATCAGTATCAAAGATTAAAAAGGAAATCTATTCTATGGTTATTAAAATATAAAGACATTACAAATAACTTTATGTCAATAAATTAGGCAACTTGAATGTTATGGAAAACTCCTGACTGAGTTTGTAAACTTACACACACGTGTGTGGGCATGTGAGCATATGCACATTCTACCATTTTTTGTGTAGTGCAGTGCCTAAAACAGTCAAGGATAAAATAATACCAATCATGTTGAAGCAAATTCAGAGAACAGAGAACAAAAGAATAACTGTAAAATAAAACTCGACCTGGATATTAAAAAAGGAAAACAAAGGAGATGCAACCATAACTTCTGAATTTAGAAACAAATAGCAACATTTAAAAAAAACTTTCTTCAAAGAGCATAAAACCAAACAAAATAAAACAGAATAAAGCCAATCAAACAAAACGGAAAATGACATAGGACTTCAAGACAGGATAATAGGAAGTCAGCAATAGCTATCGTAATGCCTCTTGTTGTCTTCCAAATTGCTGCCCATGCCATCAGACATGGTAAAATCAAACAGAACAGAACAGAACCAATCAAAATAGGATGTTGAAGAAAACAAAAAATAGAACAAAATGAAACAGTGAGAATAATATTGGATATCAAAAACAAGACAAAAAGAAATCCCTGTATTTTCTTTGTTGCATATTGCTATCCTCTTATAGATGCTCAGACTACCAGTGTTTGGACTGCAAAGTCAATCAAGCAATACAAGCAGTAAGTTGTATTTGAACCTTGTTTGCTAACTCAGCCTGTCCTTCAAATCATCTGGTTGCTTGTGGGGTGGTGTGGTAGTGGTGGTGGGAGTGTCCTTGTCTCCCAACCTATGTGTCAGTTGGCTTTCGGGAAGGGCACATTGGCTTGTTTCTCTTCCCACTGGCTCCCGGAAAGGGAGAACTGTCTTTGTGTTATAGCTCCGAGGCCCAGCATGGCTTCTACTGGCCCATGGAAAGGGCAAATTGGCTCTACTTAACAGCATATTACCCAATTGATTCCAGCAGTGAGCAGGTATTAACAAATAGATTTTAGTATATTAGGATGTAATAGAATTCACCCAGGGAATTCCAGGTTAGATTGCCATTTAAAAAATAACACCAATCTACATTGAGAAATTTCTGCAAAGTAAAAGTAGAAAAATAATTCCTTAATTTGATAAAAAGTATCTACATTCCACCCAGAGTTAACATCCTGTCCAATGGTGAAATATAGGAACATTTTACCCAGTATAGTATTGAGGGGGAATGCTTTCCTCGTCTGTTTCATCTGTGCACTAGAGGTTCTGGCAGTGCAGTAAGACAGGGAAGACTCATAAAGGCATAAATATTCGAGGGATTGAAGTTGGTCACATTGAACATGTAATAAATACTGAGGAATCACCAGCAACTACTACAGCTGATAAGAAAATGAAGTTAAGTCACAAGCAGAAACTCAATATGCAGAAATCAAATTCATTTCTAAGTCTCAGATTGACCATCAAAATTGTAATTTGAAAGACACAATACAATACAGGTATAGCACTATCCCAAAATATCAAGTACTGAAGAATCAATTTAAAGAATTCCAACTCCTTTATATGTAAAGTTGCCAAATACTGTTCGAAAAACTAATGCCTAAATATATTGAAAACTATACCATATTTAAGGATTGACAGACTCAGTATTGTTGAAATGTCAATTCTTCCAAAGCAATATATGCGTTTGGCACAATATAAATTAAAATCTCATTTCTGACAAGATGATTTTAAATCTTTATTAAACGTCAAAACCTATAGTAGAGAAAGTATCTTTAAAATAAAAATAAGTGTTGGTAGATTTTTATTTTCCAAATTCAAGATTTACTATAAATCTACAATAAATAAACTAGCATGATATTGATGATCAATAAGGATACAATTACAGATGTGACTGCCCCTCAACATTACGATTCAGCAGAACAGTGCAACTTAGACTGCAGTTGGATAAAATTTATCACCCACTAAGAAATTTTGTTAAAAAATACAAGATGCTATCAAATGTTGATGATGATGAGGAGCTTCCAAAAGCCTTCAACACTGTCAAAGCTCAACAGTTCAATAGTGTTATTCAGGGAATAACTCAGCAGCACAGTGCCTGCCTGGCAAGCATGATGTTGTGACTTTGATTCCATAAAACAAAACAAAACAAAACAAAACAAAACAAAACAAAACAAAACAAAAACAAAACATCCAATAATGCCTGTGTTCAACTAACAGATCTCCAACAGAATCTGGCCCATTTTTTTACCTGTTTCTCCTACCTACTCTCTTCCTACTGATTTACATTCCTCTTTTATCCATCCTTCATCTCCCCCCTTCACTTCTCCCATATCATAGATTACCTGCTATAACAATACAGAATATGGTGCAAAGAGTATTGATAAAGCACAAAAGTGTAAACACAAGGTGTATCATGTAAAAGCAGTGTATATGCAGATCTTTGGTGCTGTTATAATCAGCAGTAAAAATTTCCTTTAAATTTAATTATGGACATCAAAATTATTTAAATTAAACAGCTGAAAAAGTAAATACTACCTTTGGACAGATAAAACTGAAAACACATTCCTGGAAGGCAGTATCTAACTAAGAAGATTCTCACAGCAACTATAATCTTTCTTTACCCTACCTGACCCCCAGCCCTCAGTACCAAATACAGACACGCGCACACACACACACACACACACCCCACATGGGAACATGGGAAACCAAGGCAACACAATACCCCTGAATACCCCCTAATTCTCCTAATGCAAACCTAGGGGGTACCGACAGTAGGACATTACAAACTGATTCAAACAGAGATACAGAAAGACAAGTTCAAAGATCTGACCCAAAAGTTCATGAAATGATCATACAAAATAATCAGTGTGGATATGACAGCAACAAAATTTGAAAGTGCTAACCAAAGCAGTTCAAAACATGAATGACAAATTTACCACACATATAGATGCCACAAAAAGGTATTAGACAACAATAGTGCTTGTAAAATTATGAAGAATTCATAAATTAAAGGAATTACAGAGTTTCTGAAATCAAGGGCAAAATTGCAAGAAATTAGAGGCCTTAAAATGATAAGAGAATGAGAAAAATTTATCTACCATCTACTAGATGTCACTAAGAACATTCTAAGGCTAACTGGAACTAGGATTTAACTAGAAGATAGCAAACATGTAATAAAAATTTTGTTTGAGGTATCAGTAGAAAACTTCACAAGTATGAGGATAGTTCAATGTATAGCTAAGTGAGGTTTACAGATCATCAGCCAACAACAACGAGAAAAGAAATTCCTCGAGATAAATTTTTATCAAAAGTTCAGATGTCCACCAAAAATATTTTTAAAAAATGTGCCAGAGAAAAGCAAAACATCACTTAGAAATGTAAACCCATTAGAATGGCAGAAGACTTCTTAGCACACACTTTAAAGGTAAAGGGAGACTGGAGTGAAATATTTCAAGCTGTAAATAAAAAACAATTTCCAACTCAGATTAGCATGTTGGCAAAACTTTTTTTCAAAGTAGATGGAGAAATAAAGACATTGCAGATAAAACCAACAACTTGGGTGATATGCAAACACCAGACCAGCACTCCAAAAACCGCACTCCATACCCTAGGCAAAAGAAAGAGCTTATCAAACCAAAAATCCAGGTGAAAGTGTACATCAAACAAGATAAATATATAAAAAAAAAACAAATGCCTTACCAGGAGAAAAAGAACACAATCTTAGTAGTAAGCCAATACCTTTAAGTAATAATTCTTAATATTAATAATTCTTAATATTAATGGCATCACCTCTCCAATTAAAAGACAAGATTGGTAAAATCAGAGTTAAATTGTATCTTTGAGCAAATGGACTTAACATCTACAGAGTGTTCTACCCTACTAAATAAAATAAAATACACATTTTCTTAGTAGTACATAAAACATTCTCCAAAACAGATCTCATACTAATCCACAAAGTCAGTTTAAATAAATACAAAACAATGAAAATCACTCTGTTCATTCTATCAGACTATTATGCAGTGAAAGTATAAACACCCAGAAGCTTAGTAACACATTTCTGAATAGCCAGTGGATCACAGAACAAACAAAGAAATTAAACAACTTCTGGAATCAGATGATAGCACTCCAGAACCTATTGTACATAGTTAAAGTAGTCCTGAGAAGGGAGCTTACTGAAATCAGTCCTTAAGTTAGAATAGCAGAAAGAGAGCTCAAATAAATAGCCTAATAATGAACCTGAAGTTCTCAAAAACTGCAGTCCAATCCCAAATCACATTTAAGGAACAAAATTATAAACATCAGAGGATTAATCAATGAAATTGAGATGAACAAAATAACACAAAGATTCAACAAATCAAAATCTGGCTCTTTGAAAGAATACAAAAAAATAGGTAAACATCCAGGTATAGGGGTATGACTCTAATCCCAGCACTTGGGAGGCTGAGGCAGGAGGAGCATCTTGAGTTTGAGGCCAGTGTGAGCTACAAAATGAACTCAAGGCCAGCCTAATCTGAATAGCGAGACCCTATCTCAAAAAGCCAAAAAAACAAAAACCAAAAACATGACAAACCTTTAGCCAGGCTTAACAAAAGAAAGAAAGAGAGAAAAGATGCACATCAATGCAATTAGAAATGAAAAAGGTAAAATCACAGTGGACACTAGTGAAATCCAGGAGATGGTAACTACTATGAAAAATATATTCCAAAAAACCAAACAATCTTGAAGAAGTAGACAGATTCCTACATACACACAAATTAACTAAGGTAAACCAAGAAGGTATAAAAATTCTGAGCAATTAAAAAACAAACAATGAAATTCAGACATTAATAAAAATTGTACCAACTAAGAAAATCCCAGGACTCAATAGTTTTACTGCTGAATTATCCAAGCCCTTTAAGGAGATGTTATAACACCAAAAATCTTCAGATTCTCCAATGAAATTGAGATAGAGGTAGTCTTTCCAACTTATTTCTGGAATCCAGTATCACTCTGATTCAAAATCAGAGACTCAAATAAAAAAGAACTTACAGGTCAATCTCCGTATGGGGCATGTCAGTGGTTACAATACACATCAATCATATTTTTCTAATGAATATATGTACTTTAGCATAATGGAAACTGTATGTGCACTAGGGGAATACAGAAAGCAATCTTTGTATTTACCTACTTGGTACAAAGTATAAATGGGTGAGCTTTACTCATGTTATGTGCCATATTCCATTTTGTGTACTTGGAATTTTTATTATATTTTATTTTGATTTTTTATTCTTATAGAATTAACCTAATTCAGTACAATGCTGCATGAAAATCAACTTTTACAACTTTGGGAGGAGGTTGAAAGTCATCGGGTGATCAGCTACTGGTGACTCATATTATGTGAGCCCAAGAAGTTAGCAAGATATGACAGAAAAGAGTACAGAATGAAGACTTTGATTCATATGAGGAAGAAAATAGTAATGTAGATAAATATTTGAATAGTCAAATGCTACAAAACTTATACCTGAACTAGCCAATGCTCGAACTAGTCAGAAAATGTTATTGGGTTCTTGCCAGGGGTGGAGCCTGTTGGATGGAGTATTAATTCAATGTTGGACATTGTTTGCAACAGAACATATGCTATAAAATGTTTTGAAATACACTAAATAAAACACAAGTAAAACACTATATATACTTTAATAGGAATACTCAGAAACATATCTATCATGACATTTCATCATCTAACTAAAAGCCTTCATAGCATAGTCTGTTCACAATATCATAGATTTATTCCAGTTATCACAATCTAAAAGATTTATAGAGAAGTAACAGACATGGTATTGAGACTTTTAGAGCAATAATGACCAGAAAGAGATTTGGTTTCTTCCAAAATTACCTATTTTTTGAGGACAAAAAGATTCACCAAGAAAGAAAAAAGAAAAAATGTTGAAATTTGGCTGCTATATGATCATGTTTTGAAAGTTTTGTTTTGAACTGTCAAGCAATTTATTCACCATCTGAATACCTGACGATTGACAAACAACTTGCATTATAATTTATGATACTATATGCCAAATAAATCTTCCAAAAAATATATAGTGGATGCGAAGACATTTTACACCTTAAATTTAAAAAATTATCTTGGAATTCAGCCACCAGATATTTATTTGTGCAGTAATAAAACCTATGAATTGTGAACAGACTTACTGCACATATTTCAAAAAGTAACCAGGAATGTGACATTTGATAATTGGCTCACAAATTGCTCATTGATGGTATGTTTGTTAAAACAAACAAACAAACAAACAGGAAAATCCTGCTGACCAGCATAAGAAATATTTGAAAGAACAAAGTGGAGATTTCTAGAAAAGTATTGCAAGTTCACAATAAAGAAACATACTGTGCAGTCTTGGGATTTAGAAAGACACAACATTGGCCTCCTATGTGGTGAAGAAAAATCAATTAGTATTAATACTGTCAACATTACACCATGATGATAAGATTGATAGTGAAGCTGGGGGCAGTACTGTATGCCTATAATTTCAGCATTCAGGAGGCTGAGTGAGTTCAAGTGATCTGTGAGTTCAAGGTCAGCCAGAGGTACATAGTGAATTCAAGGTTAGCCTGCAGATGTAGAGAGACCTTGTATCAAAAACTCAGAGAACAGTAGAGAAAGACTTAGTGAGTCCTCAACACGAATGAAGCCAGATGTAGTCACACTTTACCCCAAAATGAAAGGTGGAGTCGCTCTTGTGTTATGCAGCAGCCATGAAGTCAACGGTTGTGTTTTACTGGATCCTAAGCATGCTACACATAAATAGTTTCAATTTACAAGAAAACAACAACACAATATCCAGATAAATTTTCTTAGGCGATTGGGACTGGAATTGATGAATGACCAATTACAATAGAGAGAGAACAATATGTATCTACTTAAAGACCTCTGCCAAAGAGTTCTGAAACAGACCAGTAAACAGACAGGTAAAATAACACAAGAACCTTCTAAGAAACCAGGAAGACTAGCAAGATGTCAAGTATGTTCTACTAAAGAAGACGGAAAAAAAACCACGTGTGTTGTCAGTGAACGAGATTCTTGTATATGGACATGCTGTGCTGCTGTGTAAAATGCTTTAGATATGATCACTGAAGTCTATTTTTGTGGAGGAGTTCTTGTATTCTCATTGTAGTTCGCATAGAACTGACTTTGTTTCTGTTCTTTTTTTTTTAGATTTAGTGAGCAAATACATGGATGATGTAAAAAATGTTGCTATTTCTTCTAAACACTCATTATATAGTTGCTATTTTATTTTCTTGATATTTGATTTTCCTGGTAAACTCACATTGTATAATATAATAGGAGGCAAGAGAAGTGATAACTGTGGGCTGCCAAACAGGAGAAGGAGGCTCAGGGCGCGTGTTGTTATTGCAAGGAAGACTTGTGCACGGAACACGCTGCTGTAATGTGTGAAGCCTGCCGTAGGTGTGATAATTGAAGCCAAGATTATGTCAAAGGTAGAGTTTTGTTTGCATTTTCACTTTTTTTCATGTAAGAGTTTATTTCTGCTATTTTTCAGATCTTTTAACCAGTTAAACAGTTGATGTGGAAAATGTAGATTTTTTCTACACACTCATTACACACTAAAAACTTATTTTATTTTCCTGTTAAGTACACATTGTTTAATGCGATAGAACTCATAAAATTAAAATCAATAATTCATCATCAAAAAGTAAATCTGAGCGTTACATACCCTCATAATGTTCCTTTTCTAAAAATATTACCATGATGCACCTAGTGAAAACACATTTAAAAATCCGCAATAAGATATTGGCAAATAGAACGGAACAAATCACCAAAAAGATTATATGTCAAGATTGAGTAGATTTCATCCTAGGCTTGCAAGGATGGTTCAGCCTATGCAAATCAATAAATCTTATACACCACATAATGAGAATAAAGGACAGAAACTACATGGTAATATGAATAGAAACAGAAAAAGCTTTGACAAAATGCAATACCCATTCATGATAAAATCACTGAACAAAGTAGGTATAGAAGGACCTTGTCTGAATCTGATAAAAGCCATTTGTGACAAACCAGTGACCAACATCACATTGAATGGGGGGCGAGCTGAAATGCTTTTCCTCTAAAAGCAGGATGCTTGCCATCACCACTTTTGTTTAATATAGTACTCAAAATATTAGCCAGAGCAATCAGGTAAGAAGTAAAAGAGATACATTTAAGAAAGGAAGAAGTGAAATTATTACTATTTGCAGATAACGTGATCTTCTACTTAGCCCTAAAAATATAGCAAAAGTGTTCTTAACCAATTTCATCAATATAGTAGGATACAAAATCAACACACAAAAATCTGTAGAGTGCTTGTATGCCAATAATGAGCACAGTGAGAAAGAAATTAGGAAAAACTACCATTCATAACAGTATCAAGATAAATTAAATACTTAGGAATTAACTAAGAAAATGAAAGTCCTCTATAATGAAAACGACTGTACTCTTAAAAGGAAATTGAAGAGAATACCAGAAAATGGAAAAATATTCCCTGTTCCTGGATAGACAGAAACAATATTGTTGAAATGTCCGTACTTTCAAAACTGATATACAGATTTAACAACATCATGATTGTGTCATAATTTGTATATCTTGCTATCTGGAGGTTCTGATTTGAATTTCATTGTCTGATGTTAATAGGTAACCGGCGGTGGTTCAAGTTATCTGACAGGACACTTATGCATATGCCACTGGTGGTTTAAGCTGGCAAGAACATGCCAATGACATCCCAATCAAAATTTCAACAGCATACTTCACATCACTAGAGAAAACAATACTAAAATCCAGGTGAAATGGGAAGAGTCCCACAGAAAAAAAATTCAAGTAAAATCAGAAGAGTGCCACAGTAGCAAAAGGAGTCCAAGGCAGGAAGAACTAAGTAGGAGGCATCATAACAGTTGACTTTAAGTTATACTACAAAGCTATAGTGATAAGAATGGCGTGGCATTGGCACAAAAACATGCATGTGGATCTATGGAACAGAATACAGGGAACATAAATAATCCTGGATACATTCAGCTATTTGATCTTTGACAAAGTGCCCCAAAACATGTATTGGAGGAAAGATAACATCTTTAGAAAATAGCTCTGGGGAAACTGGCATATACAGAAGATTAAAGCTGAACCGGTTTCTCTAAGCATGTGGCAAACTAAAATCAAAGGTAGATCAAACATCTAAATATTAAACAGATATAAACAGAAATATATACTAGAAGATAAAAATTCTTGGAGTCATAGGGTAGTCAATGATTTTATATCAAATTAAAAATTTTCTGCACAGTAAAAGAAACAAAGGACATAATCTACAGAATGAGAAAGCATTTTTGCCAGATGTTCCTCAGATGGAAGAAATCATGAAAATGTCAATGTTACAAAATTGTTATACAGATTCAATGCAATCCCAATCAAAATTCCAATAGCGTACCTCACAGAATTAGAGAAAATAACCCTAAAATTCATCTGGAATCAGAAGAGACCTAGAATAGCAAGGCAATCCTGGGCAACAAAGATAAGATGGTGGCGTGGCAATCCCTGACTTGAAATTATACTATAAAGCTACTGTGATAAAAATGGTGTTGTACTGGCAAAAAAAAAAAATGACCCAAAGATCAGTGGAATAGATTAGAAGATGCAGCAACAATTGGAGGCACACTAAAGTACCTTATCTTTGACAAAGATGCCAAACACATTCACTGGAAAGAAGATAGTCTCTTTATTAAATGGTACTGGAGAAAATAGCTCTACACATGCTGAAGATTAAAACTGGAGCCAGATATTTTACCAGGTACTAAGCTAAAATCAGAATGGATCAAAGATGTTAATGTTAAAAAAGAAACATTAAATCTGCTGGAAGACACAGTAGGTAAAACTCTTGAAGATACTGGTGTAGCCAAAGACTTTATGGACAAAACCCAGATTTCACAGGAAATATCTCACCAAGAGTCAACCATTGAGATCTTATTGTACTGAAAAGCTTTTGCACAGTAAGAGAAACCACCAATAGAGTGAAAAAACACCTCTTAGCCTGGGAGAAAATATTTTCCAGCAGTTCTTCAGATGAAGGATTACTATTAAGAACATATAAAGAGCTCAAAAAAAGTCAGTCCTCCCAATTTTAAAGATCCAATCCAAAAATGGGGATCATATTTCTTAGATGAAGAAATACAAACAGCAAATAAAAATGTGAAAAAATGATTAACATCACTGGTCACTCAAAAGATGCAAATTAAACAATACTGAGATTTCATCTCACCTGAAAGAATGGCTATTATCCAGAAATGAAGCAATAACACATGCTGGAGGGGCTGTGGGGAAAAAGGAACCCTTTTCTATTGTTCGTGGGAATGTAGACTGGTGCAACCACTGTGGAAATCAAGATGGAGATCCCTAAGAAAACTAGGATTGGAGGTACTATTCAACCTAGCTATTCCCCTTCTGGGTATCTTCCCAAAACAATTAAAAACACCATACTACAGTGATATATGTGCACTCATGTTAATCGCAGCACAGTTTATAATAGCCAGATTTTAGAAGCAACCTAAAGGCTCATTGACTGAGGAACGGATAAAATTATGTGATATTTTTATACAGTGGAGTACTATTCAGCCATAAAGAATGATAAACTGAACTCTTTTATGGGTAAATGGATACACCTTGAGAACATAAATAAGCATATGTGTAAACATCATATTGCTTCATTAGTGTGACAAGCTGAAAGAAAAACTATATGTATGTATATATGTACATGTACATAAAATAAGATGTTTATAGTATTGATCTCTCTGAGTTCTCTGAAGAGAAAGATTTGGGAGGATACTTTTCAGACAATTGAATGCAGACATCTTGGAGATGACAATGTGCAATGCATGTACCATTGTTGTGCCCTGACTGATGTGCTTTGAAATTTTGTAGTCTTTTTTTCTTTCTTTTTATTTTTGAATAAAATGGATTTGAAAACAAAGCAAAACAACCAAAAAAAAAAAAAAAAACCCCTCACATTGACAGATTCTACACAAAATTAGTAGCTTATAGTGTTAAAAATTTTCCAAGGTCAAGAAAGACAAAGAAAAGCTAAGAAGGCCTTCATGGCTAAAAGGAGCTAAAGAGATACAGTAACCAAAAGCAACTGTGTCCAGAAAGGGAGAAAGGGTGGCTGGGCAAGACACAACAGAAGAAACCATAAAAATCTGAGTGTGCACTGTGGACTAGACTATAATATTACACCAATATTAAGGTTTCTAATTTTGACAATTTTACTGCAGTCTTGGTAAAATGGTTTTTGGTCTTAGGAACTATACACAGGTATTTAAATGCAAGAATAAAGTGTCTCTCAAGATTTTTATAAAAATATTTATAACTAAAAATAAACAAACAATGAGTGAAATCAGGCTACAGGTTATGTGGAAGCTCTTTGTGTTGCTTCTGAAAATATTTTCTAAAGTAAGATTTGCATCAGAAGAGACACTAAGACATATATTGAATATTCTGGTCTTTTAGTTATTTTGAAATTAAACACTGTATTCTGCAGAGCATTCTAACGTTGCCTGATGCGGCAGTGCACACTCACAGTTACTGGCTTCCCCCAGACACACCTGTTCTTTGGTTTACCCCTCTTGACAGTACAAATGAAGCCAAATTTGAGTTTTTAGTTTCGAAAATCAAACTGGGGTTATTCAAAGCCATGAGGATCAGATCAAATGACTTCTTTAATCGTAAAGTTCTTGCCATAAAACCTTGTTGTAAGAGTTTCGTTTTCCAGCTCTTTTATTGTATTATGAACGGCCTTATTGTTTTAACTCCTCAGCTGCATATTGTCTGTCATATCTCCTAAAAATATTTCAAAGATATTTCATTGAGTCTGAGTTCTGCTAAGTCTAACCTTCCTTTAATTTCCCTACAGGATATTGGTAAGCTAGAAGGGTGTTGGAGAACTAACCTTTCAGCAGAAGCAATTTAAAATATTAATGCTGCACATATTATGATTGCTGGAGAAGACTTGGGCCAATATGTTTAACACAGCTGTTCTTAAACAAGGGACTCTCTGGATTCCTCCAATGTAAGATTATCTTATCTTGGAGGCTTTACAATAATAAAGACATTACTGCTAGGTTTGTGGATACACATGAAACTTTCAAAGTAGCTTTAATTTGAACAGTTACAAGGAGTAAACTTTTGCAAGAAGAGTCCCTGTGGACAAAGGATGAGACAGATGTAGTGTTTTGTGTTGTGATACTGCCAAAGACACTGCCCCAGATCTCAGTGACACAGTGGCAAGGTTTGTGTGCCAACCTCGTATCGCATCTAATGATTGCTGGTCCCACGTAAATGGCTCTGGGTAGCTGTGATCTCTCATGGTGGACCCTGAGCATCCCAGATCTGTTTTCTTGTTTCCTCATGGCAGAGCGGAGGAGGAAGAGTAGCAGTCACAGAACTCAGTCAGTTCTAGGCTGCTGCTTAGCCTGTGTGAATCTGCTCACGCCACATGAGACAGTTGAAAGCCCGTCCCATCGCCAAGATTGCATTGAAAGTGGTAGAGAAGAACGCCAACCCTGTGGAAAGATGGCTCACTGGGAACAAAAGTATCCAGGCAAAGTGGTCAGCATCTGAGTCTGCCTCCACCCAGGGGGCTGCCCACACTGCTTCCTTCAAAAACTCCTTGTTACCCCATAATCTAAGATCCATACCCCAGGTCTCTGCCAGTTCAGGTCCACCTAGGGATATCTCTACTTGATTTGGCCTCCAAACTCCATCTGTTGTGTCACTGATAACTTGTTTGTGCCATGATTCACTTAGTGACTTTTCTTATTACTGAGATAAAAATGCCTGATAGCCAAAGTTAAAGGGAGAAAGGTTTATTTAACTCACAATTTAGAAGTTTCAGTTCATAGCTCACTGGTCCAAAGTAATAGAGGAATTGAAAAGGAGAAACAGTACACAGCAAGGGGAAGGTCGCAAAAAAATAAGGATGACTGGAGCTCTTTTCATCCCTTGTGTCTTCTCCAGGCTACTTAGGGGTGGTAGGACACACACTCTTACTCCTAGTGCCCTTGACCTTAGCACTACACCATGAATCAATTCAGCATCACACACTCTAGACCCAGTCACTTCTAAGAAACTACTACCTATGATTGCATGAGGCTTGGGGGGGGCATCTAGACACAGACATAACACTCACCATATTTCCTGACAAAATATGATTATCTCCAAAAACTCATCTTTTTAAAAGCAGGTCATAATTTAACAATCTAATAAATAATCTAATACGTATTCAAATCTTTTTTGGAGAAGTCTAGATTTCCCAAACATCATACTTAACATCTCAGATAAGTTGTAAGCACTTTACCAGTGTATAAAGACTGGATTCCTCTGTGTGTGTGTGTGTGTGTGTGTGTGTGTGTGTGTGTGTGTGTGTGTTTGTGTGTGTTTGAGATAGACAGACAGACACAGAGAGAGAGATAGAGATAGAGAGAGAGAGAGAGAGAGAGAGAGAGAGAGAGAGAGAGAGAATGAGAAATACAGTTTATGATCTCAGAGACTTGGCTTACACAATTGCGGTTCCAGCTAGGTAATTCTGTAAAAGTCTGTAAGTCTGGACGCTATTGCTGGCCACATCACTGCAAAGCTTACCTTGTAGTCTCTACAGAGAATCTCTTCTTACTCCAGAAACCTGCGTTCTGTTCTTGCTGCCCTCTAGTGAACTGGGTGATGTTATGGTTTGTATCTAAATGTCCTCCCAAAGCTTTGTGCATTCATATGTGGGTCTTTTGGAAGCTGACTGGATCTAGGGTGTGATATTGAGATCTAGGGTGAGTTTGACACTGTGATCATGTGTGGGATGCTGGGGTTAAGGGTACTCCTCCCTGGGTGTGACAGTACCACTCAAGGGTTGGGCAGTCTGGTTGAAATAGAAGAAACAGAGAGAAGGCTGTGCTGCTGTGCTGTTCACTGTCTTGTGCCTGCCCTTGTTTGATGGACTGCTTCTCTTCTGTGGTGCCCCTTTGCCATGTCACCCTGCATGGGGCCAGCTGGCTATGGATTGAAACCTCTACAAACTGTAAACCAAAATAAAACTTTTCCCCTTTAATTTGGGGTGTCAGGTATTTTGTCTCAGCAATGAGAAAAGTAACTAAGTCACGTGGGTCCATCTGAATTACTTACCTTCATTTAGTGTTAGCTGATTGTAGATGTTATCACATCTATGGAATACCTTCACAGCAGCATCCAGGTCAGTATTTGAATAAGTGAGTTGCTATAGCCTCACCAGCTGGACACACATTACTGACTGCCACAGAGGCTCTCTGGCCTTGGAGAAAGGAAGAGTCTTTATAAATAGTCACTTCAGAGATAGGCAGAATTTTCAATGCTGCCCAAGTCACATCTGGAGGACTTCAGGAGTACTATAATATAAAATGTCTTATAAAGTCATATGATTGATGTGAAATACGTTGCAGTTCTTTGGAGTATTTTGCTAGGTACAGAAGAAGAGTCTCCAAGATGACCACTTGCTAAGCCACCCATACTCAGGCCTTCTGAGTTCTCACTGATATTGAATCAGGTCTGCACTGTGTCACTGATGGGATGTATCAGGGGTGATGCTGGATCAGGAGGGAGCAGCTTCCCTATCATCTCCTAGCATACTGGGTGTATAGTCCATACTTGGATTTCTATGCAGCTCTGTGAATCTGCCATATAGTCTACCTACATGACAATCTGCACCAAAATGGGAAGAGAGAGGTCTGGCTCAGCCCTGTTGGTCCTGCTCCCACTGCTGAGAGGGCAATAAACCCTCACTGGATTCCTTTGGCACAGGCTTGTGAGAGATGCTAATATATTATTGTTTTAAAATAGTTAAGTATCATAGATGGTCTTATTGAGTGCTATCAGGAACACTCTCTATTTTGTAAGTTTCAGAGAGATGTGCCAAGGAATTTATAGAATTCCATTTAACATTCTGGAGGTGTCTGCATAAACAATTCAGTGCCAGAGCTTCTAGAAAGGAATAGAGCCAATTCTGGGGACCACTCTGGAATCCAGTCTTTAGATTTTAAGAAATGAAGAATGAAATATTTTTTTTTTGTTAACCCTGAAGAAAGAGTGATCTTTTGTTAACCCTGAAGAGAGAGTGATTAAGAAATGTCAGTGAACTACAAGAAGTCCAGACAGACAGTTGAGCACTCTACTTTTTGGTATTTATCCTATCAGTCTCCGTACCATCATAACTCTGAGTTTTCTCCATGTGCCCTGCCGTGGGGAGGATAACCATCTTCCATCGTGTGCATTTCTGGATGCTGAGTGATTTGGTTGCTGAAATTTATTTTCTCCAGACAACTTTTCATACAGTTTTGATCACAGACATCTCTCTCCCTCTCTCTCTCTCTCAACAGGAAACTATTTCTTTGTAACAGCCTTCTCTAGTTTCCTAATTCTTAAGGTGCCTGTTCTTTTGCACTGTGGCATCATTGTCCATTGCTTTGTTTGCATAGGGTATCCCATATTATAGAGACCTCTCTTTCCTGTCTCTCCCACTATACGTACCCTAAGCACAGGGAGAATTTTAAGAAAAAAACACTTAGTACTAATCACTTTATGGTCTCCTAGTATTCCTTCAAGAAGGAGAAAATGCTATAAGTATTTTCCAACCCTACTAACTTTTAGCAAATAAGTTATACCGTCTAGCCTTTCATTATTGAGAAATCACCATGCTATTGTTCTGAGAGTAACACTTCAATTAGTTTCAGTCACACAAATAAGAGGCAGGAATTAAATGGATTTTATATCTGAATTATGAGGAGAAATACAACAAAAGAAAGGAAATTATTTTGATATTTGTAGAAAAGCAATACTAAGCTTCTAGAGGTGTTTTAAAATTACATTTAGCTGTCTCCTATATTGAATTTTGTCCCCAAAGGATTGTTCACATATAATGACACTAGCAGTGCCTGATCTACAGGATTAAATTATGCTCATTTAAAAAGGTTCAGAGGTACACACCTTTTAGAAAGGCTTTTCAACAACAGAACGTGAAATTATAAAAAATCTCATCAGAGTAAATGGATGCATTCACTTAACTAGAACTGTTTGTATCCTTAACTCTTCCATTAATTGAAATTTGAGACACATCATTGATTCTAAACCTTTGCTAGAGAATCACTTGGTGTCAGCTTTACTATAGGGCAATTCAATGAAATTTCTGAAACTTATCAGAAGTTCTTGCAATAGTTTGAATGTTTATGCTTCCCTCATGTTCATATGTTGAGATACTCAGTATCAACTTGAGATTGGGAAAGGATTAGGCCATAAGGCTGGAACTTTCATGAATCAGATTCATGTCCTTCCACAAAGTGTAGACACTGGAAGATAATCTTCTAATAAACAGGAAGTGGCTCTCCCCAGACATCTACTCTCTTGTATCTGATCTTAGACATCCCATGTCCAGAATACTAATAAGTAAATCTGTCCTTTATAAGTTATTCAATTGTATTTTATGTTATAGCTGCCCAAACACACTAAGCCAGCTCTTTATAGTGAAATGGAATAAGCATAGTTTTTCTTTTCTTCCCACTAAACAAAGCTAAAACGAAGACATCATATATACAGCAAGTAAAAACAGACTCTAAGAGATGAGGAGTACAATCAGAGCAGCAAAGCACCTCGGAGCCCAAGGAATGGCATGATGCGAGTCCTGGGTGCTTAGTTTTTGACAGGGGGCATCTTATTTCTCAAACCGGGTACTAGAAAAGATGGAATCTCAGAAGTACTTGTGGGTGCTGACATATGAACTCTTTTTTGGGGGGGATACTGGAAATCAAATGCAGGATCTCATGCTTGCCAGACAGGTGCTGTGCCACTGAGCTAAATCCCTGCCATGGCATCATTACACACGAACTCTTAGCAAGAACCTAAACTTTGCTCCAAAGAGCCGTGGAATGGGCCACCTAGAAGGACAGAAAACATTTAATATTCTACTTGACATACATGTAACAGAAAAAAATGGGGCTCCACCTCATGGTATGCTCAACCAGGGCTAGAGAGGCCTAGATTCCTGCCAGGCTGCTACAAGATCACCCTCCCTCCTGGGTGATCGGTATCAGGAAAGGGGACTCAAAGGAGATTTAGAATTTTATCACAGCTCAGCCATGACAATCCATCCTCTTACCCCCAGCAAAGGTCAGGTGGATAGAAATAGCCCCTTCTTTTTCTAGCCAGATGATTCGAGGAGAGGTTAGTGGGTAGCAATACTAATTCCCCCTAGTGAAATTGAGGAACCATACTCTAGGGTCTACCAAAGCCAAGTGGGGTGCCTGGATTCCCATCCCACCTAGAGGGATGAGTTAACAGGTCTCTGCTAATGTAGAATATTTAAGATACAAGATCTCATAACATAGTGTGTTATCAGTCCAGATTGCAAAAAAAAAAAAAAAAAAAAATCACTCATAGTATCAAGAATGAAGGGAATCTTAAAACTGAATGAGAAAAACAGATACCAACACTTAGCTGGTAAAAACAGATACCAACACTTAGCTGTTAAAATGATAGGAAAGAGCTTAAGAAGAGCCACCATAAAAATGCTCCGAGGAGAAATGCACACACTTGAAGCAAATGAAGCAATAAGAAGTCTTAGCAATGTGAAAGAGAAAACCTCAGCAAAGAAATACAAGGGATCAGGGAAACTTTGACCTGAAAACTGTAATCACCGCAACAAAAGCCACAGTAGATGTGTTCAATACAGAGTGGAAGGGATAGAAGAAGAATCGGGGAGATTTAAAATAAAATAGGTGTAACCTAGTTAACCCAATAGACAGAAAGTGGGCAAGAAATGAACAGTGCATATGAAGCAAAACTAAAAATCCTAACATTTGTGTTATCAGAGTCCTGGAAGGAGCGGAGGAAGAGATCGGTGCCCTCCCAAAAGAACTTTAAGAAATAATGCCTAATATTTCCCAAATCTAACAAAAACATCAAACTACAGATTCAAAAAGCTAAGGGAATGTTAAATCAGATAGCTGCAAAAAATGTGTGGCAAGGCATACTTTCTGAAAACTAAAGGAAAAACCACGAGACAGCAAGGAACATCTTACCTGAAGGCAAGCGATGTTAGCAACTGTAACTTTCTCATCACTAACCACGGAGAATGGAAAATAATGGAGCACTATTTTTTTAGGAACTGGATTAAAGAACTCTCAAATAAGAATTCTACATCCAACAAAAACATCCTTCAGAAACAAAGAAATCAAAACTCTTGTATGAAGGATTGTAAAAGAGTTCATTCATTGTAGCATACCTTCCCCAAAAGAATGGCTAAAGTTCTTAGAACAGAAAGGGAATAATAAACAACGATCCTAAAACACCCAGAAGATAAGTAGAACAACAGAATGAGCAAAATTACAAATAAAAGTAATAGATTTGCTTCTCCTTTTAAATTTTAAATTACTAAATGATGTTTGGTAAGTGAACCAGACATTATAACATGAATGTGGGTTTTAATGTATATAGAGGAAATAGTTAAGATAATTATACTATATTAGAAATGAAGGAGGTTAAAGAGATTACAGGGAAGTATATTTATTACATTTTTCTTTACCTGATAAAATGATGATTTTTAAACTATGGTGTCACGTAGGTATACTAAGTATAAAAGCTAGACCAAGAAACTCAAAAGACACGTTAAAATATCCTACAGATAAATTAAAAATAGAATTCTAAAAATTGTTGAAGTAACCCACAAGAAACAGCAAAAATAAAACAAAGAACCTACCAAAGTAGAGGAGACAAAAAAAACCCCTAAAAAGCAAAAATGTTAGTCCTTTAGTCCCAGCATGTCAGTAATTACATTGAATACTGATAGTATCTGTGTACTGGAAGACAGTCACAGAGCTGACTGAAACCAAAGACCCAACTACATTCGAGTGAAAAAATCCAAACTCAAAAGGCAACGTAGGAATAATGCCTCTTATATAATGTTCAGGGGACTATGAACAAAACACATCAGTGTCTGTCGGGGTTACGGATATGTATGTATACAGAGACAGCATGGTAGAAATTTTGTGATGGCACAATAGTTCTGCATCCTGATTGTGGTGGCAAGTCCAGAAATGTGCAGGTTCTCCAGCATTGAACTCTACTGGTGCTGAGTTCATACACACTGTACTAGGTCGTTTGCTGCTTTTGGTGTGGCCTTTTAATGTTTCACCTTTGGGAGAATCTGTGTGAAATGCTCATGGGATCTCTTTGTCTACCTTTCACATTTCTGTGATGCTATAAGAGATTGTTAAACATCTACTCAGGTAATTTTACTGAGGGGCACTCTTCCACACTGAGGCAACATCAGTGTACCTGATGCAAAAGAATTTGGTGGAGAAATAAGCAAAAGTCCCTCTGGTGCTCTTGATTTCTTCATAGCCACGTCTTTATTCATGCTAAGCTCATCTTTTGCTTGGCCTGCATGAGAATTTCTCTGTTATTGTAGCGCTAAAATTTAATATTCACATACTAATCAACTTTAGAGAATTAACACAAATAGACCAGGCAAACCTGTGCATAGGCATTTTCTTCACAGATTCTGTGTAATTGGTCAGGTGTATGCCATGACACAGTTTCCAAAGCTTCATGGTAGGTTCTGTACGCACTCAGAGCTGAGAAACACAGCTCTCAGTTCTGCTGGGCCACAGGAGAAAGGCTTAAAGAATCTTGGAAAATGCCTTTTCTTATTTTGTTTAGTGGGATACAAGATAGCATCCAACTGTCAGTCTTTCGAAAGTAGTATTTACCTCAGGACTTTCAATTTGGGTTTCTGTGTTTTGTATGTATTAAATCTAGATAGAGATCCCTCTTTAATTTATTCAGCTTTGAGTTAATTGGATATGTAGAATCTATGAACAGAGAGTTTTTTAAAAGCATGATTTTGGTATATTTTGGCCCTTGGCACATCAAGGACTGCTCCTACTACATTTTGTGCCTCCTTCTGTTGGTTAATCAAGCACTGCAGACATTTTCACTTTATATTAGTCTCATGTAACTCTTTTTTTTCTGTCTAGTGGCTTCCCTTTGCTAATCTCTTGGGGTCTCATCATCTCCTGTTTAGATTCTCAGCTGTCCCTCACTGTGTAAATAATTTCCTACACTAGATTCTTTAGAAAAGAATGATAAAAGTAATTTTCTTTGTTGCCAGAAATTTCTTTCTTTTATCTTTTTTTCTGAACTACTTTTATCATGGATGTTTCTTTTAACTGTATGCTAGCCCTGTCTAATCTGCTTCTAAATTCACCCATCAACTTCTTCATTTCAGTGTCTTCCATGTTGAAAACTTATACTAGGTTCTTTCACGGTATGATGGTATTTCTTATTTTTGCCAGTTTTGTATTCCAAGTTTATAGTTTAAGCCTTATCTTTAGGAATGCTTGAAGCACAGTTGCTATGGAGCCTTTGATAAGTCCTCTCCACGTTTCTCCTGGGTCTTATTTTATTGCCTACTGTTTCTGTTGACTCATTTTCATGATAGCTTATCTCATGAGGAGCCCAGTTATCTTTGACTGTAGATAGTACATTTTTGTTTAGAAATTGCTCACTGGAATATTATGAGGAATATATTAATGTTTTTTCCTATGGAGACATTGTTTACTTCTAGCAGGTGTTAGGATCCACTACCAACCTGAAGTTACCATTTTTTCCATATTTTGTGTAATTAGAATTTAACCTGCAGACTATGGATGGCATGATTTCCTTCTGATGTATTCTATTTCTTAGGGAGCTGTTCTCTGGAGCTCTAGAACCAGATGAGGGTCCCTATCATCGAGATGCCCCAGGCTCTAAGTTGTGTTCTATGAGAATAATTAGTCACCAAAAACTCACCTCACATTCTCAGATATATTTTCCAGCTCAGTACACACTCCCAGGGTATAAATTCACTCCTTTTCTTGCTATATCCAAGGAGTCTCTCTTTGTTATTTCGTTATTATGTATATAGTCTGCTGTTTTTGCATTCTACTTCAAGAAGGATCCAAATCTACTATTTCTCCACTACCTGAGATAGAAGTCCAGTCCTACTCTGCAGTGATTTCTATGCACTAAGCCAGGCACACTCAGAGAGAAGTCAGTGTCTAACCATTTGAGTTGATTTTGGTGATACCTGGGTTGACAGATGTCATAGCACCATTGGCCTTGTATGAGCCTTGGGCAAAATACCTTCTGAATCATCATACCCTGCATCTGTGATATGAATGGAGAGATGATATGATAATTAATGTGACATAAAGTTGTGACTTCATATTATTTTGCTATTTTAGTCTACTATAAACATATGAAAGCTTCAGGAGAACGCAGGATGTTTCTGCCAGTGAGAAGCAGAAACAATTTCTCATTTTGTAACATGATGCAGTACATGGTCCCAGCCTCACAGTACATGTTCACATGGAATAAAACACTCCCTAGTTTGGGAGCAACACTGTGCAACACAGCTGGCTTTCCTACGTCTACTCCTAGCTGCCCTGAGTACCAAATTAGATTCTTACTTTTTCTAATATTCTACTTGGGATCTGGCTGAATATACACCACAACTTGATGCCAAGAAATATTTTATTGTTCAGTAACAGCTAGGAAAATAAAGGATTGACTGGGTATTAACCCATATGGTCAGGTTATTGTGAACCATTAGGAAGGAAGCGTGTTCTGAGCAGCTGGACACGAGCTCCATGTTAGCGGAAGCAGTCCAGGCAGCTGTCCAAACTAGCATTAGGTATGTGAAAAGCAGGGGTGCTTATTTGTGCTGAATCAATTGCTGCGTCCAGGTTACATTTCTTTTATACTTATTCAAATTTATGGAGAGGTTAATTCACTTCAATCATTTAGAATATTCAATTTCAGGTGAGTTGGTTTTCTCAAATAACTTCAACCACATGTAGGTTTTTCTGGCATGGGTTCATTTAATAGGCATGGCTTCTTCTTTATTTTGAGTCAAAGAAAATGACATGATATATTAAGTGATTTCAAGGCAGCACTGTGTTTGAGAAGGCAGTCAAGGAGCTGACATGGATACATAGCTGGCTAACCCCAAGACACCTCGGAAATGGTGCATGTCCATAATAACAAATGGGGTTGTTTCCTGATAAATTTATTCCTCCATCTGTAGAGAAATTGGCACCTGGTGCCAAGCTTGATGACCTATGCTTTTATTGCCAACTTCTGGTCTTGTTTCAGTAACACTGTGTTAAAATGTACAGTCGACTTCTGACATTTTAAGCCCGAGGATTTCAGTGAGCACATTTTAAGCTTAGCTGTAGTTTGAGTGTGTATTTCTTTTCTTCTTTAAAACCAGCCTATTATAGACTTCACTTTGTATGGGAGCAATTTTATCCAGTCAGCAGTCTTGCCTCACATTCTTTTCTTAAGAAAGTAACTAACTAATGCTTCTATTCTGAGAATAAAGAGGGGATTAAAAAGTATAGTCACTGCAAATCAGGCAGGTAGCAGGGAGAGGAGAGAGTGGAAAACACATTAAGAGGGAAATCTTTCTGCTAGCTATCATGCCCCACGCTGTTGTGTATAATTATTAGCTGCAAAATAGCAGAGCTTGAACATTATTATTGCACATTAAAGAACATTTCACTTATAATTATGGAACGAAAAGGAGGGTTTACAACTCACCTACCGAAGCATTAACTTTGTGTATGTAAGAAAATATTTTAAAAACCTCTTCATTAAAAATCTGCAAATATGTGACTTTCTTTTCCTAGCTTACAAATCTCTTCTCCCTTTTGTTCCCTGACACATTGAATTATATCTTAAACTTCTTTTAATTAAAAGGCAGCACAAAACAGTAATGGGGAAAGGACACCAAGTAAAGAGGGTGGCCTCTGTGCTCGTCAGCCAAAACAAATATTTGATAAATGATGCAGATTTGGAGAATGGAAAGGTAAAAAGCATAAACACCTTCTTTTGCAGTAGATAAACCAGTGATGCTCAGAAGTGAGGACAAATTTTTTATCTGACCCACATTCATAATTCCTCAAACAGAAAATCTATGGAAATCTGTGTGTTGGAAACGGGGCTAGAGTGTTTTCAGTGATATTCTGTGGTCCACGGGTGGGGAATCTAATTGTTCTTTGCAGTTTCACGCATAACATTGTCCATTTTTAGAATGACTTGAGCTCCTATGTATGCATGTTTTTGTCTATTTGTTTTCATGTCATTTGAATGTAAAGACATCCTTTCAGTCAAACACATTTATTAAGGGACTCTTACATATTAGCCCTACTATGGCCATGGAAAAGGAACATATAAAACAAAAGTACAGATTTAAATGTTTTGTTCAGAGCATGGATTTTCAGACAATTCAGGTATGTTAATCCTTGCATAAAATTCAAAGGGACAGGGCAGATAACAGTAGAATATAACTTTACAATCCCCACACACGCACACAATGTATAGTCTTCTTTGATCTGTTTCCTTTTCTGTGGCTCAGATTTTCTGCATTTAGGGTCCTCTGAAATAGGCTGGTATCAGCTTTGGTAAGCAACAGTGGGTGCTCTTTGGGAAGGAGTTCTTTATGGTCTGTCTGAGACAGGCCAGAGAGCCTGTGCATTTTCTGCCTGTTCACATACCACACACACACACATACACACACACACACACACACACACTCCTGTCGCGGATTCTGAGGAGCTCTGCAGATGAGTCAGTTCAGCTCCCCACATCTAGATCCCTGTGCTCCTGGCTTTAGGAGACACTGCTTCTGCTCCGTGGCTTTAAATAATGGTGGCTGGGGACACGGGTTCATTCAGGCTTTTTCCCAGGTTCAGGACCCTTAGGGTGTGCCTATTCAGCCTCAGCTTTGCTCTCCCGAGCTGGCAATGCCCCTGAAAAGAGCCCTTCTCTTTCCTTCTAAGATGCAGAAAGAAGAGTCAACTGTCTGCTATACTTGTTTCTGAGAATTCACACTTCTCAAGAATTTTCCAAGTGCGTCCTTTGCTGGCATGTCCACTCTCATGTTGTTAGTACCTAACATCCTACTCGTATTTGTGGTAAAGTGTTAAACTTCCAGATAGCTTGTGTTTGCTAATATAACTCACTCAAGAGTACTAGCACCCTTGTCAAATGAACAGGATTACAATGATTGAATGCATTACCATGGCTAGAGTAAGAAGACTATTGCAAGTAAAGTCACGAGATCAGAATACAGGTGAGTTTGAATGTTCAGAGGGCTGTAACAAAATGCCATAGGCTTGGTAGCTTATAAACAACATAAATTTATTTCTTATTGTTCTGGGGGCTGGAAGCCCAAGATTCAGGTTCAAGCAAATTCTCCTTCTATAAGGGTATACATCTGTTGGCTCCTATGTGTCTTCATGTGGTGGAAGAGGCAGGGCGGAACTCCTGGGCCTCCTGCATCTGAGCACTAATCCCATTTCCAAGGGTTTTGCCCTATCATCTAACCACTTACCTCCTAAAGGCCCTGCCCCTTTATACTATCACATTGAGAGTTAGGATCCAACACAGAATTTAGTGCAGACACAAAAATTCAAACCATAAAAGTAATAATCAGTGTTCAAGGGGAACTTTTTCTGAGCACTAGATACTAGACTATTTGCTCAGAATATGTTATTAATTAATTCTTAAACTTTTTACCATGAGACAGGCAATATCTCCTTCACTTCTCAGGTAAGAAAGCCTAGGACTAACAAAGTAACATGGCTTACAAAGGCCACAGGAATAGCAAATGTGGTCTTTGTTACATATTTCACTCAAAAATCAATAATACCTTTTCTAAGTGGATTAACCCTCAGAAACCATGAGTGCAGTCACCTGAGGCAGCTGACTTTGTTGGGTTACAGAAACATCAAATAGACAACGTTAGAAATTTCTAAATTACACAGAAGACAGCCCTCTATTCTACAGGGGAGAGAGGTCCAAGGCAGAGCGGTCTCAGATGCCTACAACCTAAGGGTGAAGTTACAAGGAGAAGCTACTGCCTGGACTACAGGGGATCAAGTTGCTGATGATATAGTGTGACGGTTTTCTGCACAACTGTATGCACGACAGGAAATATAGTCATCTACACAGGACAATCCTAGAGCCATAATTTCAAGATGAGAAATATGTGTAAAAGGAAAATGAATTGTCTCTCTGTCTCTTTCCACATGGAAGTTAATTCTTAATCTTTCTCTCCAAACTTCACTTCACTTCTCCAGTTCCTATGCTATATGTGTGGAATTTATTTGGTCAGCTTTGCTCTCATCTGCCCTGCTATCCTCACCCAGTTCGTCACCAAGCCCTGCGACCGCCAAGACCCCTCTTGACATCCTTGTCACCCTCTCCTAAGGAGATCAGATCCCTCTGCTTTCTTTTCCAGCCTGGATTCCTGGGGAGCCAGGACTCCGTCTTTCTGTCTCCTGTCTGCCCCCACCCGCAGCACTCTCTAGAAGCAAGGTGAGAAAATGTGAACCAGAGCCCGTCCTCCATTTCCTCTGACAGCAAGAATCTTTCCTGCATCTATTCTGTCCTAGGTTCTCGCCAAGGAAAAGCCCTACCCCATCCGGTCTCTCTTTCTTCACTGTGTTCTGTCTTTTCTAGAATTTCAGTATCATGTAATTTTGCTTTTAAAAAATAGTTGTCACATTGAAAAAGTGCTGCAGAGAGTTCTGTCCTCTTCCCCCAGGGTCCTCAAACCAGACATCTCACATGGCACAGCAGAACTGTTAATCTGGGAGTTAATGCTCATCTAATTCTACCCTCATATTTGTTCAAATTCTTCTAGTTTTCTTGTTAATTTCCATTTTCTGGTCCAGAATCAAATTCAGAACTCAACTTTGAGCATAGTCCTTATTTCTCCTCAGCACTCTCTGATCTGCAAGAGCGACTCAGAGAGTCTATGACTCTTGCCCCTAGAACTTGAGAGAAGTGATTATTTCTTCTGAAGAATACCCCTCAATCTCGGTTCACTGGGTGTTTTGTCCTGAGGTATTGAGGCTGTGCAGCAGTGGGGGACTCCAGGGTGATGTGTCCCCTCGGACAGCCTCAGGGAGAGGCCGTACGTCGGTCTCATCCCTGCTGATGTGAACTTTGATCATGTGAGGAAGGCAATATCCACTAAGATTTTATATTACTACAAAGGTATCATTTCTCTCTATCATTGGCTATTTTAATATATCAGTATTCTATTTCTTATTATACTTTCATCCAACAATTTTAAATTCTGTGTGTCTGCAACATGCTCTTTGCCTGACAGTGATTTTCTATTTACCATATTCATTTTTCATTTATTAACTGGAATTCTGTTTACCAATTACTTGAATAACATTTAAACATCTGAGTAATTTACTATTTATTTAAAGAGCTAAAAGCATTGATCTACTAAAATAAGAGACTCAGTCAAGAGATGGGCAAGTGAGGTGAACAGACACTTCTCAGAGGAAGAAATGCAAATGGAAAACAAATATGTGAAGAAATCTTCAATGTCTTTAGAAATTAGAGAAATGCAAATTAAAACAACACTAACACTCTGTTTTACTCCAGCAGGAATGGAAATCATCAAAAAATAAAAATAACAAATTCTGGCATGACTATGATTTTAAAAAGGAGCCCTCTTACATTGTTGGTGGGGATGTAAACTAGTACGACCGTCATGGAAATCAGTGTGGCGATTTCTTAAAGAACTATAACTGGAAATCTTACATGACCCAGCTGTTTCCCTTCTGAGTATCTTTCCCAAAGATGTTAAGGCATCATACTGCAGGGACACATACATACCAATGTTTATAGCAGCACAATGCATAGTAGCTAAATCCTGGAATTACCAGTCTACCCACTAACAGATGATTGGAGAAAGAAAATGTGATAGCTATATACAATGGAATACTACTTGGCTATAAAGGAGGATAAATTTGAGACATCTATAGGAAAATAGATGCACTTGGAAAAGATAATGTTGAGTGAAAAACACCAGACATGTAAGTTGAAATACTGTATCGTATCTCTTGAGCAGGATAAAGTACAAAGAGAATAATAAAGGATAGATAGAAGGAGGAAAGGGATCTCTTAGAAATGGGAAGGAGTCCCACAAAACACGGGTGGAGGGTAGGGAAAATAAGTGAAGTTAGGGTACTTCATGTATAGGAACCTAACAGCCTCAATGAATGGAAACATTAGATGCCATAAACATGGCCAAGATAAATAATAACAGTACGAATGAAAACAGAGAAAGCAGATTTGGAGTAGGGAGGGGGAGAAGATTAAAACAAGAAACAAAATGTGTTATGTACCCACTCTCCCCAAGATGGTTGTAAATTGCATGTACTGCAAATATGCACTAATGAAAATAAAAAATTAATAAAAGCTATATGTTATGATTCATTACTATAATTGGTATTTTGCTGAAATTGCTTCAGATTTGTCCTGGGAGTTTCAAGCTCCCTCTTTTAGGACTTTATAATTTGAACGGGTGAGATGTGATTAACTGCACAGCACAGTTTTACACATAATTGAGCTTCAGAAAGAAACCAACAAACAAAAGCACCTCAGATTTTTTTGCTGGAAGTATGTTTCTAGATTTGTCTTTTTTCTAGTGAAAAACATCTGTCACTGGCATTACTAGATGATAGATCAATCTCTAAAGGCCTTAGAACATTCTAGACTTTCCGTGATGTCTGTTGTTCCTACTATTGTACCCTTCTGGTCATATGGCAAAGAGAAAAAATCAAGAAAACTTTACACTGACTTAGTTTTACTACTCTCTATGTAACCTTAGCTTAATTATTATTATTATTGATTTAGTATTATATTTGCGGAGACTTTTAAACAGAGTCATTTACAAAACATTCCAAACCTTATTACTTTTTGAGCTGAAAAGTTCAAACACACATACATGGTGTGTTGCTTAATGATGGCAGTGCATTCTGCATCACCACTAATGCATGTGCAAAGCACCTCCCTGTGACATTGTGACAGCAATGACATTACCAGGCAAGATGAACTTTTCGGTTTTGTTGGAATCTTTTGGGAGCTCTGACTCCCGTAAGACTCCCATGACTGAAACATCATTATGTGGTACATGACTTTTGAGTGTGCTTTAGCTCACTGCTAAACTTAAGAAATAGAACATTAACAGTACCCCTTAAACCACTGTGAACCACTTTGGAATTTTAGTGCTCTTTCGTGAATTTCATACAGGGATGGCCCCCACACTGAATTTTATGCTAATTTTCTTTTTCTTGAATATAATCCTGTGTGTGTTATCCTAAGAAACACATAGCTTAGTTTTTCTTACTTTTGGATCTTACATAAATGAAATTTTAAAAAATGAATTTTTTTTGAACTGGGGATGGATCCCAGCCCTTTGAACTGAGGTATATCCCTAGCCTTCTTCTCAAAAAAAATTTTTTTTTCAGATATAGTCTTGTTAAGTTGCTCAGGTTGTCTTAAATTTCTGATCCTCCTCCTTTAGCCCTCCAGAGTACTAGGATTTCAATCATGTGCCATTATGCACAGATTCAACTTTAGTTTTGAGTTTAATCTGTGCTGGCAATTGTAGTTATGACTCTGTTCACTTGTGTGTTTGTGAGTGCCTTGTATGGATAAATCAGTGTTCATCTTTTTTCTGTCTCTTTGCATGGACAACTCAGGTTGCTCCTCTTCATGCATATTAGCAGTGCTCTCTGTACATTTTGTGTTTGTCCTCTTGTTTATACCTGGGTGACATTCTTTAGGGCATAGAGTGATAAACTGCTAAGTCATAGAGTAATTGATTTCCTAAATAATGCTGAATTCTTTTCCAAACCCTTGTACTTATTCACACTATCATAGCCATTATATGAGAGTTTTATCTTCTTAATAGCCATTATCAAATTTATTGCTTTTGTCATTCTTAAGATAGTAGTTTTAATATGTATTGTCTTAATTACTGTTTTGGTGAATCAATCACATAGTTAGAGTCCACTCATTTTTCTTTTCCTGTGAATTGTCTGCTGATACCTTTTGTTCCATTTTCTTTTGAACAATTATTCTTTTTTCTGTTTCATGGAAATTCTTTATGTATTCTATACACTAAAACTTTTATTGTTATATAAGAGCCCCATGTGTTCTGTTCTGTAGATTTTTACTATCCTTATTGATGAACAGAAGTTTTAGTTTTAACAAAATCCAGTGTATCAATGTTTTCCTTTACAATATTGTTTATGAATAAATAATTCCCTATTCTACTCACCACAATTTCTTTTTTATATTTTCTGATATGTTTAAGATTGCCTTTCAAGTCCAGTTACTTTTTCCATGTAGCATAATGGAAAACTGTCCCTCATTTCCTGATAGATATGCAATATCAGTGCCATATTTGTGGGAATCTGATCTCTTCAAGTGGTGTAGGTATCCATAAGCTAACACTGCACTATCTGGTTACAGTAGCTGAATTTACGACTGACATCTGGTAAAGTCAATCTCTTCCTTAGTCTTCTGCCTTTGACAAGAGCCAAGTTTCCATGACTATTCCAAAGCTTTTCCAACACACAGTTTAGAAGCAATTGCTTGGTTTCTAGGAGAAACATCTATCAGTTTCTTGGTTAGATCTGCATTAAATCTGCAACTCAGTTTTGAGTGAAATGACATTTTGCCCAAGGGCAGCCCTCCCTCTGCAAGGTTGTGGGGAATGTAAAAATGACTGTATGAACTGAAGCCATGCAGAACAATTTTAATAATTATGATGGTCCTGTGACCTTTAAAATTCCTTGTCAAAATATCAAAACTTCTTTTATCAGCTATAAATGTACAGGAAGTGAAAAATAGTAAAACTAATGCTTGCTTACTACAGTGTAACTAAAGACATAAAAACACTGAGAATCATAGTGGTCTTTTTCTTTGCAGAAAGCTCACCAGGAGTAGTTTGGACAGCACTACCTTGTTATCATCGTAGAACTCCTCGTACAGAGGGAGCAACTTGCCAAGCCTGGAGAATCGTATTCCTTTCCAAGTGTGGATCAGTTCCCAAAGTCTCATTCTTTGTACCTTCACTGTGGTGAATGTCTTCAGGAGTTGTCTGTAAATGGAAGAGCTCGCCACATCATCTGGGAAGTGCTCAGCTTGTCATCATAAACTCTCCCCATTCGTGATGATCTATTATTTCCTGCTCCCTGTTCCTCTGGCTCATCCAGAACCTCTTCAAGGATAGCACTGTCAACAGTCTGCGTCAGCTGCCCTCTAATTTCATCTAAGAGTGCTCCTAGTGTAGCTGCTTTTTGCTTCTTGGTTGCATATGCTAGACTAAATAATGCCCATCTGCCACCAACGTGTGGCACCACCATCAGAAACCGTGAATTTTATCTTATACAGAAAAGGCTTGTGCAGATGTGTTTAAATTAAAGACTTGAAAATAGGCAATTTTCCAGATTGTCAAAGGATGGATTCCTTATAAGCAGGACATAGGATATCAGGGAGATAAGGTGATATGAAGACAGAAGCAGAGATCAAAGTGACATAGCCACAAACCAAGGAGTCACTGGCAGCCTTCAGAGGCTGAAATAGGGAAAGAGCATATTGTCCCCAGAATCTTCCAGAAATAACCAACCCTGCCAGTCTCTTGATTTTAGCTTCACAAAATTCATTCTGACTCCCAGAGCTGTAGGTGAATACATTCCTTTTGCCTTAGGTCACTAAGTTTGATATGATTTGCTATAGCAGCAATAGAAAGTGAAAACCTTACACTTTCATCCTTGTTGGCCAATTTCATCTTCCATTATCCATTTTTGTAGAACACATGGGATTATTACTGGAAGACAAAGAAGCAACATAACTGTATGATTTGCTTTCAGTGTGAGCTGGAGAACAGATACACAATGGCTCACCACTACCAGACATGATTGGTCACTGCCCATTATGCAATCTGTTATTTATGTAGTGACCTGTGGACTGAAAATCCACTCACAAAGTTTGTACTGTCTTCAGTTACTCCCAGAAAAAGTGCTGTGTGAACTAAAATTTGAAACATACTGTTGGGAATGATTGTTATCTAACTAGGACATCATAACTAAAGTTTCTACATTCCTGAGACAAATATATAACATCTAAACCTAAAGGGGAAGAGGAGTATTTCCCTCACAGTTTCTGGCAGATGCAGTCTAAAGTTGGCTGGCTCAAGGAACAAATGCATGATGAAAGGGAACAGGAGGAAGAATGCCGTTCATCTGATGCTATTCAGAAAGGGGGGAAGAGAGAGAGAGAAAGAGAGAAAGGGAACAGGAGAGAAGGAGAGAAGGTGAGAAGGAGAAGGAGGAGGAGAAAAGGGAGGAGGAGGAAAATAGAAAAAGGAGAGAAAGACAGGAAGGTGGAGGAGGGGAAGGGTAAGAGGAAGAGAAAGAGAAAGAAGAAGGAAGAGAAGAAGAGGGTGGTGATGCAAAAACACACCTTCCCAGGCCATTACCCCGCTGACCCGCCTCCAACCTGGTCCACTCCTCAGCAGCACGTCCCGCTACAGAACTCCCCAGTAAATGAGTCCCCTGATGAGTGCAGCACCCCACAATCCAATCACTTTCCAAATACATGAGACTTTGGGGAGACATTTTACCTCAAATCATAGCAGTATGAGAAGCATTTAAAGAAAAGAAGGCCTGTGTGTGATTTTCCTGCACATGTGTACGGTATGTCTCTGTATAGATTATCACTGACCTTATAATTTATACAGATACTTATGTACCTATTCATATAGGTAATTGCTAGCATTTCAATACAGTTTTTGAGTTTTCTCCATTAAGTATCTAATAACTGATTTGTTTTTAGAATTCTTACTTTTTGTTCACATTTTAATGCTGTCTCTTTAAAGTACACATTGAGATCTTTGCTCCCCAATGAAAATTCAGTTTATTTTTGTAGATTGGTTTTTTTAATCCAAAATTTTTACTAAAACTTCTCGTGGATTCAGAAAGTAAACCTAGAGATTTTTGACATCTTCTACATGGTCAGTAATATTATATAAGAACCATTTTTTGGTACTCTTTTTTACTTTTCTTACATTTTTAACTTATTTTTCTTCCTTTATTTTGCAGTCTAGAGTCTCTAAAGCAATGTTAAATGGAAAAGCAGGCATATCTGCTTTATTCTTGTTTTAAAGAAATTTCTGCAAATACTTTTCATTGTTTTAAGGAGGTTTAAATTTTTTATATTCTGTTTAAGAGCTTAAGGAAATTCCTTGAGCACAAGTCCTACAAATTAATATATAGTTAATTTTTCTAAACATTAGTTTATCATGGAAAAGAATATCAAGTCTGGAGGAGATTGCTGCCATACACACCTATGCATTAGGTTAAACTTGTTACTTTTGCAGTTCAGATGGTTGACAACTTGAAGGCCTGGCCTGATGGACATACAAAGAACAGCAGAACTGCCTCTGCGACGGGGAATTTTCAACTCTCACCTTGCAGTGCTGTCACATTTGCATCACAGGTTTTTAGAAGAAATTTTTCTTATTATCGATTCAGAAATATTTCGATCTACCTGGTGAATTTCAATATGCAGTGAAAGTAAAGTTTTTTGTTTTATGATTTAACTTATTGAACATTAATCAAATGATACCAGTTTTGTCATTTTCTTGGTTTCTGTATGTGTATTTATTTTATTAATAAATATAAAAATTTATATATTAAAAGTAAATATTATATTATATAAATATATAATGGATTATACATAATTATGTATAAAATAAATATATACATAAGTGTATTTTTGTAGTGCGGGGGGTTGAACCCAGGCCCGTCACATAGAGTATACACTAGTCGTTTTAAGATAACATTTATTTTGAGATAGATTGCTGTTAATTCACTCAGTTAGGCAGGTTGCGCTCAAACTTAAAATCCTCTTGCCTCAGTCTTTAGGATGTTGGGATTCTAGGCATGTACCATACCACACCTGGCTGTTGGTATATAATTTGGATTCTTTCATTTCTTTCAGCATTCTATGGTAAGTGAATCTTAGTAAGAAGAATGGAGTTGGGATAATTTAATATACTTTCACATTGTCATTTCCCAAAGGGTTTAGTCCATTCATGCTGACTTGAGTTATGATATATTCAGATATATTTCTATCATACAAATTTAAATGTTTACACTTCCTTTCTTTCTGTTTTCTAAAATTAATATTTCTTTTTTCCTCTTTCTAGTTTTCTGTACCAGATTTATATTGTGGCAGATTACTCACACTCTAGTATATACTTATATTCTATTTACATGTATATTTAAACTAGTAGAAATTTATTTTAATCAACAGCTTTTTTTATTCCCCCAAATATGAGTCTATAGATTAAATTCTATGCTCTTATTCAATTCTGTATTCCTAACTGCAGAGTATTTTGTATATCTGAGTGCTTTTTGAGCATTTATTAATGTTTGCTGAATAAATGCACTAATATAGTTAAAGCTCATGTAGATGTGGCTCATTAATCATTGTTCCTGAGTAGTTCCTGTGGAACTTGGGATATAAGACTATGTACCATTTGCTTGTCTCTATTGTACTAGAATGTCTTGCTGAAAAGAAATTATTCTGATCTTGAAATTTAAGAAAGGAATTGTTAAAAGAAAGGAAGGAGGAAAGAAGGAAGAAAAAAAAGAGAAAGAGAAATAAAGACAGAGAAAGAAAAAAAGAAAGAAAGGAATTGGAAGGAATCTGGGCTCAAATATATGCCCGGGGCTCATTTTCCAACTGCTCAGCACTAAGAACAATGCCTCTCTTGTATGTACCAATGTAACTGTGGTGCAAATTCTTCAGGGCTCAGCGCATCTCAGGTCCTGCCTTATCTAAATACCTTCCTGTGGCTCTCCCGCATCATGGTAATGCCTCTCTTGTTAGCATTCCCGTACCGCTAAGGCCGTATATGATGGCAGTTTGTCAGAAAATTTCCTGGTTTTGCCTTGTTTGTGCTGTATCTTAATCCCTGCCTGGCACCTGTAATCTGTGCCATTCCCTTAAAACTCAGACACAAAATTTTCCAGTCCCTTTTTCTTTTTCTTGTTTTTGTTTTTGTTTTGTTTTGTTTTTTTGATACAGGATTTTACTACCCAGCTCGGGCTGACCTTGAACTCACTTTGTAGCCAGGCTGGCCTTGAATGCGTAGTGTTGCTCCTACTTGAGCCTCCTCAATGCTGGGATCCCAGGCGTGCATCACCAAGTCTGGCTCCAATCCTTTTATTTGGCATGTTTTCCACCTCTCTTAGGCCATCTCATCTCTGCCTTTCTGTTTTATTAAAGGACGATGGAGGATGGAAAAAGAGCAGAATGAAGAACAGTGATACTAATACCCACTGTCCACCCTGCCCCAGCCACCCCCCACCCTATCCCAGGGATACTGAACAGTAGGAGTCTGCAGTCGGCTCCTTACTGAATGTGAATCTTGGCCTCTGCTTCACCACCACCAGAAGGGTGTTTTTCCTATGTCTCCTAATAGGAGGCAAAGTTCCCGCCGTGTGCTGCTGGGAGCATGGTTGACAGTCCTGCCTGGGCGCTGTCCTGGGGGATGTTTACCTTTCCACCCCAACACGCAATCACGCTTTCAGACTGTTCACTTTCTCTTCATCCTAACACCCATTTTTTCCAGGCTCTTTTGGTATCTTATTTGTCTTTTGTACATTGATGTTGGACTTTCTGTATGTTTATTTCAGTTGATTTTAAACTATTTTTAAAACACAGGTGCCAGTGTTAGACATTGTACTCATTAACTAGGTTTGAACATAAAAAAAAATCTTCACTTCTCTTTCCAGTAACAAAGTCAGTAAGAGACACAAGAAATTACAGAAGAATATGGTAAGAGTAATGCTTTACAACTGTGATGCTTTATAACTCTTTTCCCTTTCAATTCTTGTATCAATCAAAATGTCCTGAACTTAGTACATATATCATAAATAAATAAATAAATATTTTGGGTGGCTACAATAATTGAATGTACGTTGCAGAGATAGAACTTATCATAATCTATTAAAATTCACTAATTTAATTTCATGAATTTAGCCAATTATGAAATATTGACATGATGGCTTTGTTTTTGCAGCAGATTATAAAGCAAGGATATTAAGGGGTTTGGTGTGATTATATATATGACATTTCAGGGAAGCACTGCATATTTTTTTACGAAGATAAAAACAAGCCCTGTGTTGACTGAAGCCCTGTTGTGTAAGTAATTGGAATCAAAATTCATAGAGGCTCTATGGAGAATGTCATGAGCAACCTTGTATCCAGCATCTAGAAGAGCTCCTACTTGACCTCTGTGATTGCCTTTTAGACAAGCTTTAATTTATTTCTTAATTTATCTCCAATATAAGGAGATAAAACAACAGATTCATGAAGTTTGCAGATGGTACTTAATTAAGAGACATTACCAACCTAAACAAAAACCAGTAAGCATTCATTTGGATTTAAAGATGTTGGGAACCATTGTAGAAATAAAAAATCCAATCAAACAAAATCAGATAATTGTTTATTAGAAAATCGAAGATGATTTAGAAGTGGAACTAGCAGGAAGAGCAACAATGAAAGCGTAGATAATTTGGTGTTGCTCTGAAACGCTGTAGCAGTGAGATGAACTTCACACATGAAAGTTTACCTAAAATGTTATATATTAGAGGGCCTTCTACAAACATGTGAAATAATCTCACAAATTTTATTTCAGTGCAAAATTCATTTTAATAGAAAATCAGTGGTAAATCACTAGGCAGGACAAGTTTATCAAAGAATAGACAAGATCTAATTTATATAGCTTTGCTTTTCATTTGATTTTGACATAATTTTAGACTTTTAGGAAAACCATACAAATAATTCAAAGAATATTTATCCACCAGAGTTTTCAACTATTAACATTTTACCACATTGTGTTATATTCTCTACCTGTATATATGCTTTTTTCTTGAACTATTTGAGAGTAAATACAGACATTTTTGTCTTTTACCTTTAGTCATGTCAGGATTAGTACTAAAAACAACAGCATTCTGTTTTACCAGTATATAGGACAAATATAAAAATAAAAAATTTAATGCTGATATTATACTATTGGCTAATCTGCAAATTTTATTCAAGTGTTATCAATTTTTCTAGTAATTTCCCTTTAAAGTAAAACAAAAGGGAAAAATATTGGAACCAGAAATGGTGTTTAGCCATCATGGCTCTGAGCCTCCTTTAGTCTCAGAAGGCTCATTAGGTTTTCCTTGTCTTTCATGACTTTGATATTTTTAATGAGGACAGGTCATTCGTTTGATAGAGTGGCTCTTGATTTGAATATGCTTGATGTTTCTCACAATTAAATCCTGGTTATATATATTTAATACTACACCATGATGCATTTTTATAGTGTATCATACTATATGGCACCTCATGTAGATTGTCTTGTCTTTACTGTCTGGCTCACAGGAGCTTTGAAAGTTTCTCCAATCCAAAGCTACTATTTTTTTTTAAAAGCAGTTACTCTGAAGGTCCTACTTATTTTTTAATCCTTTGTAATGAGCTTCCTATGGAAGACCCTTCAAGACCATGCAATGATCCTCTTACTCACTGAACTTTTCCCCATAAGTCTTGGCATTCTCTGCATGTTGCATCTTTCAGAACTGAATCGTAGCCATGGTGGCTGCTGAATGGTGATCATTCATTTGAAGGGACATCCACATACTCATTCTTCTTAGGATGTATGCTCAATCTGGGGTATGGTGTTTTATTTTGCACTGTGGTTGTTTTACTTAGGAGAATTTTTATCCATGGAGGTATTCTCACAGGCCCATAAACACATCATTTTATTTTCAGTTTTATGGCTACTATCCAAAATGTTCTCACATTTCTTTGTAAATTCTTCTCCTAGGAACAATCCTCTCATTAAAGACTGCTGTCTCTGACCCACTGCATCTAGCAGTCTTTTCTGGAGTGTCTGACCTCTCAGGATTCCTTTCGTTTTGTACGGACAAGAGATTAGGGATTTTCTCTCTCTATTGGTGATTTTGGATTCACCTTTGCCTCATGGTTAGCTGTTGTCTTTCTCTCCCATGAAGTTTTTATTGTTTTTTGCACACACACACACACACACACACACACACACACACACACACACACAAATATAGTAGCAAATAATGCTAGTGATTGTTTTCAACTTACAGTATACTGGAAGGCTGGGTAGTTTGCTATCTAGTAGACATGGGTTTTTAGTGACACATATCTATTTAAAATTAATGAAGACTCTTTACTTCTGGAACTTTGGAAAAAGGGGATTGGGAAGGTTAAAATAAATGTAACAGTGTCTTAGCAAATGAATGGAGTTTTTACACTCCCCTCTTTCATGTCTTTGGATTCAGTTCTTCTGCATGACGTTTGCCACATCCCTTCTCATGAAAATCTCACATTAAGTTTTCAAAGCACAGTGAGCAAAGCTGCAATCTTACAACATGGATCTTGGGTCAGAAACTGGTGCCAGCATTCACATGTTATGTGAAACTGCAGCTGCGTGCAGATGAAACTCCAGCTCAGCATCTGACACTTAGATGAGATAAGAGCCCCACACAGAACTCTGGCACGGTCCTCTGTTCTCATGGTCACTTATACTGCTTAAAGAGTCACAGGCAGTCATGCTGGGTCACCTAATATTGTGGACTGTGACTCTTGCTCTCCCACTGTGTCTTTGATGATATAACAATAAACCTAAAAATGCAGAATTAGTACTTATTTCATCTGCATGTAAGCCAGTTAGGTAGGATTATGAATAAGATGACAAATTTGTCTACATTTGTTTCACTTTCTCAAATATATTTTGTAGGATGTTTTCTCATTCATAATCTCACTTACCACAGTCTACCTTGGATGGATTTTTATTTATGTATTTTCACCATTCACTGACTTGTGAGATGTTTCAGCAGAACTTATTAAGTAAGGGAAAACAGGCCAGAAATGAGAAAATTTTCAGAAAATTACAGTGGTGATTGAGATGATCATATCTTGCAAGGAAGCAAAATGAACTCAGTTCTACACAGAATCATGATGAAGTGCAGATATGTATATTTTTTTTTTTGTGTGTGTGTCTGTGTGTGTGTGTGTACATATGTGTGTAAATGATGCCTAAATCAGAGGATGCAACTCAGGCTAGAAGCTTCTGCCTGCTATGAATAGAAGGGACTGGCATGGGGAGACAGCAGAGGAAGTGGGAGCTGGGTAAGTCATCTGGACCTGAGATGGTGATGGCAGGGCAAAGGCAGTGTGTCCACAGGGATGAGAGTAGGAAACCTTGATTTCTTTGGTTAGCTGGAGCCAAAAAATACAGTGTAGGATTATATTTTGTTGCCCAGGTTTTTACCTGCTTTCTGATACAGGTGGGGCCAGCTAGAAGACATATTGGAATTGGGCAGAACAAGGCCTGAACTCAGAATCATGATGGCATCAGTCAGCTGCCCCTGGCCCAGAGAGGATTGTTGGGATCTGCTTGAGTTGAGTCATGTCCCTGGTCAGGACCCAATGGTGAGGGACAAAACTGTCCCAAACCTGTGATGTTCACACAGCACAGACTAAGATGCTGAAGGCACTCGCCAGCTCACTGGCTCTGAGAAGAGGGGCCAGCCAACATCATCCCCGTGTGCACCTCAGATAACAGTAAACTGGAGAAGGCAGCAAGCCCCCAGCCAGCATGCTTTAGAAAAACTGTAAGCAATACAGAGAGGGCCTGAGACCTCCACCATACAACTGTCTGAAAGAAACCAGAAACATGACAAGAGAAAGAAATAAGAAAAAGCCTCCAGCCACTGACCCTGGGAGAATAAGTCCAGGAGAGGCAAATACAGATCCAGTGCAGCAATCATGCAATATCAGCCACAGCATCAATGGACATAAACAAAGACCTTCATGCCCTCATAGACAAACTTAAAACTGAAATTCTAATCCAAGTGAGGCAAGATATAAAAAGATTAATAAAAGAAATGCTAAATCCCTCTAAGAAGACATAAATAGAGGAATGGAGGAACCCAGAAAAAGAAGAGAAACCTTTGGTGAAGTATATAAACAAAATCTAGAATACATGAAACATATCTAAAGAGATTATCATTGAAAATCTTGACAGAAACTAAAGTTAGCCATTCAAAATTTGAAGATGGATTTGCAATGTGTGAACATGAAAGAAAAAACCTCTTAAAAACAACAAGGAACCAGGAACTAACAATACAAAGGCTAGAAGATGACAAGAGGATCTATAACTTAAGAATAAAAAACATGAGCGAAGAAGCAGGAGTAACCACAAATGAATTACAAAGACTATTCACAGAAATAATTAAGGAAAACTTCCCAAGCACAGGAAAATGAATGATATCCAGATAAATGAGGCATACAGGATTCCAACCAACTATAACCAAAACAGATCTACACCCAGACATATAATAATAAAGATCCCAGAATTCACCACAAGAATAGAATATTAAAAGCAGTCAGAAAAAGAAGCAGATACCTATACAGGAAAATCCATCAAAATAAGGACAGACTTTCCAACACAAACTATCAAATCAAGAAGAGCCTGGAGTGAAGTAGTCCAAGCCCTGAAAGAGAATAACCTCCAACCCAGATTGATATATCCTGAAAAAATCTCTCAAAATTAATGGAGAAACAGGATGTTTCCAAGACAAGGAGGAACTGTGGGAGTTCATAGCCACCAACCCAACTCTACAAAAAATACTGAAGGACATTCCAGAGAGGGAGAGGAAAAAATACCAGGATTCCAGCAACAGTGGCAGAGAGACTTCAATGAATGGGGCAGACAGTGGAATGAAGGAGAAAAGTGGACAAATAATAGCAGAATAATAGGATAGCAGAGATGAGGCAGAGAAGGTGGGCTATAATCTCTAATATAGATGGCCTTGATACACTAACAAAAAGAAAAACAGACAGAGTAGGTCAGGAGATAGGATCCATCGAGATGCTCTAAATAGGAAATATACTCAACTTGAAAGATAGTTAATAAACCAAAAGTCAAGGATGGAAAATGATGCTCTATGTGACAAAAAATCAGAGAAAAATAGGGACAACTCATCCAGCAGCTGCAGATAGGTTGGAAAGTCATGACACTTTTGTGCAGTAGAGAACTACTCCACTATAAGAAAGGAAAACCTTGAGGCTTTAGTAAGTAAAGGAATACAGCTCAAGATCAAGCTCAGGGGTAAAAAGGTTCAACACCACTTAGATAGATAATTGGTTAGTGGGACCCAAAATATACAGAGCACCTTGAGAAAGGGAATGGGGAGGAATTGTCTAAAAAAGGAAGGCAGAAGTCATTGTTAACAGTGTATCAGGATTTAAAAGCCACATTAGTTTATCGCTCTGTTTAGTTTGATTTTATTTTGTTCCAGTCTGTCTAATCATACTAGATTTGAGGACACAGACAGCTATCCCAAAAAATGGCAGGATATACTATGGTAAATATCCTTAATTCCCTTTTAACTTAAACTGAAGCCCTGTATTACTTACATTGTCTTACTATGACTCATCTTATTTGAATCTGGTTTGTTAGACGGCTGTTTTGTCTTGACTGTTTTTATTCGAATTTGGTATGCTTGATAGTATCAAGTCTAAAAGTAGAGGCAACTGCTCTGAAGATGACAAGATGTAATAAGATACCCATTCTGGTTTGATTATTAACTGCTTTTGAAGTCCTACAATGTCTGCAATGTTGTGTTTTATTAAAATTGCTATGTAATGCTATATTCAATTATATTAAGTCAGATGATGTAGACAATTCTATTGAAAATATCAAGAGACAGCATAGTAACTACTGTAGATCACCAAATATTGTGGTTTTATATTCTTTTTCATTTCATATGTTTCTAGGAATTTGTTTTGTTGTCCTGTTTTGATCTTTTTTCCCCTATAATACAGAAAGGATAGGTATATATGTAGATTTTCACACATGTGGAGAATTTCTTTTATATTTTTATTTTTATTTTAAAGAGATTAACACAAAAGATGACACAACAAAGCAGATGAGATCAGAACAATGCGAGCAACATACATTTTACCACAAGACAACATACAATTAACAGTAACTACCATAATGTTTCTTTCTTTGAAATAGTTGAGCATAACTTCATATACAGTAGTATCAAACATAACAAAACAGTGTAAGACCATTCAAAAGAATGAAAGCATTACAGGGCATTCAGAACCAAATAACAGAGAACAAAAAATGGCTACTATATTATGTCTTTCTCCATAGAAAATTTGTTTATACTATCACACATAATAAAATCCAATAAGATATAATATGATAGAACCAGTGAAAACAGGAAAACAAAAGCATGGTATTACTTCAGAGTAAGATGATATTAAATCAGCACTGGCTATACAACGTCTTGTTTTCTTCAAAATACCTGTTCATACCATCACAGACAATAATATCAAACAAACCAGGAAAAAACCATACCAACTTAACGAATGCAAACATTATAAGGCTTCAAAGCAATGCAATGGGGAATCATGATTACCGTAAACTCTTATGTACTCTTACCATTTCTTACACTCAGGAGACTATGTGATATTTATACATGTGAGTATGATTTATTTCAATTATGAGTATGGTCTCAAGTTGCATCCATTTATTTATAAATATATCAATGTGATCATTCTTTATAAGTACGCCATTGTATAAAGTAGTACTCCATTGTATAAAAATACCACAACTTTTTTGTCTATTCCTCAGTTGATGGACACCTACATTGTTTCCAAGATCTGGTTATTACAAATTGTGCTGCTATAAACATGGGTGAACATATATCACTATGGTATGATGTTCTCTGTTCTTCTGTGAATATGCCTAGAAGTGGAATACCTGGAACAAATGGGGCTTCCAATCCCAGCTTTATGAGGAGTCTCCAGACTGATCTCCACAGTGATTGCACCAGTCTACACTCTCACCAGCAGTGTAGAAGAGTTCCTTTTTCCCCACAGCCTCTCCAGCATTTGTTGTTGGTGGTTTTCCTGACCCTGGCCATTCTTTCAGGAGTGAGATGGAATGTCAGTGTTGTTTTAATTTGCATTTTTCTAATGAATAATTATGATGAACATTTTTTCATGTATTTATTTGCCATTTGTATTTCCTCATCTGAGAACTGTGTATTCATCTCAGATGCCCATTTTTGGATTGGATCTTTGAATTTTGGGGGTCCAATTTTTTTAATTCTTTATATGTTTTAGACAGGATTCCTTTGTCTGAGGGACAGTTTACTAAGACTTTTTCCCAGTTTGCGGGTTTTCTTTTCACTATGCTGGAGATCTATTTTGATGTGAAGAAACTTTTTAATAAGATGTGATCCCAGCTATTGATTCTGGGAAGTATTTCCTATGTGGTTTGATTCCTGTTCATGAATTCTCTATCTACCCTTATGTCTTCAAGATTTTTAACTAATTTATCTTCCAACAGATTTAGTGTTTCTATTTTAATATTCAGATCTCTAATCTATTAAGATTTTAGTTTAGCATGTGGCGATAGGCATGGATCTAGTTTTAGTTTTTGGCATGTGAAGAGCCAGTTTTTCCAGCACCATATATTAAAGAGACTGTCATTTTTCCAGTGAACCTCTTTGTCCCCTTTGTCAAAGATAAGGTGGTTGAGTGTGTTGGTAAGTTGTTGGGGTATCTTCTAATCTATTCCATTGATCTTCAGATCAGTTTTTATTCCAGTACCATGTTGATTTTATTACAGTAGCTTTGTAGTATAACTTCAAGTCAGGAATTGGGATGCATCCTGCCTTGCCTTTGCTGCTTAGAATTGCCTTTGCTATTCTAGTTCTCTTGTGCTTCCAGATGAATTTTAGGAGTGATTTCTTTAGATCTATGAGGTATGTTGATGGTATTTTCATTGGGATTGCATTGAATCTGTATAACAAATTTGGAAGGATGACCATTTTCACAATATTTATTCTTTCTATCCATGAACAAGGGATGTCTTTCCATTTTCTGAGATTCTCTTCAATTTCTTTTCTCAGGGTATTAAAATTTTCTCTGTATAGATCTTTTACTTCTTTCATGAGTTTAATTCCTAAGTATTTCATCTTTTTGGATGCTAATGTATGTGGCTTCTCTTATTTTTATCTCAGTGATTCTGTTGTTAGTGTATAGGAATGCTATTGATTTTTGAGTATTGATTTGGTATACAGATACATTGCTGAATTTATTTATTATATCTTGGAGTCTTTCAATGGAGTTTTGGGGGTCTTCTATGTGAGTATCATGTCATCCACAAATAAAGAAAATTTAACTTGTTCTTATCCTATTTTTATCCCTTTTATTTCTCTCTTTTGTCTAATTGCTCTGGCTATTATTTACAGTACTATGTTGAATAAAAGAAGTGATAAGCGACATCCTTGTCTTATGCCTTTAAGGTAAAGGCCTTCAGTTTTGCCCATTTAATATGATGCTGGCTGTTGGTTTGGCATAGATGCCCTTTATCATATTGAGGTAAAGACCATCTATCCCAATTTTATGTAAGGTTCTTGTGATGAATTAGTGTTGGACTTTATCAAAAGCCTTTTCTGCATCTATAGACATGATCATGTGATTCTTACTTTTGGATTTATTGATATGGTGGATTACATTTATTGATTAACATATGTTGAACCATCCCTGCATGTCTGGGATGAATCCCACTTGGTTGTGGTGTATAATCTTCTTGATGATTTGCTGCATCCTGTTTGCCAATATTTTTTGAGGATTTTTGCACCTGTGTTCATTAGGGGGATTGGCCTGTAGTTCTCTTTTTTTAGTTGAGTCTTTCTCAGGTTTTGATACTAGAGTAATATTTGCTTCCAGGAATGACTTAGGGAGAATTGCTTCCCTTTTGATTTCATTGAAGAGTTTGAGGAGTGTCCGCATTAAATCTTCTTTGTACTTCTTGTAGAATTTTGCAGTGATTCCATCTGGGTCTGAGCTATTCTTTGTAGGTAAGAACTTACATTTTCAATTTTATTAATAGAAATTGGGTTACTCAGCAGTTTTACATCTTCATGACCTAACTTTGATACTTCATATGTTTCTAGGAATCTGTCTATTTCTTCTGTGCTGTCAAACCTTTGAGAGTAGAAGTTTTCAAAATAAATGTTGATGATCTTCTGTATTTCTATAGAGTCTGTAGTGATTTCACCTTTTTCATTCGTTATTGCATGAATTTGAGTTTTTTCTTTCCTTTTAAAAATAAGATTGGCTAGGGTCTTATCAATTTTATTTATTCTTTCAAAGAACCAACTCTTTGATTCATTGATTCTTTGGATTATTTTCTTCATGTCTATTACATTAATTTCTGCTCTGATTTTTATAATTTCCTCCCTTCTTTTGGTGTTGGGTTTGACTTGTGCTTCTTTTTCTAGATATTTGAGATGTAGCATTAGGTTGTTTATTTGTATTCGTTCTGTTTTCCTGATGTGGGAACTCAGTGCAATAAATTTTCCTCTGAGAATGGCTTTCATTGCATCCCCCAGATTCCAGTAAGTAGTGTTTGTATTTTCCTTTGCTGGTAGGTGTTGTTTAACTTCTTTAATTTCTCCTGTGACCCACTGATTGGTCAAGAGTATATTTTCAATTTCTATGTATTTGTGGGGGTTTTGCAGTTTCTTTTATTATTAATTTCTAGTTTCATGGAACTATGGTCTGATAATATACATGGGATAATTTCAATTCTTTTGCGTTTATTTAAATATGTTCTGTGAGCTAGTATATCGTCTACTTTAGAGAATGTCCCATGTGCTACTGAGAAGAATGTATATTCTGATGTTGTTGGATGTAGCACTCTGTATATGTCTATCAAGTCCATTTGTTCACAAGTGTGATTCAGCTCTGTAATTTCTTTCCTAATTTTCTGTCTGGTTGATCTGTCCATTGGTGTCAATGGTGTGTTAAGATCTCCTGTTATAATTGTGTTATTGTTAATATGATTTTTCATTTCTATTAATACTTGCTCTGCATAACTGGGTGCTCTGGAATTTGGTGCATATATATTTAAGATAATTATCTCTTCCTCTTGAAGTTTTCCCCTAACCAGTGTGTAGTCTTTCTTTCTCTCTTTTCATCATTCTTGGTTTGTAGTTCACATTGTCTGCAAACAGAATAGCAACCCCTGCTTTGTTTCGGTTCCTGATGCATGAAGTATTCATTTCCATCCTTTGTCTTTCGGTCTGTGTGTTTCCTTTTGGGTTAGATGGGTTTCTTGCAGACAGCATATGGTTGGATGTTGTTTCTTGATCTTTTTTGCCAGTCTGTTTTGTTTAATTGGTGAATTGAGGCCATTTACATTAATGGTTGTAACTGTTATATATTGGTTTATTGTTGACATGTTATCTTTTTGCTGTTGCATCTTTATCTTTCCATTTTGTTTAATTGTCTGTCTTGCTTAGTGGTTTTTTCCTATTTGTATCTAGACTGTATTTCAGTATTCTTTGCAGGGTTTGCTTGGTGATCATGAAGTTCTTCCGCTGTTCTTTGTCATGGAAGTATCTTATTTCTCCATTGACTTTGAAGGACAGTTTTGCAGGGTACATCAGTCTAGGGTGGAAATCATTGTCCTTTAGGATTTGAAACACCTCGCTCCATGCTCTTCTTCACTTCATTGTTTGTGTTGAGAAGTCTGCTTTGATTCTTATAGTTTTCCTTTATAGGTGATCTGTCTTTTCTCTCTAACAGCTTTTAATATTCTATTCTTATGCTGGATTTCTGGAATGGTGATTATTATATGTCTGGGTGTAGTTTTATTTTGGTTATGGCTATTTGAAGTTCTATATGCTTCACTGATCCTATGTCAGTTTCCATTCTCATGTTTGGGAAATTTTCAGGTATGACTTCTGTAAATAGCCTCTTGATATTTTTGTGTTGTCCCCTTCTTTTTCATTTATCCCAATCAATCTTACATTGTTTTTCTTTTCATCATCTTGAAGCTGTTGAATTGTTATTTCCTGATTCCTTGTTATTTTTAAAAGATCTTTCCTTTCACTGGCTACAATCTTGTCTTCGAGGTCTGAAATTCTATCTTCACTTTTGTTGAGGTGGTTTTGACAACTTTCAATGGAATTTTTGATTTCCTGTATATCTCTTTGAATCTGCTTCATGTATCCTGTTTGTTTCTTATAATGTTCATCCAGGGAATCTATCTTGTTGGTTTGTTCCTCTAATTTTTTAACTGTGTCTTCTTTAGATCTGTTCAGTATCTCTTTCATTACTTTTATCATTGCTTCTTTTACCTGGGAGATTATTTATTGTTTGAATTCCTTTAAAGCTTCCTGGAGTTGCTTCTTCAGTTGCTATTATTTCAGGTATTTCAGGTGTATGGCATATAGTTTCTTCTATGTACATTGTCCTAGGCTTTTTTGGGATGGTCTGGAAGTTTGAGATTGTAATTTGGTCTTTCGTTTTGTCACTTTCCTATATTTCCGTGTTTGAAGTGTTGTTCCAAGGCTTCCCCTGGGTGTGTTGGAAATCCTCTCCTATGCCCTGGGCTCCTGGGACTGAATGGAGATTGCTGAGCATGGTCCAGTCAGGCTATCAGGCCCTCAGGCCCTTCTACGCCACCTGCAGTGTTCCAGGAAGCTGTGCGGGCACCTAACCACTGTGAATAATGGTCTAAAGCTCTACCCAGGCAAGGACCAATGCCCTGGAACTCACTTCACATGCTCTCAACTCCCCTGATTGAAGAGGGTCACTGGGTATAATCTAGTTGGGCTGCAAAATCTCCCAAGCTTGGTCTAGTGTGGCTGGAAGCTGGGAGAGTCCTTGACCACTGGGTGCGATGATCTTAAAGTCTCTCAGGCTCAGGATGGCATGCAGCCCTCACCCCAGCCAGCAGCTGAGTTTTCCTGATTGAAAGAAGGTCACTGGGTGTGACCCAGGCAGGCCTGAAACCTGCAGAGCCCAAACTAGTGTGGCTGGGAGCTGGGCAGGTCTTGACCAGTGGAAGTGATGATCTTAATTCTCCCGGATCTTGGGATGGCACGCAGGACTCACCCCAGTCAGCAGCAGTTTCCTGGATTGAAAGGATGTGGAGAATTTCTAAACTGTTTACAGGAACAGATTATATAATGCACGCCATAATGAACAGATCTCTGAAGAAGAAGAGACACGATCCCCAGTGCTAATTATGTAGCATTATGATATAAAATCTAGCAATACTATTATTCACTGTTCAGAGTGATATTAGTCTATTCCCTTACATTTAATTTCAACATTCGTAAAGATATGGACAGCTATTTTGAAGAAAACGAGAAGCATTATGGCAGCCATTGTTGACTTCCCTATTGTCTGGTCTTGAAGCCCTAAAAAGCTTTTGTCATCCCTAGTTTAGTACTATAATGTTCAGTATGTATTCACTATGTGTGAAGATGTGGACAAATATTTGGAAGAAAGCAAGATACAATGTGATAGACAGTGAAGATCTCCAGTGGACTTGCTTTGAAATCCGTGTTTCTTAAAACAGTTTCCTTATGATCTATTTTGTCCTGTTTTGTTCTGTTTAATTTTACCCTCTTTAGAAAAAAAGTATGCTGATGGCTATAAACCTGAACGTTTCTGAAAACTTGTGTTTAAGAATTGGGACATATTGACACACATGCCACAAAGGAAAAACACCCCTCTGTGAGCCGACCAGATTTACAGTTAGTTGATATGATTAAACACATATAATCCAAGAAAAACACTCTTTCCTTCTTCCACATCCTTTAAACTGGTGTCCTCCCTTTCCCCCTACTTCTTGGGGTGGGGCAGTGGGGAGTTCATCAGCAAGACAAGCTCAGCACTGTGCTACAGGGAAACACAATGACTTGAACCATGAGTGAAAGCATCACCAGCTTTCCTGAGGATGACTGAGGGCTGACCGAAAGGACAGTGGTGGTGTTGATAGATCTGATCATCTATAGTAGAATTAGTGGAGTTCTGACAGAAATATGCTCTAATTAGCTCATAATTTTTGAAAACAATTGTATGTACATTTCTCACATAACAAACATAGCCAAGCATTATTTTCTATAAAGAAACATTTGGCAGAGAAAGTCCTGTCCAGTCTGCTGGAAATGCAGCTGCTTTTTCACAAGCTGACCACAGAAATGCCCTGTAGGTCCACTGAATTCTGTTCCTGCTTTGCTCATAGGTTCACACAAATGAGAGGTGACACTCCCCCCACACAACAGCCATTATACATTGCTTTCCTCTTCTTTGCATTATTTTGTTCAAATAGTCCCCCTGTTTTGGATCTAGATAATGAGTAATGTAATCCTGAAATTGTGCCCAGTCTGTGAAGCAGAACAGTATCTACAAGGATTCTCAAGCAGAATTTTCAGAGCATTAGGCAGCAGGAGCTACCAGCAATCTGCACAAGAAACAACACATTTTGGGCCAGATTCTAAGCCTTTATAAGTGTTTGCTCAGAAAGAATATTGCTATACAAAAGTCTTCTCCTTCCAAGGCTGAAGAGATCTTTAGGAAATAGAGCTTCGTTGGAAATGAAATGCATGGAGCTTAGTGGGTATTAATTAGGTGGTGTATCAAGAGACACTTGCCTGAAATCTTAGCAAATACTTAAGGAAGATTCTATGGTGATTTTCTTTGAAAACACTGGAGGAAGCTCTAGGTCTTAGGGTGCTCTTGCGTAGTCTTCCAGAAATCTTGATCTAAAGCTCCTCTAGGTCCCAACTCTCTTCAATGCAACCCCAGGGAGCACACCCTAGACCCTGCACCTGCCTGCTTTATATGCCTAGGGAAATCCCAGCAGGGCAATTGGGAATTGTTTCTGCTTCTTACTAGTGCTCTTGAACTTCACCTCTACTGCTGCAAACAGTGAAGGAGCCCTTAAGCCTCACCTCCGAGGGCCTCGGGGATGCGATAACCAGGGCAGGGCTGCTCCTTAATTGGGCAACACCCTTTACTGCCATTGATTTTCTGAGGGAGCCTCCGTCTAGCCACAGAGAGATAAGTGCATGTTCATCCAGACTGAGTTTGTTGCTGGCATATGCTTGTGAGGAGCTCCTGCAGCACAATCAGCAGAGGCAGGAAGGGACCATGTCCACATCAGCACAAATGCAGAGGCTGAACCCTTGTCCATTATCTGATGCTGTCAGCTGTCACTCCAGGGGACACTCCCGAAGTCGCCTTCACATAGATGGCTACCCTGAGGCTGCCCAGCTCATCAAGTACCTGTGCCCGGGGAAACCTGTTTGCAAAGATCCTAGGGTGCCCTGTGTTTCACCGTTTTGTCCTCTTCTCTGTCTGTAGGATACAAGGATTTTCTAAGCATCAGTTAGGGTCTAGGCTATTGACCAAATTCTTGCTGTTGCCATTGGAGAATGAATAGGGCATCTAGAGAGTTTTTCTTTTGAAATTAGATTATGTTTCACAGATCAATAACTGCTTCTTCATTTAATCTTGATGATAGCAAGCTAGGAAGAGAAAGGAGGAAAGCTTTATGAGACCTGCCCAATCTTTCCCTCCTTCAGGCTGCTCCTGCCACATGCTAGAACTGGCAGAGCTCTTCATTCTGGATTCCCCTATTTCTTTTTGCCTTGCCAGGCCTCAAGGCAACTAAAGGATGGAAGGCTGGCAGTGGCAGGCTGGGCCTGCATCCTGTGTCCTGGATCCTGGATCCCAACCCTCTGTATTTAGGTACTGGCTACACAAAGGGAAGCCACTTATCTCCCATCAACGCTGGTTAGTGCAGCTCGTTGTGTTCTATCCTGGCTCACATTATCAGCTTTGGGCTGCCTGGAGCTGGGACCTGGGGGATATGTGCTTGGCAGCTGGGCCAGCAGTGGATGCTAGCAGCCCAAGGACCAGGGTGAGCACCTGAAAGGCTGCTTGCAGACTTCTCGGCACATCTGCACACTGATGAGTGGGCAGGCAGGGTAGTGGGTTCCAGCAGAAGGCAGAGAGTCCAGCGTAATTTCCTATGAAGCTTTGCAAGGCATCTGAGTGTCTACTCCAGACCCAGCAACAAGCCTATCCCAGAGACTGGAAAAACATCAAGTTCTTTCTGTTTATATCTCAAAATTTACTACTAGAGGCATTCTGTAGTTTAATGGACTAGGCAATCTGACGAGAGAGTCAAATGTGTTTATATAGTATTTCCATGGTACAAAATAGTTGGTTTTGTTTTGAGACTTTCTGAAGATATCTATCTAACCAAAAAAATACACATATAAATATATTAATTAAAAAAACAGGTCAAATTGATTTTCTTGTGTTTTGCACATTTTCCTTGGCAGGAATCCTGCCTCAACAAATACAAAATGCCATCAAACTAACATATTGGAAAGTAAATTGAAAGCAGCTATGATAGAACAGTTAAACACCCTGCAAAATCCAGACGCACGGCCGATGGAACGTTGTTCCCAGTGACATAACTCTGTATCGTCTTCATAGCCTGATACTTTTGTTTCTATCTGCTTTTCTATGTTTTCCTCTTTGTTTTGAATTTAGACTTTGAAAAACAGTTAGTTACTGAAGGATCAGTTTGCCTGTTATCTAAAGACTGAGTGTGAGGAAGGGATTCTCTAAGTGACACAGAACCAGAAACACTGTTCCTTGAGGAGCTACCAGGATCTTGCTGGACATTGGCACCCCCTTCCCTTCTTGATTTCTTCATTCTGATGCTCCCCTTTGTCCTCACCCTTTATGAAAACACTAAAAAACTAAGTCTAAGTCACAAGAATCGCAAATTTGAGGCCACCCTAGGTAATTTAGTGAGAGATCTTTTCTCAAAATGTTTTAAAAGGACTGGGGTGTAGCTCAGTAATAGAGAACTTACCTAGCAGGGTGAGACTCTACAGTTAATTTCCACTATAGCAATAATAACAGCAACAGAAATCTTGGATTTCATAATCAGTTTCCAGCTGATTTGCCCAAATCTGTGAGGACAGAGGCACCCGGAGACAGAGCTATGCAGCCTCTGTCCGCATGGGTATGTGCTGCTGTCTGTTGGATGTGCCCCTTAGTGAGCCAATAATGCCTGATTTCAGATCCAGCAGATACTTTAAAAGAGCTAGTACTATAAAATGCTGGCGTAGAGGGAATAAATAATTCAAAGGAGATCTGATAGAGTATGATGTGCTGTCACTCATGAGAAAGTGCGGTCTTGTGGAGATTTTCCATTTTTATTAAGACTCACTGTGCCACTTGTGTTTGGCTGGACAGTGGCTAAATCTGAAGTCCTGTACATTTACATGTGAGTGCAGGAGGGTCCTGGTACACAGGAGGGAAGAGGAGGGTGTGTATGACTTGCAGGGCTGGCTGCCTTCGACCTTTGGTAATAAGCAGATAATTCCCCCCTTTGAGACCAATAATGATGCTCTCCCAGGAACAAAGAACAAGGGGCTTGGGACCATGAGGGTTAATCTGATCACTCCTTTGAAAGAAAGTCTTATGAAATTTTTTATTTTCTTCTTCTTTAAGCCTTGTACCTTCTATCTTATGAGATATACTCTGCCTGAGCGGGGTTGGTGAGCTGATGAAGGGCAGGGATGCACGTCACGGCCGTGGCATGGCCTCTGGCATTTCTTTTATGACAATATCCTTCCAGCAATCTGAGTTGGCATGGTGCGAAAGCGTGGTTTCAAATTCTGCCCTTGAAACATGGATTAAGCAATGTTGCTAATACGTATTTGTCCCTGCGCTGTCAAACATTTCACTGATTCTAGAATCTGCAGACAGCTTAATAGCCAGGTCCTCTGTCAATGTTACTGCAGCTATGTCTCCCTTGCTTTAAGATGCCGTTTAGATTTATTGGAGCAATAGGGGTAGAATGATACCTAGTTAAGAGCAGCACCTGGTTATGTATATATCATCACCGCTCACTGACATCCCCAGTGACCGTAGGAAATGGACAGCACTGCTCTCCAACATCTGCAGGCTGGGTGTGGGAGGTGGCAGCAACTAGCATCTGCCGGGTCCCCCAGCATGTGGAGGGCACAGAGCTGAAGGGGCATGAGACCTCGCTAGCTTTAAGACCTGGGCATCAACTCACACACAAGCTTGGGCCATTACTGAAGTTAATCTCTCTCTCTCTCTCTCTTTTCTCTTGCCTTATTTTTCTTCTTTCTTTCTCTGTCTCTCTCTGTCTCTGTCTCTGTCTCTGTCTCTCTCTGTCTCTCTCTGTCTCTCTCTGTCTCTCTCTGTCTCTCTCTCTCTCTCTCTCTCTCTCTCTCTCTCTCTCTCTCTCTCTCAATACAGCTGTAATAGCTTTTTCCAGTGCAATCTAGAATAGTGCTGGGTATTTTGTATGCTTCTCTAAGGCTTTCTATCATTTTCATTCTCTTTTGGAATAAAAGCATGACAAATAGATAATTAAACAAGATTATATCTGTTTATGGAGTAAAGAAGTTGTGCTGAACTTTAAGAGAACACTTCTAAACCTTTCAATTCAACTATGCTAGAAACTATATTTTGAATAAATGGTTTTAAGATTTAGTGGTCAATGTCTGACTCTCTAACCCTGCTGCCCATGGTAGAAGCCTAGTGTGGCTTTCCTGGGCAGTGTGAGGAGACCACATTCCAGGTCTTCTTCCTTCACTGTTTCTATAGCATAATTGACTAAATGAAAAAAAGGATGGACGAATACATACTTATGCCAATGCTCAATTCACATATGGATTTTTCTAAATATACAAATATGGGTAATTCCAAATATGTATATATTACTTACGTATTTATAAATATATAAATGGCATATTTTGTATACATTGCAACTTTCATATATAACAGTATTTTAAAAAATAATGCAAGACAAAGATATTTCTTTACTTGCAGGCATTTCTTCTTGTTCCTTCCTAAGGGAAACTGTTTAGGTTCAGTCATCCAAACTGAATCTCCAATTTTCCTCAAGCCCTAGGGCATACACTTTAATTAATCTAAAGCAATCATGAGAATGCCACCTGCCTTGTCATGAGAGAGGGAAGGACACAGTCCTGTCCTGTGAGCCACGCGGAGATCCTCCAGGCGAGGTTTCTACAACAATAATTTCAGCATTTATGTAAAAGAAAGCACAAGTAAGGGGACCTGGGTGGCACATGACAAAGACTGGTCAGTGTTGGAACAACTGTGACTGTAACCCACAGCCGGGTAAGTGAATATTTCTACTTTGGATCTAAGTGATTAGCGTTTGCTCATGAGGTTGCCAAATGATCCAGCAATTCTATTAGCAGTAATTTACATAGGGAAATGAAAACATGTGTCCACACAAGGACTTGGGCACCTGTCTGTGAGTGTTCCCTGGGTCTCTTGGCATAGTAGCCCCAGGATGGAAATTGTCTGTGTGTTTTCCTCAGATGAATGAGTGCAGAATGCTACTGAGCAACAAAGAGCAACGGTCACCCACTGATGCGGCCAGAGGGTTCCCTCCAACGTGTTATTTTGTGCAAACAGGCCAGGCCAGGGTGTATATACTGCATGAGTCTGCTTATGGGGAACTCCATAAGGAACGCATAAGGGCTTTGTAGCATCAGGGTTCGGATGCTGGAACCTAAAAGCATTTAAAGGGAACTTTTATAGTGATGGAAATATTCTCATTGTGGAGGTGGTTATACGAGTGTAAGATCTGCTGTCCAAATTTCTCAAATGTAATTGTATACATAAAATGAATGTTATGTTGTATTTAGTTTACACCTTAGTAGAGTGACTTTAGAAATCAACGATGCCATACTTTGTACTGGCTGAAGACTATAACACACCATGGTATGCAGAGTGTCTGCCGTCTGCTGACACCAGAAGAGCTGGCTGCGGAGGCATTTTATGAAGCAGAGACAAGCTACTCTTAGGGACCTCCTCACCCATGAATTTTCCATCCTCCTGCTAGTGACTGGTGGTTTGCAGGTAATGTTTTCTTATAATTTCATGCAGTATTGTTAACGTTTTAAAATTTTGTATTTTATTTTTCAGAGCCCCAAGTCCCCACATGGACCCCGTGTACGTTCATGAACTCGTTCCATACAATGTCCTCAGAAGAAGAATGGGCAGTGACAATGGTTTTGCTTTCAGAGATCATCTTTGGATGAACGAGGAGCAGGGACTTGGGCCGTGCCGGGGTGCTGGGCTGTGGCATGCTGCAACCCAGCTCTGTGACTCACAAAGCCAGTCTCCCTCCAGACACATTGAAGTTTTCTCACAGCTCCCGAAGATGGTATCTCACCTGGTCTCATCTCTTCTCTTCATATTTGTTTTTGCTAGTGAATTGTTGCTGTCCGGCGATCACAGGGCTGAAGGATGTTGACAGCTCCCCGCTTCCACTGCTATCCCCCGAGGAGTGTTTGGGTCACACAGGTAACAGCAGAGGCCTGGCTCTCACAGGGCCCTGCGCTTCCTCATGGGAGAGGGGTGGGGCGAACCCACCCGCAACTCTACCAACCACATGGCTGCCAAAACTGAGGGCAGGCTTGAAACACCAAGTGCTGGCAGGGTGTCGCTGGGGCACTCACTGCGTGACTGGGTCTCCTTCCTTCAAACAACCAAGTGGACATTTGCTTAGTAATTTTAGTGTCTTGCATTTCTTGCCTCTAAATCTATACTATTTTGAATCTTCACTTCCCTGTTCATCCACTTATTAATTCAAGTCTGAATTAGTGCTTTTTCAAGGACATTTTGGCTCACACAATCTTTCAAAAAGCCCCTAGTCCGGAAGAGTGGACTTGGAGTCCTCCAGATTATTGTAAGTGTTGAGCATCAGTCTCGTGAGGCCTGATCTGAATTTAGGTTTCCACTGTAAGCAGTTTTATCTGGCCATTTCTTCCTGAAGTCTGTGTATTTTAACATGCTTCTAGGTGGATCCTGAGGGAAGCAGGCTCATTCTACGACCCTGTTCATGCTCGCAGTCACAGCCCTTGAGATACTGCGGGTTGTGCTGCAGACCAAGTGAACATGGAGTCGGGAAACATTAGAACCTGTCATAGGTGATGTCAAATGTTTTTCTTTACTTCTATGCCTTCCCACCAAAGGTAATTCACTGACTATTTCAACATTCCACGCCAGCTGTGCCTTAAATGTTTATCATAAGCAGGTTTGGGGTGTGTCACTGTCTCTCTGATCATATTGAGTCAGGTGTGTTGATAACGTCCCTGTAACTACACTTTCAAAATGTTCACAAAGATTTTAGGCACTAAAATTCAGCCTGTGCTGGGCCAGCATCTAGTGTCCTCTGCCATGAGGTGGCCTCAGGACTTGCATGTTTATATTGGGTTTATCCCTCTTAACCCCACTGCCCATGTCAAAACCTTGAATTTGTCTATATCACGTGCCTTCTCTTTCAGTACGAGAGGGACTTTGGTCCATATAAACTCTTCCTTACCCGTATCTCCAACATTAAATTGATTGGAATTACTACTGGTTGGTACAGAGTTCCAGGGTGTTCTGCATACTGTGGATATATTAATACTCACTAATATGTCACATTATCCCCCTAGTAAAAGTTCTGAAAGGCCTTCTGTAGCTTATGAGGTAATGTTCCAAGTTTTCTGCTTGGAATGTATACGTCGCATTTTACCCTGATGTATACCTAACTGAGTTGACATTATATTCTAGGAATTCTTAAGCACTGCTACCTGATAGTAAGAAAACCGGCTAATTAAACATTATAGATAAACTTAGGTTTGGTGGCATGCAGCTGTAATGCGAGCACTTGGAGGGTGAGACAGGAAGATTACCGCAGCCTGCAAATAGTGAGTTCAAGGTTAGCCTGAAATATAGAGCAAGATCCCGTCTCAAAACAAAAACCCCACAAAAATAAATAAATGTGTGTGGCAGATATTGTTTCTGTTATGGTAAAAATCTTTACTATGGTAAAAGTATTTTAGGGTGAATTTTGGTTATCCAAACTGTCTGCTTTTTAAATAAAGATGTTTTAAAAATTAGAGAGGACAGTACTTTGACGTAGTGTACTATCTTGCCTTCATCATAAATGGAAATGCATTTCTTCTGGTGGCTGGCATCAAAGCTATACCAGTTCTCCTAAGGACCTGAAGTGACTTGCAGTGGTCTAGAAGGATGGTCAGTGTGGTCGGCAAGCACAGTTCATCGACATGGAGGTTCTATGTAGATTCCCAGAGTTGCTGCAGGAGAGGTTAAGAAAGACTGAATTGCTACACTGGTAGGTGAGGTGGCTAACGTTATCGCCATTTATAAAATAAGGGAAGATATAGCTGCCAGAGGGTGCAGGAGTCTTGGGTGCATGGGTTAGGTGACCTTGCTATATTTTGTTCCTACAAAACCCGTGGCTGTAGCCAAGTGAAGCATGTGCTCTTTTGCCAATGTGTCTAACACATGCTAGATTTTCTGACTTAGGTGACATTCTCCTCTCTTTCCCACATACCTGCCATATAGCTACGTCTATCCTAAGTCCTCCTTGATGCAGTCTCTTAGCTTCCTCAGACTTGTGTTGTTGATTAATTTCATTCAGACAGAGTAGTACGAGACCTGCCACATGAACTCCTGTTTCAAGTTAAATGCTTTCCATTTGGTGGGGTGGAGGTTCTTCTGAGTTACTAGTTGAGTGTAGATGCTTCTCTACTTACAGTGGGGTTATACTCTGACTGAATGCATCCATGAGGGTGGAGATCTCATGCTTCTCATTAGGCCCCAGCCCACCAAACTCCTGCACTGGGGATTGAGTTTTCAACAGGGAGCACATTTTTGTTGCTTAAGTGAGTTGTGATAATTTGTTATAGCAGCCACAAGAAACTAATACAACATTGATAAATAACAAATAACCTGATTTGGATAAATACTTGTATATATTTCTCAAATCTGTTTCCAGTTTATGGATGGGTTCACCAGTGCTCAGAGATGACAGTCACTTTCCAAAATTCACACATTTGAATGGTGACAGAACCTATGTTTGTGGCATTCCCCAGCATATACTATAGTCACATTGCATGCCTGGACAGGAATCACTTACGTAGTACATTTGTTTACTGTGACACAATCCAAAAACCAATGTGTTGCATCAGCCCAGAACCCACATACATAAAACATCAGATGCTGCAGTACCTGAGAAGTTTCCCGAGTCAGGTCAGGTAGCAGAGGGTATACTGCAGGGTGCCAAGTGAGATGCCAGGGCCCAGTGGACAAGCTCCCAAGTCAGAGAAAATGAGGCTAGGGCTCATCTGGGGTCTTCGTCAAAGATAGCAAAGGAGAAATTCATCAAATGGGGAGTCTCATGATATCACAATGGCTCAAGGCTGACATATAAACAAGTAGATACTGGTGTAATGACAGAAATGGAGAACACCAGCATTGGGAAACAATAAGCTTAATGAGGTTAGTGAGCAATGGCTTGTTTAGCTCAGGTTGCTGCAACAAAATATCATAGGCTGAGTGGTTTAAACACAGAAACTTCTTTTCTTACCCTGAGGAGCCAAAAGGCCAAGTTGATGGCACCAGAATGGCTAGATTCTGAGTGGTTGTCTTCCTGGCTTGGTGATGACTTCTTGCTGTGTTTTCAAAGGGCCTTTCCACACTGCACACATAGAGGATAGAGAAACTCTCTCTCTCTCTCTCCCTCTCTCTCTCTCCCTCTCTCTCTCTCTCTCTGTCTCTGTCTCTCTCTCTCTCCTATGAAGAGTCTGCATTTATGATCTAATCTAACCTAATGCTACTTCCCTAAGATCCTATCTCCAAATACCACTGAATTGACAGTTTGTGCTTAAATTTTAAATTTTGAGGGATGTGATGTTCAGTCTGTTGTAAGCAGCAGTACTGAGCTGGGTTTGAAGAACTGAAAGCTACTAAGTATAACCTGTTGCCAGTATTAGTTATCAGCCCAGGCTTAGTCCATTATAAATGCAGAAGCAGATATTGATTATCTTTAAAATCTTTATGCGTCAGCAGTCTAGGTGGTCTTCCTGTGGGTTCAGCTCAGATTGGTCATGGCTGCCATCCTCTCATGACTTGTCTGGAGCAGAAGGTAGAGCAGCCCTTGCTTCCTGCTTGGAAGTTGGTCTAGACTATTGGCTAGAGTTCCTTCATTCTCCATCATGTCAGATGGTCCCTTACTTTCTAGTAGCTAAACCATTTTTTGTATAGACTCTCAGTGTTTTAAATGGTGAAAGTGGAATCCTCTCTGAACTTCACTCCAAAAACATTACCCTTTTATTTACCACACTGGCTTTGTGAGCCAGTCTAGATTTGGGAGGAAGAGGTAAACCTCACGTCTTGATAAGAACACTGGCAGCTTTATTCAAACAAGGACACAGACAGACGCAGGCAAGTGTGCTTACTGGGGGCCATAATCAAACCAGCCTGTCACAACCAGTATGAAGCCACGACCATGCTTCAGGACAATAAAAATGAGAATATGAGTAAGATTGTGCAAAAGAAACAGAAAGTGAAAAAGAATAAACTCAAAAGTCAGGATAAGAATGAGAATTTCCATTGTAGAGTAAGGCCTGTGAAGATAGGAAGGGATGCTCATGAATTTTGTAAGATATAGTTTAAAAAATGAAAATGGTTAGGCCACAAATAGTTAGATCTAAAGTAAATTTTACTTGTTTATTTTCAGGTTAAGATTTTATAAAATAGAACTTTAGGCAGACAAGAAAGAATCAATGAAAAGAAAGACAGAGGGAATTAAAGATAAAACAGGGTTCCAGAAGGAGAAAGAATGAATTTAAAACCAGAGGAAGATTTCAGCTTTGGAAATTAATTTATTTTCCCCTTTCCATAAAGAAAGAAACACGATCTGGTCCCATCCTGGATGAAGAGCTTAATTTGGGATGATTCCCTCTCTTCTCAAGAAGGTTTTTTTTTTTTTTTTTTTTTTTTTTTTTTTTTTTTTTTTTTTTAAGTTTAAAAAAATTTTGAGACAGAGCCTCACTTTGGCCTCAAACTTGTGGCAATCTCTCTGCTTTAGCCACCTGAGTGCTGGGATTACAGGCATGCACCACCACACCTGGGTCAAAACAATTTTATAAGCTAGACTAATCATATTAATCAACAGTTTGATAGAAATGCTGAGCACTGATGTGCGTAAGACTTGAGAGATGCTCCTTCAAGAAGAAATATACAGAGTTATTTCTGTACTCACCCCAGAGAAACAGAAAAAATAGAACGCAGAAAGAGAAGGACAATTTTCCTGAAAGAGGAAACAGGGATCAGATCCACTGCTCCTAAAGCAGCTAGCATTTGGGGTAAACATACCACAGAAAAGGAAATAAAAGAGAAAAACCTCCACCCTTTGTAGGCGATTTTTCTCATCTGACTGACCGATTTATAGGTTGTGAATACACAGGATAACACTTCAAGAAATTGAATAGACATTAAGAGCAATGGGGCTGGGGATTTAGCTCAGTGGCATATGCGCCTGCCTTGCAAGTGTGTGGTCATGAGTTCGATCCCTGGTACCAATTAAAAAAAAAAAAAAAGAAAAAGACAAAAAAAATATAAAAACACGTTAAAGAGCAGCAGGGTTAAGATGAATATGATTTAAGTTTTGCATGTTCTCAAGTAAAAGTCATTAGATCTCCCCTCAGGCTAGTGGCCAAAGCCCAGGCCTGAAGAAGCGTTGCACCCTAGGGAAAAATATACGTAAATGTCATAGACAAAATAATCAGATAAAGAATCAAGGTTTGAAAAATACATTCTCTAAAATTCAGGAATCGCTGGATGTGTTTCAAAGCATTTTTTTATCTCTATAGAAAATAGATTTAATGAGCTATAAGAAAAGCAATGAAAAATATATAAACTTAAAGAGCAAAAAAGAAAAAAAGAAGCCAGAGATACAGGAAGTAATCAAAAGGACTAACATATGTATAATTGGATTTCCAGGAGGCGCTCTGATGTATAATGAGAAGACACAATATTTGAAAAAAAGAGGGCTGAGAATGTTTAAAAATTCTCAGATTTAAAAACTGAACAAAACTGAGTTATGGTAAATATAAAAGAAAACTTACTTAGGCACCTGGGTCTAAGTGTACTAAGAAGCAAAGAAGAAAAGAGAATAAGAAGCCAGATTTAAATGACAAAATGCTAAACAGTTAGACCTAAATTTAACAGGAGTTATGAAAGCCAAGCAGGATGACTTGGTCTTGCATTTGAGATGTGAAGGGGCAATCTGCCAAATAAAATTTTATAGTCATCCTCAAAAATTAAAACAAAATAATAATTTAGTTTTTAAAAAGTGGAGGGAATTTATTACCAGTATAAAGAATAATAAATGTAGTAAGTAGTACTTGAAGCAAAAAGAACTCTAGACAGAAGGAAAGACTAAATGCAGCAGAACAAAAACAAACACATGGACTTTTTAAAACAACAGCAAAAGCATTCCCTCTTGGTGCTTATTTTATCCACTCACCCATGGAGGTTATGAGTTGAATGCATGAATATATACATATATAATATTTATACTATATTTTAAAATACTGAAAGTGAGAGAAAGAATAAAGATACAGAATAACAGTAAGACATTTGCAGTACATGAGCAGCAGGTATGTCACTGGCTCACAGTGGATGGTTAATAATTTAAGAGTGTTAATTGTAATCTGCAGGATAAATATTGAAATAATTATTGTACATACTCAATGAAAAAGCAAATGGAGGATTTTAGTTTAATGATTTACTGTATGAAGGTGGTAAATCAATGAGAAAGTTGTAGAAAGAAAGAAGCCAAAAAGAAGTAACAAAGCAGAGAGAGGACACAGAGACACATCAGCAAAAAGGGACATTTAGTGAAGTCCTGTTGGTGAGTTGGAATCATCTCTGTGACACTGGTAAAAAAAAAAAAAACTGTCAAATTTAGCAAATAGGAGCCCAGATATGAATGTCAAAGTTGTGTGAAATAATTGAGATGGTGTTCTGTGGCGTGAAAGGAGTAAGCATCATCTATTAGGTTGAACAAGGAGATGACGGGTGGCACCAGGATGTGTGATTATCTCGTGAAGCCACTGGCTTTGGTTTGGGAGTTTTCCACTAGAAATGCTGCAGAAGAAGGGCAAATCCAGGGAGCAGGAGAGTTTTCCTCATGCTGTAGACTGATCAACCATTGAGCAGATGGGACAAGAAGGAAATCTCCAGGAAGTTACCTGGGATATTCTTGAAATGATCACTTTTCTCCTTTGGATAGAAGGGGAATTGAGAGTAAGAAAAGATACCACTAGGGTATTTAAAAACAATTAACCTTTCGACAGTCCTTTGTTGGGATTATTCATGGAGCAATATTTTTCACCGAACTACGAAGTTTTGTGTTTCAAGATAGGTCTGAGTATACGGACGTTATTTTAAGACTTAAGGAATTTGAGACTTTGTATTGGAGAATCATGTTATCTTATCCTGTGTATCAGGTGCATTCTGGAAAGATTACCTGATGTGAACTTTTTGTTTGTTAAATTAATCTTTCAGTTAACCACCATATACTTATGGAAAGTATGTCATAGTCATTGTGTCGTGTGGTGGATTGGTAACTTGTGGGCGTCTTGTAACACCAGCTGAACTGAACCAGCATGTTGTGAAGCGTGGATGGCCCACCTGAGGATTGTTGCCAACATGAAAAGGAGAACTGGAGAGAAAGAAGTAGTGTTGTTGGTTCTCTGTGGTGGTGTTGGTTCTCCTGGTGCTGCTGATTTTCCTGGAGGAGCTTGTCAAGCTTCTTCCCTGATATGAACTTGGCTGTTCTCCTTGTCAAAGGAGCTCAGGACCTCATTGTTGCTAAGGACGGTTTTGGTACTTTTTGGGAGAGCCTTGGTTCTTACTTTGAGCATTGCTTCCTGACTCCAGTACAGAATCCTCAGCCTGCTGGGCACAGATCCTTCATCCTGCTGGCACTAGCTTCCTAGCTTTCACTGCTGACCGTTGGGGGTTTCCAGTGCAGATCTGTGAAACAGACTTACATGAGTCATTATTGTGGACTCTAGGCCTCCAGTTTGGACTCGGGGGGGGGGGCGGTAATGGGCTCTACGTCTTCAGCTGGACTTATGTTGGATGTTGCTGTGGAATCTGGGCCCTCATCTGGATTCTTTGGGGTCTTTGATGTATGGACATATTTCCTGCATTCTTGGTGTTTGACTCTTTGGATGACTATCATAAAATAATCTTATAAATGTGTCCTGTATTGTCTTGTTCTCCTTATAAACCCTGTCTGCAACACACGGAGTACAGAAACTATTCAATGATATTTTATGGAACATCTACCACGTGTCAGGCATGGCTTGTTTAGTTCGGTTATATCAGCAAAAACAAAATGGAATCAAAAATAAACTCAAGAGATTTTAACTCCAGAAAGAAGAGATGGCTAGTTAACAATAACAAAACACATAAGTAAAGTGTCCAGGAAGAAGAAGTGATAAGCATATGCAAGGATGGGGAGAATAGTAGGAAATGAGTGCTGGTTTGTACCTTAAAACTAGGGTGATCACAGCAGCCAAGGTCTGAAGGAGTTTGAAGAGTTCAACATGAGAATATCTTAGGCAAAACGAAGGGAAGAGCCGGGACAAAGTTCTTATAGGAGAAACATGTCTGGCAGGCTCCGGTGGGCAGGGAGGGGACCCGTGTAGTTGGAGTGGAGAAAAGGACGACAGTAATCAGGATCAAAGCTGTAAGAAGGGAGAGGCAGACAGAGGACACCTTGAAGGTCACCTGAAGACTTTTGCTTGTGTTCGGCATGGTATGATTTTGAACAAAGGAGTGGTCTTATCTGATGAGATTTATGTTTTCAGAGTTAGATTCGTTGCAATGTCCAGAACTGATTGTGAGGTTTGAAGGAAGCAGTGAAGACAGGAAAAAATAGGTTAAGAGGCACTTCCCTAACCAGCAAGAGATTCCACGATCCTGTACTAACAGAGGTCTGCAGATGGCTGGATCTTGGCTTGGTAAAGGAGCTGAATGTTTTCCAGGCATTGGGTTCACATTTTCTGTGGTCCTTTTGCTTTTCCCTGGCAGCAAAGACATCAGCCAAGCTTTAGCAATAACATTTCCAAAGGCTAGAAGGGGCCGACCAGCCAGAGAGCTGTCTGTGACTGTGAGTGCACATGTGCACTCATGTGTGCACAGCACCATTTTTCTTAATTTAATGAGGAAGAACCGTCTTACAGAAGTTGCCTATAGAATTTCCTTTCTGATGGAGGATAGGATCGGTTCTAGATGGAGCAGGCCAAGCCCTGAAGCGAGGCATGTTGCTAGCTTTGTGTACAGGAAGAGGAACTGCAGTTCCCATGGGCACAGTGTCTGTAGTTTGTCCCCAAACTCTCTCCAGCACTTGTTCTGAACCCCCCTCGCCTGACCTCGGTGACCTCAGCCTCATCCACATCCATGTGGTTCCCACAAATCTGTTTATATTTATCTTATTTCTGGAATTTAGCTGTTTTTCACTTGCAGTTTCAAAACTGAGGTGAGAGCCAAGCATTGTGTGGAAGAATGTGAGAAATCAGGGGAAAATGCCCTCTTGAGTGGGATTTTCATCCAATTTCTCCCCTGATGTTTATTTAGAATACTTTTTATATTAAACAATTTTTTTAGACACCAAGGAGTCAAACACAGACATGTAAAAAATTTTGAAAGAAGTCTGAAATCATTCAGGAAACTTTCACCCTTGTTAGATTAGACTGTTATGCCTCAGCGTGGTGTGGTTCCGTCTCACTCCTCTGTCCAGCAGGTGCGACTTTGGTGGAAAATTTGAGAAACACTGAATTTACCCTGTTTGCATGTTTGACCCATGTGCTTTGGGAGCACACCTATTCCCTGATGGCTAGATCATGTGTCCTAAATTTGCATAACTGTGCCAGTTCGTCCCTGGACTGTGCACTATACATGTGCCCCTACTTAGGATGGTGACATTCATCCCGCCTGGGACTTTGCTCGCTGAGCCTCGGCCTGGTGTTATATCCACCTCTGAGTTATTTGTTGATGCCTTCTAGGTATAGACTTATTATACAGAATTCTATCCTCCAACGTCCTTTTTGGCAAATTCAGTCTGTCTCCAAAGGGGGTTGTACATTACCCTTGGCTCTTCACTGTGTGGTACTTGGACTAGTGGGCTGAACTTGTACCTCGTGCCTCTGTCCTTCTCCTTAGCAGGATTGCAAAACCACAAGAACTACACAGAAATACTTGCAGTGACTTTGGTTAATTTATTATTATTATCCACTTTCTTTCCAAGTCCCTAGCTGGCACACAGCAGCCCACTGGGTACTGCGCCACGGTGGTCTCGCCACCAGCACCATCTGACCAGCAGCTGCCACTCCAGTGCTGAAGGTTGCTGCTCACGCACTGGCCTGGCAGTGTTGCGGTGAGTAAAGAAGACTTTACTTCTGGAAAGAAAGTTACTCTGTACAGGGAAAAAGGCAAGTGTGGATATACTGAAAAAGAGAACACCATTTTTGCACAGAGCGTGTGCTTTGTTTCTACTGCTGAAGAGGCTCTGAATGCCCCAGTTTATATCTACTTTTGAAATATCATCCAAATATGAATGGCTAACATCTTTGCATTATGTTTATTACATGCATATCTGTGTGACCCTCACAACAATCCTCGGAGGTGTGTACAACTACTGTTCCCATTAGAAAGAAAACCAAATAAGGATTAGGAAGGTACAGGAATTGACCCAAGGATATGCAGCTATTAGGGCACAGAACTACAATTTCAATAAAATAGGAGAGAGTCTTAAATGATGTTCTAGATTTTTCAAAGTATTCTCCCTCAGCAATTTCTCTTTCATTCTGGTGTCTCCATCTACTGAATGCAAAATATCCATGGCCAGTAAGGTTAAGCATTAGAAGAGTCATAGACTCTAGTAAGAATACTTCTCTCAAATTTTCTGTATAGATCAGAAATTATCCAGGACATATTAAATAAATTCTAATCAATCAAGAGAATAAAAAGACAGTGGAAGAAAATATTTGCAAATTACACATCTGATAAATGATTTGTATGTTTAATATAAAAAAAATTTTTACAACTCAAAAACAGAAAGACGGCTTGATGGAAATAAAGGCAAAGGACCTGAATAAATACTTCTCCAAAGAGATACACATGTGACTAACCACCAGATGAAGAGATGCGTAGTCCTTACTGAAGAAATTAGTCAGAGCACAATGAAATACTGTTTTCACTATTATACAAAGACTGTAATCCACTAAAAAACAAACCAAAAAAGAAAAAAAGAAAAAGAAATAATTGATGTTAATACAGCTGTAGGTACTGGAATTCTTACACTCTAAAATAGTGTAGTCACCATGGAAACCTTCAGCTTAACAGAATTGTCAGTTTGGGATCCTCAACAAGTTAAACAGACAATTATCTTTTAAGACAGTAATTCCAGTTCTAGATAGGAACTCAAATATATCCATGAATATTTAGAACAATACTATTTACAATAGGCAAAAAGGGGAGAACAACCTAAATGTCTTTCAGTAGATAACGAACAAATTTTGGAATATATATATATATATATATATATATATATATATATATATATAACTGGAATATTATCTAGCCACTAAAGGAACTTATGCATTGTACAGCACAGGGGAACCTTGAAAACAGTATTCTGAACTTTTGAAACTAAGGCAGACACTAAATATAAAGTATCATATAAGTCCATGCTTATGGCATATCCACAAGAGGATCTTAAATAAAGACAGGAAACGGATTAGTAGTTTGAGGATTTCACAGCAGAGATGGTCAGAAGAATCAAGGAATAACTGAGTCCTAGATAGGAAATTTCCTTTTGGGATGATGAAACTATTTTGGAACTAAATAGAGGATGTATGGTACAATATTGTGAAAGTACTAAATGTCATTGAATTCTTCACAGAAGCTGGATGTATCTGTCAAGTTGGAATTTTCCTGGGCCAAAGTTGTCAGTTTGCCCCTAGGAGAAGGTGAGCTCCCCAAACCATCTTGGAAATGAATGTTAGTTTCCTGTGGCTCCTACAACACATTCTGAAAATCTACAGGGTTTACTAAACAGAAACCATTGTCTTGCAGTTCAGGAGGCCAGCAGTCCACAACCAAGGAGGGCGCAGGGAGGTAACCCCTGGGCACTGTAGGGGAGCATTCTTTCATGCCTCCTCCAGATTCTGGGGCTCCTGGTGTCCCAGATAGTGGCAGAATCATTGCACTCTGCCTTGTCTTCACGTGGACTTCCTCATTTAAATCTGCCACTAAAGGACACTTGTCTTAGATTTAGGGCCACTCAGATTACCTGTTGACCCATCGGTAAATGCTTCAATTAATTCATCTGCAAAGACCTCTTTTCCACTAAGGGCACCTCTGCATTTGAGGGCTGTGGTGGGCAGGGTGCAGACACAGGTCTTTGGGGAAGGCACTGCTCGACCCATTGCAGGTGGTTACTTAATGTGGTAAATGCTGGGTGTCCTCCAGGCAGTCCCTCTTCTGGCTCGTAAAGCCAAAACTTCTGAAGGGAAGCTGTGGCCCTCCCTTGCAGGCTGTAGGAACCATGTAAGTGACTCATCAGGAAATGAGGCTGTTTGCAAACAGCTTTATCACTGTCACTGTCTGAAACCAAATTTGGGTTTTAGCGGTACACTGGGTTTTATAAATGTTAAAATCTTGGATTTACAACGTGGTAATAACTCTGCAGAGTGTCCAAGGACTTACACAGGATATGACCCGAGTCCAGTAACAACAAGGCAGTGTGATCACATGCTCAGAGTTTTGTTTTAGAAGCCATCTCTCCAGAGAGCATTCTCTGACAGCCCCCATCAATAGCCTCAAGGGCTTTTGAGAAGGATCAGCCACCAGGTGGCAGACAGTCTTGAAGATGAAGGCTGTGCCTCCTCCTGCAGGAACCCTGTGTGTGTGTGTGTGTGTGTGTGTGTGTGTGTGCTGTGCACTGGGGCAGTTTGTAACACAGGGCAGAATGTGAGTCTAGCCACTGTTTCATCCTATGCTCCTAATGGTCTTTCTTTGCAATCTTCTATTTATTAGCCCATCCAAATCCTTGTGTGTCAGGTCACAGGTCTCTGGCAGCTGGGGCTCTCCCTATTCTGCTGGGACCACTCTCCTGTACATCCTCTCTCAGAAGTTCACTTTCACATGAAGAGGGGTAATTATAGCTTATCAAATAAAGCAGCTCTGGTTTTGATGTCCTGAGCTCCACATCTGGACTCTTCCAAGTCCCAAAATGTCCATTTGATTAACTGAATGTGGGGTTGGGGTACAGGAGGAAGACCAGCTCTGGCATTCATTACATAATTCAGTAGCCCTCCAATGATGTCAATAAGCCCCCGTCCTCAGTTCATGGTATAAGCTGGCTTTAATACCCCTGGGAAAGGCTGTGCCAGGAGTTTTGTCTATAAACTACCCCTGATATTGCCCGCTGCTCTGGGGTTCACGGTGCATCTCAGGCCAGGGAGCCATTGCATCCCAACCATAAGGGTTTTGATCCTCCTAGGGTGATTTAGCATCCAGGCTGTGATTTAATTCTAATGCCACTAAAGTCAGATGCAGCCCTCCTGGAAATGAATGAGGAATTCTAAGAACAGCTCCAAGATTTCCCTGGGCAGCACCACGATGAGTGAATTGGCTGAGGGCAGAGGGCTTCGCTCGGAGTCATTTGGGGAGGAATCTCTTCTGATACTACCAGTGAACCCCAGAAAAGTCATGGCTTGCAAGAGCCTTGTGAAATATTTTAGTAATCACGACTACTGGTGATGAGCATAGAGGAGAAGAGGAAATATTATTTATGTATTATCACCTGGACTGTGCTCCGCTCAATTATCAGATAATCTCTGAAAAGTGGACTTTCAGGATAGAAATTAAACATTGGCAAACAGCTGTTCAAGGAAAATCAGTTTCTTGTTGCATTTCTTTTTCTTTTAATGCGGCTGTTGCTTGGCTGACCCGGCTTCTCTTTGGTATTAAAGTTCTCATGTGAATGCTGGACTAGAGGGATTGATACACACCATTAGCATAAACTCTGATTTGCACAGCCGACTGCAGTGCATCAGAGCTTGCTCGGTGCCATGCCTGAGGTTGGCTTGACTGGGGAAAATATTTCATTTACATGCCTGTTTTTAAAAAGGTAGCAATTCTGAGTGATGGAAACATGTGCCGGCTGCTCCTTACATCCTGCTGTAATATCCACTAGATTGTGCTATTGGGAATGAATCAGGTGCTGTAGCCCTGACAAAATGCTGGAACACACGATCCCATATTTACAGTCCACTATCTCATTTTTAATAGATCTTGTCCGGGAAAGTATTCCAAACAAGTTTCAATCGGCAGGCCTCCTTCTTGTGGCTGTGGGGATTAATATTCCAAACAGGACTATAATTTCAGGTCTCCAGTGCAGGTCTCTAACTCTCTGCACCTTCCGCCTGCCCCCTCCCCTGTATTCCATCACGCGCTCGGTCCTTTTTCCTGTCTTTTTCTCCAAGTCTCTCCCACCCACATATCCTGAAATTGCTCCTTCTGTCCAAATGGAATTCTGTGATCAAGTTGGGTTCTGGCTCCTGTTTAGTGCAAGCGCACTTAGGAGGAGTGAAAATCGGTACCTACAGCTTTGCTAAAGCAGTGTAACAATACAAAGGTATCTTAAAATTTTTCTTCAGATGACTTTGTTTGTCCCTGCACCTCTTTTGTTAGCTTGTTGGGCGCAGTGAGAATCTCAAGACTGGGAATTTCCAATCTGCAGATGGGAAATCTCTATGGTTAACATCACGATAATAATCACGAAATGCAGATACTAATAATGACAGCCTTTTAGGTTGGAAAAATGCATAAAACTAAAGATAAACAAGGAATGGAGAATGAAAACATGGTGAATATCAGGGACAAGGCTCAGAGAACTCCCTGATAAAATGCAGCAATTTACAAAACATTTATGGGGGCTTTTAAGAACTGTGTATTTGTCAAGTGTTATGAAGCAGCAGGCAGCAGGCAATAGAGGGAATGTCTTCAGAAAAACAGCGCGTGATGCTCGCCAAAAATCTGTGCAGGAGTGATTCCTGACGCCTCCCCTCAGCAATGCGAATGCAGATTTGGAAGCTCTTTCTCTTCGGGACTGAGAGGGTAATTTACCGAGCTGTTTAGAATTATCAAATGTCTTTGGAATTTCCAGATACTCCTTTTCCTGAAAATAGCACACGGAATGACTCAGGTATTACTCTTTTTTCCCTCCCCTAGGCGCTGTCCCTACTGTGCTATTATCTGAGGATGTCATTTACTCCAGCTCTTAGACAGGCAACTGTCTGAACTTCCATTCGGGAGGCAGCCAGCACCCAAGCCCACCCTGCTCCCTCAAGTGGAGGGGCCGGATCACACGCCCAGCCTTCCTGATAAAGAAAACGTATGTACCTAGCAGTGGCAAACTAAGTATTGCCTTGAACTCTCTACCTAGCACTCAGAGGAACACACATTTGCAATTTCTATGAGATTTGTTAGAATTGAAACGACTCCATCCAAGGAAGACAATGGGTGTGGAAATGGAACCCTCAAAATAGAAGGCTGCGTGATTTCTTTGGATCTCCCTCTGTAATTCAAGAGGTTCAGGGCAGGTGCTGTTGTGACCATTCCTCCCCTGGGTGCTAGGGACTCATTTGTGCTGGGTGCACAGCACAGCGCCCCCTGGGGGGATGACCACAGCAAACCGACTCTAAACAGAAAAATGGTTAAAGACCCAGAAATCTGCCAGGGCAAGACTTTCTATGTGACATGCTGTCACCTGTCCATGTGGAGCCATATGAACCCAAATTTTAAGCTGGCACTTTCAATACGCCAACCAGGGACACAAAAGTTCCACGAGGCACGCCATAGAGGACTACTCCTTATTTTAATGGTGATGTCATCTGAATGAGAGGGCCTATGTTTCTGTTATTCTTTTATGACACGCAGTATATTTTTGTTACATTGTTATCTTCACAGAAAATGTCAACTGGGAAAAAGCTTTTTATTACTTCCAAAGTTCTTTATAGGGGTTTCCTGTGTACTGCTTCTTAATTCCTCATGCTTAAAAGGTAATTTCTCGTTATTAAAAATGCTAGCCCACTTCCTATCATGACATGGCAGGTTAAGGACCCCGAGGTCTCAGGAGCTTCCCATACAGATCCATTGTTTTCTCCGTGGAAGCAACCATTAGTTACAGTGCTTCAAACTCAGCCCCTCTGCTGACCTGGAGTCTCTGGATTTCATCACACTGACTTAAAAGTTAGGGCTATTTCTATATATATATAATTTATGTATTAATCTTTGTAGATGACATTTTAATTTGACTGGAGACTGGAATGAGTGGTCTTCCAGCCTTGCTTAGGTCAAAGCCTACAATCTACTGGCCTGAATTTTAAGGGTCTTGGAGTTGATCTGGCTCAAGAACATCGACTCATGTTAGCACATCTCACGGGAGACTGACACAGGAAACCAGAGTGCCAGTTCATTAATTTACAGTGAGTAATATAAGTGTCAAGCAGACCAGATGTTTGGTTCATCCTGACCAACACATTCTCTCCCTGTAGGCAAGGAACTTGGGAAGTCAAACAGTCTGAAGGATGCTTGGGGAACAGGGAGTCAGAACATGGGCATGGAGTTTGATTATTCTCATGCCTGGCTACATTATAACATACACCTGTTAGGGAGAGTGGGTGCTTGGTCCAGCTCACAGGGGACTCCCTCCTAGGGTGGGTACTTGAATGAGTTTTGTAACAGTTTCCCTCTCTAAGTAGCAATTCCTGTCATTTGCTTCTGACCCACTTCTTATCATGCCAAAGGTTCTCCTTGCCAAAATGTGCCTTTGGAAGCGTTACAATTCCCAGAGGGCATGAAGCCAGTGCATCTCATAAGTGGAGTTTTGTATTGTTAAGATCTGGTCATGCTGTGCTGATGGTATACTTTAAGTTGCAGAGGGAAGCTCATCCCCAGGTTCTTAAAAGATACTCTCATAACTCCAAGGCACCATGTCACTCTGTGTGTCTGTGTCCTTCCTCTCCACCCCTGGGACCATGTCGCCCTGTGAGTCTGTGTCCTTCCTTTACACTCCTCTTCCTTTGCCCATGTTTTGTGACCATCCTCATCCTTGTTTCCGCATTGCTGATGTGTCGGATGTTAGTACTTCTTGGCACTGATTCTAGCTTTATAATAGGGAGGTGACACTGTTCTCGCCTCTGGCTCAGAGTATGACTCTGGGCTCGACCTTCCTCATTTTGGCATTATCTGTGGAACACAAGATGGATGGGAAAGTCACTTCAAAACATCACCCACACTGCAGTGTCATAAAATTACTCAAGATCTCTGTGTCAGGAAGTTTCCCCATGTGATCACAGTGGTGTAAATCTCATCTTTGACCATGGGTGACATGAACACACCAGAGAACAGAAATGCCTTTTGCTTAAATAGCGATTAAAGTTTCAAAAGTATATTATAATTAGATAATAATCAAATCAATTGGTAGAAAAAACTTATTTAATGATGTAAATCACTGCCAACTTCTTTCAAAATAGCTAATGGATTAGGTCTTTAGACTTTGGCCAGGAAACACTTTGACCTTGAGCAATGGGAAAAGGAATCCTCTGTGAAGTTAGCATTGATGACTGTGCATATGCTACAAATTTCCCATAAAACCCTCCCAGTGGTGAAGGCAGCATTCTTTCCTAGTTCTGCTGAGCATGTGGTAGAAGATCCACATCCATGAAGGCCTGGGCCCTGGAAGCCTGCTGGTTCTTTGTGATTATGTGTGGCATAACTTGTCCTTTTCACACCAAGACATCTGGATCCCACTGTCCATTCTAGGTCACACTGCTGCCCACTAACCCAGACTGCACCCCAAAGCACTGATGTGAAGCATGTTTTGGTCTACAGCATTTAGTGGGAGCCTACCCATTACCATTCACTTGAATACCAGCTTTCACAGACAGTGCACCAGGATATAAATAATTAGTCATGCTAACAACTGCTCAAAGTACTGACAAGGTTGTTCAGACCCCTAATTGGAAGCTGGAACAGGAGCTGTTCCTCTATAATTAGCGTATCAGCCTGTAGCTGTAAGCCGGCCACATTCCCATACCTGCTTGCTTTCACCTTGCTGTCTTTATGCTCTTGCCCAGGAGCACTTGCTCCTGTCCTGCCCCGGGAGAGTGAGAAGCACGGTGCAATTCTTGTGACTGGCATGTGTCAGTAACTCTCATTAATTAAAAGGGACTGTTGCCCTTTCAAGAAAGCACAATTCACTTAATGACAGATACTTTAAAATACTTTGATTAATTTCACTCCACCCCCAAGCATACGTGTGGGGGAGATGGCCCTGTACCGCAGTCTGGGAGATGAGCTTGTCTCTGAGTGAGCACGAAGCAAAGTAGGTGATCTTCCCCCCAGGATGAGGCCTGTGCCTGCACCTCTCAGGCGTCAGTGCCTGGAACCCATCTGGGAGACGTATGACAAATCATCGCCCTGCTCAGAACCGACCCGTCCCCGCAGAGCAGCCCTGTCCTGTTCCCTACTGTGGCAAAGCAGCAGAGTCTTTTTTGACATCTCTGACATGAAATACTGGAGACAGTGCAGAAAGGTGCTGTCTCATACCTAATGACCTTGTGTGGAGAGGGGGACAGAAGCAGCTCATTAGAGTGATTTAATGCAGTATTTTGTTAAAACTAAATCAAAATAATCTATGGAAGGTGGCTGAGATTCATCCACATTTGAAACACACAAGACTGCTCTTTATCTCTTGGTTTTCTTTTTGCAGCTAAATGGAATTCTAAATTTGAAATACTACAGAACAGGATGCTTTCCAAATTAAAAAAAATTATATATATATATATATATTTTTTTTTTTTTCCCAAAACGGGCTTACAATCCTGAATAAATGTGTAGCAGAAAATAAGCAAAATTCGGCTTTATATATAAAGCTGCAGTGAAAACAGAACCAAAGAGATGGACAGATGGAAAGAAAAAGATGCATATAAATAAATGTGTGAAATGGGGGAGGGGGGAAGACACATCAGAAATAAAACTTAGGAAAATAGTTCAGTAATCCTCACAAGCCCAAACCAGATCTGTCTTCCACACAGCACACTGTTACTTCCTTTTGGAAAGAACTTTATTATGCTGTTTTCCTCCTCTCTTTGAAAGAAAACGCTTAGCCCGGCATTTGCAAATTGCCAGCAGGGAAATCCTTGATCTCTACCGCTAGTGAAATTGTCAAAAGATACCAGAAGCTGGAACCTGAACTTTATGAAGTTAATGTTTTCAGGAAATTGCAGCAATACGAAAAGGCAATCCTTTCTCCCTTAGTTTTAGAGAGGCTTCTGAAAAAGAATCCACCCAAAAGATTGCTTTTAAAGGTTTATTCTAAATTTTCCCATGGACACTTGGTCAGGAGCATCTCTTTATTTTAATCTCAGCTCAAATAGGCAAATCCGGGTTTTTGAGGGCATCACTACCTTGGCCCTGGAGAAGGAGGCATCTCTGATTTGGGTCTGGGAGGTCCTGCAGGTTGTCGGTTGCATTCCATTTGAAATATAATCCAAAAATGTGGTCAGCAGAGTGCTTTGCAGTGAATGTTAACGGGGACTACATTTCAGGAGTGCTGCCAGTACCTGAGCTTTAACTGAACATTGTTAATGTGACATATTTTTGCCATTAATTATCTATTGTAACACATCTGCAAATACCTTTATAACCAGAAGGGAAGTATTCTGCAAGAAAACTTTCTATATGTTAAAAAGAAAAAGAATTTTATCTTTCTGCTGACACGTTTCCCACACCTATTGAGTTTCCTTTGAGGAGAATATATTCTAAAATAGAATGAAATAAAAAAAAAAAACTCTCTTGATTTTCTCCAAAATTGAGTTTCTTTCGTACATCTGTAGTATAATAGCACAAAATTTGATGAGTACCTTGAGGAATACATTTAAATACATGCATATATTTAAATTACACTTACTCATGTGAATGAAATGAAGTATGCTCCTTTATATTTGCGGGGGGACTTTTGTCTAGGCAGGTGCAGCTCTGTACTCACTGGGATGACTGTGCTGTGTGCACGTCTGAGAACACGGATCTAGTCCTAGATACTGGGTTAATGAAAGTCTTACTGATGCTAGCGTAGAGAGAAAGAGAGGAAGACCCTGGAAATTTCCCATACCGGGTTCAGGTTTAATTGGCCAGTCATGTCCTGAGGAGTAAAATTGACCTCTGCAGGGTTCTCTGTCCCCATCACACAGTCCTTAGGGGTGTATTACACTCAGAGCAGAAAGGAGCCGGTTATTTCTCATGAGCAGTGCACCTTTTGTTGACAAAGTGCAGGTTCTGACCTGACCATGGTGAACACTGAGTTGATGGGAGTGGAGGGAGCACATCTGGGCACACTACTCAGCATCTGTCACGCCCTGGAGAACAGCTGTGTGACACTGCATCTCCTAGACACTTCTGTGCCTTTTTTTTTTTTTTTAACCCATGAAGCTTTCTGGATCATGGAATTGACCTGTTTGTTATGCCGTGGATTTTTCTTGGTAGTGACATCCTACAGGATGCGACACCAAAATAAGAAAGGTCTCACCCACACTGGATCTCAACTTAGAAAATATTTTAATCAATTAAAATAAAACTTGATAACTTTACTTTGAGTTGATATGACACTGGGAATGGAAAGAGAGAACAGGTTATAGGAGGAAAGAAAGGACTAGGGAAAGGTATCCCGGAGTGATTAGACCATTTGCTTAAAGACAGGTGCACACCCCAGGCAAGGCTGCCTCCATCCACAGCCTAGCTCTTCCGTCCTCACACCCCCACTTCCCACCTGCCGCCAGGGTTTTAGGAAGGGCTTATAGTAACAAAAGCAGCGACAATGGCCAAAAAATTATCTTTCCTTCCAGTGACTATTTAATGACTCTCTCTTCCATGACAAGATCTGTTCTGTGTACTGAGGACCCTGAAAGGAATAAAAGATTAAAGTCACCTAGCTCATGGATCTTATTTTTTAGGAGGCAAATGATCAATAAACAGGCAAATCTATACCAACGCTAGGGCCCTGTATCCATCACAACAGTGCTCTCCATGTCTCTGCAGTCCCTAACGCTTTGTGCTGCAGCTGAGGGTACGCATATGTAGGGAGGGAAAGCCTCTCTGGGTTCCTGGGTCACAGAGGTGGAGTGTGACTTCAGATTTCATGCCTTTGCCCAAAACTTCTGCTAGGCCGCAATTGTGCTTCCTGAAATTTCCTTGTGGGCCTTTTGGGAACCTTTCCATTCCTGTTCTGTGGTCCAATTTATTCCCCTCTTGTTCACACGTTGTCTCAGGAGGTGGCCCCTGGACTTCTTTTCCTATGCCTTCTGAACCCTCCCTGTGAACCAGGTGTGGCGGCACCCATCACCCCATCAAACGGAAATGCTGTCACCTTCTCCAAAATGGGCAGATGAACAGCGACGCAGCCTTGTGACCAGAGCCGCAGCAGGGCATGTACTCTTGTCGGATTCCGAGGTGCTGCATTTCTGGGGTCTGAGCTGTAATGTGTGTCTCTGATTTGATGGCGCCCTGGTGCCAGATGCACATCTCCTTGTTTGCTTCAAGGTTCCAGGATGGAATTTATACATGTAAGTGCTTAAAAATATTTTCGAAATGATTAATCAGTCTTGGCAATTCCTAGTTCCTCTTTTCCTGCCTTTGCTTCCTCTCTACCTTTGATGTTTTCAAAAATCATCCTGAATGTTGCTTTCTCCTCATTTTTTGCATTAGTGGTGAATATTATTTCCTTGAGCACAATTATGTTGCCAAGATTTTCTAACATTTGGCTAGATTTCAGAAACTAAGCCTTTCAGGAGATCAAAATACCATAAAATTGATCAGTTAAGGTTTTTTTTGGCCACTCTTTCCATATAAACTGAGCCACGGTAACATTACATTATATTAGTTGGTGGCCCCAAACATGGTGGGGACTGAGCTCTGTGCTGAGGTATGATGGTGTAACCCAGCATCCTGGAGTGGGGACACCACTTCAAAGCAGGAGCAATCTTTTTTAATTTTCCTGAAGATGGCATTTGGGCCAATGATAAACTATACCCCACAGCTTTATATCTAAATATATGGAGTCATTGGAGTATAAAAGGCAGGAAAGAGAATTGAAAAACTGTGGCTAAAATGAAGTTTTAAGGCTATCATTGGTATCTTCTATTTTACAGTGAATCCCAAACACCAATGGTAAACTACGCATCAAGGTCATGCACGTATCCTGGGGAAAACACTCATTTCTAGTGCTCTCCTTGTATCAAAGACGTTAGGGACAATCCCTGGACACATGCATATGTGATTATTGGATACTTCTTAAGCACCCTAAAGTTTAAGAACCTCGAGGTTTCCAGGAAGATAGGTTGTCTATAGAGTACTTTTAAGAGAAGAATCATTAAATGGGATGTCGGGAAATTGGAGACAATCCAGAGTTGAAGGAAGATTTGATAAAGACAAACGAAGAGGAATTACAAGCAAGGCAGATGTCTTTGCATGAAGCCAATAGCTCTTCACGTGGGGGATTAGTATTGAGATAAGAGAAGAGAGCTTTTTATATTTTTAGGAATTTGAAAGAACAGTGATGCAAAAGTATTGTGAAGTGAATATTTACCAAGTAATTTTCAGTGTTGTAGAGCAGTAAAATCTTTAAGTCAATGAAGATTTTCTTTCGGGGGATATACTAGACTGACTCTGTTCAAAATGCTCCTCATGAAATAGGAAGAAAATGTTCAGGGGAAAGGGAGCTAGGGAGGAGGAGAGGAAAGAAGGAAGGGAAAAGGAAGAAAAAAGAATAGAAGGAAAGAATGGAGGCAAAGCCTCGGCAAACAAAGGGGTAGAAGGGTTGAAGAGAGGGGAAAAGAAGGGGAAAAAAGAATCAAGACATAGCATCTGAAGTCATTATGATGAATGTTAAAACGGTACAGAATTCATAGGATGAATGTTATCATTGTGTGTGTACAAAATGTACTGATAAAATTAATTTAAAAAGCAAAATAAAATACTTCTGTAATGTTGCAACCAATAAAAGTCTTTGTAGCGTTCTCAGAGCAAGGATCTCTGTAAATACAGAAAACAGACTAGAGCAGTGACACCCTCTGACCTTCGGATGAGGTGCCACAGTTCCCAACGCCTCTCAGAGTAAAAAGAGTACGGGCAACCTGCCAGGACCAGCGTGGTGATTCTGCAGGGGCAGAGAGCAGGGTCAAAGCAAAGGAGTCCCTCAGATGGGACCTGCCCAGGTAGGGGCGGGAAGGTGACAAAGCAGGAGCTGGTGCAGGTGAAGACAGCACGAGGATCTCGAGGATCTCGGAGGGAGCCTGCTCTGCTCCTCCCCCAGCCTTCCCAGTGGGCTGGGGGCCTCCTCAGCCCAACTTGATTTCCTCTGCTGGACCTGGGATACCTCTGCAGAGTTCCCTGTACCACCACCAGTGGCAGCAGCCAAATCGGTGTCAGAGTACTTGTGTGACTCCTCATGAAAGAAAGGTTGAATGTATTTCCTTTCCTTCTGGGATCTTCCTGCTATTAGATACATTGACTTACTATATGCAGGGTCAAATTCCTACAAATTCGTCTCATTAAAGGTTCTAAACACAGCTGCCAGTCAGATGCAATTATGTTTGAAATTGCACATCTCTGTTTTTGTTGTTGTATGTTTTTCTTGAGAAAAGTCTTCTAGGTAGAACATACACGTTGAGATTCTAAAATTCTGTCTGCCTGATTTTGGCTTCTGCCCTACCTGAGTTACTCTAGAATTTTGCATTTCTCAGGAGCTGTGTGTGATTCTTGTAAAACCATTCTGCAGGCTGTGAGCGTGGGAATGTGTGTGGCATGGTTGTCCGCATGTCAGTGTGTGCTTCATGAGACATGAGAACTGCTTAAAGTACTACAGTTCAGGAAGAGCGTTATAAACAGGATGAGGTGCACTTTTTTTTTTTTTGCCATTGTAGGCATTTTTAATTGAGGGTTTTCCCCAAGGAAACAATATGGGCAGTACATGTTAGATTCTGTAATTGTTTACCAGTGCTTTAAAACACTTCCGATGAGGAATGTCTCACCGCCCAGGTTTTCACAGTTGGAAACATGAGTTTCTATAAGTCAAATCTGCTGGGTTTGCCACGGGAAGATGAGGGCCTGTCCCTGTGAGACCTGGGCCCTTTGTCCAAATCATCCTTCATACTCCTGCAACCCCATCATGAAAGGCACTCCTTTGTACTCAGCCAATTACTAGGGAGATTTTTCAGGAGCCTAGAATTTTCTGTGTGTTCATAACCTTAAGCCTTTAGATGATTTTTTTTCTTCCTAGCTAATATCTTGAGAAAAGAGGGACAATTTCTTAACTGTCTCTAGTTGCCTGGTCATGAGAGCACAAATACAGTCTGAATGTGACGATTCCTGGCTCCACTTCATCAGGTAATGGAATTCTTATGCATTTGCTTTTTAGATGGTTGGCTACCTCACATTTGTTAGTGATGTGAGCTACAGTCACTGAAATGGCCAAACTAACTTCTAAGCAGCTTATTAAAGATTTAGCAACACTGAGCAAATAAATTAAAATAGAGAATGCTTCTTTAATGTCCTTTTTGTTACTTAATTCAAAACCTCAATGTGTACCTTTAAATATCTGAAATTAATTCAAATTTTCTTTAAAAAAGATTATTTTGAGCATCTTTTAATAGTATCTTAAAAATAAACTTAAAATGATAGAAACAAAATGAGATGATTTTCTATAAATGACATTCAGTGCTTAAAAAACCAAGATACCTTAAATAGCATCATCAAAACACATGCATTTTTAAAACTTTCTTGACTCCCAACTTCAGCTCATAATGTTCTAATTCCACATCATTATGTGAAATTAAGGCTATAAACATTGTTAATTATGATTTCATGTCAAGCCCACACACATTAATTTGGTGGTTGATGTCACTTCCAGTGTATAGCACATATTCATAGTTAGAAGGGTTTCCAGATGCATATTTATCTTTATCTAAGAGCAAAAGATTAGACAATGCAGGTACTGATGAATAGGACAGATGCCTCGGTCAATACTGGGCTATTTGTGTATCTCACTGTTTGTGTTGGAGTCCCATTTAATCTCACTTTATTGTGCTGCAGAAGGAATATAATGCAAATTTCAGTGCCATAAGGCCAGGAAATGGGACAGCGGGCAAATAGATTCCAAAGGACTCCTGAGCTATTGCAAACAGTAAAGATGCTGGTAGCACTAATCATAATAACACCAACCTTTCTTAACTTCTTAAAAATGATGGGGATGGTGAGAATCACTTTGTGTATATTACTTCATTTACCTTTTATAACAACCAAATAAGGTAGGAAATAGTTTTTGTCTTTATAAAGAGTTAATTAATTGGAATGTAAGTTCAATGAAAGCAGGTATTTCTATCTGCTTAATACCCCTAATCTCCCTAGGGTCAGGCAGGTGGTAGGTATTGAATGGGTTGTTTAGTGATGAATGGGTGTACTCCTACCAAACCACACCAGCATACAGATTTCAATCTGAGATCACCTGATTGTACACCCCAAAGGTGAGATGTTCAGATATTATCCTAAATACTGTCTGCAACCTGGGACCAGCACACTCTCCACTGTTTTTCCTAAATGATCGCTGTTGACCTCTGGTCAGTTATTTTCAGAGAGCATTAATGACTGAATTGCTGCCTCCCCTTACCGGGGATTAGAAAGCTACAGCTTCTTTTCTCTGTTCGTTTTCTTTTAGGTAAAGGTCATTTTGAAGCAAAAATAGCAATGTATAATGATTGTTACTATTTTTTGATTATCTATTGCATAAACAGATACCTCACAGTGACTGTATTTTACACATATGATAATATAATTTGTTCCATAAGCGTTTGACTCTTGCTGATTTCTTGATGTCATAATTTTTTTCCATTTAGAAGTTAACAGATTATGAGTAGGGAGTTTAAAGAGTTTCAAGTCATTAAATTTAACCAATGTTTTTACTCACTACTAAGTTTATTTTCTGTCCTAGAACACATTTCCTTTCAAGGTAGTATATTGTATATTCCAGGGACCTAGACTGCATTTGAATAGCTATTTCTGTGTGTTCTGATTAAGAACTGTGTCTGAACATTGTTCCTTAGTTTAGGAAACAATAGAGTGTGGGAGCGAAGGTATATCTGGGTGCTGATTACCTTCCAAAAACCTAGTCTGCTTTCTAAAAGTCAGATACAGTAACCATGTTTGTATAAATAATTGCTCCCAATTTCCTTAAAAATAATATTCAGTAAAATATATTGACCTGGGATAATAATGGCTAAAAATATTGTACTTTCTATCTTCCAGATACAGTTTTAATTAGTTTACAAATTACTAAGTCAAATCACCTTGCAGGGAAGGTCATACAGTAGGCCTTTTTACCCAGATGGGGAAACAAAAGTATAGGGAGGTTAAATGATTCAGAGTTCTCATGCTAGTCAGTGTTATTGAAGGGAGTATGGCATTTGCTTCTATTTCCTTAGGCTCAGAAGGCTAGAACATTGAATTCTTTTCTTTGCCTTCTAGGAATGCTGCAATGGATGGTCCAATGTCATAACTGAGGTCAAACGTTTTCTGGTTTCCATCCAACAGCAGCTTCAAGCGCTGCGATGACCTTCTGTGGAAGAGATGGCAATGACTGAGCAGCAGCCTTGAACAGGTGAGTCTAGTGCACTGGAATTGCTATGGTTTGTGTGTTGACCACTGCTCCATACAACTGTCTGTAAAGGTTTGGTTCCTAGGTTGGCACTGTTGGGAGGTGCTGTGGACCTTTAGGAAATGGGGCCTGGTGACATTTTATAAAGGATGTGCCTTCCAAAGGAATCACCCCGATTCAGCTGTCCTCTGTGTCTCTCTGCTCCTGGACTAGAGAAATGACAGCTCACTGTAAAACACAACCCTGCCATTACCATCTGCTGCCTTCACAGAGGGCAAACCAGTGATCCTCGCCCGATATTAAATGCTAAGTCCTCAAACTAAGCTTCCCTGTTCTTCATAAGTATCCTGCCTCAGGTGCTCTCCTGCAGTAACACAGAGCTGACTGATAATCAAAGAGACAACTGGTGAGCAAGGAAGCGAATTCTACCTGTGTTATGTGTCACACTCACCTTTACCTGAGGAAGAGTCTCTACCTGGGGGTGAGTTACACCTCCAGTCCTGTATTCCTTTGGGGACAGCTGTGATGTGATATTTCCTTCACTGGCACCTCCATCCAACCTGGATGGGTCCGACTGCAGACCTGTCTTCTCCAGGACTCTGGACCAGGAGTCAGAGAGTCCAGCCATTTTCATTCTTTTGTGGCTAAAGATGAAAGTGTTTTCAAAACTTGTTGTCAACAGAAGTGCTCAACAAAACATTTGTAGAAATGAGAATGACATGAGCAGACAGAAAAATGCAGGTTCACAAGTTTATTCTGATGCGCTTGAACATGTGTCTGGCACTCAAGATTCAGGTCCGTGGTGTCCACTGTCGTCTCACAGCCTCATGCTCTTCCACTGGCTCCTGCCTTTGCTTGCTCTAGTACATGTGGGGCATTTGTCCCTTTCAATACAAAAAGTTCCAATCTCTGACCCTGACAATTTGGCTAACAAGAAAATTCTTAGTTTTACTTTAGTTTACTTGATTTGCCCAAATAAGTGTTTAATAAATCCTGGGTATATTATGTTCCTGGGTATATGATGATGATTAGAAGCTATTTTCACGCTTTATCAGTGTCCCTGAATGCCTTGCAAATAACGTTCTACAGAAACAAAATCTTGTGGGTTGGGCTAGGAAGCAAAGATAGTTGGGGATATAATGTCACAGGAAAAGCTTCAATTCTGACATAGAAAATGGGTAGAAAAAGAATCTGGCACCTAAAATTCAGGACTGTCAGGTGACTTGAATTCAGAACTTGATATGTTTGTTATCCACTCTGAAAAAAATTTTTATCATTCAACTCTTAAATTTAGTGGAAATGTTTTAATATTTCCCATGTACTTATTTAAATATTTATATAAATTCTATAAATATTTACATAAATTCTTCCATATGCACCACCACTAAATTATAATACTTATAGGTAAAAGATGGCTCAAATTTCTTTTTAAGGAGTACATTAATTTAAACTAAAGGTGCAATTACAATTCAATATTTTCTAAAATAAAAACTGAAAATATGATAAAATGGTGCATTTTGATTATAACTCAAAAAATCATAGTGATGTCAGTGCTTGATAATTGCTTAAATCTATTTTAGTGAAAACATACTTAAACAGATCTTTCCTACTCTATGTAGGGTGCTGAGTAGTTTGCAGTATGTATACTCCATTAACCACAGTGCACTCAGTGTGACCAAACTACAGAAGTGAGTACTTAACAGGATTTCTTAATTTATGCTTTAAAAAGGTAAGATGGAAACATAAACCAGACCAACACAAGTTTCTTTGCATTCTTTTTGAAATAGATGCCAATATTTATCAAAGGACACATGGGAAATAGTATAAAGAGATCCTGCCATCAAGGCCCTGGGAGTTTAGAGTTCAGGGCACAGTTAAAAGGGGAAAGGAGGAGCATCTTTGTCCTCTGATCTTCACGGAGTGGACTTTGCTGTGACTTGGCATAGATGGACTTTAGCATATGCAAATTAATTTCAGTTCTCTCTCTCTCTCTCTCTCTCTCTCTCTCTCTCTCTCTCTCTCTCTCTCTCTTCCTTCCGCTTCTAAAATCATAAAAATCTTAAAGTACTAAGCACTTGCTTACTGTTTCACAGTTTCTGTCCATTTCAGGACTGCCGTCTGGTCACATCATGGGGTCTGTATAAAGATCAGTCTGGAAGGTGGCTGGGAGACCTGTGAGAATGCTTGCATCGTTCTGCTAGCGAGGATTCACCAATGATCTGTTTTGATGTTTGCTGGATTTTTGGTGCTGAGGTCAGTGATCTTCTTCTCTCCTTTTGGTTTCCCAGGATGGAACCACAATGGTGAGTCTGAATTCATAATTAGGGAAACTGACAGTGTCATTCACACTGCCTCAGAGACTGGATAGTGTGTTGTCTTCCTGTGACCCAAAACCTCCAGCCTGGCTGTGGACTGAAAACTTGCCTCACCCTGATCCCTGACTCAGTGGTGTGGGACGCTGATAGCCACACCATCTGTCAGGGTTACTGCGGATGGCCCAGCAATGCAGGGACAAGCATGATTTAGTGGGTGTCTGAAAGCTGACTTCTGCAGGGTTTTTAACTCAAGCCACACTAAATCTGTTTTATTCATTAGGTAAACTCCAGAACCTGTTTGTTAAATTCATTTTTGTGTAATCATGACCAGACTTAAACTTGGGATTAATGTGAAATAAGCACTTTTTTTGACAGTAAGGATATTTTTCAGTCCATATTATCAAAATTTTCCCTAGTAGGGTAGCATTTTATGTGTCTCTTGAGTGTCCTACAAACTCCCACTATTAATGGTGTGTTCATGGTAAATTGATGTGTTATTGCATTGGTACTCCATGTGCTATTATAATGGTTTAGGGCTGTAAAATATTTTAAAGTGTGTGAGAGAGAGAGAGAGAGAGAGAGAGAGAGAGAGGATAGAGACAGAGAGAAGAAAAAATGAGCACACCCAAGTCTCTAAGATGGTAAACCTAACCGGGGTAATATAGCACTACTAATTATATTGATCTAATTAATCTAATTACATTGCAGCTAGATATGATTCTGACCATGTCATTTGTCTGCTTTAGCATTACGTCACTCTTTTCTGCCCGCCCATGCGTTTATATGCAGGACTTCTTTTAGCACATGAGGACTCAGGTATTGGAGCAGAGAAAATTTGTTCAGCGCAGGAAAACAGGGTATTGGAAGACTCCGAGAAATTGCAAGATGAACAACAAAAGAACGTGTGCTTTTTTCTTAGAGTTAAACATCTCAGAAGTTTGAAAATGCATATGCACTTCTGGGGAAAACAGTTCTACTCTCAGAGAAAAAGTCTCTTCATACTCAGAGCCGATATAATTTTTGGTTGAATGCACAGATGTGGAACTTGAGACAGAGAAGGAGTCTATCATTTTAACTATTATTTATCTATCTATATCATCTACTTTTTACTATGTTACAATGTTTTAGAGTATCTTGGGAATGAATGTCTAGAACATTTTAAATTAAACTTTAGAAAACTAGAACACTTCAAAATGGAAAAAGGGCGGATGTGAATAATTATGAAGTTAATAAAGTATTACAAATAAAGGAACTATAATATATTAAACATTGTTCTAAGAGTAGACATTAATTTCCTCTTGGTAACCCCATGACACGGGTACTAAGGTTGTCTTCACGGACAGGGGAACTGACACACAGGTGCCTTCACTTGCCAGAGCCAGGTGATGAGGACGCCTTGGAATCGAAGTGAGAACACGGAAGTCTGAATTCAAAGTCCAAATCTGAGCTCTTCAGCACAAAGCTTTTTGCCTAAAAGCAAACTAATTCTGTTCTTGAAATCCAAAGTGCTGGAGCACTGAGAAAATCTGCAAGTTTTGTTTAAACATACTGTACACACAAGTAAAGCCTGGATGATGTGTGCCCAGGAGGCCACTCCTGAAGGCCTGGCAGGCACTGAGAATGTCCCGTGAAATTTTCCCAGGTGTCACAAGATACATGATGTGAGGGAAAGCCCGTCTGAGCTTGAAGAATCAAGAGAAAGGGTCAGCCGCTCCTATATGACATCGCAGAAGAGTGCTCCTACACAGAGAGGGTAATGCCGCGTAGTTCTTCAAAATCAGCAACCTTGAGAGTTACACAGACATCTGTGACACGAATTTTAAATGGAACAAAAATAAAATGAGTGGCAGCTAATGTTTGTGGAGAGCATTAGGTCCACATAAGCCTGTAACTCCAGAATAACTGATATGGTCATTCAAGTTTTAAAAACTTTAGTGTATTTAATTTATGAAGACATGCTGTATTTTGGCTATATAATGATAATTGCAATATTAAAATTAGAAAAAGTCAAACATTCATAGAGAAGGAGAGGAGAAAAGAGTCTTGGAGATTATTACTAAGTTCTCCAAAATAATCAAGCACTATTTTCTTTTGAAGTTGATAAAATTGTAATATATTTTGGTTGTAATGTAGCACATCAGTTTCAGAAATAAATCAAGATGCATAAACCACATATCTAATAAGAAATTAAAATAAATGAAATAGGGCAGACACACAAATGTAAATATCACATGACCTCACTGGTGTGAGGAAGCCAAAGCATAAATACATAGTACAGTAAGCGAGCACTGCTGAGAGGTGGGAAGAGTGTGTTCAGATGAGAAGAGGAACAGGAGACGGGGAAAGAGCGAGGGAGGGAGAGGGAAGGACTGAAACACAGAAGGAATTGGGAGAGACAACAGAATAGAGCTTTTGTAAACGTAAAGGGGAAAAGACTTGGCTGGCGAGGAGAGGAAAGAGACAGAAAGGAGAATTACGATGTGTTCAGTACACGTACACATCCCTCGTGGTGGCCGTGACCATCCTGCACTCAAACATGCACAAAAACACAAAACCACTGCCAAACACCCACGCAGCAGAGCACCAGGGGCCATAAAGCTAGTGGAAAACAAACGTATCCATGACAAAGTATCAATAGTGACATTAAATACAGAGTGCTGACCTTTAGAATTAAAACACAGATAATTAGACAGAATAGAGGTACAAATCTAATAATGCTTATTAAAGTCATCGACTGTTTGCCAAGTATTTACTATGTGACTGTTTTAGTTAGGTACCAGGGACGTAGTGGAACAGAAGCAAACAACGAGCTCTCCACTCATAAATCTTGCATCCTAGGGGAGAACAAATATCTAAAATGTTTAAATGTTCAAAGTTGATGAATGAAATTTTAAAAAATAAAGCATAAAGGGATGTGAGTGTTTTGAGAGGGGATAGATTTCATAATATTATGGTTTGGGAAATTGTTACTGGAAAGTTGTCATTTAAGCTAAATATGGAGGTGAGCAAGTGATGAGTGGGAAAGGTGTTTCCAGTGGTGAGAATGGCCAGTTCAAAGGCCCTGGGGTAGGCAGATAGTGCCCAGAAGTCATGTGGGTAATGTGAGAAATGGATATAGAATGGTAATCGGTAAGCAGAATAGTTAGTTCTGTTACCTTCAGACAGTATGCATTTTGTTTTTCAGTGGTGATGAAATATTTACCAATATTTGTCAAGTTAGAAAATCTAAAAAAACTGTACATAAATTTCAAAAACCTGAATTTATAAAATATGTTGATATATAAATATTTGCTTTTATATATTAAAAATAGTTAATAGAGTATGGAAATATAAAAAAATCCTTAATACTTCTCTTCTTGTGAAAAAATTATCCAATTTAAAACTGTAGGGAGATTAATTTTTCCCATCAGATTGGCAAAACAAATAAGTTAAGAATATACTGAATAAAGCTTTAGAAAACAATGACCTTTATATGTACAGAATTTATAAAGATGACCTGCCAGTACCGCACAAACTTCCAAATACCCCCTTTTTTTTTTGCTCAACCAAATCACTTTTAAGAATCTACCTAGAAGATAGCTCCTCCACAAATATGCATGAACTTAATGCATCTTAGGCAGTTTTGTAAGTGGAATATTAGAAGCAAACCCAGAATCTACAAGTAATTGATCAACTCAATTTAGAGTATTAGATGGCTTGAAAAGGAACCAAAATGAACTTTTTGTGCTCGTTTTGGAATTTAAAAGGTAGCCTACACATCAGGGAGTGGTAGATTCGTATGCTGTGTAAGAAAGGAGAAAAAAATAAGGCAGTGAAGGAAATAGAATCTTTTTTTATTTAAAGAGAAAAAAAGAAAGGACATAAAAAACAAGGCAGTAAAAGGGTACAAGTAATACAGAATTTCAAGAAAAAAATATACAGTAAGAAATCACCAATTAATAGGTTACATATTACTTTCCCAGAAACAGTTGTCCAAATTACAAATAAAGCATATAAAGTGGACATTCATACAGTGAGATTGGAGACAGTTTTGTTCAATGATCCAACAAAAGCTCAGTAATATGGTTTTCCATCCTACACACTCGAATGTTCCTGCGGTTATATCCCTTAGCCCACCTTACTTTCCTCTCTTTTTTACAGTAACAATTAGCCTTTTTGGGTTTTATTACTCCCATGGTCCTTATTACTTTTTTTGAAGAGAATAAAACCAAATGTGACTAAGCATAACAGAGTCAGAACAGAAGGATGGGCATAGCACGTGATACAAAAATAGAATACCAGGTGATCAAAAGTGGTTACCATTGTGCCTCTTGCTATTTTCAAATTGAGTTATCTATATCATCAGGTATAATAGAATTGATCAAAACAGTACGGAACAAGACCAATAAAACCTACACTGGAGACCTTACAGGACTTCAAAAAAAGGATAACAGTCAAACCATAATGGGCATCATAGTATATCTTATTGCCTTCAAAGTGGTTGCCTAAACCCTCAAACTTGAAACTATCAAACAAAATAGAATATAGAATAATCAGACAGAACAAGATGGGGAGAGCAATACCGGGGTTCAAATCAGGTTAATAGGAAAACCAAGAAAGTTACTATAATATGTCCCGCTATTTTTAATTTAGTTTTCCCTTAATTAAAAAGATGAGAGAAAATAGATTAATTTTTTAAAAAGTGGGGAGATTGAGATGAGAGGACATTGTAACAGAACAACACAGGTCAGAACCGACCAATTCAAGCATCATTTGTTTCACCACCAGATAATCTAACATAATAGTAGTCGCCATAGTGCCTCTTTCCTTGAATTATTTGAGTGTAACTTCGTATGTTATAACATTAAGCATATCGAGACAGTGTGAAGCCATTCAAGAGAATGCAAGAACTACAGAGTATTTAGAACCAGCTACCAGAAAACGAACAATGGTTTCTATATGATCTCTTTGCCTATAAAGAATTTTGTTTATACTATATAGCATACAGTGAAATATAGTAAGATACAACATGTTAAAACCAGTGGAAACAGATGTACCACAGCTTGACGGGACTTCAAAACAAGATGATATTAAATCAGCACTAGCTTCTAGGTTGTGTTGTTTTCTTCAAAATAGCTATTCGTACTATCACAGATACTAAAATCGAACAACCCAGGTTAGAACCATTGCAATTACTGAGTGAAAACATTATATGGCTTCAAACCAGTATGATTGGAAATCATGTTTACCATATACTTCTATGTATTGTTACCATTTCTTACACTAGGGAAACTACTTGGTATTTATACATGTGAATTTGATTTATTTCAGTTATGAGTATGGTCTCAAGCTGCATCCATTTATTTATAAATGTCTCAACGTGATCATTCTGTATAGCTGAGTAGTACTCTATTGTATAAAAATACCACAACTTTTTTATCCATTCTTCAGTTAATGGACACTTAGGTTGTTTCCAAGATCTGGCTAGTACAAATTGTGCTGCTATAAACATACGTGCACATATATCACTGTGGTATGATGCTTTCAGTTTTTCTGGGAATATACCTAGAAGTAGAATAGCTGGGTCAAATGGGGCTTCCAGTCCCAGTTTTCTGAGAAATCTCCAGACTGACCTCTACAATGCTTGTACTAGTCTACACTCCCACAAACAGTGTAGGAGAGTTCCTTTTTCCCCACAGCCTATCCAGCATTTGTTGTTGTTGGTTTTCTTGATCTTGGCCATTCTTTCAGGAGTGAGATGAAATCTCAGTGTGGTTCTGATTTGCATTTCTCTAATGACCAGTGATGGTGAACATTTTTTCAAGTATTTATTTGACATTTGTATTTCTTCCTCTGAGAATTGTTTATTCATCTCAGATGCCCATTTTTTGACTGGGTCTTTGAATTTTGGGGTCTGATTTTTTAAAATTCTTTATATGTTTTAGACAGAAGTCCCTTGTCTGAGGGGCAGTTCACTAAGATTTTTTCCCCAGTTTGTGGGTTTTCTTTTCACTATGCTGGAGATTTTTTTTGACATGCAGAAACTTTTTAATAAGAAGTGGTCCCAGTTATTGATTCTGGGAAGTATTTCCCGTGCGGTTTGAGTCCTATTCATGAATTCTCGACCTACTCCTATGTCTTCAAGATTTTTACCCAATTTGTCTTCCAATAGATCAGTGTTTCTGTTTTATTTAGATCTTTGATCGATTTAGATTTTATTTTAGTGCATGGTGATAGGCATGGGTCTAGTTTTAGTTTTTGGCATACGGAGAGCCAGTTTTTCCAACACCATTTATTAAAGAGACTGTCATTCTTCCAGTGAACATGTTTGGCCCCTTTATCAAAGATAAGGTGGTTGAGTGTGTTTGTAGTTGTGGTTGTGTCTTCTAATCTATCCCACTGATCTTCAGCTCTGTTTTGGTTCCAGTACCATTTTGATTTTACTACTGTTGCTTTGTAGTATAACTTCAAGTCAGGGATTGTAATGCCTCCTGCCTTGCCTTTGCTTCTTAGAACTGTCCTTGCTATTCTAGGTCTCTTCTCGCTCCAGATGAATTTTAGGAGTGATTTCTCAAGTTCTATGAGGTATGTTGATGGTATTTTTATCGGAAATGCATTAAATCTGTAAAAAGTTTTGGGAGAATGGGCATTTTCACAATATTTATTCTTCCTATCCACGAGCAAGGGATGTTTTTCCATTTTCTGAGTTCATCTTCTATTTCATTTTTCAGTGCATTATAATTTTCCCTACATAGTTCTTTCTCTTCTTTCATGAGAGTACTTCCTAAATATTTCATTTTTTTGGTTTCTAGTGTGAAGGATGTGGCTTCTCTTATTTCTGTCTCTGTGACTTTGTTAGTGTATAGGAATGCTACTGTATTTTGAGTATTAATTTTATATCCAGCTATAATACTGAATTTATTTATTATATCTAGCAGTCTTTCAATGGAGTTTTGGGGATCTTCTATATAGAGTATCATTTCATCTGCAAATAATGATAGCTTAATTTCTTCTTTTCCTATCTTTACGCATTTATTTCTCTCTCTTGCCTAATTGCTCTGGCTAGTATTTCCAGTACTATATTAAATAGGAGCGGTGATAAGGGACATCCTTGTCTTGTGCCTGATTTTAAAGTGAAGGCCTTCAATTTTTGGCCATTTAGTATGATACTGGCTGTTGGTTTGTCATAGACATCCTTTATTATATTGAGGTAAAGACCATCTATTCCAATTTTCTGCAAGGTTCTTATCATAAATGAATGTTTGACCTTATCGAAAGCTTTTTCTGCATCTATAGAAATGATCATGTGATTCTTACTTTTGGTTGTATTGATATGGTGTATTACACTTAATGATTTACATATATTGAACCATCCCTGCATGCCTGGGATGAATCCCACTTGGTCATGATGTATGATCTTCTTGATGATTTGCTGCATCCTATTTGCGAATATTTTATCGAGGACTTTTGCATCTGTGTTCATTAGGGAGATTGGTCTGTAGTTCTCTTTTTCAGTTGGGTCCTTTGCAGGTTTTGGTACTAGAGTAATATTTGCTTCTAGGAATGATTTAGGGAGGATTGCTTCCCTTTCCATTTCATTGAAGAGTTTGAGGAGTGTTTGCATTAGGTCTTCTTTTTATTTCTTGTAGAACTTGGCAGTGAATCCGTCTGGGCCTGGGCTTTTCTTTGTAGGTAAGGATTTAATTATGTTTTTGATTTCATTAATAGAAATTGGGTTATTCAGTAGTTTTAGATCTTCATGACCTAGCTTTGGTACTTCGTATCCTTCTAGGAATCTGTCCATTTCCTCTGTGTTATCAAACCTTTGAGAGTAGAGATTTTCGAAACAGGTGTTGATGATTTTCTGTATCTCTATAGGGTCTGTAGTGATTTCTCCTCTTTCATTCCTTATTGCATGAATTTGAGCTTTTTCTTCCCTTTTTCAAATAAGGTTGGCTAGGGGCTTGTCAATTTTTTTTATTCTTTTAAAGAACCAACTCTTCGATTCATTGATTTTTTTGAATGTTTTTTAGTCTCTATTGCATTGATTTCTGCTCTGATTTTTATAATTTCTTCTCTTGTTTTGGCTTTGGCTCTTCTTTTTCTAGATGTTTGAAGTGTAACATCAGGTTATTTATTTGTATTTGTTATATTTCCCTGATGTGTGAACTCAGTGCAATAAATTTTCCTCTGAGGAAAGCTTTCATTGCATCCCACAGATTCCAGTAAGTTGTATTTGTGTTTTCATTTTCTTGTAGGTATTGTTTAATTTCTTCTTTAATTTCCTCTGTGACCCCCTGATTACTCATGAGTGTGTTATTCAGTTTCCATGTTTTGTGGGAATTTTGCAGTATATTTTTTCAATAATTTCTAACTTCATAGTGCTATGGTCTGATAGCATGCAAGGGGTAATTTCAACCCTTTTGCATTTATTTGGATATGTTTTGTGAATTAATATATGGTCTATTTCAGAGAATGACCCATGTACTGCTGAGAAGAATGTGTATTCTGTTGTTGTTAGGTGGAATACTCTGTATAGGTCTATTAAGTACATTTGTTCACAGGTGTAATTCAGTTCTTTTATTTCATTGCTGATTTTCTGTCTGGTTTATCCATCCATTGGTGTCAATGGTGTGTTAAGATCTCCTGTTAGAATTGTGTCACTGTTATCTTGGTTTTTCATTTTTGTTAGTAATTGTTTTATATAACTGGAATTTTGTGCATTTGTATTTAAGATAGTTATCTCTTCTTCTTGGAGTTTTCCCCTAACCAGTATGTAGTGACCTTCTTTATCCCTTCTGATCATTATTGGCTTGAAGTTCACATTGTCTGCAAACATAATAGCCACCCCCATTTTGGGGGGGGTTCCTGTTGCATGAAATATCATTTTCTACCCTTTGACTTTCAGTGTGTGGGTATCCTTTTGGGTTAGATGGGTTTCTTGTAGAAAACATATGGTTGGATTTTGTTTCTTTATTCATTCTGCTAGTCTGTTTTTTTTTTTTTTCCATTGGTGCATTGAGACCATTTACATTAATGGTTATAACTGTTATATATTGGTTTATTGTTGACCTGTTATCTTTATCTTTCAGTTCTATTTAATTGTCTGCTTTGTTTAGTCATTTACTCCTAAGTGTATCTAGGCTGCCTTTCAGTATTCTTTGCAGGGTTGGCTTGGTGATCATGTAGTTTTTCAGCTCTTCTTTGTCATGGAAGTATCTTATTTCTCCATCCATTTTGAAGGACAGTTTTTCAGGGTACATCAGTCTAGATTGGAAATCATTTTCCTTTAGATCTGAAATACTTCACTCCATGCTCTTCTTGACTTTATTGTTTGTGCTGAGAAGTCTGCTGTAATTCTGATAGGTTTTCCTTTATAAGTAATCTGTCTTTTCTCTCTGACAGCTTTTAAGATTCTATTCTTTTGTTGGAATTACTGGGATGGTGATTATTATATGTCTGGGTGTAGTTTTATTTTGGTTATGGTTATTTGGAGTTCTATATGCTTCACTGATCCTGATGTCAGTTTCCATTCTCATGCTTGGGAAATTTTCAACTATTACTTCTCTAAATATCCTCTTGACATCCTTTATGTTTTCCCCTTCTTTTTCATTTATCCCTATCAACCTTATGTTGTTCCTATTTGCGTCATCTTGCAGGTGTTGAATTGTTACTTCCTGATTTCTTGTATTTTTAAAAGATCTTTCCTTTCCTGTTCACTGGCTGCAATCTTGTCTTTGAGGTCTGAAATTCTATCTTCACATTCATTGAGGCGGTTTTTATAACTTTTGATGGAGTTTTTGATTTCTTGTATATCTCTTTGCATCTGCTTTATATATTCTGTTTGTTTCTTACATTGTTCATCCAGGGACTCTATCTTTTTGTTTAGTTCCTCCAATTTTTTAACTGTGTCTTCTTTAGCTATGTTCAGCATCTCTTTCATTTCTTTTATCATTTCTTCTTTTACCTGAGAGTTTATTTCTAGTTTGAATTCCTTTAAGGCTTCCCAGAGTTGCTTCTTTATTTCAGTTACTATTATTTCAGGTATTTCAGGTATGTGGCATATATTTTCTTCTATGCACATGGCTCCTAGGCTTTCTTGGAATGGGCTGGATGTTTGACATTGCATTTTGATCTTTCATTTTGTCATTTTCCTATATTTTGGAGCTTCACATGTTGTTCCAAGTGAAGGAGAGAGGTCAGCCAGGCTGGAACAGAATTCCCTGCCCCTCCTGACTCACTGATCTGGACAGGAAGCTGGGGCCTGGTCCCTAGGCAAGGAAGAGAGTACCGCAGGGCTGGCACGTGGTTCCCTGCCTGGGCTGGACTTACTGGTCCTGACAGGAAGCCAGAGCCTGGCCCCCAGGCAAAGAAGAGAGTTCTGCGCCTCTGCTGGACTTACTCGACCCAGGAAACAGAATCTAATTTTGATTTGTGAGTCACCTAAGTTTTTGGAAGATACCTTAAAAAAGAAAGTAAAACAATGCTAAATAAAAAGTAAGTGGTAACAAATTTTAATAGTATACTCGAGGTATTTCAAGTATCATTTGAACATAGGACTCTTCTCTGTTGCCTTATTGGAAAATAATCTTAAAAAATAAAACAATAACTGACAAGTACTCTTAATTTTGACTCAGTATGCTTATTTTAGTAATGTTGATAGCAAGTTTTAAATTACATATTATATAAATTATATAATTATATACTAGATTATATGTAAAATTATGTATTTGTGTATTAATTACATAAATCATATATTAAATAATAAAAGTATTATTAACAATATATGTGTTATAGAGTATCTGCCTATCTCTATATCTCTTTATCTGTCTATCTACTGTCTGTCTATTCACGCATGCATCCGTCATGCTACTGTTTGCCCCAACACCTCCTGACTGAGCACTGAGTGCTCACAGCAATGAACATCCCTTATTCCTGGCATGTGGTTACTAACACTATCCTCTGCTCAAAGGGACCAGGATTCCCCGAAGAATAGTTAATCCAAGGTCTAAGACCGAGAAAGTAGAAGATGAGCCTGGACTCTTTTTCCAACAACAAATGGAACATGCTCATAGATCATTTAAGAAGTCAAAAACAATCAGTGAAAAGTAAGTTTTATTAGGAAAATTTAAGTGATAAGACAAATTACAGTATTTGACTTAAAAAATTGGGTACATAGGAATTAATGACCATAAATATACTCACAATGTACTTACATGCATATTAATAACATGAACATACACATAGGTGTACATATATTATGAATATATGTGTATTAGCTCATATATATGAGAGAGAAATAGAGAGACCTCAATTTCACAGTTGCTATCATTGGCAGTGAATTTTTTATAATTTTATAACTTCAGGTGTAATAGTTTACTCATGCAAGGATAATAATTAGATGATAATACTACAACTTATCTCACTTGATACATTAATTTCTAAATTTAAAATGGAAAAATACTTTGAAAAATTATTAAATTTTCCATCACTAAGGGTTGGGCAATCTGATGTCAGGGATCGTTGTATGTGTTATAGTGTCTCAACTCCTATGAAGTGCTGGTGCCAAAAATGTTCAACTTGACCTAAGCCAACATTAGTTCTAATTTCAAGTGCACAGCAAATATAGAGAATAGAGAAACAAATTAAATGATATATCTAGATAAGTTGGATATTTGGACATTTTTAGATCATAATGCAGAACACAGGATAAGATTCATTTCTTCCTAAAGAATATATTATGAAGAAAATAAAGGAGATACGGACACATTTAGATCAAAAGAGACTACAGAGACATTTATTATTCACAATACAAAGCATTGGGATGTATTTCAACTTTTTAAAGTGCTTACAAGATATCATTAGTATAGGAGACAGAATTTGAACATAAAGCCTATACTTACAACATTAAGAATTATTGTTAATTTTGTTAGGTATAAATTGTTCCCAATACCTTTCTTAAAGAGATTTATACTACAGTGTTTGTTGATAGAGTTATATGGTACTTCCAATTTATTGAGAGAAAGTATAAATATACTAGATTAGGAATATTCAACATACTCATTTGTAAATTAAATTGGTGGACGTATATGTGTTTCTGTTACTATTCCTTCAAGTTTGTTGTGCTTAAAGATTTTGTTTTTATTTATTGCAATTAATTAATTAAGACAGCACCTCTCTGTGTAGTTCAGGTTCACCGTGAGTTCATTAAGTAACCAGGTTGGTCTTGAACTCACAGTAATCTTCCTGCCTCAGCTTCCGAAGTACTGCATTTATAGGCATGTACCACCATGCCCGGCAAGATTTCACTGTAAAAGCTAAAAAATCAAATAAAACATCTAATTTTGTTTATGAACCAAAATTTACATTACCAATAAATATTTTAGTGGGAAAATATAAATTCCTAAAATTGTATTTTAGGAAAATGAAAAGATATAAACAGTTAAATAAGGAAGACTGAAAAAAGAAATCTGTTCAGGATTTATCACCCTGACTGCTTTTATCTCACTACAAAGAGGGCAAAATATGATTTTAAGGTATCATAAATATTTTCAAGTAATTAAACTGTTTCTGGTTTATTTTGCAAATATTTTATAATCTGATATCAAACCTGTGAAGTATATCAAGATAAAAAAGACAAAAAAGTTCTAAGTGTCTGAATACAGAAATTCTAAAGGATGCACTAGAAAATTAAACACACAAAATTAAAAAGGAAATTAATGTTAGAAAATTCTTAATGAAATCCATCCATTATATGGATGTCACATCTTTCTGAGGCCAGCTTTTACTTCATTCCGTGGCTTTACCAGTCACAGATATTAAGCCTATTTGAATACATTTACTCTTTTGGAAAAGAAACATGATAAAGTGCAATTAACTAATATAAGGGTTCAAAAATTAAATGAGGTACACCTAAAATGTTAAGCCATTTTTCTGCTGAGAAAAGTGTTCTTTACTATTCTTAATATATACAAGAAGGAAAGTCACATTATTTCTTGGCAAATGCACAAAAGATATTTAGCATGATGTAGTAACTACATGAATTCAATTAAAAATTCTTGGTAATCTAAAGTTAAGATGACAATGAAAAAAGTAAAAACTGAAGAAAAACTGCCACTGTGCTCTATGCACAACGTATTTAACTAAAAAGCCACACATTAGACAAATGTGTAAGAAAAAGAGAAAGAGGTGCCATTATTAGCACTACTTAATAATTCCAGGAAATGCTAGCCAAAATAATAAGAAAAGAAAAAATAAGAGCATCCCATCAGAAAGGGAAGTATTTCATTACTTTTAGACAATAAGATTTGTCACCCTGAGTATCTCAGAGTCGATTTATTTCTTATGATTACAATAACCGTTTTTCTAAATCTCTGCTTTTATCAGGTATCAAGCTGCATTTGCCAATCTGTTTCCCCTCAAATATTATTTCTCTGAAATAATTCACATAAATGGTTCTCTGAAATAATTCACCTAAATGGTTGAAAGGTCAAATTTGTGTGAGACTCATTGTGTTCTATATTCTGTTCTTGGAGTTTCTCAATGCATACTATCTTATCAAAATTTCATTGAAATTGTACACATACCAAAATGATTAGACAATGAAACTGCATTCTTGATTCCTTACTCAGTCAAAAAGTATATATTTCGTGTCTACACTGTGCTGGCTGCCGTAATGACTTCCTCTGTGACATTTATGGTGTGACTGGGGAACCAGGAACTAATTTAGCACAAAATGCCCAGTTTTTCGGGGTTTCATTTTCCTCAGTTTCACGTATCCATGGTCAACTGTGTTCGGAAAATGTTAAATGGGAAATTTCACAGATAAAAATTCATAAATTTTGAATTGCATGTCATTCTGAGTAGCCTGATGAAACCTTGTAATTTTTCACTTGTCCCTCCTGAGACGCAAATCATCTCTTAGCAGTGTGTCCGTGATGTGTATGCTAGCTGTGTGTTAGTTCCTGGGCAGATGTGTTGGTAATCAGTCCAACCGTTGTGCACTGCAGTGCGTGTGTTCATGTGACTCAGGTCTTATGGTAGCCTGACACCACATCACAATGCCTATGCCATTTACTCTACACATAACATTGTATCATCTCACACCATCATGAGAGAGAGAGAGGGAGAGGGAGAGGAGAGAGAGAGAGAGAGAGAGAGAGAGAGAGAGAGAGAGAGAGAGAGAGAGAATCTTACTGTGTGTAATTTGCAGGTCAAATTGTGTGCTATAGAGACATATTTAGAAAAAAATGGACTATACGGTGTCTGGCAGCCACTGTGGTGCAAACTGCTAGAGGCAGGGCATCTCCGGGCTCCTCCTCATGTAGCTCTGAGCCTCTCCTCCTGTCTCTCCAGTAGTATGGTCCCATTTCTCAGGACCCCTTGGTATGAACCAGGGTTAGTCTTCTGAAGGCCTTTGGGAGTAGGCGTAGCATCCCTTCGGTCCTCCCCTACTTGTCTGTGCAGTGAGCTCACTGTGAGCAAATCCAAGTTTAAGTGGAGAGGAAAGAGATCCACTTCAAACGAGGGGAGGATTGAATAATTGGTCCTTCTTTAATTTACTGCAGAGATCAGGGAGAATAAATACCAAGAAAAAATTGTTAGAGTTTATTGACTAAGAAATCCAGGGATTAGTAAGAGACTAGTTTTAGGAAAACATAAATTGGAAGCCACTTTTGAAGATCCATGAATAGAAATGCAGTTGATAGAATAGAATAGTGCTCCTCCATATGGGGGGCAGTATTTGGCCTTGTTTTGTGTTCTTTAAGGATTCTTAGAAATCTGAAAAGTAGGCATTTTTTCTATAGGGAAGGAATGGATGCCATCATGTTAAATTCTTGTTTGTGTGATTTTAATTAACCTTATATTGTCGTAGTCCAAAGGTTACCACTGCTTCTATGGCAGAAAGATTTTAGAGAAGCCCACAGTTTTATTCCCCAAATAATTAATTTGTGCTTGTTATTTTACATAAACCAGAAACACATGTGTTGAAACATACTAAGAGAGCAGAGATGCAATTCGTTTCGTCCTGTAAATCTCAGGAAAATATGGGTATTTCTTTATACAGTCTGTGGTCTCTTGCTCAAAGAACAGACAGAGAGTTTTGCTTTTATAGGTTTCAGTGGGAAATATGTGTTTGCTATTTGCTTGTCAATCCTTTGAGGTAAGTTAGTCTTGCCTGTGTAATCACAGTGTTTGGGAATGCTTGCAGTCTTTTGTAGAAGCCTGCTTAAAAATACTTTTCTTTAACTTTAATTCTGTTCATTCACTGTTATCCAATACAGGGATTTTATTTTAGAAGCAGTGAATATTTTATCCTTACACATTTTTGAAAAGTCCCTAATTTTCTTGTTGTAACAGTGTAAATTATGTAGCCTTTGTCTTGAGCCTGATATTAGAAGCCAGACACCCAGAAAAAAGGGACTTGAGATGATCAACCAGCGACCAGCGAGAGACTAGGATGTAAAGAGAGTACAGGACTGAAGCTAGACCGGTGCCTATGATCACGGTCTAAACTGAAGTCAAAACGGATCAAAGATGTAAATATTAAAACGGAAACACTAAGTCTACTGTAAGAAAAGGTAAGTAGAAAATCTTGGAGACATAGGGGTAGGCAGAGAGTTCATGAACAAAACCCAAACTGCATGGGAAGTACTTCAAAGGATCAGCAATTGGAATCTCATCTTATTAAAAAGTTTAGCACATCAAGAATACATTCTGATTTAAAAGCAATCGTTTTATGTGGTCTCTGTTTATTGGTTCATTTAAGCTGATTAAGGTGCCTACAACACATTTGTTAAAGCTTCTTGAGCTCATATCAGTTTTATTTTATTTTTTTTATTTTTGCCCTTGTAAACTTCTCATCCTTAAGGGCCTTTATAAAAACCTAGTTACCTAGGTTTTTAAAAATAGTCAAATTCACTTAAAATATTAAAGGATGAGGACTAATGGGCTTAAAGCATACACGGAATTTACAAATAAAAGCCATATGACATAAAGGTTATATATGATTTAGATTAATGTGTATGTTTCTATACCTCAATTTTCAGATAATGTGTTCTACTTAAGTTGGATTATAACTAAGGAGATACATGATATTAGCGCAAATGCTTTTTGGTTTGCATAGCTTAACAGTAAGCTAATTTAAATCACTTAACAGGTGCAAAGATATCTTTAAACATGGTGATATTTCCTTCCAGGATATTGTCCAATCAAGACAATATAAAAATTGGTTTTATAAATAAAACATTGTTATCTATGTACAATAATTTAAGGATTTTTCCTTAGTGAAAAATAACATGTAATTTTAAAAAGTGTTAACTGTTGTCTTATTTCTCATAAGTTATCTAAAATAATTCTTAAGATAAATTACTAGGGATCTTTTGAACTTGGATAAACTACTGGACAAGATTCTCTGCTTGGCTAAAAGAGTAGCTGCCTTAAACAGTTTGTTCTGTTTTATCCACTGATGCAACTTCTTTGGGTTTTTTCTTCCCAGAGTCTTAACAGTGACACACCCTAACAAATGCTATTAAACATATTATTATAATATATTTAAATCATTTTAATTAAAAGCTTATGCTTTCTACACCAAAAACCATAAGGCTTTCTTAATATATTAAATTGTTCTTTACCAAACTTATAAAACCAGATTAGCAAACAAAGCCTCCGTGTTGTACTGAGATAGTTTCTTAGGGTCTGCACTGTCTGACTTTTGATTACTAAACTAAGTTTTAGGAGTTAAACTTATATACTTACGGGTGGTAGATTGATACCCCATGGCCACCTTGTAACAGCCAGGTGAACCAAATCAGCATGGTGCTGGCTGAGGAGGGCCCACCTGAGGATCATTGCCAACAACACAAAAAGAGAACTGGAAGGAAGAGGTGATGCTGTTGGTTCTCCTGGAGGAGCCTGTCACGCTGGTTTTCCTGATATGAACTTAGCTGTTCTCATTGTCAGAGGAGCTCAGGACCTCGTTGTCACTGAAGGTGGCTGTGGTACTTTTTGGGGGAGTTCTGGTCCTTACCTTGAGTGTCACTTTCTGGCTCCAGTGCAGATCCTCAGCCTGCTGGCACAGATCCTTCATCCTATGGGTACAGGATTTTTAGCCTCCACCACTGGCCTTTGTGCTTTCCCAGCACAGATCCGTGAAGCAGACTTGCATGAGTCCTTGTCATGGGCTCGAGACTCCAGTCAGATTCATGGAGGACACTGTCATGGACTCCAGGACCTCATTTGGATTCCTTGGATCTCTAGTGTGTGGACAGATTTTTTGCACTTTTTTGTATATGACTATTTGGGGGACTATTACAAAGTAATCCTATAAATTGTGTGTCCTATATTAAATTGTTTCCCTTATAAGCCCTGACTGCAATGCTATATATCTAACAATAAGGTATGCTATAAGTCTAAGTTTGAAAGTTAAGTTTATAAAGTTAAAGCAATATAAGTTAATACATACAAAATAACTGAGTTCTCTTTTATATTAAATTTATATGAACATAAAAAGATCAAAATTTTACATCTAAGTTTGGCCCTACCACTTCAAACTTGATATTTTTGGTTAAATATATATTTTGTTTTTGTAAATATACATTTTATTGTATATGAGATACAATTGTATATTGAGTAATGAGTCTATTTGTGGTCAGCTGTACTGTTTCTTTTTTCATTTTTTTAAAAATTTTATTTAAAAGGAAAAAGAGAAAAAACAAAACAAAACAAAGCAGTGTAAGGGTACAAGTAATACAGAACTACAAAAAAAAAAACAGTAAGAAATCGCCAGTTAATACATTACATATTATCATCTTAGAGATAGTTGCTCAAGTCACAGTATCAAAGCATACAAAGTGGACATTCAAACAGTGAGACTGCAAACAGTTGTGTTCAATGATCCAACCAAAAACATTAATATGGTCAGATCCTTAATACCCCTAAAACACACTTGCTGTTGTATCCTTTAGAGCACTTTTTTCCCTCTCTTTTTTACAACAAAATTTACACATTTTGGGTTTTATTACTCTTTAGTTCTTATTACTTTTTTGGGGGGGGGAGAGAATAAAGTCAAATATGGCAAAACAAAGCTGTCAGTCAAAACCAAGGATAGACACAGCACATGATGTAAAACAGAGTACAGGTTATCAACAATGGTTATCAACAATGTCTCTTGTTTCCTTAAAAAGAATTGTCTATCTCATTAGATATTATAAAGTTGAACAAAACAGTAGAGAACAAGACCAATAAAACTTAAGCATTGTAAACATTACAGGACTTCCAAAGGAGACAATAGTCAAACCAGAATGGGCATCTTAGTGAATCTTATTGCCTTCAAAGTAGTTGCCTATACCCTCAAACTTGATACTATCATACAGAATGGAACAGAGTCTAATCAGTCAAAACAAGATAGTGGGAGTATTACAGGGCTTCAAAACAAATATAGGAAATCAAAAAAGTTACTATTATATATCCTGCTAATTTTTAAAAATTTTCCCCTTAATTAAAAAAACATAAAAAATAACTAAATAATTTTTTTAATGAATAAGGGAGAGATTGAGATAAAAGAGGACATAACAATATAACAATACAGGTCAAAGCATGACTATTTCAGCAACCTAGTGCTTCACCATCAAATTACCTGACTTAATAGTAGTTACCATAGTGTCTGTCTTTTTCCTTGAAATATTTGAATAAAACTTCATATACTATAGCTTCAAATATTGCCATATCAAGAAGCCCAGAATAAAGTCTTTCCAATTAATAAGTGAAAACTTTATAAGGCTTCAAGGCCACATAATGGGGAATCATGATTACCGCATATTTTTATATATTTGAATCATTATTTACATTAGGGAAACTATTTGGTATTCACACATGCGAGATTGATTTATTTCACTTATGAGTATGGTCTCAAGCTGCGCCCATTTATTGATAAATATCTCAATGTGATCTTTCTTTATAGATGAGTAATACTCCATTGTATAGAAATACCACAACTTTTTTATCCATTCCTCAGTTGATGGACACTTGGGTTGTTTCCAAGATCTGGCGATTACAAATTGTGCTGCTATAAACATAGGTGCACATATATCACTGGGTATGATGCTTTCAGTTCTTCTGGGAATATGCCTAGAAGTGGAATAGCTGGAACAAATGGGACTTCCAATCCCAGCTTTTTGACAAATCTCCAGACTGACCTCCACAAAGGTTGTACCAGTCTACACTCCCACCAACAGTGTAGGAGAGTTCCTTTTTCCCCACAGCCTCTCCAGCATTTGTTGTTGTTGGTTTTCTTGATCCTGGCCATTCTTTTAGGAGTGAGATGGTATCTCAGTGTGGTTTTAATTTGCATTTCTCTAATGACCAATGATGATGAACATTTTTTCATGTATTTATTTGCCATTTGTATTTCTTCATCTGAGAAGTGCGTATTCAGCTCAGATGCCCATTTTTGGATTGGATCTTTGAATTTTGGGGGTCTGAATTTTTTTTAATTCTTTATATGTTTTAGAAAAGAGTCCCTTGTCTGAGAGAGAGTTCACTAAAATCTTTTCCCAGTTTGTGGGTTTTTTTTCACTATGGTGGAGATTTCTTTTGACATGCAGAAACTTTTTAATAAGAAGTAGTCCCAGTTATTGATTCTGGGAAGTATTTCCCCTGTGGTTTGAGTCCTGTTCATGAATTCTCTACCTACTCCTATGTCTTCAAGGTTTCTACCCAATTTGTCTTCCAATAGATTTAGTGTTTCTGTTTTAATATTCAGATCTTTGACCCATTTAGATTTTAATTTAGTACATGGTGATAGACATGGGTCTAGCTTTAGTTTTCCACAAATGGAGAGCCAGTTTTTCCATCACCATTTATTAAAGAGACTGTCGTTCTTCCAGTGAACCTGCTTGGCTCCTTTATCAAAGATAAGGTGGTTGAGTGTGTTTGTAGTTGTGGTTGTATCTTCTAATCTATTCCATTGATCTTCAGCTCTGTTTTGATTCCAATACCATGTTGATTTTACTACTGTTGCTTTGTAGTATAACTTCAAGTCAGGGATTGTAATGCCTCCTGCCTTGCCTTTACTGCTTAGAATTGCCTTTGCTATTCTAGGTCTCTTCTGGTTCCAGATGAATTTTAGGAGTGATTTCTCTAGATCTATAAGGTATGTTGATGGTATTTTTATTGGGATTGCATTGAATCTGTATAACAGTTTTGGGATAATGGCCATTTTCACAATGTTTTTTCTTCCTATCCACAAGCAAGGGATTTCTTTCCATTTTCTGAGATCATCTTCAATTTCTTTTTATTATATTTATATTTTAATTTTCTCTGTATAGGTCTTTCACTTCTTTCATAAGAGTAAATCCTAAATATTTCATTTTTTTGCTTGCTAATGGGAATAGTGTGGTTTCTCTTATTTCCCTCTCTGTGATTTTGTTGTTCGTGTATAGGAATGCTATTGATTTCTGAGTATTGATTTTGTATCCAGCCATATTACTGAATTTATTTATTGTATCTCAGAGTCTTTTAATGGAGTTTAGGGTGTCTTCTATGTAGAGTATCATGTCATCTGCAAACAATGATCATTTAACTTCTTCTTTTCCTATCTTTACCCATTTTATTTCTCTCTCTTGCCTAATTGCCCTGTCTAGTACTTCCAGTACTATATTAAATAGGAGTGCTGATAAAGGACATCCTTGTCTTGTGCCTGATTTTAAAGTAAAGGCTTTCAATTTTTGGCCATTTAGTATGATGCTGGCTGTTGGTTTGTCATAAATGGACTTTATTATATTGAGGTAAAGACCATCTATTCCAATTTTCTGTAAAGTTCTTATCATGAATAAGTGTTGGACCTTATCGAAGGCTTTCTCTGCATCTATAGAAATGATCATGTGATTCTTACTTTTGGCTTTATTGATATGGTGGATTACATTTATTGATTTACGTATGTTGAACCATCCTTGCATTCCTGGGATGAATCCCACTTGGTCATGGTGTATAATCTTCTTGATGATTTGCTGGATCCTATTTGCCAATATTTTATTGAGGATTTTTGCATCTGTGTTCTTTAGGGAGATCGGTCTATAGTTCTCTTTTTTAGTTGGTTCTTTCTCAGGTTTTGGCACTAGGGTAATATTTGCTTCCAGGAATGACTTAGGAAGGATTGCTTCCCTTTCAATTTCATTGAATAGTTTGAGGAGTGTAGGCATTACGTCTTCTTTGTATTTCTTGTAGAATTGTGCAGTGAATCCATCTGGGCCTGGGATCTTCTTTGTAAGCAAGGACTTAATTACATTTTCAATTTCATTAACAGATATTGGATTATTCAACAGTTTTACATCCTCTTGATCTAGCTTTGGTACTTCATACGTTTCTAAGAATCTATTTCTTCTGTGTTATCAAACCTTTGAGAGTAGAGGTTTTCAAAATAGGTGTTGATGAACTTCTGTATTTCTATTGGGTCTGTAGTTATTTCACCTTTTTCATTTCTTACTGTGTGAATTTGAGCTTTTTCTCCCCCTTTTTAAAATAAGGTTGGCTAGGGGCTTATCGATTTTATTTATTCTTTCAAAGAACCAACTCTTTGATTCATTGATTCTTTGGATTGTTTTCTTAGTCTCTATTGCATTGATTTCTGCTCTGATTTTTATAATTTCCTCCCTTGGCTTTGGGCTTGACTTGCTCTTATTTTTCTAGCTGTTTGAGGTGTAGCATCAAGTTATTTATTTGTATTCATTCTGATTTCCTGATGTGGGAACTCAGTGCAATACATTTTCATTTGTGGACGGCTTTCATTGCATCCCAACAAATTCCGGTAAGTTGTATCTGCATTTTCATTTCTTTTAGGTATTGTTTAATTTCTTATTTAATTTCTTCTGTGACCCACTGATTATTCAAGAGTGTGTTATTCAGTTTCCATGTGTTTGCGGGATTTTTGCAGTATCTTTTATCATTAATTTCTAATTTCAGAGCGCTATGATCCGATAACATGCAAGGGATGATTTCAGCTCTTTTGCACTTGTTTAAATATGTTCTGTGAGCTAATATATGGTCTATTTTAGAGAATGATCCATGTACTGCTGAGAAGAATGTGTTTTCTGATGTTGTTGGGTGAACATTCTGTATATGTCTATCAAATCCATTTGTTCGCAGGTGTGATTCAGTTCTGTTATTTCTTTGCTCATTTTCTGTCTGGTTGATCTGTCCCTTGGTATCAATGGCATATTAAGGTCTCCTGTTACAATTGTGTTACTGATAATTTGAGTCTTCATTTCTGTTAGTAATTGTTTTATATAACTGGGTGCTCTGGAGTTTGGTGCATATATATTTAAGATAGTTATCTCTTCCTCTTGGAGTTTTCCCCTTAGGAGTATGTAGTGACCTTCTTTGTCCTTTATGGTCATTGTTGGTTTAAAGTTTACGTTGTCTGCAAACAGAATGGCTAGTCCTGCTTTTTTTTTTTTTTTTTTTTTTTTGGATTCCTGCTGCATGAAGTATTGTTTTTCATCCTTTGACTTTCAGTCTGTGAGTAACCTTCTGGGTTAGATGGGTAAACAGCATATGGTTGGATTTTGTTTCTTGATCCATTCTGCTAGTGTGTTTCTTTTGATTGGTGCATTGAGACCTTTTAAATTAATGGTTATTACTGTTAAATGCTGGTTTATTGTTGACATGTTATCTCTCTGCTGTTGCATCCTTATCTTTCTGTTCTGTTTAATTATCTGCTTTGCTTAGTGGTTTTTTCCTTTGTGTATCTAAACTGTCTTTCAATATTTTTTGCAGGGGTGGTTTGGTGTTCATGAAGTTCTTCAGCTGTTCTTTGTCATGGAAGTATCATATTTCACCATCAATTTTGAATGACAGTTTTTCAGGATACATCAGTCTAGGTTGGAAATCATTTTGCTTTAGGATCTGGAATACTTCACCCCATGCTCTTCTTGACTTTATTGTTTGTGCTGAGAAGTCTGCTGTGATTTTGATAGGTTTTCCTTTATAAGTGATCTGTCTTTTCTCTCTGATAGCTTTTAATAATATATTCTTGCATTGGATTTCTGGGATGGTGATTATTGTATGTTTGGGTGTAGTTTTATTTTGGTTATGACTATTTGGAGTTCTGTATCTTCACTGATCCTGATGTCGGTTTCTGATCTCATGCTTGGGAAATTTTCAGCTATTACTTCTCTAAATATCCTCTTGACATCCTTTATGTTGTCTCCTTCTTTTTCATTAATCCCTATCATTCTTATGTTATTTTTCTTTGCATCATCTTGCAGTTGTTGAATTGTTGTTTCCTGATTCCTTGTTATTTTTAAAAGATCTTTCCTTTCCTGTTCACTAGCTGCAATCCTGTCTTCAAGGTCTGAAATTCTATCTTCACTTTCATTGAGGCAGCTTTTACAACTTTCAGTGGAGTTTTTTATTTCCTGTATATCTCTGTGCATCTGCATTATGTATTCTGTTTGTTTCTTATATTGCTCATGTAGGGATTCTATCTTTTTGTTTAGTTCCTCCAATTTTTAAACTGTGTTTTCTTTAGATATATTCAGAATCTCTTTCATTTCTTTCTATCATTTCTTGTTTTACCTGGGAGATTATTTTGAGTTTGAATTTCTTTAAAGCTTCCTGGAGTTGCTTGTTAATTTCAGTAGCTATTGTGTCTGATATTTGAAGTTAATGGCATATATTTTCTTCTATCTACATTATTCCTAGGGTTTCTTGAGATGGGCTGGAAGTTTGAGGTTGTTATTTGGTCTTTCATTTTGTCATTTTCCTATATTTCTGTGTTTCAAGTGTTATTTGATAGCTTCCTCAAGGTCTGTTGGTAATTACCTTCTATGTTCATAGCTCCTGAGACTCTGGCACCCTGTGACCCCAAGCCACTGGGCCTGTAGAACCAATGGCCCTCTTCTGCCTGTTTAGAACTCCATAGTTCCAGATAAGCTGGGCTTCAGGGACACTGTGCACCCCCTTGCTTGTTGGAAGCTCGACAGTTCTCCAAGCGCAGCCGGGATGGGGACGCGGATGTAGATGCCTCAAACCCACTTATCCACTTCACTGCACCTGGAAGCCTGGAGGGTCCCGAACAGTCTGGGCTTTGGGCAGAGTGTGCTGAGCACTTACCACAGGCTGTGGGGCCTCTGGAACCTGTGATGCTCCCCTGCTTGCTGAGATATCCACAGTCCTCCAGACACATGGGGAGGCAGATGTAGGTGCCCCAGATCCGCCCAGCCCCTGCTGTGCACACTGATGGTGAGGTGCAGGAGTCCCAAATAGGCTGGGCTCTGGGGATAGTGTGCGCCCGCCTACTTGTTGGAAGCTCCACAGTTCTCTAAGCGCAGCCGGGATGGGAAGGCGGATGTAGATGCCTCCAACCACTTATCCACTTCACTGCACCTGGAAGCCTGGAGGGTCCGAACAGTCTGGGCTTTGGGCAGAGTGCGCTGAGCACTTACCACAGGCCGTGGGACCTCTGGAACCTGCAATGCTCCCCTGCTTGCTGAGATATCCTCAGTCTTCCAGGCACACCTGTACTGTTTCCTAAACTTTTAAGACTTCTAAAAATGTTCCTTAATTCTTATCAGTACAGATACATCCTGTAAACCTATTAAAAATCTAAATTTTTAAGTGTAAAAAGTATGTAAATACATACAAGGATTTCTGTATAGTCATGATGCTAATTATTACTAACCACACAGTGTAGTAAATGTATTTGTGTATACACCTTCAAAGATGTAAAGCTGAAAAAGATCTTATACCAATATATATTTTTTTTGCAGTGGCAAAACTTTTTATAATAATGTAGTTGTGCTATAATAGTATATGGCTGATAATAGCTAAGTTATATCTCCAAACTTTTAAAACTCTTTATGAGTTCCTTAAGTATGTTACAGGTTCCAAAATATAAAGAACTTTCAGGTCAATTTTTAGATAGAAGTTCATCTGCTGTGTACAACTCCTTTCTCCTACCTTCCTGATCTGTTGGTAGAAATTAAAGTAGCTGTGTTGCACTAATACAGACACTTACTATGACTATGAATGACAGGTATCTGCATGACTGACAAAGACGCCCAGACTGTCAGGAAGAAAGTAAGACAGGCTGTGACTTAACCTCATTTTTGGGTGGGCTGCGTAAGCAGTGTGATCCCAAAGATAAGGTGGGTATGGGCACGTCGGGGGCCTATACAGGATCCTCTCTTTTCTCTCTTTTCTTTCTGTCTTTCTCTCTCTCCAAAAGTATGTAATAGAGATCTTAAAGACATACAGTACATTTTAAATGACTGTGCGCAACTCAGTGTTGGTCCCCAAAATGACATCAATAGGTTTTATTGTATAAACTTGGGGCCAACTTAAGATAAACGATTTTAAAAGACTGATTTTTCTCCAAATGTAAGTTAAAAAATATAAAGACATGGTCCTAAACTTGGCTTTCTGTTTAAAAACATAGCAAACAAATATTCCATCTAACAACCTACAACTCTTTTCTGTGAGAAGATATTCTATATTATAATAAAAATTTAAATATACTTTTAGACATAAAAAGTTGCAATGTTCTAAGATAACAGTATCAATAGAATTTTATGCCAAAATTTGTTTGCTCCTTATTTCAAATTTTCCCTATAAAGCTTTATAACTGTTACCTGATAATATTCTATAAAAGTTTGACTTCTAAAACAATCATAGTTAAAAATGTAACAGTTCCATGGTCATATTTTATATTTCAAAGTAATTGTTATCCAGATAATGATAGTTAAACCTACTGTTCCCACTTCACTACTGGTGTAACTGACTTTCTGGTGTTTAACAACTGAGACTTAGAGATAACGCTAAAGAAAAAATAACTGGGCTAAGATAAAAGGCAATATTTTGATCCGGGTCATACAAAGTCAGCAAGGATCCTAGACATGAGAATATCTCTCTGGAAGATGGTACAACTCTGGGGAGCCAACCAACTAGCTGAATAAGGAGATCATTGGTTCCCAGAGGTGAGGAGTCAACCATTGTACATTGTACAGGGAATAAATGTGCCCCATACTGCTACAGGAAACACATAGTCAAGCAGCACCACGACTCATCTTGGCAGATGGCATTGACAGAAGAGCTAAGAGACCGAACATGGTCTCCAAAGTACCCTGAGGAATCTCACTCATCCTTAATGTATATAGCAGGAAATTCATTTTGATTAACATAGGTCTCATTTTAATTTGGTTTAAAACAATCAACAGAAAAGTATCAACACAAGATACATAAAATAAAATAGTAACTTAGGTTAGGTACACAAGAGGGTGCAGTTACTACACTGGCCCTTGTTTGCCAGCCTCCAGCTATACCTGTAATTTGCCACTATTATGTTTCAGTGAGACTAAACAACCATAGTGATAGCTATACAAGCTCAACATTAAATCACACAAATAGGTCTCTCCCACTACAAAATCACAAAAAGTATTGTACAAATCTCAAACTCCATACACTGGACAAATGGCTCCCAAACAAAAAGCTATTTATGCCCAGCTCATATACATAGGAAGTCAAGACCACTTCTTAAATCTAGATGAGGGAAAGCTGACTCTTTTACCTGTAAATATAGCAGACACAGTCAAAGCAGCTGTCAGTTCCCTTTCAGGCCCTCCCAGGCCAGCCTGGGTCCAGTTGCTTCAGCCATGGACTACCCTCAGGACAAGAACCCAGAGACAGGAAGCTGATTATACCAGCCTCTGACTTTTCCCAACAGGAAGTTGCCTCTCAACAGGGAAGCTTCTTTTATCTGAAAAAACATCTGATCAGTACAAAACTTTCTGTAACATTCTTTCTTCTGTATAATCAAATGTGGCAGCTCTCTAGAGCAACTGAAGGTAAGTGTAAAAGAACTTTGGCCTTTCTCTTTGCTTAAGAAATTCAGCCACATTTGATCTGGAAGATTATTTTCTCTCTTCAAGTAACAGGTTAATGACCAAGGAGCTTTAATAGTGCCACACAGTGGCTGTTTCTACTCCCATTGTATAGATGGATAAGACTCAATTTAAAGTTAGACTTTAAGTTAAACTGTGTATTTCAGGAACTCCACAGCTAGCATTTCGATTGTACATATTTGACTCATTAAACTATACTTTTTCTTCTAAGAGGATTTTTTTGGGTATAGGGGACTTTAGTATTCATTGCTTTAGTTTTTTTTTTTTTTCTACATTACATAATAATTGCTCCCTTACAGTGACAATCTTTGCCGTCTCTCATATTTCTGAATCATAAAAGGATTAAGGGAAAAGTAGGTTATTTGTTATGCATTTACCCAGCCTTGTGAAACTCATACAGAGAACACTTACTTAGTGGAGTTAAAGAAGTTAAATCTTTGGTGATCTCTTGTTTTCTAACCCAGCGGAGGCTATCCACCTATCCTGAGCAGGTGGAAGGGTGAGTACACAGGGGAAGAGATGGAACTGGAGCCCAAAGAGAAGATGTGTCTCTCTGTTCATGTTGTTTGAAAGCAGTAAGACTAACTAGATCAGCAGTCCTGACTTTGTGGTCGAGTTATAAATATTCCTGGGGATAGTATCATAGGATCAGCAGTCAATAAATATTTTCTAAATTTCCTGAAAGAAAAACATTCTTAATAAACACAACTTGGGTGGTCTTATTGCTACTGCTTAATTCATTATATAGCACATGTGGTGGCCATAAATCATCATTTATTAGCATTAGTTACTTAGAAAAGATAGATTTGATTTTTAAAGATAGTTACTAACATGTACAATATATTTAAACTATAAGAAGTGGTTTATATCATTCAAAATCAGTGAATTTCACCAAAAAGTATATGATTAGTGAGCTAAAGCTTTAAAGTAACACTTTCAAGTTAATACAATAAAAAGAAAATCATACCACCCCTGTTAGCTATATGAAGTACTTGCAGAAGACTAATGATCCCAACCAAGATGACTAGGAAGCCCAGAAAAAATACAAATAAAACAAAACAAATTAATTGACAATTTTGTATTCTCACCAGCATTCTTGTTATCAATCATTTTGATTTTATCATTGTAATAGATGTTTAGTGCTATTTCACTGTTGTTTTAATTTGCATTTCACTGATAACGTACTTTTGAGCAACATTTTATATGTTTGTCATTTGTATTTTGTTTCAGATGAGGTATGTTTGCTCCATTTTTTATTGCAGCTATGGTTCTTTATTGTTGAGCTTTAAGTGTTCTTTGTAGATTTTTGAACACAAATCTTTTAATGGTTATGTGTTTGGTGAATGTTTTCACCTATCAGGAAATTTATCCTTGCATTTTTTTGATACTGTCTTACACATACTCAAAGTTTTAAATTTTAATAAGTTTAAACAAGTAGTCTACTATTACCTACCATTTTTATTTCCTAGGTTTCAGTTACCCAAAGTCACTTGGATCTGAAAATATTAAATTGAAAATTCCAGAAATAAACAATATATAAGCTTTAAATTGTGTAACATTCTTAGTAGTATGAGGAATTTCTGCCACTTCCCACTCTCATTTACCTGAGATTACCTCCACAATCTATTGCCTATTCACCATTAGTCTCTGAGTAGACATTTTGGTGATCAGCTAGACTGTTTCCTTATTTTACCTAGCAATGGCCCCAAAAGAGTAGTGGTACAGGGAAGGGGTCAGGGTGTAAAACATGAAAGAGCAGATTAACGCTGTTCCTACGTGGGACAGCAGGCATATGTACGCCCTGGTGCTACCTGTGGTCTCAGGGGTTGACTTGGGGTCTCAGATTGTCACCCCTGCAGATGAGGTGGGGGCTACACTATCAATTTCTTTCATGGGTTGTACTTAAGTCACAGTGTCTAAAAACATAACAGAACTCGAGGATGCCTTGATTTTCTCCTACTTTCTTTTAGAAATTTTTTGTTGTGTATTCTACTTTTAGGTCTACCATTGATTTTGAGTAAAATTTTGAAATATAAGGAGTCTATATCTAAATTTTGGGCATGGGAATATGCAATTTTCCAATGTTATTTGTTGAAAAGAATATCCTTTCTGTACTAGATCATCTTTCCTCCTCGGCCAAAGATTAGTTGGCTCTTCTCATGTGAGTCTGTCTCTCAACTCCATTCTATTGAATTGACCTACTTTTGTACTCTTTTACCACATGGTTTTGATTGGTGTAGATGTTCAAGAGGTTTTGAAGTTAGGTGGTATCAATTCTCCACTTTGTTCTTCATTATTGTGCTGACTAATTTGGGTCTTTTGCTTCTCTAAAGAAATTTTAGAATCAGCTTGTTGTTAGTCACCAAATAGCCTGATTGAATTTTGTATGGGATTTTATTGAATCTGTATGATACAGTAGAAAAAAATTGATATCACAATATTGAGTCTTCCTTTCCATGGACATGGTATAATTTTTCATTTATTTAGATTTTCTTTGATTTCTTGTACTAGTTTAAAGTGGCTATCTTTCTATAGATTCTGTACATATTATGATTTGTACTTATACATTTCATTTTAAGCATAAATAATAATACAAATGGTATATTTTTAAAGTTTGAATTCCCATTGTTCATTGCTGGTGTATAGGAAATGCAATTGACTTTTGTGTTTCAACATGTAGTCGTTAATACTTCTATAATTGCATTTTGATTCCAGAATGTGGTTCTTTGTTTCATTTTAAAAAGTTATTTAAAGTCTTCTACATACTTATCTGGCAGGGGAGACACCATGATCACAAAAGTGGCTTCCCTAGGGTGAGGCTTGTCCATTGCACAGCAGATGAGCTGACCTGTGTGATTTCCCCAAATGTGGGAAACTCGACTGCATGATTTATGGTAGTGTGGGACTGCATTCGTGCTTTCCATTGACTATAAATACATAAAAAAAACCTATAAAAATTATGTCATTTGAGGGCAAAAATGTTTTTTTCTTCTCAAATCATGTGTTCTTAAATTTCCTTATTACTTATTACCTCAACTAGGACTGTCTTATTGTGCTGAATAAGAGTGGTGAGAGAGATCCTTGCCTTCTTGATCTGGAGGGAAAAGCACCTGTTTTCTCACAAGTAAGTATAATATCCTCTGTAGGATTTTTGTAGTTGTTTTTATCATGTTGAAGAGGTTTTCTTCTATTCCTAATTTGATGACAGTTTTTACCATGAAGGTACTGGATTTCATCAAATGCTTTTTCTTCTCTGATATGATCATATGATTTTTCTTGTTTTGCTTGTTGATATTATGAGTTACATTAGCTGATTTTCAATTGTTGAACACCTAGAATAAATCCTATTAGTCACATGATTGTTTTTACATGCCATTAAATTTAATCTGCTTGTATTTCATTGAGAATTTTTATTTTTATGCTAGTTGAAATATTGCTCATTTTTCTTTTTGGAGGATGTCTATTTGATGTAGGTTTAATTAAGATTATCTTGATTTTCATGAGATGCAGTAGGAAATACTCTGCTTCTATTTCTGCAGAGAAGTATAGATAATTAGAATTTTTTTATTAAGTGGTAGAATTCACCAAAGAAGCCATCTGAACCTGGTACCTTGTTATGAATGATTTTGAAAATTATTGATTATTGAATCATTTTCTTCAATAAATATAAGCCTATTTAGGTGATCATTTTTGAGTTATGGTTATTTGCATCTTTCAAAAAATCTAAGTTGTCAAAAAATCTAAGTGGATAGTCATCTAAGTTGTCGTCTTTGTGGGCATATTAGTATTTGTAATAAACTTTTGTTATCCTTCTTAATGTCTATGAGATTAAGAGTGATGCCTACTTTTCATTCCTGATATTTGTTAATTTGTGACTTCTCTCATTTTCTTGCTTACTCTTGCTTGGTCCAGCACGCTGTATATGTTAATTAGGTCAAACTGATTGATTATGATGTTTACACTTTCCATATTCTTTCCTGGCACTTCATGTTGATCTTTTCATTACACAGAGAGAGACAATAAAGTCTCGACCATAATTACATTTAGATTTTTTCTTTACTTCTTCACTTATTGCTTCATTATTTTCATTTTTAATTAACATATATATTACCACAGTATCATAAAAGCATATCTGATAATCGATAAGCCATAGCTGATAAACCATGTCTGATATCTCAAATATCTGCAGAACACTTAGAATTCAGTAAAAACAGAAAAAAGCAATTTGCTCAAAAGTGGGTAAAAGTTGTGATGAAATATTTTATGAAAAAGAATATATAAGTACAAAAGGATGCATGAAAAGATGTGCAACATCTTTAGTCATAGCAACATGCAAATTAAAACCAAAATGAGATTTTAAAACACCCCTATCAAAATATCTAAAATGGAAAAGTGATGCCAGGTAGTGGTGAGGATACAGGCAAAGTTGGTTACTTAAATTTCTGGTGGAAATGTAAAGTGCTTAGTCACCCTGGAATAGAATGTGACAGTTTCTTATAAATAAACATGTAATGAGCATATGAATCCACTATTGTACTCCTTGACATGTAGTCCACGGGGAGAAAAACCTCACATTTACATAAAAATCTGTATGGAAGCATTAATAATAGGCTTATTTGTACTAGGCCAGCAGGAATCAGTCCTGGAGATGAATGGCTAAATAAACTCTTGTACATAATACCATGGATGGATGGAGTGCTATTCTGCAGTACAAGCACTAGCTATTAATACACACACAACTTGGGTGAATCTCCAGGGACTTACATTGAGTTGAAAAAGTCAATCTCTAACAGCTACATACTGTATAATCCTATTTATATAAATTCCTGTACATGCCAAAATGTTAGAAATAGATGACAGATTGCCAAAGGTTATGTGTGAGTAGGTGGGAGTTGGAAGAAGTTATGTAGGTACAGTTATAAAGGCACAGGTAGAGGCTGCTGGTGATGTTGGACCTGCTGAATACCTTGACAGCGGCGGTAGATAGAAGAACCACACTGGGTTTATCTATGAGGGGGTCCGAGTAAGACAGGGATATCACAGTTAAAACATTATGCTATAATTTTGCAAGATGTATATCATTAGGATAAACGTGGCAAAATGGATAAAGTATTTCTGAGTACTGTTCCTCAAAACTGAGTATGAATCTGTAATTATCTCAATAAATTTCAGTTAAAAGGAGGGTTAATCAAAATATTATTTAAATATAAAAATAATTATCTTAAATAATTATTATCTTATCAATAATTATCAAAATAATTATCTTAATAATTATTATCTTAAAAAACACAATTGAACTATATTACCTGTTACTTTTTTATTGAATTTTTACCTATTTCTTTTTTTAAGAGATAAGATTCAGAAATGGGAGCTAAAATTAACAAACAAGGAGAAAAAAATAAGACTATCTAATTTATTTTACTAAAGTAAGTGAAATACTTTGTTTTGTGGAATGTTTGTCTATTAGTGCTCCCATAGTTACTCAAACATAGGTTTAGTGTGCTCCTTAAATACCTAAGATAAACACTTGTAAATTAGTCTGTCATTAGTGATGCCTGTTTCCCAATGAATATGGAATGAAACAGCTACCATCTTGACAGGAAAATAAAATTAAAAACAAATAAGAACCTAAGCTTTACACTGTAAACTATGAATGATTACAAAATACAAATTCATTAAAGGTGAAAATCTGAAGTCTACATGTTGAAATCTTAATCCTTAGTAATTTAGAATGTGACTTTATTTGGAATAACATCTTTTCAGACATAGTTAATTAAGATAAAATGAAGTCAAACTGGAGCAGGATGGATACTTAATCCAAAGTGATTTGTGTCCTTCTAAAAGTGGGAAATTTAGACACAGACATACATGGATGCAGAACACAATGTGAAGGAAGCAGAGAGTGGGTTGACCCTTCCGTTATCTAAAAATCACCCAAGATGCTAACAAACACAAGGAGTCAGCAATAGAACAGATTATTCCTCCCAAGCCTTGGGAGGCACTAATAGTACTAATTTTTTTTAAATGTGGTCATAGATTATTAGAAATATGATAATGGTAATAATGTAGGAGAAAAATTATCAAAATCTACTTATGCAATATTCAGAACAAATTCACTGCTTTATGTTTTTTATTATTCTTCTGAAAAAATAAGATCAATAGAACAACCAATATTTTGTTTCAAATACTTAGAAAAAATAACCTTCAACAAATAAAATAGATAATGAGAGAATTAAAGCCAATACACTGGAAAATGTTATGAAAGTAGAAGTGAATTTAGGGCCCAGGATTTGGAAATGAGCTGTGAAGAATGAAAAAGTGCGGCATCTGCCTCCCCGTGTGATTGGAGGATTGTGGAGTTCTAAGCAAGCAGGCAGGCATCCACTTTCCCCCGAGTCCAGCTTGTTTAGGACCCTCGTGCCTTCCGGGTGCACTGGAATAGCTAGGTAGGTCTGGGGCACCAGCATCTACCTCCCCGATCCCGGCAAGGGCCACTGGTTCCAGAGGCCCAGCATCCTGGGGTAAGTGCCCCATGCACTTTACCTTGAGTCCAACTTGTTTGGGACCCTTGTGCGTTCTGGGTGCACTGGAACAGCTAGGCAGGTCTGGGATGCCTGCAGTCACCTCCCTGTTCCAGCTGTGCTTGGAGGACTGTGGAGTTCTAAGCAAGCGAGTGCCACTGATTCCAGAGGCCTGTTGGGCTGGGGGAACTGTGTGTCAGAGCCCCAGGAGTTGAGGGCATAGAAGAATATTTCCAACAGACCCTGAGGAAGCCTTAAAATAACACTTGAAACACAGAAATATAGGAAAATGACAAAACAAAAGACCAAATTATAATCTCAAACCTCCAGTCCATCCATAGAAGCCTTAGGAGCAATGTATATAGAAGAAAACATATGCCATATACCTCAAATATTGGACATAATGGCAACTGAAATAAACAAGCAACTCCGGGAAGCTTTAAAGTAATTAAAACTAGAAATAATCTCTGAGGTAAAAGAAGAAATGATGAAAGAAATGAAAGAGATGCTGAACACATCTAAAGAAAACACAGTTCAAAAATTAGAGGAACTAAACAAAAAGATAGAATCCCTACATGAGCAATATAAGAAACAAACAATACATAAAGCAGATGCACAGAGATATACAGGAAATCGAAAATTCCACTGAGAGCTGTAAAAACAGCCTCAATGAAAGTGAAGATAGAATTTCAGACCTTGAAGACAAGATTGCAACAAGTGAACAGGAAAAGAAAGATCTTTTAAAAATAACAAAGAATCAGGAAATAACAATTCAACAACTGCAAGATGACACAAAGAAAAACAATCTAAGATTGATATGGATCAATGAAAAAGAAGAGGCCAACATGAAGGACATCAAAAGGATACTTAGAGAAGTAATAGCTGGAAATTCCCCAAACATGAGATCAGAAACCGACATCAGGACCAGTGAAGCATATAGAACTCCAAATAGTCATAACCAAAATAAAACTACACCCAGACATATAATAATCACAATCCCAGATATCCAACACAAGAATAGATTATTAAAAGCTGTCAGAGAGAAAAGACAGATCACTTATAAAGGAAAATGCATCAAAATGACAGCAGACTTCTCAGCAAAACAATAAAGTCAAGAAGAGCATGGAGTGAAGTATTCCAGATCGTAAAGGAAAATGATTTCCAACCTAGACTCATGTACCCTGAAAAACTGTCCTTCAAAATCAATGGTGAAATAAGATACTTCCACGACAAAGAACAGCTGAAGAACTTCATGATCGCCAAGCCAACCCTGCAAAAAATATTGAAAGACTGTTTAGATACACTTAGGAAAAAATCACTAAGCAAAGGAGATAATTAACAGAGCAGAAAGATAAAGATGCAACAGCAGAAAGATAGCATGTCAACAATAAACCAACATATAACAGTTATAATCATTAATGTAAATGGTCTCAATGCAACAATTAAAAGAAACAGACTGGCAGAATGGATCAAGAAACTAAATCCAATCTTATGCTGTTTACAAGAAACCCATCTAACCCAAAAGAAACTCACAGACTCAAAGTCAAAGGATGGAAAACAATACTTCATGCAATAGGAACCCCCAAAAAAGGAGTAGCCATCCTGTTTGCAGACAATGTGAACTTTAAACCAATAATGATCAGAAAAGACAAAGAAGGTCACCACATACTTGTTAGGGGAAAACTTCAAGAGCAAGAGATAACTATCTCTAATATATATGCACCAAATTCCAGAACAACCAGTTACACAATGAAAGTATTAACAGAAATAAAAACTCAAATTATCAGTAACACAATTGTAACAGGAGACCTTAACACACCATTGACACCAAGGGACAGATCAACTAGACAGAAAATCAGCAAAGAAATAACAGAACTGAATTACACATGTGAACAAATGGACTTGATAGACATATACAGAGTGTTCCATCCAACAACATCAGAATAAAAATTCTTCTCAACAGTACATGGGTCATTCTCTAAAATAGACCATATATTAGCTCACAGACATATTTAAATAAATGCAAAAGAGTTGAAATTATCCTTTGCATGTTATTGGATCACAGTGCTTTGAAATTAGAAATGAATGATAAAAGATACTGCAAAAATCCCACAAACACATGAAAACTGAATAACACACTCTTGAGTAATCAGTGGGTCAAAGGTAAATTAAACAATACCCACAAGAATATGAAAATACAAATACAACTTACCAGAATCTGTGGGATGCAATGAAAGCTGTCCTCAGAGGAAAATTTATTGCGCTGTTCCCACATCAGGAAAACAGAACAAATACAAATAAATAACCTGATGCTACACGTCAATCCACTAGGAAAAGAAGAACATGTCAAGCCCAAAACCAAAAAAAGAAAAGAAATTATAAAAATCAGAGCAGAAATCAATGCAATAGAGACTAAGAAAACAATCCAAAGAATCAGTGAATCAAAGAGTTGATTCTTTGAAAGAATAAATAAAATTGATAAGTCCCTAGCCAACCTTATTTAAAAAAGGGAAGAAAAAGCTCAAATTCATGCAATAAGAAATGAAAAAGGTGAAATCACTACAGACTCTATAGAAATACAGAAGATCATCAACACTTATTTTGAAAACTTCTACTCTCAAAGGTTTGATAACACAGAAGAAATAGACAGATTCCTAGAAACATATGAAGTACCAAAGATAGGTCAAGAGGATGTAAAACTGCTGAATAACTCAATTTCTATTAATGAAATTGAAAATATAATTAAGTCTTTACCTACAAAGAAGAGCCCAGGCCCAGACAGATTCACTGCAGAATTCCACAAGAAATACAAAGAAGATCTAATGCTGACATTCTTCAAACTCTTCATTGAAATTGAAAGGGAAGCAATCCTTCCAAAGTCATTCCTGGAAGCAAATATTACTCTAGTACCAAAACCTGAGAAGGACCCAACTGAAAAAGAGAACCATAGACCAATCTCCCTAATGAACACAGATGCAAAAATCCTCAATAAAGTTTTGGCAAATAGGATGCAGCAAATCATCAAGAAGATCATACATCATGACCAAGGGGGATTCATCCCATTATGTATGGATCAACATACATAAATCAGTAAATGCAATCCACCATATCAATAAAGCCAAAAGTAAGAATCCCATGATCATTTCTATAGATGCAGAAAAAGCTTTTGATAAGGTCCAGCATTCGTTCATGATAAGAACTTGACAGAAAATTGGAATATATGGTTTTTACATCAATATTATAAAGGCAATCTATGACAACCTAACAGCCAGTATCATACACAATCGCCAAAAATTGAAGGCCTTTACTTTAAAATCAGGCACAAGACAAGGATGTGCTTTATTACCACTCCTATTTAATGTAGTACTGGAAATACTCGCCAGACCAATTAGACAAGAGAGAGAAATAAAAGGGGTAAAGATATGAAAAGAAGAAGTTAAATGATCATTGTTTGCAGATGACATGGTACTCTACATAGAAGACCCCCTAAACTCCATTGAAAGACTCTTAGATATAATAAATAAATTCAGTAATGTAGCTGGATACAAAATCAATACTCAAAAATCAATAGCATTCCTATGCACTAACAACAGAATCAGAGAGAGAGAAATAAGAGAAGCCACACCCTTCACACTAGCAACCAAAAAAATGAAATATGTAGGAATTACTCTTATCAAAGAAGTGAAAGACCTATACAGAGAAAATTATAATACATAGAAAAAAGAAATTGAAGATGATTTCAGAAAATGGAAAGACATCCCTTGCTCATGGATAGGAAGATAAATATTGTGAAAATGGCCATTCTCCCAAAATTTTATACATATTCAATGCAACCCCAATGAAAATGCTATCAACATACCTAGAGAAATCACTCCTAAAATTCGTCTGGAGCAAGAAGAGACCCAAAATAGCAAAGACAGTTCTAAGCAACAAAGGCAAGGCAGGAGGCCTCACAATCCCTGACTTGAAGTTATACTACAAAGCAACTGTAGTAAAATCAACATGGTACTGGAATCAAAACAGAGCCAAAGATCAATGGAATATATTAGAACATAGAACCACAACTACAAACACACTCAACCACCTTATCTTTGATAAAGGATCCAAACAGGTTCACTGGAAGAACAACAGTCTCTTTAATAAATGGTGTTGGAAAAACTGGCTCTCCATTTGCTGAAAACTAAAACTAGAACCATGCCTATCACCATGTACTAAAGTAAAATCTAAATGGATCAAAAATTTGAATATTAACACAGAAACACTAAATCTATTGGAAGACAAATTGGGTAGAAACCTTGAAGACATAGGGGTAGGTAGAGAATACATGAACAGGACTCAAACCAGACAGGAAATACATCCCAGAATCAATAACTGGGGCCACATTTTATTCATCTTATTAAAAAGTTTCTGCATGTAAAAAAAAATCTCCAGCATAGTGAAAAGAAAACCCACAAATTTGGAAATGATCTTAGTGAACTCCCCCTCAGACAAGGGACTTTTGTCTAAAACATTTGAAGAATTAAAAAATTCAGATCCCCAATATTCAAAGATCCAATCCAAAAATGGGCATCTGAGATGAATATACACTTCTCAGATGAAGAAATACAAATGGCAAATAAATACATGAAAATTGTTCATCATCATTACTCATTAGAGAAATGCAAATTAAAATCCCACTGAGATTTCATCTCACTCCTGAAAGAATGGCCAGGATCAAGAAAACCATCAACAACAAATGCTGGAGAGTCTGTGGGGAAAAAGGAACTCTCCTGCACTGTTGGTGGGAGTGTAGACTGATGCCATCATTATGGAGGTCAGTCTGGAGATTTCTCAGAAAGCTGGGATTGGAAGTCCCATTTGTTCCAGCTATTTCACTTCTAGGCATATTCCCAGAAGAACTGAACACATCATACCATAGTGATATATATGCACCCATGTTTATAGCAGCACAATTTGTAATCGCCAGATCTTTGAAACAACCTAAGTGCCCATCAACTGAGAAATGGATTAAAAAGTAGTGATATTTTTATACAATAGAGTATTACTCAGCTATAAAGAAGGATCACATTGAAATGTTTATAAATTAATGGGTGCAGCTCGAGACCATACTCATAAGTGAAATAAATCAAACTCACATGTATGAAAACCGAATAGATTCCCTAGTGTAAGAAATGGTAAGAATACATAAAAGGATGTGGTAATCATGATTCCCCATTATATTGCTTTTAAGTCTTATAATGTTTTCACTCATCAATTGGAATGGTTTTATTCTGGTTATTTGATTTTATTGTCTGTGATGGTATGACCAGCCATTTTGAAGAAAACAAGACATCATAATAGCTAGTGCTGATTTAATATCATCTTGTTTTGAAGTCACACCAAATGTTGTTCTTTTGTTTCCATTGTTTTTTTTTACAGGTTTTTAAAATTTTTTATTTAAAGAAAGACAAAACAAAACAAAACAGAAAATAGATAGAAATAATACATATGTTCAGAAAAAAATGAACAGTAAGAAATCACTAGTTGATGTTTACCTATTATCATTTTACAAATAGTTGTTCAAGATACAAAAATGGATCTTGTAAAGTGGGAATTCAAACAGTGAAACCCCAAAAAAGTTCTATTTAACTATCTAATAAAAACTAAGTAATATGGCTATGAATCCTATACACTTAAACCTACATTCAGTTATCCGTAGCTTCATTTATGTTTAGAGTAAACAAACTAACACAGTTAAAATCATTCTGAACAAAAAATAATAGTTTTGTTGGATTTCATATCATGACCCTCCATGATCAGCACTGAGTACTGTAGTGCCTTTTAAAAAAAAATTTAATTTAAAGAGTGATCAAACAAAACAGAAAATGGGTAGAAATAACATAATTTCAAAGAAACAGTAAGAAATCACTGCTTGATGATTATAGATTGTCTTCTTACAAATAGTTACTCAAGAATCTAAAATGGAGCTTATAAAGTGGGAATTCAAACAGTGAGATTGCAACCAGTTCTATTCAACTATCCAACAAAAACTTAGAAATATGGTTATAAATCCTATACATTTAAACATACATGCAGTTATCCATCTCTTCAATTATGCTGAGAATGAATAAACCCAAGAAGGCTAATATCACTCTGAACAAAGAATAATACTATTGCTGGTTTTACATTATGACACTCCAGGATCAGCACTGGGTATTTTTTGTGTCTCTTTTTCTTCAAAGTATCTGTTTGTTTCATCATGTGTCATATGATCAATTCTCATAAACTGTTTATAGATTCGACACATGCATGAGTCTTAACATGTATTTCTATTATTTCTATATTAGAATGAAAAACAAAACAAAGTAAGGCAAAACAAAACATATTCCTATAAACATGAAATGAAATAAACATATAAGACCATTGTACGAATCACTATCATAGTTCCTGTGTTGTCTCTTGTTATCTCCAGTAGAATTGGCTATATCATAAGACATAGTATAAGTGAATATGTCAGTACATAACAGTATTAAAAAAACACAACTTTGTATATAGTATAGAACTTCAAAAACCAGCAGTTATCAAACCAGGATGTGTATCATTGCATCTTGTCATCTTCAGTGGAGTTGCCTATACTCTCAGACTTGATACTATCAACCATATCAGTTTTGAATAAAATCTTCTCTGCCTCATTTCTGTGATGCTCTTTTTTTGCCGTAAGTTGTCTGCTTATCTTCTTCATTCTGCTTACTGCTCCATTCATTGAGGCTTCTCTGCCACTGTTCCTGGAATCCTAGTATTCTTCTCTCTCTAGAAGCCCTTGAGTATACACTCTGTAGAGTTGGATTGGTTGTTGCACATTTCCCAAGCTCCTCTTTATCTTGGAAGCATCTTGTTTCTCCATTAATTTCTAGAGACAGTTTAGCAGAGTATATCAATCTGGGATGGAGGTTATTTTCTTTCAGGGCCTGGAATATTTCACTCCATGCTCTTCTTGACTGATGGGTTGTGTCGAGAAGTCTGCCATTATTCTGATGGATCTTCCTATGTAGGTTATCTGTTTCTTGTCTTTAGCAGCTTTTAATATTCTGTTCTTATATTGAATTTCTGGGGTATTGATTAGAATATGCCTGGGTGTATCTCTGTTTTGGTTGTAGGTAGCTGGAGTTCTGTATGCCTCATATATCAGAATATCATTTCCTTTTCCTATGTCTGGGAAATTTTCCTTAATTATTTCTGTGAATAACCTTTGTAGTTCCTTTGTATGTATCCCAGTTTATTCATTTACATTCTTTATTCTCAAGTTATAGATCCTTTTGTCATCTTCTAGCCTTTGTATTGTTACTGCTTGTTTCCTTGTTATTTTTTAAATGGTTTCCCTTTCATACTCCCACATTGCAAAATGGTCCTCCAGTTTGGATAATCTATCCTTAGTTTCTTTCAAGCTGTTTTTCCATCTTTTCATAGACTTTTAAATTTCCTGGTGATCTCTTAGAATCTGCTTCATGTATTCTATACTTTTAAAATATTTTTCACCAAATGATTCTCTCCAGTGTTTGAGTTCCTTTCTTCTTCCATCTATGTCTGCTTGAGAGGTGCTTAGTATCTCTTTTATTAATCTTCTTATATCTTGCTTTATTTGGCTAAATATCTCACTTTTGAACTTATCTATGAGATTCTGAATGCTCTCAGAGTTGGGGCCTGTGGACTTTTTGTTGCTGCTTCCTCTTCCCATCTTTTTTGCTTCTTCCAGGAGGCCCCAGTTTCTTTCTTTGTTGGTTATAATTGTTCTGAAGTGCGTTGGCTAGATGACCCTTCACACTGCAGTCTGTTAGTGAATTGCAGAAAGGGACAGTGTATGCTGGCCCCTCCTCTCCAGGTTAGTCAGATACTATATTACTTTGCGCTGTCTCCCTCCAGACCAGCCAAACCTCAGAGGCCCCACTGGGCAAGTGTGATTAGTGTATACCACCGCTGCAGGTACTTAACCTCGGATAACCTACTGGGTCTCAGCTGGGTCATGTGACCCAGGCCTAGCTCACTCCACCAATCCCATTCAGGAAGGCAACAATTTACTGAAGTCATTGATGCCCCTTGTAAGTGCCAGTTCTGCTTGATCCCAGAATGTCATCTGGCGGGGCCCCCTATTTTATGGAATGGCTCCACTCCCGGCACTAACCACAGGTCGATGTAGGCTCCCCACCAACTCTGCTCTCCATTTGGCTCACTGATTCCTGAACTCAATGTAACTGTGCCTCCAGTGAGTCAAAGCTATGGGACCTCGGACAGTTCAGCAAGTCATGGCAGGAACTTGGCAAGTAACAGGGGGACCCCAACCAATTGTGGCAGGAACCCGGCAAGTCATGGTGGATCCCTGGCCAGTCACAGTGGGACCCTAGCCAGTTGCTGTGGGATCCTGGCCAGTTGTGGCAGGGCCTTGGCGAATCATGGTGGGAACTCAGCCAGTTTCAGCAGAACCTGTCGGCAAGTCACAGCAGGACCGCAGCAAGTCACCACATTGACCAGTCAGGGCAGGACCTTGGATGGTTGGCAAGTCATTATAATTTCTTCTTAGAATGAGATAATTCATCGTCCTCAGTCTGGGGCTCCTCACTCTGTATTATGTTGAATTCTATGTTGAATATCTCAGGGACTTTCTGTAGCCAGTTGTTATCTATCCATCATCTTTGCTTCTCATTTACACCAAGAATCTTAAATATTTCCTTTTCTCCTGCAGGCTCATGAAGGATATTTTGACCTTGTGGTGATTTGTTCTCCATGTCAATATTTGCTCTATTGTGGAAAAAAAAAAAAAACAGGCAACATAATGTGCATGGTATGATATCCAGTGATGTTAGGGTATAAGCAGGTCTCCTATAGCAGCCATGTTCCTAAAGGTTTCCCCCTTCACATCTCTGTAGCGCTTCTTTTGGGATGGACTCAGCAAAGTCCACTCCTCACTGTTGAAGTTCACAGCCACATCTTCAAAGTTCACCACCTCCACTGTGTAGCTCAGAGCTCTCCCAGGTTCTCTCTAAGCAGTCCACAGCGAATAGAAGCCACAAATCGCAGTCTAGCAAACATCTGGCTCTCCCTTTTTGAGAGTCCCGAACTCACAATTGATGCCATGACACCAGAAGAGCGTCTCCATTGGTTTTATCATGTTGTACCTTACTGGATTTTATTATATGTGATAGTATAAACAAAAATTTTTATAGGCAGAGATTATATAGAAACCATTGATCGTTTTCCATTAGCTGGTTCTAAATACCCTGTAATACTTTCATCCACTTGAATGGTTTCACACTGTCTTGATATGTTTGATGCTATAGTATACAAAGTTATATTCAAATATTTCAAGGAAAGAAACACTATGGTAAACTACTAAGTCGAGTTATCTTGTGGTGAAGCACTAGGTTGCTGAAATTGTTATGCTTTGACTTGTATTGTTATGTTGTTATGTCCTCTTTTATCTCAATCTCCCCCTTATTCATTAAAAATTATTTATTTTTTATTATATTTTTAATTAAGGGAAAAATAAAAAAATTAGCAGGATGTATTATAGTAACTTTTTTGATTGCCTATTAACTTGATTTGAAGCCCTGTATTACTCCCACGATCTTGTTTTGACTGATTTTACTCTGTTCTGTTCTGTTCGATAGTATCAAGTTTAAGAATATAGGCAACTACTTTGAAGGCAATAAGATTCACTATGATGCCCATTCTGGTTTGACTATTATGTTCTTTTGAAGTCCTGTAATGTTTCCAGTGTTTAGGTTTTATTGGTCTTGTTCTGTACTGTTTTGTTCAATTTTATTATACCTGATGATATAGGCAATTCTTTTGAAGGTAGCAAGAGGCAGTATGGTAACCATTGTTGATTACCTTGTATTCTGTTTTTACATCATGTGCTATGTCTATCCTTTGTTTTGACTGACTGCTTTGTTTTGTCATATTTGGTTTTATCTTCTTCCAAAAAGAGTAATAAGAACTATGGGAGTAATAAAACCCCAAATGTGTAAATTTTGTTGTAAAAAAGAGAGGAAAAAAGTGCTCCAAAGGATACAATGGCAAATGTGTTTAGGTGTGTTAAGATAGATGACCATATTACTAAGTTTTTGTTGGATCATTGAACACAACTGTTTGCAGTCTCACTGCTTGAATGTCCACTTTGTATTCTTTAATCCTGTAACTTGAACAACTATTTCTAAGATGATAATATGTAATCTATTAACTAGTGATTCCTTATTGTTTTTTTGAAATTCTGTATTACTTGTACACTTGTACTGTTTTTTCTTTAAATAAAATTTTTTTAAAAAGAATGGAAAATTGCAAGCTGTCACCAATGAGCTGTGATAAAATAATGAAAAATGATGATAAAAAGAAATGTATCAGTTGTGTGAGAGATTTAAGAATGTTAAAGCTCTGTGCCATAATGTTAAAGCACTATGTTAAAGTGTTACAGGGGAATGTAACCAACTGCTTTCTAAAAAATTGGAAAGTTTTGCTGAAAAAAAGTGTTTAGCAAAATAAAAAAGTACAAAACTGACTCTAAAAGAAAAGGGAAAGGCCTCAGACACACAGAAAAATTTTAAAAGTGATAAAAATCTCAGGTATGCAATGTTTCAAAATTTTAAGAAACAAATGACTCTCAAAGCACGCTACTTGTTCCAAAATATAAATTAAGAGATAATCTTTCTCAAAGGCTTGAACAATATAAATAATTTGAAATCAAAGACTCCCTTCTGGATGTGATCTAGGAAGTATGCACCTACAATTGTCATGTAATAAAACCTGCCAATGACTTCCTTTATTAAGCACTTGCTCTTAGAGGCAGAGGAATATGTCAAGCCTGTTGCTGGCCCTGGATACTTTAATACCACAGAACATCTATCAGGACAATCTTTAATAACATGTTAATACCACAGAACATCTATCAGGACAATCTCCTAGAGGAAGGAACCAAGAATTGGGAAGGGTAAAGTCTTCTCTGATGTTCCGGTGTTTATGAAATGGAGCCTCAACCCTCCCTCTTCCCCTCTGGTCTGCACCTGGGTGAGGTCATCTAGAAATGGCAGTCTCTATCTTTTGTTCCTGCTGAGTTCAAGCTGTAGGACCCCTCAGCACCCAGGAACCCTTGTGGTGGATCAGTACCTCCACCACGAGAACACAGGTTGTTCACTGCTCCTTTGGCCTGAGCTCTTCTGGAGTAGCCTGGAAACTTGCTTGGCTGTGAGTCCCATCATGTCAATGGTGCATGTTCCAGTCCATGCTGGGTGCACACATGGTATCACTAGCCTCAACATCTGCCATGGATTGAATTGTGTTCTTGAAAAGAGAAATGATGGAGCTTGAAACCTGCTAGCTGTCGATGTGACTGCATATGAAAATAGATCTATAAGCTAAATTGTCATTAGGGTGGGACCTAATCCAACATGACTCCAATCCAGGGTGTCATTTAACCTTAAGTACCTCTTTAAAGACCTTATCCTAAATACAGTCACACTATTGTTTAGTGTTTTAAATATGAACTAAGGACATTATTCATCATAGAATTATAAAATACTTCTATAAATATCAGTTGCCTTGTACTTAAAACACTGTAAACTGTAAGGATCTTAATCAACTTTCATTTAATTTCCAGACAGTTGTGTAGTTAGCTATGTAAACTACTCCTTGTCCTCTGGACTGACTCATACATCTGCAACCAGATTCCAGACCAGCTGGAGAGGTGGGACCTGCATATTCTTCCTTGGAGGTGCTGGTCTCTGTTCCCAGGGGTCTCTCTCCTCCCACTAGGCTGACTTGAGCTTGAGCACATGGCAGCTAGATGGGGCTCCATATGAAAACACAGAAGCTCTTAAAACTCCTTTCCAAAGGAACAGGGGAAGGGCTATTTCCACCAATAGAGATGAGAGAAGGTAATTAATAAACCAGCTGAGTTTCAGAGTGGGTAAATAGTCCTTCTCCAAGGCAGAGGAATTTTGAAATAGCCACATTGCAAAGGAGGGTGGAGACAGGTAAGGAACCAGTTATTGTGTTGGTAAGCATCCTACCTACAACCACTTTGTCTGTATAAAATAATTTTGTCAAAATCCAACTGTAATTTTATTTGAATATGACAAGATGACTCTGTCAATCAGAAAGTATTAAAATTATCACAGCTACAAATTTTTGAAGAGTAATGAGAAAATAATACTGAACAGATATTAAAATATATGAAGCAGTTATTAAAATTATATGGTATCAGAATAAGATTTCTATTGAAAGAAATGTTGATTCTGACATACAGATTATATAAAAATTTAAGATAGTTCAAAAAAATAATCCATGCCAGAGGGGAGGGGACAGACTGTACAATACTGTTGAGAAATGTGCATTAGTATCTAGAAAATAATTTAGACCTTTTTCAAGTACTACATAAGAAAATAGATTCCATGTAGAGTACATTTAAAAGATAAAGGGACGACTAAGAGGGAATAAAGGCTAATATGTATGTGATCTCTTGATATGGAAGTTTTCTAAGCCTGAAAGTAATAAACAGTAAAAGAAAAATTCATGTATTTAAAAATCTGACATTTGAGTGAAACAGCTTCAAATGTTTAATAATAGTGAAGGAGAAATAAACTACATAAAGAAATTATGCAATTAGTCAGAAAAGCATTAAAAATAGTTGAATGTATGAACCACATGAAGACAACATTTCCATGTATTACTAACAACATGTGGGGAAAGTTCAATTGCAATGGTCATCTAATAAATTTTTTTGAATATTCTAAAAAAAGTGAGCTCTACTTGCTGGTGAATAGGTAGTAGCCTATTTTCAAACATTACTGGCAAAAAAAGAGATGTTTCATTCTGTTGGAAAATAATTTGGCAAAATATACCACTATCCTTTTAGTTAATATCCTTTGACCTAATTAGGTAAAAATCTGAACTAAGATTCTTTTAGAAATAAATCCTTAGAAAACTGCTTCAAAATATAGGGAAAGTTTTATGTATAATAGTGCTCACAGTGCGCAATACGTTAAAAAACTTAAAAGTGTCCGAAAGTGTCAGAGAATTGGAATAAACCAAGACACGGAGAGGCTGTCGCTTTGTCTGTCCCTATGATATTTACAAGGCATCTTATGTTAAACTGGACAATTTCAGCAAGCAGAGAGCCCGGTGCAGAGAAAGATTAGGTGCTTCCCCAGTCTGTCCTCTAAATTCTCAAGACCAGTACGGGTGACTTTTGAGGAAGCAAGCGCCCTTCTGGTGTGAGCAGGTCCTGGAGTCCGGCAAGGTGGGAGAGGGGAGGGTCATCTCTGCCCTCCGTGACCCCCACAGCCCTAGTGACACAGCACGAGCCCCGCGTGTGCTGTTACAAGTGCTGATGTTGGGGAGTTTATTGCAATTACGTGCTTGGGATCATTTGATCAAATTAGAGCGGACAAAGTGTCATTTTGAGAGCTGCGTAAAATGCCAGTTTGGGTCCTACTCACGCTGCGGCGTTTTAGGCATTTGTATGACACGTGTAGCTGTGCCGCAGCCTGTTGATACAGCAGTCATTTTTTATAATGCACCTTTGATGTGCTGAAAGGTGACTACAAAGCACACAGGTAAGGTGGCCATACAGGACGATTGCACAATGCACGTGTCAGAAGGATGTGTCCCAGGGGTCCCTCTCAGAGCGCGCAGCAGCTAATTGGCCCTGTTAGGGTCAGCAATTAGTGAGGGGCTATTCAGGACTTCTAACAGGGCCACCTTTATCTGTAACCAGCTCCGCTCTGAACAATGACGCTGTAGCCAGGCTGCATAGGTTCCTGCAGCACAAAGCAGTCGCGCGTCAGGACAGACAGCTTTTCTGGCCTGCGCAATTGTCCTGCCCCTGGCGCCTCGCCATCGCCGGGCTCCATTAGGGACACACGCACACGGCAGTTTCTTGGTGAGGGAAGCCACATTTTGTCTGGTCTCCATTATTAAGTTGTTTAAAAAATAATTTAAAAATTATATTAGAGGAATGGAAAGGTAAGATTTTCTTTTCAAACAGTGAAAAGTTATCAAATACTTCATTTCAAAAATGATGTGTGGTTTTAAAAGTAAGAGTGAATTCTGGAAAACAAGACTTTAAAAAGGCCTCGATAGACTCTGCAAACATTTTGCTTTTGCTTTTGACAGCCAAGAAGGAAATTTGAGGCATCTTTGGGTTGCACTCTGAACTCCTTTTCAGTTTGTACTGTGCACACTTGGCTTCCAAGAAAGAGAACTCTCTGCTTTGCAAATAATCCCTTTACTGCCTTCAGAAAAAGAAGTCTCTGCAAAGTTACCTTCCTGTGCTTCAGCAATGAATTGTAGATTTGTTTCTAATTTGTCTTCATTTTGCCTTTTGATGGGCAGGGTGGAGCAGCTCACCCCAGCAAGGCCAACCTCCTAAAGCAGGGCTTACCTTGCACACAAGACACGTCGGGTCCTTCACACCTGACTTCAGGGTCCTAGAGGAGCAAAGCCCCCACCTTGCCTGGCTGCCTCTGCCAGCGACTCTGTCAGCCTGCTTCTGTCCTCTCCTGAGAAACACTGACTCCTATGGGGAAGGAAGAGATGCCATGACCGGTCTGTGGATGCCAGCTCTATAATTTCAGTGTTATTTTAATACAATATGAGTGTCTTACATATTTCTGAAGCTTCATTTTATATCTTCTTTTTAGGATAATTGATTTGTACTTGTTGGTGCTAGAGTTCAGTAATTTGCTTCCCTTTCTTCTTTTCTCTCCCAAGTTGTCCTCCATCCCCAATTAAAAAAAAAACCAGGAAATGTGCATACATTGCCCTTCATTCTCTGTGGTCTTCAATCTGCACGGAAACCCGATCCATGAGAGAAGACCAGCTCTTGCTCCGGCCTAATGGCAAAGCTGTGCAATGTAATGAGGATGGGGAGATCCCCTTGGGGTGACTTTGCCAGTGCTGTGCTATTAGGGACACCTTCCTGAGAACATCAGGGGCTGAGTGATGAGGTCTGTGTGTAGGCTCCTTCTCTTCTGACAGCTCCTCCTGGAGGAATGTCATTACCCAGGGGAAGGAGCTGAGAGTTGGGGAGCAGATTTAATGGGTGATTTTACCTGCATAAAACCAGTTTTTCAATGTGTCTTGTTTGCCCATTTTTCACCAAGAAACTAGCATTTCTTATCCTGCAACAAGTTTATAGTTATTTTTTTCTTTTTCTGTTTGGCGAGCACATTTCTGCACCATTGAGCTGACAGCTGAAATCTGTCCCCCTCCTGAGTGTGATGTCAGTTGGGGGCCAGCCTGGCAGCGAGAGGGGAGAGGGAACAGTCAGGGGGAAAATGAAGCATTTTATGATTGTGACCAGCCTGGCTGAAACTGTGTGTCATGTGTCAGAAACCCCGTGGCCTGGCAGATCTCTGTGGATGTACTTTGCCTCCCTTGACACATCCAAAGACTCGTGGGATGCCAGCCCGCACCTGTAGCTTTCCTGGCTGACGTGTGACCAGGCAGCTCTGGAGAGAGGGGGGACCAGGCATGCTTCAAGAGCTGACTCCAGCTCGTCCTGGAAACGAGTTGCGTTGTAGACAGTCGAGTCCACCAAGACTCATTTCTAAAATCTGGATTCGATTATGATATGCAGTCAGGTACAAACTGACAAGCGAAAACTATTCTCTCCCATCTCAGGGCTGTTCCTTGTTTACTGAACTTTTTAGACTCCAGGGAAGATTCACTGAAGGCATCTGTGTGGCTTCTCACAAGGAGCAGGGCTGCCAGATGTCTCCATGTCATTTTAAAGGGCATGGAAGGTGAAAGAAAGGGACAGGAGGAAAAGATGAGATACAGAGGAGCTCTACGAAACAAACCCCAGAACTCAGCAGAGTCAGTCTGAAAGTTACAGTTCCCAGGATCAGCAAATTCTGTTTTTCTTCTTCCTCACAACTGCAAAATAAAATACAGACAGCTCTCATTTCTATAAGAGAATTAATTGGTGTCTTTATATCCTTATGTTCTAGTTTTATAGGAATAAAAATTTTAATTAAATACGGGTTGCTTAAGAGAACCAAGAGATTTTTGGCCGGTATGTATAGACCTGAAGTGTTTAGAAGAACCCCCTTTTTAGTAAAATAGATCAAAATCACCGAGAAGAGAATTTCTGCATTTGATATAGTATTTAAATATTTAGAGCACAAAATGTGAAAGAATAGAGAACCCAGACCAGAAAGAGAGGTATGAGACTCAAGGTCTTATGGAGTCCCAAGATGCAAGCTGACTGTGGGCCATGGATGTGAGGGGAGTGGACCAGCGCGCTGCTTGGCCCCGCTTGAGAAGGCTTAAGATTTTGTTTTGTAGCAGTTCATTGTGGCATCATCTTTGTACGGCTCAGATGTGATTAGCAGAGCTTGCTATCACCACGCTGTTGGAGGTGATTCCAATGTGTTTGTACCAGATGCCTGAGAGTCAGGCTGACCAGCAACACAACTTGTCCACAGGAAGAACTCATTCCCTTTTGCAAAGTATTCTAAGCATTGTGGCAACATTCAAAGCGTAATCAGAATATTTTCTCCTTGAATTTAATCACTTTGGGGCTTTTCTTTATCAACTCCAGTGATTATTATCCTTGGCAAGTAACAAAATATTATTTTCTTATATTAAGTTAAAAGCATGATACATATAAATGTACATATGTATGCATATTAATCTATGTGATACATATCTATATATTCGTATTTAATCTTGAATTGAAATTAAAATTATGAAATTTTCAACCATTTAATTTGTTTTGTAAAGACAATTTGAAAAAAGATACATTTTGGAATAATTAGTTTTTTAATTATATATTTTTTCCCTTGGGCCTTTGGTTTAGAAGATGTATTAAACAGATCACTAATTGGTTGCAAATTTTGCAAATTTTTTGTTGGTAATTTATATTCTATTTTTGTTCATGGAGGGCATATTTCTGTAAGAGGGCTGATTAAAATTTTTGTTACCAGATCTTTACACTTCTGAATTATTTCTTCTTTTCCCCTTATGCTAAAAAGTTCTTATTTACTTTGAAATATTTTAAACATTTCAAAATAGCTTTAATTTTCTTGGTTTATAATGAACTTCTCTTTCTGTTGTTCATCATGCTATATGGTTTAGAGGAGGTACAGATTGCTTTTCTTTTCTATATGTAATTATCTCTTCACTGGTAACAAATGCATAGATTTTTCTAATGCACTATGTAAAGAATTTAAGCTGTTTATGGACATTCATTCTGTTCCTTTGGGATACCTGACTGATTCCATGGCTATTAATTGGTTTTTGGCAGAGTTAGCTACATATTTAAATATACTCTTCTTTTTAAAATTATTTTTAATAATTTTACCTACTTATTATTCTTAGGTAATTTAGAATTTGGCTGCAGTAACTTTGATTTGTGGATAAGTAACATATTTTTAAAAATATTCAGTTATTTCACAAAGAAATATGATTATTGTGATTTTTTTCAAGATTTTGCTGTTTTGGAGTTTTAAAAAATATTTAAAAATTTTATATTTTATCCTTGGTAGTATATATTTTGGCTGAAATTGTGACAATGATCATTTCTTCAATTATTTTTCCCTAAGATTTTAATGATATGAGAAAGATATTTTACACGTTTGTTTTTAATTTGCCACTGCATCAAAACTGTTCACTAGCCGCTGACTCTTTCCTTCCTCTTTATTTTTAGGTGATACAATGGCTTTTACTTATTGAATAAATATTATTGGATAAGTAGATATTTATATTACTTCTTACAGAAAGAATTTTATTTTATTTAAGTTCATTAATGAAATACCATCTTTTGTTATATTAAATCAACAACAAAATTTCCATAATACCTTTAAATTAGGGTCTAATTTTTAAAGGAACTGTGTCCCCAATTGAGAATGTAGACTACTAGTTTAATGTACTTATGTTCCTCATACTTGTATTAGGGTGATAGTTGTTCCATATTGATTTAAAAAGAAGCAGCAGCAATGGAGAAAAAGTTGCCTTTAATCAGGACCAGGTGTAATCTTTCAATTGTTTGGAACCCTGCTTGTGTGGTTATCATTCACCTTCCCGACAAGTAGGCAAATGTCTTGAACTCAGGGGATCAACTGGCCTATCCTGAGTCCCCTGTGTCTTATGGAATGACCCAGAAGTTAGGGACCTCATTTGCTTCACTATGTGGTGGAACATTTCAAAACCAGTGAAAGTTTCCTGTTCTTGCAAGTAGAAAATAGACCTGAAATTAATGACAGATATAGAATTAGTTCTGTAGTAATTATTTCAATTTTACTATTTGAAGATTTTCATAGATTTATAAGTCAACTTTGGTAATTTCCCTTTGAAGAATAATTCATTTTGTAAGAACTTCCCCATTGTTAAGGTAAAAATTTAAAAATTATTCTTAATTCAAAATATTTATCAATAGTGAGAACTATCTTTTAAAAACTAATTTTATATACTTATGGAATGAAAGTACTTAATATCTTGATTGTATCCATCAAAAATATGCCTGTGCTGGGGCTGAGAATTTAGCTCAGCAACATAAGTGCCTGCCTTGCAAGTGCACAGTTGTGGGTTTGATCCCTGAGACAAAAACAAAACAGCCATGAAAGTAACATTCAAAAAAAAAAAGTGAAACACTTGTGAATCAATCTGAGAAACAATGGAAAAGATCTGTACATTGAAAACTGTGAACAATAAGGGAGACTGAAGAAGATAGCAGATAATGGAAAGATATCCCTTGCTCTTGGATAGGAAGGATTAACATTGTGAAAATGACAATATTCTCAAAATTGTTGTAAAGATTTAATGCAATTCCAATCAAAATACTATTACTGTACCTCATGGATGTAGAGAAAACATTCCTAAAGTTGATTTGGAAACAGAAGAGACCACATACAATATAGCAAAGGCAATCCTGGGCAATAATTGCAAGGCATAAGGCATCAAAATCGCAGACTTGAAGTTATACTACAAAGCTACTGTGATAAAATCAACATGATACTGGCAAAAAACTAGACATGAAGATCAGTGGAACAGATTAGAAAATGCAGACACAACAACAGAGACATTCAGTACCTTGTCTTTGACAAAGGGGCAAAACACGTTCAGTGGAAGAAAGATAACTAGTTTAATAAATGGTGCTGGAAAAGTTGGCTTTCCACATGCTAGAGACTAAACCTAGACACATGTCTATCACCACGAGCTAATCAAATATCAAAATGGGTCAAAGATCTATATATTAAAACAGAAACACTAAATCTACTGGAAGACAAGGTAGGTAGAAATATTGACCATAAAGGAGTAGGCAAAGAGTTCATGAACAAAATGCAAACCACATGAGCAGTACTTCAAAGAATCAACAACTGGGATCTCATCTTATTAAAAAGTTTTTGCACATCAAAAGAAATCACCAACAGAGTGAAAAAAAAAAAACAAACATTTTTCCACAGAATGGGAAAAAGTTTTAACCAACTGCCCCTCAAAGGACTTACAATTTAGAACATATAAAATGTTGAAACACATCAGGCTCCCCAGATCTAGAGACCCAAGAATGGGCATCTGAGATGAACTCACATTTCTCAGATGAAGAAATAAAAATGACAAATAAATTTATGAGGAAATGATCAACATCACTGGTTATTTAAGAAAAGCAAATATTAACAGCACTGAGATTCTATCTCACTCCATAAAGAATGGCTGCTATCAAGAAATCAACCACTAACAAATGCTAGTGAGGCTGTGGGAGAGAAGGAACCCTTTTCCACTCTTGGTGGGAGTGTAGACTAGTGCAACCACTATGGAAATCATTGTGGAGATTTCTCAAAAACTAGAATTTGAGGTCCCATTCAATTCAGCTATTCCCCTTCTGGGTATTTTCCTAGAAGAAATAAAAACATCAAGCAGAGAGATATATGCATACCCATGTTTATAGCAGTACAATTTGTGACAGCTAAATCTTGGAAACAACCCAAATGCCAAGGAATGGATAAAAATGATGTGATATTTTTATACAATGGTACATTACTCAGCTATAAAAAATGATAGATTTGAGACTTTTATAGGTAAATAGATGCAATTTGAGACCATACTCATAAGTGAAATAAATCAAACTTGCAAAGAATATCATATCTTTCCCTAGTGTAAAAAATTGCTGAAAGAGCCATAAGATCCAAAATGTACAATAAATATTGTGAAAATGAAAGGGAGAGAAAGTGCTCAAAAATAAGGAAAGAAAATTCAAAAGGAAAGAAAACTAGGGGAAAAGAGAAAAGAAAGTAGGGAAGATATATGTACAATGCTATTCATATTTATGTGTATGTATGTACATACATGGTAGATAACTGTACTATTAATTTCTGTAAGTTCATCAAAAAGAACAGTTTATGTTTTCATTGTTTGGTTGTTAATTTTTTTTCATGTCTAAGTCTCATAATCTGAACAACTACTTTTAAGATAATAATATGCAATATATTGACTAGTGTTGATTTGCTATTTTTTGAAATTCTGTATCATTTTAATCTTTTTTGTTTTGCTTTTATAAAAAGAAGTGTGCTTTGCAATCCCTTATTTTGAGAAATTAAATCTTGAAAACATCTAAACAAGCATAAGCTTTTATCTTGATTTCTGATTTATTGATTTTTGCTTTTGTCTATTTTCTTTTGGTTTACTTGTACTTCACTGAAAAAAATTTTTAATTTTATTTAAAGGAAGACTAAACAAAACAGAAAATAGGTAGAAATAATACATACATTCCGAGAAAAAAAATAAACAGTAAGAAATCACTAGTTGATGTTTACATATTGTCATTTTACAAATCGTTGTTCAAGATACAAAAATGGAACATGTAAAGTGGGAATTCAAATAGCGAGACTGCAACCAGTTCTGTTCAACTGTCCAGCAAAAACTTAGTAATACGGTTTTCAATCCTATACACTTAAACATACATGCAGTTATCCATATCTTCATTTATGTCTAGATTAAACAAATTAAAGCAGGTTAAAATCATTCTGAACAAAGAATAATGGTATTGCTGGACTTCACATCACGATACTACATGATAAGTACTGGGTACTGTAGTGTCTTTTTTAAAAATTTAATTTAAAGAAAGACTAAACAAAACAGAAAACATGTAGAAATAATGCATAATTTCAAAGAAAAATAAACAGTAAGAAATCACTAGTTGATGATTATAGATTGTCCTCTTACAAATAGTTATTCAAGATACTAAAGTGGAGTTTATAAAGTGGGGATTCATTCAGTGAGATTGCAACCAGTTCTGTTCAACTACCCAACAAAAACTTAGAAATATAGTTATCAATCCTAGTACTTAAACATACATGCAGTTATCCATATCTTCAATTATGTTGAGATTGAATAAACCCAAGCAAGCTAGTATCACTCTGAACCAAGAATAATACTATTGCTGGGTTTCACATTATGACACTCCAGGATTAGTTCTGGGTATTTTAGTGTCTCTTTTTCTTCAAAGTATCTGTTCATTTCATCATGTGTCATAAGATCAGTTCCATAAACTGTTTATAGATTCTACACATTCATGAGTCTTAACATGTATTTCTATCCTTTCTATATTAGAGGGAAAAATAAAACAAAGCAAGGCAAAACAAAACATACTCCTATAAACACATGAAATGAAATCAACATATAAGACCATTGTACAGATCATTGTACCATAGTTCCTGTGTTGTCTCTTGTTATTTCCAATAGCCAATAGAATTGGCTATATCATCAGATATAGTATAATTGAATATGTCATACATAAGAGTATTAATAAAAACACAACTTTGTATATAGTATAGAACTTCAAAAACTGGCAGTTATCAAACCAGAATGTGTACCGTAGTCTTGTCATCTTCATTGTACTTGCCTATACTCTCAGACTTGATACTATCATATCAGTTTTGAATAAAATCTTCTCTGCCTCATTTCTGTTATGTTCTTTTTTTGCCTTAAGTTGTCTACTTATCTTCTTCATTCTGTTTTCTGCTCCATTCTTTGAGGCCTCTCTGCCACTGTTCCTGAAATCCTACTACTTTTCTCTCTCTCTAGAATGCCCTGCAGTATTCTCTGTAGAGTTGGATTGGTGGTTGCACATTTCCCAAGTTCCTCTTTGTCTTGAAAGCATCTTGTTTCTCCATTAATTTCTAGAGACAGTTTGGCAGGGTATATCAATCTGGGTTAGAGGTTATTTTCTTTCAGGGCTTGGAATATTTTGCTCCAGGCTCTTCTTGACTTGATAGTTTGTGTCGAGAAGTCTGAGGTTATTCTGATGGGCCTTACCTTACAGGTTATGTGTTTCTTGTCTCTAACAGCTTTTAATATTCTGTTCTTATATTGGATTTCTGGGATCTTGATTATTATATGCCTGGGTGCAGCTTTGTTTTAATTGTAGGTGGCTGGATTTCTGTATGCCTCATATATCAGAATATTGTTTCCTTTTCCTATTTTTGGGAAGTTTTCCTTAATTATTTCTGTGAATAACCTTTGTAGTTCTTTTGTTTGTATCCCAGCTTCTTCATTTACATTCTTTATTCTCAAGTTATAGATCCTTTTGTCATTTTCTAGCCTTTGTATTGTTACTGCTTGTTTCCTTATTATTTTGAAAAAGTTTTCATAATTCCACATTGCAAAATTGTCCTCCAGTTTGGATAAACTATCATTAGTTTCTTTCAAGCTGATTTGCCATCTTTCCATAGAGTTTTTAATTTCCTGGTGATCTCTTTGAATCTGCTTCATGTATTCTATATATTTTTTTATATTCTTCATCAAGTGTTTCTCTCCTGTGTTTGAGTTCCTCCCTTCTTCCATCTGTGTCTGCTTGAGGGGTACTTAGTATCTCTCTTATTAACCTTCATATATCTTGCTTTATTTGGCTAAATATTTCACTTTTGCACTTGTCTATGAGGTCCGGAATATATCTCTTTATGTCCACTGGCGCTGTGTCTGATATTGCATGTTTGTTGTTCTCATTCTCCTTTGTATTTACCTATCCTGGATCCATGTTCTCAGGGTTGGGGCCTAAGGACTTTTTGTTGTTTCTTCCTTTTCCCATTTTTTTTTTTTTTGCTTCTTCCAGGAGGCCCCAGTTTCTTTCTTTGTTGGTTACAATTCTTCTGAAGTGGGCTGGCTAGATGACCCTTCCCACTGCAGTGTGCTAGTGAGTTGCAGACAGGACAGCATATGCCGGCCCCTCCCCTCCAGATCAGTCAAACTGCTGTACCTGCACTGCTGTATTACTTTGCTCCACCTCCTCTCTTAGACCAGCCAAACCTCCAAGGCCCCACTGGGCCACTGTGGTTAGTGTGTGCCACCACTGCAGGGACTTGACCTCAGATAATCTATTGGGGCTGAGCCCAGCATGTGACCCAGGCCTACCTCACTCAACCAATCCCATTTGGGAAGGGAACAATTGACCAAAGTCACTGCTGCCCCTTGTATTTGCCAGTCCTGCACGGTTCCAGAATGTCGTCCACTGGAGACCCTTTCTCTGTTGAATGGCTCCACTTCCATCACTCACCACAGGTTGATGTAGGTTCCTTGCCATCTCAGCTCTCTGTTTGGCTCACTGACCTTTGAACTCAATGTAACTGCACCTCCAGTGAGTCAAAGCGGTGGGACATCAGATGGCTCGGCAAGTCACGGTGGGACCCTGGCCAGTCATGGTAGGACCCCTGCCAGTTGTGGGGGGGCCTGTCAAGCCACAGCGGGACCCTGGCAAGTTGCAGTGGGATCTCAGCAAGTCACGCCAGGACCCCAGCAAGTCACGGTGTTGGCCAGACGTGGCGGGACCTAGATGGTCAGCAACTCATCTTAATTTCTTCTTGGGATGAGAGAATTTATCTCCCTCTGTTTGGGGCTCCCTACTCTGTATTATGCTGAATTCTAAGTTGACCATTTCAGGGAGCCTGTGCAGCCAGCTGTTATCTATCTGCCATCTTTGCTCCAAACCCTTGAAAATTTAACAAGTTAAACATTTAAGTAATTTGTTTTTACTTTGTATGGTTAAAAGTCAATGCATTTTACCTGTATACATGTCCCTGTGACTGTATCTTTAACAACTTGACAGAAGCTGTTTCTATAATTAGTTTTAAATATCCTATAATTATATGGATTTTTTCTTACTATGGATTCATTAACCAGGAGATGTTTAAGTTTTGCATATTTTGAACTTTTGAAATCTGCTGAAACATGTTTCAGAGTTAACTTATAAGACTTTTGCTTCTAGATAGCTATTATATAAATATTTTTCCTTTTTAAATTAAATATAGCTGAAAACCTTGGGCATTCTATGTATTATTTGTATGAAACATTACATATTATAAATACTATGTAAAAACAAACATAAGAATGCTATAAAACTAAAACTATAATATATATAATATAATGTAATATAGTATAGTATAATATATAAGGAAACCCTGAAAGTTGCAGCAAGTCAGGCAATTTAGGGTCCTCAGTGATCAAAGGATGGCATACGGTTCATTATTTTGGTTTCTTTTGTTTCATATATCTCAAACAGAGTTGAAGATGCCAAAAATACAGAAACACTACTGGATACATACAAAAAAGTCCTAACAAATCCTAATTTGTCTATGTAAAAGATGAGGAAAGTAGATAATTTGGAATATTGAATGTCTACTCCAATGAAATACATAGAAAAATGTACTCTCACCTTTCAGCTCAAATCAGAAATTTCCCTGAGCACCTAGAGTCTCACCTGGTCAAGGTGTAGTGAGGAACTCTGCTCTCTCTTCAGGATGGGATCCAGTGAACTTGAGTAGGTGTCAGGACTTGTCTCTCAGCCTAAATCTTGTGATGACAGTGGAGACCACATGTAAGCTTGGATTTGCCTCTCTCAAACTTTAACAGGCAGTGCCAGAGGCTTAGTAGAAAGTTAGGGTGCTTCTGAATGAGGAATGAGAAACTTGCCATAGTGTCAGAGGAGATCATATGTTGAGGAGGAGGAGGACTTTCTTCCCCTTCAGCTAGTATCAACACATGTTGTAGCAAGGCAGGAAAAGCCAGATAAAACAAGGAGTTCAAATAAGAGCTGGAATTACATAATACAATATATTGGATGGTCAGATTTCAGTAAGCAAAATAACAACTCTTTGTGCCATGAAAATTTCAATTTAAATAAAGAAAAATCATCAGTGGATTGCCACTGTGATAACAGAGATATTAGAGCTACCTAACAAAAAATTTAAAGCAGCCATCCAAAAATTCTTCAAATACACCTGTAAAATATGAAAATGCAGTCTCAGCAAATAAGCATTAAGTAGATTGGAATTTTAGAAGTAGAAAGTACACTAACCAAAACAAAAGTGCAACAGATTGGCTCAATAGTAGAATGGGTGAGATAGAGAAGAATCAGTAAATCAACAGAACAATAGAAGTTAGTTCACCTAGCCAACAAAGAGAAGATAATAAATAATAAATAAACAGCATCTGAGAATCCTATGAAATTAAGCAAATGGGCTAATATCTATGCCATCAGAGTCCTAAGAAAAAAGGAGGTAAGTTCTGCAAAATCATTCAAGAAATATTGGCTAACAATTCGCATTTGTTGAAATATGTAAATTTACAGGTTTGAAAAGCTAATAAAATTTAAGCAACGTAAAGCAAAAAAAAAAATCCACGTAAGACACATTTCAGTCAAAATTGTAAAAATTAAAGACAAAGACAGATTGTGAAATAAGGGTCGTAGAAGCCACACAATAGCTTGTGGGGAAAAGGCACTCAACTGCCAGTGGTTTTCTTAAAAGAAATGTGTGTGTTAGTAGAAAGTGGCTCACTTTTTCAGTGTTGTAAAGAAATAACTGTCAATACAGAATCTTACATTGAAGGAAAACATTCTTAAAGAATGATGGAGGAGAGATGAAAGAAAACTAAGACTGTATCACCAGAAGACCTACCCCATGACTCGGGGAATGTCTCTATGTAGAAGAGAAATGATTATGTAAAGAAACTTAAATACCTGGAGTGAAAGAAAGCAAGATGGAGTGAGGAGACTTAAATTAGTGTGAGATTTTATTTTTCTTCTTTAGTTCTCTAATTTGTGTATGACAGAGAGAGCAAAAAAATTGTGACACTTTCTAATGTGAATCTCAGTTACGGAAATATTTAACATAATTTTATTCTATGTGAGGGAGAACAAAGTACCTCGAAGGACATGATTTCTATATTTCAATCTTAGTGGTGAGTGTGAATACTAGTAGATTATGATACATTATGTAATTGTAATGCAATATCTAAAGTAACCACTCAAATATTGCCTAAAGAGATACATTTGAAAATATTATAGATGAGTCAAAGTAAAATAACAAAAAATTCCGATAATCCACAGTAAAGCAGACAAAAAGAGAAATCAAAAATAGAGAGAAAAAACAATAAATGAAAAATAAAATGACATACTTAAACCTTAAAATATTATTACAGTAAATTCATGTGATCTAAATTCAATGGGGGAAAACCATAGATTGATGCAAAGAATAAAAAGCATGATACAAGCATATTTCATCTGTAAAAATCTCACCTTGTATACAATGATAAAAGTATGTGGAAAGTAGGAAGGCAAAACACATATACCACACAAACACCAATTAAAACAAAATAAGTGCAGCTCTACTGATACTTAGTGAAGTACTTTTCAGAGTAAGTTACAATAGAAAGAGCGAGACATTATGCAATTATAATGTCATTTCACCAAATAAACAAGTCCCAGAGTGCCATAGATGGAGCTGTGAGACATGTGGAACAAAAGCTGATAGAACTGAAAAGAGAGAGACACAAATGCTTAATTCCAGTTGAAGAATTCAAAACATTTAGAATGAGCAGAGAAAACACTGTCAAGAGCAGCCTCAGTACCCAACAAAACCTAATCAGCTTTTACTGCACACATTAACAAGCAACAGCAGGATGTGCATGTTTTCAAGCACGTACTGCATATGCAAAGAAAGTCCAACTTTCTTACCATTAAAGATACTCAACAACTTTAAAACATTGAAATAGTATAGAGTGCATCATAGGATCAAGTGAGTAAGCCAAAAAAGAAGTATAACATAAAAATCTATAGGCATTTGGAAACAAAGCCTTTACTGTTAAATAACTAGTGAGTCAAAAAGGAAGTCTTAAGGGAAATAAGCATTCAGTTAATCTAAACAAACATATAACCACCAATATAAAACCTGTAAGATATAGCTACAGTGCTGTTGAGAGGGAAGCTGGTTGCTTAAAGTCTACACATTAGAAAAGAAGAAAATTCTCAGATAAAGAGCCTAAGCTTCTTTGTCAAAATAGAAATAAAGATAACAATAAAACCAGAGCAAATAAATGAAATAACAAAGATAAGAATAAAAATCAACGAATTGAAAACAAAAAAATAAGAGAGAAAAACATTGAAACATATCAATGTTTCTTGAAAAAATCAATAAAAGTGTGAAAAGCTGAGTAAGTGAGCTATAGATCTCATGCACACATCTCAGGAATATAAATTAAAACAATTATCAATATTTTCTGAGGAATATAAGTTAAAATTATTATCAAAGTATTGCAAGTAGAATTTAGTAATATAAATGAATATAATTACACACCATGAGTAGGTGGGTCTTATTTTGGGTATACTAGACTGATTTATTATTTTTTTAAAAAATCACTGAGTGCAATCCATTGAATTAACAAACTAAAGAAATATTGTATGACTATGTAAGTTGAGGCAAAAAATATATTTGACAAAATAATTGCAAGTAATGATAAAAATTCTAAGTAAATTAAAGACAAAGAGGAACATAGTCAGCCTGCTAAAGAACATCCAGTGTAGAAAATGCCATAGCCGGTGTCTTAGTTATTTTTTACTGTGTGCTGGGACAAAATACCTGATGCCCAAAGTTGGGAAAGGAAAGGTTTATTTCTTACAGGTTTTGGAGGCTTCAGTCCAAACCTCAGTTGGCTCCAAGGCAGGATAGCATGGCGGGGTCGCAGTTCACTGCAGCTTCAAACAGCAAGGCTGAAACTGGCAAGAGAGAGGGACAGCCTTCTATCTGCCCTTACATTGTATGCTAGCTCCACCCCTATGTGGGTGTAGCACTGACACCACCCAACCAAGTGCTACACAATGAACCAATCACAAATGCATAATGCAAACGCATGAGGTCTGGGGGCCACTGACATAAACCATGAGAGCAAGCATCACACTTGTTACAGGAGTTACTTTCCCTAAAACTGACAATTAGGCAAGGATACTGTCTGTCATCACTATTATTCAACTTGTGGCTGAAAACTCTTGAAAATTCTAGCAATCATGGTAGCTAAAATTGAAGAAATAAATTGTGTATAGATCAGAAAGGTGAATAATAAACCTATTCTGTTTGCAGATCACATGATTTTCTAGGTATAAAGTCAAGTAATCTACAGAACAAACAGTAAACACAAACCGCCTAGCACTAATATGTGAGATCAGCAAGTTCACAGGATTATAAATCAGTGCGAAAAATTAACTGTGTTTTTATGTACTAAGAAATATAGCCTGTAAACAAAAACTACAAACACTGTAAGGCAATATTTATTATAGCTTCCAAAAAAAATTAAAATGCCTAGGTGCAAATCTAGGTAAACATGTAGTATTTACACACTGAAAATTATAAAGAGCTGATTAAAGAAATCAAACAGGGTCTAAATAAGTAGAAAGAAAATATTTGCTCATGAATTGGAAGATTCAACATAAAAAAGATAAATTACAGGCACATCTGTATCTCAGCACCAACAGGCTGAGGCAAGAGGATGGCAAGTTTGAAGTCAGTCTGAATTACATAGTGAATTCAGGAACACCTGGTCAACATGGATAGATCTTGTCTCAAGAAATCAACAGACAAACAAACAAAAAATTCTCCCTAAATTGGTATTTGTATTTGACATAATTCCTATCAAAGTTCCATTTATAAATATTGGCAAGATTACTCTAAAATTTCCATGGAAGTTTGCAGCCTTGAAAGTAGCTAAAATTTTGAAACAGCCAAGTGGGAGGAGCTCTGTCCTGCAGCAAGAATTCAGCACAGCATCAAGGCAGGGGCAGAAGGATGAAGTGTAGTTCGTGGCGGCCCTTAGGGGTGCAGCCCAAGTCAGTATAATAATTTAGTGGAAGCAGGCTTTTAAACAATTAATTAAAAAATCATTCTAAACCTTACCTCCTGTATAAAAGGTAACTTAGAATGCATTTAGATTTAAATGTAAAGCATTTAATTATAAAACATTTTAGAAGAAACTGTAGGAGAACATTTTTAGGACCTGAGGCTTGAAGAATAGTGCTTAGATATTACAAGAGCTGAAAAAAAAATCAGTGAATTGGACTTTATCAAAACAAAATTGACTGCTCTGTGAAAGCCCCTACTAATAGAATGGATAGACCACCACAAACTGAGAGAATAACTGCAAAACACATAAATGATGAAGAACTCATATTACAAATGTGTACAATTTTCAAAGCCCAACAGTAAGAATGAAAACAATCCAATGGAAAAACAGGGAGATGTCACAAAATCTTTTCCTCACTACAAAGGGTGTATACAAATGAAAGATAAGAAAGTAAGAGTAATTCAGCCTCACTAACCTTAGAGAGTGCAAATTAAGATAATCTGAACTACTATGACACACTTGTTACAAATACAGTTGCAAATTAGTGGGACCAGGGATATAGCTCAGCAGTACCACGCCTGCCTGGTAAGCACAAGGTCCTGAGTTCTATTTCTAATACCAAAGACAAATAAACAAACCCAAAATACAAATTAGTGGCAACATCATATGCTGGCGTGGACTCAGAGAAGCTTGGTCTTTCACTGCTGGTGGAATTGTAAGTGAACACACAACATCTTAGACTTTCTACAAACTCTTGCCTACCACATGCCCTTTAGTGATTTTGCTCTTGTGCTCTGCCTCCAGATTTCAGACTTATTTCTTCCATCCTGCCTGCATTCATGCAATTCATGCTTCCTGAGTCAGCCTCTTCTCCAGGAAGGTTTCTGTGTGGTCTGCTTTCCTGATTGTGCCCTCCGATGTCTGCTACCCTTTGGGTCCTTTTCCAGCTGCCTGAGTTCTGTGGCTCACTTGGATTTCCTCTCTGCTTCTGGTCTTCCACTGTAAAAGTAGCTCCCTTTGCCTCCTGGCCCACAGTTCCCCCTTTTCCTCTGACAGTTCTATTGCTGCCTCATTTTCCTCTTCTACTAAACTGAAATTGTCTTTAGGACCATTAGACTCTATAGTTTCATGGTAGGGAAAGAGAAATCAGGGTCTATGACTGTGAGAAAACTTCCCCAGAATGTTTTTGGGTACCTAAAAGGGATGGTTTCTTGGTTTTCAATGTGATCCTGTGAAATTCCCACTAGCTTACCAATTTCCAATCCCTGAAGGGATGAGCTCATTCTGTCCTCTTCTTTGATCACGTTCCATACTTTAATTATTAAGAACTGCCCATGAGTACATATATCTTTATTCCTTTGTGTACATTTGTGTGCGTGTAGGAGCTGGTCTTCTCCTTCCCAAGAAGCTAGGGATGTCACGGATGATCAGATCATGATGGGCAATCAAGGCCACAGTAAGGGGTAGACTTTGTTCTGTAACAGTGGGGCCCCCCTGGACACTACTGTAGAGGAGATTTCAGGGCCGTGTTACATTTTAAAACAGCAATGAATAGAGCTAGAGGTGAGGTGGGGGAGAAATACTGCGAAGGAATGTGACACTTCCTGGGTGATGATGGAACTGACTGACTTACCTCTGTGTGGAGAGAAGCATGAAGGTTAGTCACCTACCCAGTACCTAAGTGAGCCATCTGAGTGAGAGGAAGGAGGATGGGGTTGATGTTAATGTCGGGACCTTTTGATCCACATACAGCAGAAATGTACAAATAGATTGGGCCAAATATTGCAAGTACACATATTTCTGCACCAAAAAGGCTTTATTGGAAGGGAGAAAATGTTTCAACTCAATTTGGGGTTGTGCTGAAGAGTTGGCAACTGGTCAAGAGAGTGACCAATCTATTGCTCACAGAACAAAGAGATCCCCAGGGTTTTATTGATTTGTCAGAGTAGGCTAAATTTCTATAACTTCCAGGACCAAAGAGGTGGTTCCAAAAGACATTTCTTCTTGTGATGGATCGGAACCACTGGGTGTTCATGGTTAACTTGCTTTACAGGCTGTTGAATTTTCATGTATGTGGCACCATCCTCCTATGAAAAATGTCCCAGCCTTGTGAGCCTCGACCCTATAATGAGCCCAAAGGATTGCAATTACTTGGACTTTTTGGGCTGAAAAAATAAAACAAAACAAAGGTGAAGGCAACAAAGAAGGGAGAGAGAAGGAAAAGAAAACATGCCATTTCTAACTGGTGACAGGGCAACTCAAAATAGCTACAAATGATTAACATGTTTACGTGCAAAGCTGACCTAAGTTTGAAACAGCAAAGGGCAAGATGTAATATAAAGTAGAAATGCTCAGGCTTTTTTCTCATTTTAGTCCCTCATCATATTTTTATAGGCTCAAATGAAGGGTCAGTGTTCTCAGGAAAAGTAGCTTCCAGGTCCCTGAGAACTGCTATTGTATACATACATTAGAGGTGGTGTCTACAACAAAGATATTGGAGAACCAATAATGCATTGTCCAAATGAGGACTCCAAAATAGTGACATTTGACTAAGAGCAAGTGAGGCTAGAGGACTTATTTGGGTTCTAATTTATTCTGCTTCTGTGATTTTTATCAATCTCATGGTGGGTCTGTTGAAACATGCTGTCATGTTATGTGGGTGGCCCACAGGCTTCATGCATTTGCATTGTGCATTTGTGATTGGTTCATTTCTAGCACTTGGATTGATGATGTCAGTGCTACACCCACTTAGGGGTGGAGCCTGCATACAATGTAATGGCAGGAAGAAGGCATGTCCTCTCTCTCTTCCTGCTTTCCACTTTGTTGTTTGCAGCCACCATGAACTGCAGCCCCGCCATTCCACCCTGCTTTGGAGCTAACTGAGAATGGACTGAAACCTCCAAAAATGGTAAGAAATAAACCTTTGCTTTCCGTACTTTGGGTGTCAGGTATTTTGTCTCAGCAATGAGTAAAAAGTAACTAAGACACATGCCATGCTACAAAGAGTAAATTTATTGCGTCCAGTGACTTATTTTGTTGCTTTAGCCTTCTGTCTCATCATGCTGGTGCCTGAGTGTCTCCGGTGACACAGTGATGCTCACATTAGGAGGCTGTGTGGTATTTACGCCAGTGGGTGAGACAGAAGAAAAGGGAAGGAGCTCAGTTGAATGGAAGGAGAAACTTTTCCAAAACAACTGGTTGGCTGAGTGAAGATATTGAAGTCCATTTGGAAAGTTTTGAGGAAATGCAGGAATGTGTGTCTGAGTTCAAGAGACAGCTGAGGATAGATGCAGGGGCATGTTTTGAGGAGTATCCATGTGATAGATGAGATCATTTTACCTAGGAGAGATTAGGCAGCGAGAAGGAGAAAAATCCTGAGTGGACACTTGTAAAATGCTGCAGATGGGTGAACAAAAGAACCACTGAAGAAGGCACAGGATTTCAAATATGAGTCAGAATTGCAAGTGTGACTCACGCAGAAACAATGGTAACACGATTGCATTGACACAGTCAGGTTTAGACTGGGAAAGAGCTTTCCGGGAGGTGACCCCCACCTGCAGACCCCAGGCCCCTGCTCTTCGGATGGCACTGGGTTGGGAACATGCTGGGTGTCATCAGACCCTGATCCGGTGCTCATGTAAACTAATTGACCTTTTCTCCCTGGCTGCCAAAATGCAGTGCATGCCACAGGATGGCAGCCCACTTCAAACGCTTTCCAGTGTTTTCCTACACACCCAGGGTTTACCCAGTCCCTTCAACCAAATGGAAGAGCAGCATTCCTTTTGTTTTGAACTGGAAAGGACTCGTTTTAGAGAGCATCTTGTCCCTTTGTCCTCTTGTCCACCGAATCAATTTTCTGTCATTTTCATTCTCTCTCACTAATAGCTGCTGCTCATGAAAGTGACTAAAAATACCAAACATACATTTGAACTATATGAAAAATAAGATTATATTTCTCCACACCCCAAATTAAGCCTTCCAGAAGGACATTAATATGTCCCAATTCTCTCTATCTATTGAATTTTTCAGCACCTCAATCCCAAACCCATTTTTATATTTGGTCACAAATGAGATGAACGGGGTAATTGACACATTTATTTGTGTTATTGTTTCATTTTGACTGTGCTGTTCCCTTTCCATGTTTGGCTCTCTCCCACTGTACACTAAGTTTCACTAGGATCTATCTTTATTTCACCAAGTTCCACAACTCAAAGGCTAATCATATCCCAGAACACTGACACTAATATCCTGTGGCATCTGGAATTTGTATTAGTTGTTTATTTGCACACTTTGGTTAGGGATCATTTCACTGTGGAACTCAGACTCAGGTAAACACAAGCTCACACAGACACACACACACATTGCAGACACGTTTCTCCAGTTAAATATTCATGACACCCTACATTATCACAGGGTTTTCATACAAAGAAATGACCAGCATCATCATTTGAGGCCTCTGCCATCCTATCCGCAGACACTAAACAGCACATTACTGCAACTGTGTGACAGAGGAGCTTCACAGGAACACACTAATACCAATAAGTTGATGGAGGATGGATTGAGGGAGAAAAAAATAGGAAAAGGAACTCTGAAATGGGGTACAGTTGTCCTTACACATTTTGATTGGCCGCTCTTGATTATTCTGAATACTGTGCTGAAATACTGAAATAGGTGTCCATTGTTGAGACATTGAACTTGACCAGTGGGAAGATAGTCAGAGGTGACTATTTTAGTTGAGTCCAATGGAAACCAAGTTAAAGAGAAAATAATTTACTGTTATACTTCCTTAGATTTCAGGTTTATAATGTATTTGTATCCTATATGATTTAGTGATCTCCACAAAGAAAATCCTGAAACCCATGAATTCTACCTTTTCCTTCATTATCATCTAGATAAAGATGTCTTCCTGTAAAATTAGACAGTGTGTCATGTGCCAACACAAGGAAAGAGACATCTGGAATTGACTTCACCGCCTAGGGAAAAAATAAATGCCTAGAATGAGAAGAGTCACATTACAAACCCAAACTTCACCCTGCTCATCCCACAGAAACTACAGATGTCATCACGCAGCGCCACCTCTTCCTGATTTTCACCCATTCTGTGTAAAACAGTATATGCTGGAGCTGAATTGGTAGCTGTAACATAATTGAAAGTGAAAGCTATTTTATCAGACCACAAGTCTCCTAACACATTAATAAAAATTATTCAAGGTGTTATATCTTGGCTTCAAATAGAGATCACTATGAACACAAATACTTTTTGGAGAATTAAGTATATATTGGACGTTACGCAATTGTATCAACTATTAAAAGTATGTATCATAAACTGTAGCATACACATATTAAATATTTCAAGTTCATACATTTATTTCATTTAATCAACAAGCACTTAAATGCTCATTACATGAAAGCATTTTGCTGAACTCAGGGTTCTCTTATCTCCAAGGTGTTAATGTTTTAAAGCAACACCTTTCTTCTGTCCACTATTTGGAGAAACCATGTTCTATGAGAGGATTCTGAAGGCTAAGAGAGACTAAGAATGTAAAAATACACCCTGTTATAATTAGAGAAACTAAGTATTTGAAAAAAGATGGCCTAGTGGGAAAAGTTTTGAAGAAAGAGAAACATCAGGAAGGATGTTGGTAGCTTATCTGAACAAGAAAGTTGGGAATCTTTACGGGTGATTTAAAAAACTGTCCATCATTGTCTGGTCCACTTCCTGGGTCCCAGAGAAAGTCATCTGGGTACTAAGGCCAGGAAAGACCAGAGCCAAGAGGGACAACTTCAGGGAGACAAACAGTCTCCTGGGCAGACCGGCAATGCAAAGCCAGTCAAACGAGATAAGAATACAGAACAAATGCAGATAATTTCTTAGAAACAGAGAATGAGTGGATGGGAAGCAGACGTTAAAGACAAAAAAGGTGAATTAGGCACACTCTGAAAAAATCTAAGAATTGATCAAAAATCACCTGATAATTGGATAGTTACACTATTTTTAGATATTTCTGTACCTTCTGGATATATGAACAGCCCATACATCTAATTAATTGATACATACAAGAAAGTGTGCTATGATAAAAGATTCTGTATACAAATAAGTATAAAAAATAAATTTAAAACAGATTTGAAACAGCTTCTGAACCCTTTAAGCAATTTAAATTTAATCAATATTAAATTTTTCTAACACTGTGTAGCTGGGTGAAAATTTAGAGTACTTCAAGAATAAACATATACAGCAGAGATGCTTTCTGTTAGAATAAAAAGCATACTGCACTTGGAATCAATCACTTTGAGTATTGGCTCTATTGCTTGCTGGCTATGTTATTTCTAGCAATTTCCTATATTCTATTAAATTCAGTTTTCTCTTCAGTAAAGTCAGAGCACTGTATCTAGCATTGTCTGTTAAGATCTTTGGTCACAAGCAACAGAAATTTGTTATGACTAATTTAAACAGAAAGTGATTTTATTGAAAAGATATTATGCAGCCCATAGAAATCAAAAGTATCCTGGAGAGATATTTTCATGAAAACATGAATCAAGATTCCCCTGGGGCTGAGTCATAAGAACTAACCAACAGTCACGTCAAAGAACTACCGTGAAAATGAATGAGATCTATCCATTTTAAAATCCTTACACATTATGTTGAAGCTTCAACTCGAGGAGAGTTCAACTAGCTTGGCTTGGTGTATGCCCATGTTTATCCAATGGGAAATTTGTTATGATTTCTTAAACTTTTAGATGCATTTCCAGTTTATTTAGAAGTCCAATTTTTAATTAATATTTTCTACATGGATCGTTTTATCCTTTATATTTGCAAAGGTACTTGGATATTTGTATAGAATCAATCATTTTAGTTTTGCAAATTCCAATTGATCATGCACTGATGATTGGTCTTTTCCAATTCTCTTGATTCAAAGCAATTCTCTTCAACATCTTGTGGGAAAACCCAGCCAGCATTGACTATGTATGGCTTATGAACTGAGAATACTCATAATTTTTGATGCTTTAAAAAATCCGTATGTTATGGCATATGAAAATTAAATGGAATTCAGATTTAGTGTCCATAGATAAAGTCTCGGAGAGACACAGCCATACCCATTCATGAGCACCTTGTCTCTGGTTGCTTTCTGGGCATAGCAGCAGAGCTGAGTAATGGAGCAGGGATCATAATGGCTCACAAAGCATAACACACTAACTTGCTGGACCTTTTCAGAACTAGATGTCCTCCTAGAATCTACAGCAGTGATATGAGCCTTTTTTCCTGTGGACACTCTTGACGACTGGCCTGCATGATGACATGTGTATCCCCGGCTCCTCCCTGTAGCCCAAGTTCACAGAAATAAAAGCACTGGAATATTTACATTTGCACCAGCTATGGACAGTGTGATGACAATAGTACAAATGTGGTTCTTTATGATGGTACATCTCTCACCTCATTCACAACATCAGTCTTGATCAATGCTGAAAAGCTGTTGGGTTCTGAAGTAGTGCTAGCGGGCACATTTTCAGAAATATGACAACCATGAATGTGTCTCTCTGATATTTGCTGGTCCTTTTTTCCACCAAGCAAGAAGGTCTCAGTTTGCTTGTATTCCCTAAAATATAATCAGAGTGAAAAATGTTCACATGTCAATGCATTCCAAGGATTGCTTTGTTTGTAGGGTATATCTCCACCTTTCCGTGATACTGCTGGATTTCTGCCCTCATGCAAGGTATAAGGTGGGGATAAGAGAGGCACTAAATGAAATAATGGAATAATGGTTCTGTGATGTGCTCAGGGCAATGACAGGATGAGGGAGGGGACATGGCTCTGCATGGAGAACAAGTAACAGAAGAGGGGTCTTAAGGTCAGTCTCACAATAATGAAACTTGGGTGTGGGGGAATGGGAGAAGTGTTTCCAGTCTCCTGAGGGGGACAGGAGGGTGGGACCTGAAAACCTGGCTCAAAGAATTGGCCCAGCGCTTCACAGCTGTGGAAAGCATGCAAAGTTATCAGAAATAGGCTTTGGAGTCTGAAGGATGTTGCATGGGAGGGCAGCAGGTGAGATGCAGGCCAGGGCAGCACTCAGGAGACAGATGAGGTACTTTAGGTGAGCACGGGTAGGGTTATGCCCATGAAGGGAAGGGGAACAGGCAGAGTTGAGGGCATGGGCACCATGTAGGTGGGTGAACACTGTGGCCAACTGGGGCAAAGCGGGAACCTGAGTCCCAGACTTCATCATCAAGCATTCATGCTGGGAACCACGTCCTGATACAGAAATGGCTGAATAAGGGGCCTCCAAGCTGCTAAGAGTGGATCCCAGTGTTTCACACACTGCAGCCAGGCCAATCCCGGTTCCTCACCACACCTGTAGCAGCCTGTCCACCTTGCTCATTTCCCTGGAGGTTCCCGTCTGTGATTGCTAATCTGTGATTGCTCCATGCATGCATTCACTTTGCAAAGATCTGTATGAGTTTCCTAACAACAGACTTCAAACTTGATGGTGAAAACAGCAGAGATTTAGTCCTTCAAAGCCGTAGGGTTCAGTGCTCCTGAATCAGTTAAGGTGCTCAGAATCAACGAGGAGAATGTTGCCAGCTCCCTCAGCATTTGGTGGCCCCAAGCACCTGCTGGTCCATGACAGCATCTCTTCAGGCCCTTTCCTGTGGACGTATTACCTCTCCTTCTTCTGTGGCTAAACATTCATCTGCCTCTCCTCACACACAGCATGGCATTGAGGGCTCCCCCAGTTATTTGGACTCATCTGCCAACTCTAAACGCTTGTGTTAACCACATCTGCGAAATTCCTATTTGCTGTATAAAGAAATATTCCCAGAAAACAAGGGCTAGGATATAGGCTCTTCCTTGAGGTTGGCAGATTCAAAATAATGCACTAACTTTCTTGCTAAGGCTTAGTCCTCACCAGGGTGTGTTCCTCAACTGCCACACCCACTCTGTGTCACATCTGTGGTGGGACAGAGATAGGTGCATGGGAGAAATTTGATACACATCTGTGTTTCTGGGCTTAAATCTCAGATTCCAGTTCCATTTCCTTTAAGGTGTCTCTAAAGTAATGTTTCGGTTTGTTTATTTTGTTAAGCCTCACGGCTCTGTCACATTCTTTGTATTTTTATTAGTACATGTTTGTAGGACATAACGTTTACATTTCTCCTGTGGAGCTGGTCCTTACACATAGCACATATAAATCCATTTTTGATTTCTTTTCTTGTTCTTTACTCCTCCCTCCACCTAGCTTGATCCCCTTCTCATTTAAGAAAAATCTATCTCCATACCTCCCATTATCTATTTTTTATTTTGATCTTTATTTGTGTTTTGCATTCCTTGTATAAGAGAAACCATGTGATATTATAAAGTTATGTGTCTGATTTGTTTCACTTAACCTTATGGTCTTAAGATTCATCCATCTCCTACAAATGATTGAAGTTTATGTTTCTTAGGACAGAGTAATATTTCATTGTAGGTAAATATCACACTTTATGCAAGTGTCATTATAATATGATATTATAACTACTTCAGGAAGATACCTAGAAAGAAACTACCTGGGTCACATGGAATTTCTAGTTTTTTGCTTGTTTCTTTTTTAAAACAATAAAACAAAATTCCATAGTCAAATAAGAGGATAATAGTTATTACACTGTGTATCATTATCTTCAAATAGTTACTCAGAGTTCAAGATATAAACCACAAATCTTCTTAGAAATAAACAGATAATAACACATTTTCTCTTCAATGAACTAAAATAAAATAGTTTTAGTTTTTTTTAAGAACTTACATATTGATTTTCACAGTGGTTGTACTAGTTTACATTCCCACCTACAATTTAGAAGGGTTCCTTTTTTCTCCAGCCTCGCCAGCATATGTGTTATTTGATTTTTCTTTTTTGACGAAAGCTATTTTTTCCTAGGGTGAGATGGTGTGTCAGTGCTGTTTTAAATTGTATTTGTCTAATGGTCAGAGATGGTGAACATTTCTCCACGTATTTATTGGCCATCTGCACTGTTCTCGTGAAGTTTCTATGTCCCTTGCCCATTTTCTTGATTAAGGCTTTTTATTTTGGGGAAGTCTAATTTTTTGAATTCTTTAAATATTCTAGATATTAGTTCTTTGTCTGAAGAATAGCCTGTCAATTTCCCATCCCTCATTCTGTAGATTGTCTTTTCACTCTGTTGGTTGTTTCTTTTGCTATGCAAAAGATTTTTAACTTGATATAATCCCATTTTTTGATCTCAGTACTATCTCTGTACCACTGTGGTTCTGTTCAGGAAGTCGTTGCCTATGCCAGTGACTGAAATAATTTTATCTCCCATCAGGTTAAGCACTTCTGCTTTAATATTTAGTCCCTGTTCTTTCAAATCCATGACTATGGCTTTTTTCTAAGCCCACTGATGGGCTGTCAGGTTTGGAAGACCAGTTGTAACCCTGCCACCATGGAGAGCTGCCTTGTTGTGAGCGAGAGGGACTGATACCTGGCAAGCTCAAGCCCCAAACCCTTTCCTAGCCTTTCACTCAGCAGGGCTGATCCCAAGACTTAGGCCACAGTCTGAGGAGTTGGAGTTAGTAGGGAGCTCAGAGTACTCTCCTCTCATGTTTCTCTGTGGGTTAGTTTGCTCATCTGGTGGCAATCAGAAGCTAGAAAATTATTCTGAGCACAGGGCAGTATATTTATATTAGTCTTCAAATGCCATTGAATTTGAGGAAGTGGTGTTGATGAGATTCAGGAAAAATGTTGACATCACATCCTAGTAATATTGGATTCAAAGATGCCTTATTGCTGTTGTCAGGGCACATATAGTGCATTGGTACATTCAGGTTTGTACTCTACATGTTTAGATGTCTGGGGAAGATGATTGGATGTGTGTTTTAATGAACCTGTATACTAGGGTACTATTCAAATAGTTCTACTAAATATCAAAATTATTAATGTCTGTGAAATACATTGATGCCCAATCTAAAGGGCTTTCTTGCCACAAATGATGTTACTTTACCCATCAAATTTTTAAACATAACTTAGAGATGATTTGCATATATTTAAAGTTCTTTGTTATACGTTCAGTCATAACAGCACTTCACTTTTGGTCTTAGAAGGATTTTTAGAATTCCATTCTTTATTATGGATTGCAACCAAAACTTAGTGTATCTGCTTCTCTTAAAAATATGGTCTGTATCAGATTAATAAAACTAGGGTGTTTACAAGGTCAAAGCTTACCTGGGTGGAGTTTTCTGATTATTCTTAACTAATATTCAAGAAACTATGGACTTCCTCAGGATTGTGTCAATTTTAATGCCTTATACAGCTGACAAACCTCAAGTTGCAGTCTAGTTAAATTGTTGTAATGCTTCTATAATTTAAAAGAATAATGCTTCTATAATTTAAAAGATGTTATATTTGTCTTTCCACTCCTAGAAAATTTGCTTTACCATATCATTGCCATCATTATCATCATCATCAACAGTAGGAGCAATGTTATAAGCAGTAGCATAAATACCATTGAGCATCAACTATCAGTAGCATCAATTACCATTTATGAAGCATTTATCTGTATTGATCTCTGAGTTAAAAACATTTTATAAATATCATTTTATTAAATCAAATAGTAACCCAATTGATACTCAACTGACTCACCTTTAAGTGCATATGTTGAGACTTAGATTAAGTAATTTATCTGAAATAACAGAACTGAGAATGAAGAAAGCTGGGGTTTCAATCTGAAAATCAGTTTCCAAAATCTCAGAATCCACCAAGCATTTGTGCATGCTTAGTTATTGGAGCAAATAGCTTCCTTTCATGATACACCTTAAGAAAACTTGTGGTTTTTATTTGAAATAAACATCAAATAGATACTTCTGATGGTTGTTTGTATTTGAACTGAAATGCTTAAGGATGACTCTGTACATGAGTTGAGTGATTCTCCAGAAAGGGGAAAGTATAGGCCTATCATCTAATCATTCACAATGCGAAGTGTGGTCAACATACATGCTGTTCAAATTTTAAAAAAAAATACATTATAGTAAAAGACATATTTCCCCCTCATAATATTTCACCTTTCTTCAAATGCACTATTCCATCATTCTTGCCACTTTATGAAGCAGTCCTGAAAATTTTCTTTCATGAGTGACTTTATAAGGTGTGATCAAAACTCCTGCAATTACTGTTGCCAAGTGCTATCCAATGCTGATAAAATTATTATGGTGTATTTTTTTCTTTTATTTTGAAAAGGGTAAAACTAAACATAACAAAACACAACAAATCAGACCAGAAGAAAATAATGTAAGTGACACAGATTTCAAAGCAAGATAATAGGATATCTACCATGGCTACCAGAATGTTTTTTATTTTCTTCCAAATTGTTGTCCATATCTTCACATGCAATGAATTCATACAAAAAAAATAGTATTAAACTGATCAGAACAGAGTGATAAAGGCATTTAGGCCTTCAAAACCAGAAAATAGGGAAATCAGCAATGGTTACCATAATGTCCCTCGTTCTCATTCAAATTAGTTGTCCACGCCTTCATGTATGCTGCAATTAAACAATAAAAAACAGGCTAAAACCACTCTGAACAAAGAATAATAGCATTACTGGATTTCACAGCACAATGCTATGGAATCAGCAATGGGTACCATAATGTCTCTGTTTCTTCAAAACAGCTGTTCATTTCATCAAGCATAATATAATCGATTCTTGTATGCTGTTTAGGGGAAGTTCTATGCATGTATAAGCCTCTACATATACACCTATCTTTTCTGTATTAGAGGGAAAAACAAACCAAAGCAAAAAATAAATACTATAAAGATAAGAAACAAAATACCACTAGCATACCTCGCAGACTGAATCACTGTGAACAAATGGACTTGGTAGATGTATGCAAATTGTTTCACCCAACAGCATCAGAATATATATTCTTCTCAGCAGCACATGGGACATTCTCTAAAGTAGACCATATTCTAGCCAACAGAACATGCTTAAGTATATGCGAAAGAAGTGAAATTATCCCATGCATGTTATTGGATTATAGTGTCATGAAACTAGAAATTAATGACAAAAGAAACTGCAAAAACCCCACAAACACATGGAAATTGAATAATACACTCCTGAGCAATCAGTGGGTCACTGAGGAAATTAAAGAAGAAATTTAACAATATCTACAAGCTGATTTTCTGTCTAGTTGACCTGTCCCTTTGTGTCAATAGCATGTTAAGGACTCCTGTTATAATTGTGTTATTTCTTATTTCTGTTAAGATTTGTTTTACATAGGTGGGTGCTCCCGAATTTGGTACACAGATATTTAAGATTGTTTTTTCTTCCTCTTGGGGTTTTCTGTAACTAGTATGTAGTGACCTTCTTTATTTCTTTTCATCATTCTTGGTTTAAAGTTCACATTGTCTGCAAACAGATAGCTACCACTGCTTTTGGGGGGTTCCTGTTGCATGAAGTATTGTTCTCCATCCTTTGACATTCAGTCTATCAGTTTCCTTTTGGGTTAGATGGGTTTCTTGTAGACAGCATATGGTTGGATGTTGTTTCTTGATCCGTTCAGCCAGTCTGTTTCTTTTAATTTGTGAATTGAGGCCATTTACATTAATGGTTATAACTGATATATATTGGCTTATTTTTGATGTTATCTTTCTGCTGTTGACCCTTTACCTTTCCACTCTGTTTAATTATCTGCCTTGCTTAGTGGTATTTTTTTTATATCTATCTAGAATGGCTTTCAGTATTCTTTGCAGGGTTGGTTTGGTGGTCATGAAGTTCTTCAGCTATTTTTTGTTATAGAATTATTTTATTTCTCCTTCCATTTTTGAAGGGCAGTTTTGCAGAGTACATCAGTTTAGGTTGGAAATCATTTTCCTTTAGGATCTGAAATACTTCACTCAATGCTCTTATTGACTTCATTGTGTTGAGAAATCTGCTGTTATTATGATAGTCTTTCATTTTAGGTGATCTGCCTCTTTTCTCTAGCAGCTTTCAATATTCTGTTCTTTTGTTGGATTTCTGGGTGTTGATTATTACATGTCTGAGTGTAGTTCTATTTTGGTTATGGCTATTTGGAGTTCTTTATGCTTACTGATCTGTATGTCAGTTTCCTTTCTCATGTTTGGGTAATTTTCAGCTATTACTTATACAAATAGCCTCTTCATATCATTTGTATTGTCACCTTTTTCATTTATGCCTATCAGTCTTATATTGTTCTTCTTTGCATCATCTTGTAGCTGTTGAATTGTTATTTCCTGATTCTGCATTATTTTTAAAAGACCTTTCCTTTCCTGTTCACTAGCTGCAATCTTGTCTTCGAGGTCCAAAAGTGTATCTTTACTTTCACTGAGGTGGTTTTGACAATTTTCAATGGAATTTTTGATTTCCTGTATGATTTCTTTGAATCTGCTTCATGCATTCAATTTGTTTCTTATATTCTTCATTCAGAGTTTCCATCTTTTTACATTGTTTCTCCAATTTTTTAAACTATGTCTTATTTAGATGTGTTCAGCATTGCTTTCATTGCTTTTATCATTTCTTATTTTACCTGGGAGATTATTTCAAGTCTGAGTTTTGTATAGCTTCCCAGAGTTGTTTCTTTACTTCAGTTGCTATCATTTCAGGTATTTCAGGCTTATGGATTACCTTTACTTCTATATCCATGTCTCCTAGGCTTGCTTGGGGTAGGCTGGTGATTTGAGATTGCATTTTGCTCTTTTGCTTTATCATTTTCCTATGTTTTCAGGTCTTGAGCAATGTTCCAAGGCTTCTCCTTGCCCTGGAGGTCACCTCACACACTTTCAACTCATGCGGTGGGATACAGGCAGCTGTCCGCAGTCCAGGTTACTGGGCATGGCCTAGTTAGGCCCACAGGGACCTCCGGTGTGGCCTTCAGTTATTTGGGAGGCTGGGTGGGTCTATCTGGCTCTGAGCGATGCTGCAGAGCTTCCCTGTGCAATGGATATCACCTTGCACTGCAATCTGATTGTAGGCAGCTGTCCGCGCCTGGGGATCACTCTATGGTATATTTTCATCCATGTTATTCATCATATCTAGCACCATGTGACTTCTGGATCTTCTCTAAAGTCAAAATGTTTACATAAAAGAAACCTTTTCAACTGATTCAGGACATTGAATTAGCCATGATGGAATAATTTCAGAATGTGGCAAGAGCAATGAGATAAATGTGTTCAATGTGACAGGACTTGATAGTTGTCTCAGTTACTTTTCTCTCACTGATGAAACAAAGTAACCAACACTGAAAATCAAGGAAAAGTTTATTTAGCTCGTGGCTTGTAGAGGTTTTAGTCTGTAACCCGCTGGCTCCAAAGCTGGGTGGGTGGCAGAGAGGCCACAGTTCATGGTGGAGAAAGATGCAAAAACAATAAGAGCAAAAAAGGGAAAGGGCGAGCCTGCGTTGTTCCCTTATATTGTATGCAGGATGCCTGCCCTGATGCAGAAATAGCACTCACATCACCTCTCTGCCTTCTTGCACAGACTCAGGACACTTTCAGAGTGAAGAGCTTTGCCCCCTGCTGAGTCACTTAAATTTCTAAACTTCTCAAACTGATACGTTGTTATGCTTTGTGCATGGGCATTTCCCCAAGCTCATGCAATCATGGAGCTGGCTGCAACTAGCATTTGTGATTTGCTCATCGTTTAGTGCTGGGATTGGTGATGTGAGTGCTGCATCTACTCAGGGATGGAACCAGTATACAACATAAAGAGGCATGCTCTCCCTGTTCTGCCCATTTTTACTCTTGCTGTTTGTGGCTATCAGAAAGACTGCCTCTCAGCCCACCACCCTGCCTTGGTGCCCGCTGGGTATGGACCAAAACCCTCAAAAGTTGTAAGCCAAATCTTTCTTTTCTTCACTTTGGGTGTCAGGTATTTTGTTTTAACAATGAGAGAAAAGTAACCCAGACACACAGTGAACCAACCATTACAATATCGAATGTAAGCAGCCACCCTAGGGCATGTCCTCTATCAGCTAGGATGTAGAACTGTTAAGTTACTTAGTTTTTAAACTTCTCAAATTGACACAATGTATCAACATCACAATAGTAATGTGCCTTTTTCTGAAATAAATTTTTAAAAATGTAAATCTTTATTGTATTTTTTATCATACTTCACAAAACATGCACATACACACATGGCAAAATAATCACTTACTTTTCAGTGGTTGTAAACATGAACCAAGAAATATTTGCTCAGTCATTCATTATTCATTCTAAGACCTTGTCTCATATGTGTCCAGTGCTCTTGTGGGTTTGCATCTGGTGGTCACTTGAGTTCCTGCCATGGACCTGTTTTGACTCCATGCTTAGGTGGAGCAGTTCAACTAGTATCACTGAGCCTAGAAGAAACAGTCAGATGCAAACTGTAGTGTGTTTATTTTGAAGTTTATACTCTTTTCACTAGCATAAAAAAGTATCTTTAAGAAGTTAGAATGAAAAATATCTATTCATGATATATTTATTGCTTGAAGAAATTTTGCCTCACAGTCTCCTTTTATAGTTTGAATTACTTTTAATCTTCCTTTATGGTTAAACTTAGAATTTGTTCTAAATACTAACCAATAAAAGTATAAATAGTAGCACATTTTATTTGCTCATTTTGTTCTGGAAATATAAAACTCTTTTTCCTAAAGAGGATTGTTCCCTTTTGTTAAAAAATCACAGATAAATTGAACTTATTATTAACCAAACCCTATGACTCCTCCATTGTAGATACAGTGCGTTATTTTAAATTCACATTATGTTACGTGTTTCCTGGCTTTTGATACCTGTTCAAATATCTGGTGCATTTGACTTTAAGGTTGTTAATTTTAAGCTATTGTGATGAGACACCTGAGTAGGATGCAAAATTAACTAAATATGAAATTATATTTTAACATTCTAACATTCAGGAGACATTTGGGCAACTATTGCTATATTAGCAATTTTTCCTGGTTTAGAGATTCTTGGCTTTGTTAAAATTGTGAACAAAAACACTGAAGTCATTTTGCTCGGTAAATGGCAAGAGAAATAAAAACAGAAGCAGGAGCTTATTTAGTTTGAAAATCGTATTGATCCCTATCTTTTCTTATAATATATTAACCTGGGCACTAAACTAACTTTCTCTGTGTCCAATTACGGAGAGGAGAAAGAGAAAATGTACAGTTAGCCTTTCTACATTGAAGTTCTAGTTTAAATTTCAAACTTACTTCTTTGCCTTTGCCAAAGAAATTGCATTTCCACAGACAAATTGAAAGCATTTCACAAAAATTAATTACTTCAAAATGCGTTGCATTAAAAAATCTATTGCCTTTCTGACTACTTTAAAATTCTTTCAAGACATTTTCATTTATCTTTATAGCTCTCCTGTTTAAAACAGTAAAACCTTGTATTGCAGTTTTGAAACTTAAAACTTGCTGATGAAATCACTGTTTCAACATCAGCTATATAAATATCTTAATTTTTATCGCAAAAGCACTTACTATGTTTTCAGATTTGTTTAATCAGAGGAAAAATATCATTCAGTACAACAAAGAAGAGTATAAAAGCGAGAACACATCTTTGTTCATTCAATTTATTTTCTGCATTTGCAAAGGTCACTTTCTTTTTCATGCTTCTCGGTGAGATAGGAACTACCTGTTTCTCTAGTGTTTTATTGTTTTGCTTTTTTCCTCATTAGAATGCACCCAAACATTAGATGGCAACTTTCCCATGAAATATGGGAGAACCTGGCCTCAGACCACATTGATAAACACCATTGTTGGCTCAGTTAGCACCAAGGACTGACTGCCTTGCACACAGCACAAAAACCAGAGTGGAGTGTACAGTCTAACCATGTGAAAGGGGAGTCTAAGAGCTGCTCCATGTCACTGCATGTTTAACTGTTTTCTGAGTTCCTGATGTGCGAATCATGTCCTCAGAAGACAGGGGATTGCCATGGTAGGAGGCATGCTTGCTTTACTTTGGACCTCTTGCTATATAGGAGTAAACAATGAAACTTAGTCACGGTTCCTTTTTACCCTAGAACAGTAGCATGCTCCTCTATTATTCTCTAATTATTTTTATTAATTAATTAATTTAAGTGGTTATTATGGGGGAAAAGTTGTGCCCATAAGCATGTCTATTATGATCTCAATTTGATGGGTAATTAAAACCAGAGATCCACTGATGGTCTTTTGTTTGTTTGGTGATGGTTTTCTTTTGCTGCTTTTTGAAATCTCTTCTGACTTTTGAAATCAGTTTCAGGGAGATGGAAATGCATCAAAATGCCTTCAAGATGCCAAAATCTGAAGACCATTCTTTGTAACATTTTTAAGAATCTTTATTTTTGTTTCCTTTGACCAACAAAGGAGCAAGTGCTCACATTAGAAAAAGGGGACTTCTTGCCAGCAATTTTTCTAATAAGGCAATTTCAACAGATCAGATGTCTGAACAAAGTGAATAATGCTCCCTGGGGAACTTTTGCTGAAGTGGCCACATTCCTGGACTTCTACTTTTCTCCTGGTGATTAAACTTTTACTTAAAAGTATGAGCTAAGCCAAATGTGTAGTTTTGGAATTCATCAAATTACTTCCTCTGACTTTCTTATTTCGCAGTCAGTAATAATTTGATTATAATTGCATTTCATAATTGAGCAATATACAAATATGTATTTGGAGCAGACTTTTAACTCCCTAAGTATGCTCTCACCTGAAACACAAAACTCTTTTTACATACCATCTTTGTTTTAACTTATTTGGTTTGAAAAATAAAATAATAAGTCAAATAAGCCTCACTTGGTTCAAATGGGAAATGCATTTCAAACTCCAGGGAGAGATGAAAAAAGGGTGCAATTGTGATTAATAGTGCTCATTACCAAGTCACTCCTCTGACCAGCACACTCTTCTGAAGGTCTTATTATTCCTTCAGTAGGACAGGAGAGAAAAATAAGGGAGTGAAACATGGAAAAGGCAAGCAGTGCAGTGTATGTCTAAAGTTGGCTAAAACTTTATTATTTAGGTAATTTTTGGTGTCCCCTTTGGGCTTGCAGTCCATAGCGAGGAACAGACTTACAGTAACTGAATTGTTTCAACTTATCCAAATAGCATTGAAATGGACTTAATTGTTGCAGGAGAGGAAAAACCATGTGTCCCCAGAGACTATTAGTGTCATTTAAAAGGCTAAATGTATCATAAAACCTGTCTTTAGCAGAATAAAATTGTACAGACCAACATAATTTTCGTTAATGTTTTCCACATTTCTTGAAAAAGAAGAAAGAGAGAAAGAGACAGAGCAAGAGAGAAAAAGTGAGAGAGAAGGGGAGAGATTGAAAGAGAGAGAGAAAGAGAGAGAGAGAGAACTGACTTGACCATGGAGCTAAAGTCTATTAGGTCATTGAATTATTAGGGTTATTTTATTTCTATAGACCAAATAACTTTTTAAAAATTAAAAAGACTTTGCAACAAAATGCACGCTAGGTCAAGTTGAATTAAAAAGCATCCTATTCTGAAAGATAAATTTAGCCTATTGTGTTTCTTTCATAAGGTGGAGTTTTAAACAGAGATGAAATGTAACTTACAGGACCAATAAGATTCAAACCTCATCCATTTTGCACCTTCAAAGTGGAAGCGAACTCTGCAGCTTGTTTCGCTGACTCTTTATTTTCACTCTGCTTGTGTGTGTGTGTGTGTGTGTGTGTGTGTGTGTGTGTGTGTGTGGCGGGGGGGCACCTCGTTCTGGTATTTTTCCTATTGTCACACATGTTGTACCTGCCGAACGTGTGCTCTGCTTTTTTTGAGTAAAGTAAATAATTGTAGAGCTCTTCCCAAACACAGAGAGGTAGAGAGGAAGGTTTAAGGGTTGCTTTTATTCCATCAAAAAGACAAAGGGATATTTCTTTCCTCTAAAGAAGTTTAGAGAATAATGGGGGGAAATCAAAAACAGAGACAAATAGTGAATCAAACCTCCACTGAAAGAACAAATCTTTCTATTTATCTGTCTCATCTTTTCACTGAGGTTGTATATCAGCTATCAAGAAAGCTATTTCAAATAACTTCTGCTAACATAATTGGTATTTTATAAGTTTAGTTGCTATGGTAATGGATGATGTAATCATCTATTAACATCACAATCCATTAGTTTTTCATACCTAACCAGCATATTATTTTCCTCTTTTTCTCTGTTAGTCCTCTGTAATCTAGGAGGGAAAAACAAAAAGTAAAACTGTGTGCATATTGTTCAGTTAGTCTGGAAAGTCTGAATTGGGATGTAATTACCCATGTGCAGGGGCTTTTCTAAACTGAAGCTTCACATTTTCCTGCAATAGCGACTATTATCACTTAGCTCTCATTGAAACATTAGTGATTGGAAACAATTGTAATTTCTCCATTGTTCACTATTAAATGAACAGGCAGGGTGCTCGGCTCCCAAAGATGAGGACAGTGTGCTAAATGCATGTGACAAACAGGTGCCCACAGAGAGGCTGGGCTGCCTGGAGGTTTTACTATCCAGTAGAGCAGGAGCCTAGGACAGTGCCCTGTTCTCAAGGAGCAGCTGTCAGCAGCTGCCATTCAAGAAGTGCCATGAAATCAGGTCAGGCCAGTGTATTGAGAAAAAATAATGCATGCTTTCTTTAATTTTAAATTTTTAATATGTTTAATTTTTATCTTAAAGAGAATAAAATCAAGCAAAATAAAACAGAATAAAGCCAATCAAAATAAACCAGTGTAAGTGACAACAGGACTTCCAAACAATAGGAAATCAACAATAGTTACTGCAATGCCTCCTGTTTTCATAGTAGCTGCAGATACATTAAGACATAGCAAAAATCAAACAAAACAGAACAGATTAGAACCAATAAAAACAAAACAATGAATGAAAGAAAGGACTTCAAAACAAGACAATAGTAAATCCAAAATGGTTACCATGATATACCTTGCTATCTTTAAAACAGCTGCCCACGTCATTGGATACAACAAAAGTAAACAAAACAAAACAGAATAAAACTCAATCCAACAAAACAATAAAAATAATACAGGACTTCAAAACAAGATAATAGGGAATTAACAATGGTTTCAACTCTCAGAATGAGATTCCCCCAGAGATGCTACACTGTGTACCATTATCCTCTGAATAGATGATCAAACCACTGGTCCTAGATCTGCAAAGTAGGTGAAACACCAAACACCACAATCACTGAACTGCATTTTACTTCAATACCTATGACCATAGCCTGTATTTCTCTGGATCAGCTGGTTGCCTGGGGAGTAGGGATTAGCTCTTCTTGTTTCCCAGCCCGGGCACTGGATGGGGCCAGGGACTAGCTGTGCCCCGATGGGCCAACATGGTGCTGACTCCCGGGGAGGGCTTGCTTGGTGACTTCTTAATCCATGTTTTGATGAGTTGTACATTCTTTTTCCAAGTGGAAAGCATGGACAGTAACGTACCTCACTGTGCAATGGACCCACCTCCTCCTTTTAGAAGCAATGGCAGAATACTGCACCAAAGCTGGAGGTGGGCTCATCCCTGGAAGCCAGGGGTGCTTACTTCACTGGTAGTTGCCAAATACCAAAGGACAAGCACTCTCCCATAGGTAAGGAGGCTAACTTGGCCAGTAACTGGGTTTGATTGTTCATTAAAGTCATTCTTTACCTTTATCAGCTGTCCTAACCCTAGCTAATCTATTCCAAACTGAGGTCTCCTGTCTCCACCCATGTGACACTGCAGCTACACATGCGTGGGCAGGCCGGAATTCCATCTCCTCTCGTCTTGATTTATGCTTTTCTGTAGCCCATAGCTGCTTGTTTTTGTTCCTCACCTATAAACTTAGTTTATCTTCTCATATTTATATCAGATCCAGTTCTTCTATTAGGAATTCTTAGTTTTTAGCAGCATTAATATTTCTGTCTTCTGAGTACACTTTCTGCTTATATTGCTTGATTTTTTGAGTCAGATCTTCATCTTTCAGCACGAGAAAATAATCTCTCTCTCCTTTCCCTCCTCTTCCTCACCTTGTCTCTTGACTGTAAGTCTCCAAAAGGTGAGGAACAGGCCTCATTCATCTTCTTAGCTCCAAGAGGCTCCAGTACAGTACGTGGGACTTACTGCTAGGTTTTTCATTTGTGAAAGCAGGAATCTATCTCAAACTTGCTATGTACTGTGTATGTATATTTACAACTGTTAGTAACATTTACACACAGTGTGTGATTTTATGTTCTTGTCAGCATATCTATTCCCATATCCTGTATACCAACCCCGAAACCCATTGCCTGTTTTTATTTCCCATTATCTGGGAAACAGATGTTTTTCAAATTGAAGGATTTAAACGTATGCTGACCCTGCATGAAGTCACTTTCTTTGCCAGTTTAAAGAGAGACCCAGATTCCACTATTCCCCACACTCATATATATTTTCCTTGATATATATCAGAGAAACGACTTCTGAAAGCTTCTGAAAAACACATAATAAATTTGGTGCTTCTCTTTTCTTATGGTTTTGTGTTATATTTAGAAATATGATAGTTCTGTTTCATTTTTGTATTCCCATAAGCATGGATATAAGTAGTGAGTAAATATTTATTGAATGCAAGAAGAAGAGTGGCACAAAGACAGAAAAGAAGGTAAAGGGGAGGAGAGAAAGGGAGGGAAAAAAGGAATAATTTTTTCTTTAACTGTGTATCAGGTACAGTTTCTCCTTTTGTTTTCAAGACCCCTGGATGGCTTTGTATTCCAAGTTTCAGTGTGGGTTGTGATGAAATCACAAGATATTTACTAAAAGCTCAAAGCATTCGTATTTCCCCAAAAAGCAATTGTAATCATGGCCACACACTCTTGTAGGAACATGTAATAATTTTCCCTTTCAATTCATTAATTTCCAAGCATTTCCAAGTACTAGTTACAGAAGTAACACCCAACCTGTGTTTCCTGAGTCATTACCCTCGTGATACTTGCTTCACAAATGGTGTTCAGTGGTGCCCTTCTTTTTAATTACTTGAAATTAAAACAAATTAGATGCTTACTAATTTCACTAGATACTCTGGGTCAGGCCTGAGATGGTTGTGGAATCACTAGAAGGTATGTGTCACATTTGTTGTACAGGTATCAATTGTTCCTTCACAGAGAAGAAGGTCAAGGCTTATTCTGCAGGGGGCAGCTGTTTTTTGGATGGCAGAGTGATGCTGGGAAATCTTTATTTTGGACAACTCCAGATGATGTAACTGGCCTCTTAGTCTATTTTTTAGTGACGGGGACATTGGGAGTATTCTGAAGCAAAGTACTGCATCCCCAGTACATGATGTCTGGCAGGTAACAGAATCATCATTTAATAAATTAACATGATACATTTCTCTTGAAAAACACTACAATTTGAAAAAAGCTGTCTTAGATTCCTGAATTTAGACTTTAGAATCCAAAATGTGAGGTATAAATTATTCTACTCATTTTACATATGCAAAATAAAATTGATTTGATGATCTATCCAGTCTTTTGGTGGCTCGCAAAACTAGAACTTCAAATCAGGTCGTCGGACTTCCTGGTTGCTTTTTCAAAGTATCTCATAATTCAATCAGATGAAATGAACCATTTTTGATGATTTAGATGACACATTTTAAAATGATTCCGTTGTCTCATTGGCATTCTTGTTTGTGCAATAATTTGTTCCTTACTTCAGAACCATGTACTGAAGAAAGCTGCTGTTGATATTTTAACTGAAACAGACAATAAATGGGACTGTACTTTCTTCCTCATCTCGCTGAGGTCTTTGACAGGATGGGTAATTCAGAAATGTGTATGTTTGGTGATGCTATGAATATCAGTTGTCCATCCATTTCAATCACAGTCTTTCTCAGAGAAGAGTTTGGTTTGTCTCCATTGGCCATCTCTCCATAAGTCCGTTCAGCTAGACTGAAGAGTGTTATCTTTATTTCTTTCATAATGGTATATATTGGGAAGTGTGATTTAGTGAATTATTGTCATATTCAGCAATTTCATTCAAATGGATTTTTAGAATATTACCTCCAACAAATTGGAATGTTAGCATGGTAGATAACTCAAAAGTTCCCTTTTTTCTCATTCCAAAATGATTTTGCAAACTTATCTAGATCAACTTTCCTATCATTCCAGCATATATCTGGAAACAGCCTATGTTGGTTTGTTTTTAACAAGATTTGATGGCTTAATATTATACCTTTAAAGGGATAATTAGACAAAAGTATGTTTAAAACCTTATATTTCAAGAATTAAATATGAATGGTCAAAACATCTAAAATTATTTGATAATTCTCTTTTAGCCTCAACTAGTATTTCCTTTAGCTTTAACAAATTAAAACAGTTTGGATTAACATGTATTAATTGTACATATCAATAGAGTTTAGTGTAATGTTTCAGTGCACATTAACCAACATTAAGCACATTTTCTTAGTTATAAAAGTATACTTTGAGAAAAATTAGAAGTATATAAAATATACAGATAACAATAAAAATTGTTGAAGAATATTAAAAGCTATTAGAGAAAAGAAACAGGTCACCTATAAAGGAAAGCCCGTTAGAATCACACCAGACTTCTCAACACAAATTCTCAAGGCAAGAAGAACTTGTGGTGAAGAATTTCAAATACTGAAAGAAAACAGCTTCCAACCAGACTGATGTGCCCTGCAAAACTCTCTTTACAATCAATAAAGAAATAAGAAACGTCCATGACAAAGAATGTTGGAAGAAATTCAGGACCACTAAACCAACACTACAAAGGGTTTTAGAAGATCTTCAAACAGAGACAAAAATGATCACAATTCCAAGAACAACAACAGAAAGAAAACACCAAAAAGGGCAAGCAACTAGACAGAGGGGAGAAGTGAGCAATCAACAACAGAAAAATAACATGACAAACTCAAGCCAAAACATACTAGTCATAAGCATCAGTGCAAATGGCTCCCAATGAAAAGAAACAGATCAGCAGAACAGGTCAAGAAACAAGATTCAACAACATACTGTATAAAAGAAACACGTTTAATGCAAAAAGAAATCCATAGACTAGAAGTCACATATTAAAAATAATGCAAGAGGAACCCCTAAAAATGTAAAGGTAGTTATTCTGTTTGCAAACAATGTGAACTTCAAGAATGAGCAAAAGAGATAAAGAAGGTCACTATAATATATATATATATATATATATATATATATATATATGCACCAAATGTGGGAACACTCAACTATATAAGACAAATATTAACAGACATGAAAAAACTTATAAGGAATAACACAACTGCAATGGGGGACTTCAATACTCCATTGTCACAAAGACACAGAAATCAGCAAAGAAATAACAGAATTAAATCAAACCTTGAACAAATGGACTTAGTAGTTGATTACAGAGTGTCCCAACCAAAGACATCAAATACATATTCTTCTCAGCTACACATGGAATGTTCTATAAAGTAGACCATATGCCAACTCATAGAACATTCTTAAATAAATGCAAAGGAGTTGAAATTATCACATGCATATTATCTGACCATAGTGCAATGAAATTGAAAATTAACTTCAAAAGAAACAGAAAAGCTCCATAAATACATGGAAATTCATAAACTCCATCCTAAACAACTAATGGATCACAGATGAAATTAAAGAAGAAATTAAACAATACCTACAATTAAACAAAAATGCAAATACAACTTATGGCAATGTGTGGGATGCAATGAAAGCAGTTCTAAAAGGGAAATTTATAGCAGCACATCACCACATCAGGAAAACAGAACAAACACAAGCAACCAAATGCTACACATAAGTCTAGAAAAAGAAGAGCAAGTCAAGCTCAAAGCCAATAAAAAGGAGAAAATTATAAAGACCAGAGCAGAAATTAATCCAATTGAGACAAAGAAAATAATACAAAGAATTAATGAATTGAAGAGCTGGTTCTTTGAAGGAATAAACAAAATTGATAAACACCTAGTCAAACTTATCAAAAAAAGAAGAAAAAAACTCAAATTCATGCCATAAGAAATAAAAAAGGTGAAATCACTACAAATTCTGAAAAAATTCAGAAGATAGTCAATAACTGCTTCATAAATCTTTACTCACATAGGCTGGAAAATACAGAAGGAATGGACAGATTCCTAGAAATATATAATTACCAAAGTTGAATCAAGAAGATATAAAAATATTGAGTAACCCAAAATCAGTTACTGAAATTGAAAACATACTTAAAAACTTACCAACAAATAAAAGCCCAGGTCCTGATGTATGCATGACTGAATTCTGTAAGATGCTTAGAGAAGCTTTAATGTCAGTACTCCATTAATCTTTTCATGAAATTGAAAGGGAAGCAATTCTCCCTAACTCATTCTTGGATGCAAGTATTACTGTGATACCAAAACTAGAAAAAGACCCAACCAAAAATGAGAACTACAGGCCAGTCTTCCTAATGAACATACAAAAATTCTCAATAATGTACTAGCATATAGAATGCAGCAAATCATCAAGAAGATTATGCACTATAACCAGTGTTAAGTGGGATTCATCCCAGGAATGTAGAAATTATTTAATATACACAAATAAATAAACATAATACACATCAACAGAGCCAAAGACAAAAATCACATGAGCACCTCAGTAGGTGCAGTAAAAGCTTTTGATAAAGTTCAATACTGAGTTGTGTTAAAAATTCTGCAGAAAATTGGAATAAATTTTTACTTCAATTTGTTAAAAGCCACATATGATTAACTAACAGCTACATCATACAAAATGGTCAAAAACTGAAAGCTTTCAATCTAAAATCAGGAACAGGACAAAGATGTCCACAGTCACCACTCCTATACAACATTGTTCTGGAAACATTAGCCAGAGCATTTGGACAAGAGAGAGAAAGAAAAGGTATAAGAATAGAAAAGGAAGAAGTTACATTTTCATTATTTGCAGATGTTGTGGTACTCTACACAGAAGATTCCACCCAAAGACTGTTAGAATTAACGAACAAATTCAGTAACATGTTGATGCAAAGTCAAAACTCAAAAATCAATAGTATTTCTGTACACAAACCACAAGCTCACTAAGAGAGAAATTACGAAAACCACTTCCTTCACTATAGCATCAAAGTAAATGAAACACTTAGGAATCAATCTTACCAAAGAAATCTATACATTGAAAATTGTGGCACTCTAAAAAAAAGAGATCAAGAGGATATCAGAAAATGGAAAAATATCCCTTACTCATGAATAGAATGAACCAACATTGTGAAAAGTGGCCATACTCCCAAAGCTGTTACACAGATTTAGTGCAATTGCAATCAAAATATCATTATTCTACCCACAGATTTAGAGAAAGCATTCTTTAAATTCATTTGGAAATAGAAGAGACCTAAAAGAGCAAAGGCAATCCTGAGCAACAAAGTCAAGGCAAGAGGCATCACAATACCTCAAAGCTACTGTGATAAAATCAGCATGGTACTGGAAAAAAAAAAAAAAATCTTAGGACCAAAGAAACAGATTAGAAGAAGTAGGCACAGCTACAAACAAACTCGGTCACCTTATCTTTGACAAATGTACAAAACATGCTCACTGGAAGAAAGGTAGCCTTTTTAATAATTGTGCTGGAAAAACTAGTTTTCCACATGCCGAAGTTTAAAACTAGACCCATTTATATCACCACAAACTAAACTAAAGTAAAAATAGACCAAAGATCTAAATATTAAAATAGAAACACTAAATCTACTGGGAGAGGAAGTAGGTAGAAATCTTGAGGACCCACGGGTAAGCAGAGAGTTCATGAACAAATACCAAACTGCATGGGAGGTACGTGACAGAACCAACAACTGAGACCTCATCAATTTAAAAAGTTTTTACATATCAAAAGAAATCACCAACAGAATGAAAAGAAAACCACAGAATGGGAGAAAATTTTAGCCAACTGTCCCTCAGGCAAAGGACTTCTACCTAGAACGTATAAAGAAATGAAAAACTCACACCCCTCCAAATTCAAAGACTCAATCCAAAACTGGGCATCTAAGATGAATGTAAAGCTCTCAGATGAAGAGATACACAAGGTAAATAAATATAGGAAAAAATGTCCGACATCATTGGTCATTTGAGAAGTGCAAATTAAAACAACATTGAGATGCCATCTTACCCTAAGCTATTATCAAGAAATCAACCAACAAGAAATGCTGATGGGCTATCATGAAAAAGGAACCCTTCTCCATGGTTGGTGAGAGTGGAGACTGGTACAACCATTGTGGAAATCAGTGTGGAACTGCTTTAAAAACTAGGATCAGAGGTCCCATTCATCCCAGCTATACCCTTTCTGGATAGTTTCGCAAAGAATTAAAAACATCATGCTATAGCAACATATGTGCACCCATGTTTATAGGAGCACAATTTATAATTGCAAAATCTTGGAAACAATGCAAATTTCCATCAACTAAGGAATGTGTTAAAATAATGTGGTATTTTTGAATAATGTAGTACTATTCAGTTTAGGAAGGATACACTTGAGCTTTTTTTAGGGAAATGGATACAGCTAGAGCCCATACTGGTAAGTGAAATAAACCAGATCCACATGTGTAAACATTGTGTGGTCTCCCTAGTGTAAGAAACTGAAAGAGTAAATTTGATCCAAAGGGTAGAACAGGTATTGTGGAAGGACAAGAAATTGCTCCAAGGGAAAGAAGTTATATGGGTGAAAGGATAAAAGAAGGAAGGGAAAAAGAAAAAAAAATATGTATATAAAAGATACCTGAGATAATTATCCTACTGGCTTCTCGTAGTTCATTGAAGACAATGGTATTTACATTGTTTGATCAATTATGCATGCCATGCCTTATAATTTGAGCAACTACTTTAAAGATAACAATATGCATATGTTGACCATTATCAATTTCCTGTTATCTTATTTTTGAAATTCTGTATCTTTGTTTTTATTGTTTTTTCGTCTTTAAAATAAAATAAAAATTTAAAAAATAAAATAAAATGTTCATAATATGTCACTTTTAAAAGATTCATTAAATTCTTTGATTCTTTTCTTCATTTCATTTTCTTGACTTGAGATTCTCCTCTATAGGAAAACTTGTATTCGTATATCGTAAGAATGGACTTTTTTTGATTTTTAAACTTTTATTACGATAACTATGACTACGAACACACTATCAGCCAGGAGAAGCGGCCAGGAAGCCCAGCGGCCTCCCTGTGCACTGGGGCAGGCCCTGTTGGCCAGGGAGACCCAGCCAGGACGTGGCCTCTGCCCCCACCTCCGCCAGCTGTGGGCAACCAGATGGACGTAGGCTGAGACGGTGATAACCGAAGTAACCGAAGTAGGGAAGCAGCCTGACATTTCTGGTGATTGACTGACTTCGCAGGCCGGGCCTGGCGGTCTGGGTAACTATGTAGGGCGTGACAGTGTGCACTGTGGTGGTGACTGTGGGTTTCCTACTGTCCTATTACTGTTGTGCTTTATTTCATTTTACTGTTCTGATTTACTCCCTTTAAAATAAAAAAAAATCACTTATTTTACTATATTTACTCATATTAATATATTTAATCTATAAATATGCCTACAAAATGAAATATTTCTATAATTAGGGGAATATATTCATAAAAAATATTCTCTTCATAAATTTATTTTCCATGTTACTTGCCTGAGAAGGCAACATTAAAATTTTATTTGTGATATTTATGTATTTATGTATATAATGCCTTATACTTAGTGTAATCAAGTTTAGCAATTTTTTTCTTTATGATTTTCTTTTTTCTTTTAAACATAAAATTCTGTTTTCTAATCCATAAAATTTTTAGCATATGTTTTGGTTTCTGGTCTAAAAGCAGAGTTACTGATTCAAAAGGCAGGACATTTGTCTTAAGGTTATAGGAATATATTTTATCTTGAGCAGTTTTACCAATGCACTCTTCATAGAGTGTGGGGTTTCAACTCTCATTCTACTGATGTCAACATTGTGTGGTAATTTTATGCTATTTTTCATTTGATTGTATTTCTAAAATTGATACGTCTTTGTCATATAATGTTTGGACAAAAACAGTAAGTATAAATAAAATATAGATCATCACCATCATCCAATTTAAGGATACATACCGAATTTGCTTTTCATTTTTCAAATTTTGATTTCAAGTATGATTAAGTATTTTTGATATTATTATTAAATATTTTATGTCATTATTTAGCAATAATTTTCCTTGTTATCAGCTATTTCTTTAAACCTATTATATATTACTGTCCATTAATGTTTGATGATGTTTTTCCCACTTTTATTTTTTTAAAAAGGAAAAATTAAAAATTCGAGTAGCATTATGACTATGAAGACATGTTATATTTTTAACGTGAAGTGTATATAATTTTCTTCATGGCATCTTTCACTATTTTTTTGGAGGAAAATTTATTTTCTAATCAGAGTTGATACAAATATTTTTATCTTTACAGCATTTTCTCCAGTGTTTTACGATATAGTTTTCTTGCTTCAGTTTATGATTTGAGTTCACCCTGGGAAATTTTGTAAAGGGAAAATGTTTCTGTACTTTTCCCTCAACTTGCCAATCATTGATCAAAAATCCTTCTTTTTCTCACTTTTTTTTTGCAGAGTCGGTGTCAAATATGAAATTCTTACACATATGTACTTTATGTTTCTGAACTGCTTTTCCTACTTCATTGATTTGGTTTTAAGAGGTTTTTGAATTTGGGTCAATAATATATAAAGAATGAAACTTTTGTTAGCATTTACGACTTACTTTAAAAAATCATAGCCTAATTAAAAACCAAAGACAGCTGCCCTTGGAGGGCAGAGCTGCAGGCCTCTGTGCGCAGAGACTCATGTGGCAGATCAGGATTTGGAGATGAGCGTGGGAAGATCAGCCAGGGTGCGTCCCCAGACAGGGGTGGCAACAGAGGGGAAGGCACGAGGGCTGGAGTCAAGGAGAGAAAGCCAAGACACCATCAGGGACCAGCCCGGAAGGGAAGGGAAGCCGGGATGCAAGGGCTTGCCTGTCTGCAGGGAGGTGTGCGCTAAGCCCTAGTGTAAATAGCGCTGTATATTTTCACAAGACAAAGAGGAGATCAGCTTACTTTTTAGGTATTTGGCAAACAGACTGGAGTCTGTGAGATAATGTACCTCATGTCTCCTCCCAGCCACTGAGGGCTGTTCTCTGGCCTACTGATCATATTTCCATATAAACTGATGTCTCACTAGAAGTTAACGCTACCACTTACTTATTTTTGAGATACTTTCTAATTTTCAGGAATGATCCCATCCACAAAATTTTCCTGGAGGATCTTACATTGTAGAAAGCTTACACGATTCTGAATTTTGAGAACCTTTTCCAGGTGTATTTCCAGGTCCCCAGGGCTCCAGATCTCACAGACTTTGTCCCTTAGAAGACAGTGCTGGTGTCCAAACTGAGAGCATCTACCAGGTCTGTGGACATATTGCTGCTGTCACCTTGATTACCCAAAAAGCTGCTAAAGAGATCCACAGCTAGTGGATCAGTGGCTCTGTTCGTCTCTCTGTCTCCCTGTCATGGGGCTGACCGCTGTGTGGGGGAAGCACTGGAGAGCCTCTACAAGTTTCCTTCTAGGCATGTGGGCAGGCGCAGTTTCTGTACTGTGCAGATTGGCCTGTGTCACAGGTAGATAAACTGGCTGCTGATCAGTGTTTCTATCCCTCTTCCCCAGTACCAGCAATGTTCCCAGTAGGTGCCTCTGAGATCCACGCCCCAGCTAACCTTAAAGGGCACAAAATGAGACCAGCAGTGGCCTTCACCTATTCGAAGTCTTAAAGTAACAGCATTTTTGATAACTATATTAACTGCTATTTGTCATTATTAAAGAATAATTATTAAGCATTTTCAGGTATATATTTTTAACTTACATTAAATTGTTCATAGTATTTAAAATGATTAAGTAGGAAAAATAAACAAGAGAATAAATTTTTCCAAGCCAAATCTGTGATATATTTGTAATTCCTTAAACCAGTGCCCGGTTTTAAGACCCCAGAGAAACTCCCAGTGCGTAATAATTGAAGTGCCCAAAGCAGAAGATGTAAACCAGAACAGAGAACACTTCATGCCATTTGACACATGTTACACAGTGAGTTTCCTAAGTTCAATTTGTGCGTGGCTTACATCATCTAATGAAGAATACGCTATACTTTTCAGTTGGTTTTGCATCTCTGACCAGCAGGTATTGGCGTTTGCGAGGAGGAAACCCCAGGTCCATAGAGCAAAAACAGCTGTGGTTTTGTAAGTTGACTTGCCTTGTAACTTCGATTCTTGATTATGAACAACATTATGTGTATTTCTAATTTAGTCTATCACTGAACAAGATCCTATTCTTCAATAAATGTTAGTTATGGCTCTTCTATTTTGTTATCAGTCATCCAAGTCAAAAAACCCACTTTCAGACCCATTGCCTTTTACACTCAAACCAGTTGCCCAGCGCATCTGATTCCCTGAGAAATGTGTGTCATCTTACGGGAAATAAGAAAGTTTTTTTGGTCACTTTTGCCCTGCTGCTTTTGAAAAACATTGTTTAGTATCTGAAACGTTTTCCCTTATGACTCAGCTATTGTTTCAGGCTCAATAATACAAAATATCACTGTAGAATTTATTTCTCCTTTTTTTATTATTTTATTTTATTTTAGCATTTCATCTATCATTGTGCTGGTTAACCCACAAATTTGCTCTCTTTTCTGCTAGCATTTCATGTTTCATCTGTATAATGTGTTTTTAGTCCTGATCTGCCCATCCACCTAAATCATGTTTTATTTCTGTCCCGGAAGGCCTTATGGTAATTAAATAATGGTGTTTCTTCTAATATTTCTAGGAACACTTTATTATTTTATACTAGACATATTGGAGGCTGTGAATTGAAATGGACTTCAGGCAATTGCTTACTTTCAATATTGGTCTGTCATTAGGTTATGTCTAAAGGACAAAATCAAGCATATTCTGTTGTCTGATACAGTAAATGTAATTGAAGTTAAGAACATTTGCTTGTTTATGAAGGCGATGTTAAGCATCATAAAAGAATATCTGGATTCCCTTTCCCTCCATTAGCAAAAAAGAGGAGCAGTTACCAATCCTGTAAAGATACATTAGAAGTGAAACTAAGCTTTTTGTTTGAAAAGGCTAAAGGCAGAAACTGACCTTTACACTTAAGACAATCTGGTATTCAGTAATCCTTTTCTTTATCCACAAGGCATCCCTTGTTCCAAGACCCCAGTGGATGCATGACAGTGCACTAAACTCTATATCCACTGTTCTTTCCTGCATCTACATACATATGATCAAGTTTAATTTATAAACTGAACACAGTAAAATAGTACCTGCAACTCAGAATACTCTCTAATGTAATGAGCCATTTAAAACTTGTTTATTTCTGGAATTTTCCACTTAATATTTTTGCACTGAAGTCAGTCTTTGGTGACTAAAGTTGTAGAATGTGAAACCACACACGAGAGGGACTGCTGTATTGATATTTGCATTTAATGATTGTGGTTCGATTCAAACCAAAGCTCAGAGTTCCTGAGTGTGAGAGGCAGCAGACCTGTAACTGGCAGTGCACTCTGGAGTCAGTGCCATTTTGAAGCGCTGGCCTTCTTCAGCTTCTCATACTCAGGTTTCTCATTCATTAATTTGGGTTAAGACTGCTTCGGCCAACAATTTGGATGCTGAAATGAGGCAACATCTGACTAGCATAAGGACATGCGGAATTTTCAAAAAATGTTTCTTTTACATCGAACCACATACTTCATGCAAATGTAGATTCAAATTGCAGTATTTTAGTATAGTTTTTAAATGTTTGTGATAGCTGCAATTCCTTCAGAGTTTACATCTGAATTTTAATATTTCTAATGATGAAGTTCCCTACTGAGTTGATTATTTCACACATTAACACACATGTTCTATGCAGTTAGTGTGTGACGTTAGCATTCAACATTGTAAAGCTACTTTAAGATATATGCCTTTAATTTTGATTTTTTTTGGGATCATATTAGTTTATGTTCTTAAGGATATGTCAGTATTGAATTAAGATTTAAAAACAGAATCTCCAGAAAAACAGAGATGTTCAGAAAAAAAAAGTCCACCTGTGGTCAATTTCTGTAATTGTGCAAAATACTGATAAAAAAAGAAAACTAGATGTTCACTGAAGTTATTAACCTAAGATCTAATTAATACATTGTTTTAGGGAGTACTCCAAAAAATTTGTAAGCTGCATTTTCCTAGGCAGACTATATAAGCTAATTTTCTTCACTAACATTATTAAAGGCCTTATGTAAATACAATGTACAATTAAATGATACTTTACAAAATGTGATTTATAAATATACACTGATATACAAATGCAAATGTAGATGTGAGTTGATGCAGTAAGAAACACAACCTATTTGGCAAATCAGCTTCTTTCTTCCTACATCTGTGTGCTTTAAATTTTGAGATTTTGTTATTTTTGTCATGCTAGGAATTGAGTCCAGAGTCTTCCCACTGAGATACATTTGCATCCAGCCCTTTAAAAGTTTTCATTTTAAGTTTTGAGAGAGGCTAACCCTAAATCACAGTTTCTCAGACTAAGCTTGAAGGGTTTTTTAGTTAATTTTATTGGTACACTTTATATGTGTATAGTATTCGCATTCACCATAGAGAATTTGTACCTGTACATGATAGATCTTGGCTCCTCTTTCTTTCCTCTTTCCTCTTCCCTCCTCATTTACAAAATCCCTCTTTCCCTTCTTATTTACAAAATTGTATCCGTATTTCTTTCTTTTCTCATTTTCTTCCTTTTCCTCTCCCCTCTCCCATTTGAACACCTTCATATTTCTCAATCTCTGTTATACTTTTCGTTCTTATTTTATATTTGTGGTTTCTTACACCGAAGAGACAATGCAATATTTACCCATGCATGTCCTATTTATTTCACTTGATAGGATCTCCACTTACCTAGAAATGTCTCAAGTTTATCTTCCTTTATGGATGAGTACCATTCCATATGAAGAAATCCCCACATTTTCTTTATCCATTCACCAGTTGGTGGGTATATGGGCTGTTTCCAATATTTGGCTATTACAAATTGTGCTGCTATATACATCAGTGTGCATATAACACTGTGGTGTGATATTTTTAATTCTTTTGGGAAAGAGAATAGCTGGATCAAATGGAACTTCTAGTTGTTTTTTTTTTTTTTTTTTTTTTTTTTTTTTTTTTTTTTTTTTTTTGGAATCTCCATGCTGATTTTCACAGTGGTTACACCAGTTTACACTCATAGTAGACAAGTGTTCCTTTTCCCCCACAGCCCCACCAGCATTTGGTATTAGTTGATTTCTTGATAAGAGCAAATCCTAGATACATATGAATTACCAAAGCTGAATCAAGAAGGTGTAAAAATTCTAAATAATATCAGTAAATGAAATAGTGAATTAAAAATCTACAAAAAAAGAAAAATCCAGGTCCTGATGGATTCACTGCTGAATTCTATAAGAAATTTAAGGAAGATTTACTGCCACTACTCCTCAAACTCTAATGAAATTGAAAGGGAAGCAGTACTCCCAAACTCATTCCTAGTAGCAAGTATTACCCTGGTACCAAAACCAGGAAAGCATTCAATAAAAAAATAAGAACTACAGTCCAATCTCCCTAATGAACATACACAGGAAAATTCTCAATAAGTTATAAGCAAACAGAATATAGGAAATCATTAAGAAGATTATATACCATAACAAAGTACGATTCATCCCAGGAATGGAGGAATGGTCCAACATACGCAAATCTCTAAATGTAATACGCCACGTCAGCAGAGCCAAGGACAAAAATCACATGATCATGTCAATAGATTCAGAAATAGCTTTTGATAAAGTCCAACATCCATTCATGATAAAAAAAATCCTCACAGAAAATTGGAATAGATGATCTATATTTTAATTGAACAAAAGATATCTGTGAAAAACCAACATCTACCATCATAGTAAATGGACAAAACCTGAAAGTTTTCACTGGTAAAATCAAGAAGAAGACAAGGATGTCCACTATCACCACTCCTGTTCACTATAGTTCTGGAAACATTAACCAGAGCAATTGAACAAGAGAAAAAAGTAAAAGGAATAGATATAAGAAAGGAAGAAGTTAAATATCATTATTTGCAGATAATATAATATTCTACGTAGAAGACCCCAAAAACTCCACCAAAAGACTTCTCAATTTAATAACTTAATTTAGTTGCATAGCTGGATCCAAAGTCAAGTAGCATTCCTGTACACAAATAACAAACTCATTGAGAGGGAAATTAGGAAAACCATATCTTTCACAATAGAATCCAAAAAATGAAATACTTAGCTAACAACAGGAATAAAAGATCTTTACACTGAAAACTGCAGTGCTCTGCAGAGGTTTGAACTTGCTGTCCCTGCAGCATCTGGGCGTCCAAGGAGCTGGAATCAAGGGGAGGCAGAATCACGTGCAGCTCTGTCGCTTTTACTTGTTGCAAGAGGGCAAAGTCTGCCAAATATTATTGAAGTAAGTTACGATTTATCATCCAGAGTATGTAAATAACTTTGGAATATTTAAGAGTCAGCAAAAGCTACAGTTATCACAATGTAAGTCTTTAACAAAATGTTGAAACTTTTGCCTAGAATTTGACCAAGCAGAATGGTATTACACTGGTTGTAGTTGTACTCACAGTCTTCTGCACTTGAGAAATATATTCTATCCCTTTGTTTCTGGAGATTTTATATTAGCTCATCCACTGAATCTGAAATAAAATAGCAAGTTATTATAGTACCAATTACACAATAGGATCAAAGTATTCAGTTACATATTTCCATTTATGATACAAGTTGTATTAAAATAAAGGATTCATTCTGTAATATTCATTATGTTTTAGCTCATAAATTATTATCGTTCCAGTTCTAATTTTAAGTGAAGCATTAATAATAATACTGCACAGCAAATGCACATCACCTGATACTTTCAACATACTCCACCTCAATGATTATTGATTGGTTAATCTCCCCCCAGCCCAGCATTATCCTTCCTTTGCACAGATTCAGAGGTTAAGTGCTCTGCCCAAGGACCCAGACATTCACAGTATCCTTGAACTTAGAGCTTGATTTTCCATGTTTGCTGCAGACAGGAGAACTCATCTACTAGATATTAATAGATTAAAATACAGTAGAGGAGAATGAACTGAAACAGATCTGTAACTGCTCAGTGATAAAACAATAAATATTTAAAGTTCGTTTTCTGTGTTAGCTTGTCTTAGAGTTTTTATAAGACAATAATGACTCATTTTGTAAAATTACAGTAATTTTAAAGTGATTATAAAGTTAAATAGAGTTGCTAATAGAAAGGTCAATTTGGGGAAGAGTGGCTTGCTTCCTCTTTAATAACACGGTTAGCTGGAAAGTTGGGCTAGTATTCTGGGAGCACTTCTGGTCATTTTGGAGATACTTTTTGATAGACTACCAACCCCAAGAAAGTTTAAGGAAATGAGAGGGGTGACTGTGAAGCCCCGGTATTGTGAGATTCCTAATTCAGTAGCATCAGGTTAACCCACGGCCTCCCTGGTGTTTGGCCATAATGTTGATCTAGTACGTGGAGATACTGTTGGGCCTGCTGTGTGCTGTGGGGGGGGACTCCTGGGACTTGTAGTGTCACTCTGGCCTTTTTTTTTTATCTCTCACTGCTATGTTACCTCATGCCAGTCTATGAATGGCTCTCTGGTGCTTATGCAGTCCATCACTTGTTGAAGGCTTGGGGCGTGTCGAAGAACATACAATGTTCATGAATCTCAAAGCCTACTTTTTAGCGTTAGTCTATCTGCACAACTTTTGGTAATTTCATTCTTCTTGGGAGGAGAGTGAAAGGGACCATTTGATTCAACATCTAAAAATGTTTGGATTTTGGATCCATTGTTGTTAGAATATAATTGGGACAGTAACAGAATGATTTAATACGAACATAAAGGAAAAGTTTCATCATCAACCTTTTACCTTTACGACCTTTTTCCTCCCTTTAAAAATGTCAGCCTTTTCTTTTTAAACTATATGAGTAAGGTGGTGTAAATAAATAAAGTGTTGGGGGAAGACCACACCAGGGCGATGAAGTGGGAGAGAAATTATGAAGGAGAGTAAGATTTTGCATGTTGGTTACTTTTTTGGGTAAAGGTCAGCTGGGAAGGGCATCAAAAGTTAAGGAAAATAATACTAATCTCTGAATGATGATACCCCAATAACTGGCAAATTTTGGAGTGTATGCCCTTCTAGCAAAAGCTTTTTAAAGAGTCTACTCAATATATAAAACCTTAGATATCACAAAATATTCACAAAAAACTAAAATGAGATAAATTTATAAATGATAGTTTAAGTAATTCCAAAATAATGGTAACAGCGCAAAATTGCTAACAATAGCATAGTGTAGTGGGAAGTTTCAAAAATTAGGGTTTGAGGTTTATGATAGCTGGCTACTTGGATTCAATGGTTGTTATAACTTAAAAATGAAATAAACTTCCACAAAGATCCTTAATTCAAAATGGAAGGAATATGGGGAAAGTGAATCATGAATACTGCTTCATTGAATCATATTTCTGTTTCAAGTCTATCCTACATGTGCTTCTAATTTTTGTACAAAGACTGTTAAATGTTGAACTCTGGCTGCTGCTGATGCATCTTCCTTTCTGTCCATTAGTTATGCCAGTGCAATAAACAGGGAGAAGCATCTTTTGTTAAATTCTTAGCCATGGGGGGTAATTTGAAGCAAATCAGAGGATTATGCTTTTTAAGCTTTCAGAATATACCGCTAAGAAGCTTAAGGCTTTGTTGTATTTTACTTTTTAGCTGTAATTCACTTATATCACTTTAAACCAGAAATTATACATCTAGTAACACAGTTCCTGCTATTTTAATATATTTACAAACATGTTTCCTGCAAAAGAAGTATTTTATTATATTTAATGTAAAATTGTCAGTTAGCAGGTATTTTGCTGAAATGACAGAAGACTGGAGTAACAGCTTAAATAGCAAAGGTACTGATCAAACTTTATAATATGGAGGTCTCACAGGGGACCAGCAGCTTGTGATGCCACTGGGCACCAGATGCTTTCTTTCCTTCTTTCATACTAGCACAATGAAACTTTTCCTCATAGTGACCTCACGGTTGCAGACTGGCTGCTGTTGCTCCACAAACAGCTGATTCATATGTATAGACTGGAATAAGGAAAGAGGGGGAGATATTCTTCCTTTTTATTATCTGCTTTTTAATGGCGATATTAATCTTTCTATTTTAATTGGCGGAGTTTACGTGAAAGTAGGGGACAGTCAGTCATCTTTGTTGCTTCATGTTCAATATGCCTTCCTGTTTACATCAACAGTCCCAAAGTACGTATTTTTCTTGAAACTTTCAAGCAGGTTGTACATTTTGTGAACATTAGCTGCAGATGGTAAACCCTTCCATGTAGATTCTTTCTGAGGGGTTTGTAGCTTCTGTCCCAGGAAGCCCCAGGATAGCTTATGCCTGACCTGTGTTGCAGGATCGTGTGATGAAGGCAACCAGTGTCACCATACACATGGAATCCTGGGAAGTTTGTGTTCATTCTTATCTATGGAAAGAGATAGCTACTGCTTTTCTAGGGATTTATTTTTGCAGCTGCTGCAAATAGACATCATTTTTGCTCCTGCCTATGGCTAGTCAGATAATTTCATATTGTGCAAAGAAAACCTTTAAAACATCCTCTTCCTAGGTTAAGTGTTGGGAACCCATCGAAGCATTGCCACAACACAGCCATAGTATCTGCTTACTTGCTAAATTATTCTTCCAAACAACAAAGTAAAAAATTGACTGTGGTCTCTCCTCTAGAGATTAATAAGAGCTGCCAGAAGAAGAGTCTTGTGCAATGTAAAATAACTTTGTTATCCAAATATATGATTTTTACACATGTAAGAAGGGAGCAAATATAAGATGGATCTTGTTATTCTAGCTACAGGATAATATCAATGTAGTAAAAAGTGCAAGGCTTTCGGCTTAATTTTTGTTTTGGTTGAACTGGTGCTTGTATTTAAATGCTCCCTGGTCCCTTTCCTTCTTGGTCTTTGGCTATTAGTGCAGTAAAACTTCAAGTCAGGATATCATATTGGGAAGGCCAAAATGAGGTCCCTGGGTATTTCTTTAACCTCAAAAGATTTGCATCTTGCTCTTCTGGGGTAGCCAGAAGGCAAAAGGTGAACTGCTATTTCCTACAGGTAAATGACAGCCAACTTTCGTTTTCTTTTAGCCCCGGAGAATACTGTGTTCCTTTTCCTTGTGTGAATTCTGGACAGTCTTTTTTAAGGAATGGAGGGGTAGGGGGGACATTAAGGCTAACACAACTTAAATCTTAGAAAATATGTCAATGCATTTCAGCGCCTGGGCACACAATTAATCTCCATCTATCTCCGGTAATATAAACACACCTGTGGGATGTTTTCCACTGAATACATGAAAGGGAAAACTCATAATAAATCTCAGACTGATCGCCTTATCATGACTGACAGGGCTGCTGGAGGCTCCTTCTTTATGAGTATAATTTGGGAGTATATAAAAGCAGGAGATTGATTTCTACAGAGTCTTTCCTTTCCTTTAGTATTTATTCCAAGCTGCATGATTCCCCTCCTTTTTAATAAAATAATACTCACAAAATATGGTTCCTATATTTAATTTTTATAACTGCATATACACATGCACACACACTCATACATGCTGTTATTATTTAATGCCTGGTAGACCTGTGATGCCAAATGAGAACCGCGTATATGATTTCCTTCTGTCTCTCCCAGGCAGGAGTGTCCTCATTAGAACCTGTTCCTCTGAAACCAGAGAGAGACAGGTGAGAATAATTTGCTCCTAGCAGCTAGAAATGGTGTACCTAGGAAGTCCTTTAACCCATAAATTTAATATTATCATTAGAATTGAATTGTACTCCTCATTTGTAGAATGTTAATTACATCTCTCAAATCAAGTCTCTCATGTTCTGTTGTGGTGTCATCCGGCTGTTCTGGAATGTTCTGGGCCTCAGAGACTTCGGGAGTGGATGGGAAATCATATCAAGGTCAAGAGAAAGAAGCTCAACACCTATAATTGACCTATTACAATATCATTTGGGTCAAAGTTGTTCTTTGGGACTCTGAGTATAATTTTTAAAAGTGTGCTATTAAAGTTCGGCTGGAGACCACTGGGTCAGTGATATATAACTCATAAATAAAACATGCAGAGATTTTACAAAATAATCTTTTTCCTCAAACACCACACTTTATTTTCAGATTTGATTAGTTTTACTTTGCTACATTAGGTAGATAGACCATATCTTTATGTCTTTTTTGCCACAAAATCTTTTGAATTTGGTGAAATATCCTGAATGTCAGAGGAACAATATTATATTCAAGAAAACTTAGGAAGAGAAAATTTTGGTTGATAAAAGCTTATTTAAAAAACTTCTCTGATATGATTCAAGATTTAGGCTTACAGAAAACTTGAAAAAAAATGGACACGTCATTTTACATTGTAGTCCAGAGCTTTTCCACAGCCGTTTTTGTCCAGTGTAATTGTTTGCTTGCCGTGTTAGGAGGAGACAAACTTTGGAACACTCTGCTCCAAGATCTAGCTGATGTTGCTTCTCTTGGACTTTTAAAAATAAGTTCTTAGGATAAATTCAAATGAACAGAAAAGTTGGAAAGATAGTTCAGAGCTGCAGTTTCCCAGATGTTAACATCTTATCTTGCATGGCCTGCTGGTTACAGTTAAATGCCTTTGTTGGCACACTCATAGCTGCCAAACTCTGTACTTTGAATCTTACTAGACTTTTTCACCCTGATTTCTATGTTTCATTCTAGGATACAACATTCTATTCAGTCATTGTATCCCTTTATGCTCCGTGTTTTGGTTTGTGTCTAGGTAGCCTCCCAAGCCTTACGCAGTCATGGTGGTGGATGAATCTAGTGTTTCTGATTGGTTTGTTGTCTATTGCTGGGATTGGTGGTGTGAGTGCTGCACCCACCCAGGGGCAGAGCCAGCATACAATATAAGGGAGGGAAGAAGGTGTCTTTTTTCTCTGTTTTGCCTTTTTCTCTTGTTGTTTGCAGCTGCACGAACAGTTGCCACATCACCCTGCCTTGGAGCCAGCTGAGCATGGACTGAAACCTCTAAAAACGGTGAGCTAAATAGGCCTTCTCTTCCCCAGTTTTGAGCGTCAGGCATTTTGTATCAACAAGACACTCTTAGCCATGACAGTTTCTCAGACTTTCCTTGTGGTTGGTGAACTTGCGGGTTTGGGGTACTGGTCAGATGTTTTACAAGGTACCCATCAGTTGTGATTTGTCTGATTCTTTTCTCTTGCTTAGGCCAAGGTTATGGATCTGGTGGAAGTAAAGGGCTTTTCACCCCGTCATATCACAAATATATGCTGTCAACATTACTTTTCAGTTATGATGCTGACTTTGTTCATAACATCATGGCTTGCTGAGTCTATTATGAAGTTTCTTTGTTTCTTTTCACTCTGCTCTGAGAAAGCCAGCCACTAAGTCTAAACCACACATTGATCAAGCGTGTGTAGGGGAAAGTAAGCTTCTGCCTAATGTTTGAATATAAACCTTTAGAAAATTACGGTTTATATTTCTTTCTAAAATCTTTGTAACCATTCTAATGCTGCACATTAGCAGATATTTATTCATGCAGTGTGTTACCTCTCCTCGTTGAGAGGTGCTAATGTTCCCTGAGGATTGAATTTAGGGTCTTCTGCATGCTAATAAAATGCTCTATCTAGTCCTCTTAATTAAATCAGAGGACTCTCATTGATGGTTAAATTTCCTTATGTGGCTTTTTGTTGATTTATCATGAGACAAACTTTTTGTTTTGCAACCATCCTGTGTATCTGAAGGTTTCTGTTTCATTTTATTTTGTTTTGACTTCTTTGTTACTGGGTTCCAGGGTTTCAGTGGTTCTGGCCCAACATTTGTTTGAATTTCTTGATTCTGAGTGCCTTCTATGCTCATGCAAAGCCCAAGCCATGGCTGGCAGTTTTGAGTTCTCCCAGATAATTTCTTCCTTACCCTGCTAGGTCCTGGCCAGATGGCAGTCTTCCCTTATGTGTCCCAGAACCAACTGGCACAGTTTATGCATCCCCCCTCCGAGGGTGTAGGTCAGTGGTGGTAAACCTATGGCACACATGCTGCAGTGTGCTGTTGGTTATCATCAGGAGCATTTTCTCCCTGGTGCTGGAATCTCTTGAGTCTCTTTTCTTTCCAATATGTCTATGCTGTTTGAGACTCTTTCCAGTTTGTGTATGTGTTTGGAGCTGAGCATTTCACATCCTCTGTATCATTTTTACAGAAGCTTCATACAGTTCTTTCAGAAGGACAGTATTTGTTAACTTATATGCCATCTTTATGAAGGGGACATTTTGATCAAAAACGTTATTGTCACCCTAGGATGCTGTCAGTATTCTAAAGGTAATGTTTAACTTCATTCTTTCTAGTCATTCTTCAAGGTCAATGTAGCCTTAGCTTAGTATCATGTGTTTATGAGGACATACTCAAGATGGACTTCACTTAGGAAGATGAGCCAGGAATATCCATAAAAATTTAAAAAAATTGAAAATTACAAGTGTCGTGATATTCACAGATACAGAAAAGTGCTGCAAAAGCCCATGGGAAGGATGAAGGAATACCCAGCTGGAAAGACCGGAAAAGGTATAGATCAGGAAGATTCTGGACTGAACTTGAAAAATAGGTCAGTTGGTGATAGGGCAAGAGCTATGGCAAAGTGTCAGTTGGCAGGGAATGTGACCCCCAAGCTCTGGAATTTTGTTATATGAACGGGGTCCCCAGAAAATGCTTCCTGAAAGCACAGTACAGAGGGTCATTGGTTTGCTCAAGAATGGAGGGTTAAAAATTGCTTATCTAAAATAGAATAAAAAAGTCTTGGAAGCAAGCAATTGTTAAGGGTAAGGCTGTTTTAATCAAAGGAACTTGGATATTAAAACAATATTTCAGGAATAAAAATTGAAACCAAATCATCAGCATCTCATACAGCCCAGGCGTTTACTCTGGGAAACAGTTCCCAAGTATGGGGAAAGGACACTCAGTGGAGACAATCCCTGCAGGAGGCAGTGGAGCCATCCACAGAGCAGGCTGACTTTAGGAGAGCCAGGAAGGGGTACTAGGCTGGACCTGGGTGTTGTCCAGGTTTTCTTGCTCATCTCATCCTAACCACAAGCAGCAGGGAGATGGTGCTGTGATGCACTTCCTCACAAGTTTAAAAACATATTAACTCATTAATAACAATAACTAATATCAATAAGCACATAGATACCTCTGTCTTTAAAGTCCTTTATGAGCATTAATGAATCAATTAACAATGGGTTCTTCCTGACAGTAATCTTATTTCTGAATGCATAAACCAACTGTATGCAGGAAGCAGAGGGGCTCTTGTAACAGAGCTTGCTCTGGGGAGCAAGATTTCCCTGGTGCAAAGAGGCTTACCTCTTGGGGCTCACCTTCTAGCTTATTGGCTCTGCTTCCTGGGGTGAATCTCAGGCAATCTGCCATGTGCCTCTTTGCCTTTGTTTTTCCTTTGTGTTGTATTTCAGGAGGAGCTTAATGGAATTGCCGTTCTCCTGGAGCTCTTTCTGTGGAGGGCCTCGATTTGTTGCCAAGATGTTGAGTTCTTAGGGGCAGCAAAAGGTTGCTGATATGTCTGCTTGAGAATGCAGGAATTAAACTGGCCCCATGGTCATAGGCTTAGAGGCAAGAGAGGACTGATTCATGATCTTGAACCCCTTATACTTACCCCAGGGTGTCACAGTGCATAAACACAGTGGAAGCCAGGGGGCTCCAGAACACTTGGGTTTACTTGGGGGCTTTAGAACAGTTGGATTTATTTGTTGTGCTTTCGGCAGACCTGCTCTGGCACTTCAGAGCTCCAGAAGCCTCTGTGGACCTTGTTATAGTAAAGCTGATGAGGTGACTCCCATGCTTCCTCCCTGCTGGATTTAAGACCTGGTGGCCCTTGACAGTCACTCCGTCACTGTCACAGTGCAGGCTCAGAGTCAGGCACTGGGCTGTGCATTCATATCTAGACTACTGCTACATAAAGCTGTGCATGTGAGTATCCCGGTGACAAAGTCCTGTCTCTATGATCTCCCATCAGTCATTAGCAAGTGGCCACATTAGATATGGCCCTTGAGCATTTCCCAATGCAAAGCCACTGGGCGTTAAAATTTCAGCATCTCTTCAGGCTCTCCCTCAACCCTTGTCCACACATTGAAAACAAACCTCAGGTCTTGGAGGGTTCTGGATAGAAGCAGATTTGAACTTTGACCTGTACAAGACAATAGGAACATTTTTTTCCTTTCATTGTAAGAAGGAGGTCCGTGAAAATGTGCTAAATATACAATTAGTGAAAAGTAAGAGATGTGGTTGCAAGTTTTTTGAAAATTTAAGAGGAGATTTTAATTATTATTCTGTCATCAATATTTGTACAGCCTAATATAAATAATTTTAATGTAATTGTGATTCCAATTTCAGGGCAATAAGTGCTTGGGCTATTAAATATTTTTAAACTTTACAATCTTTAAATTTTGGAAGTAAATACTTCAGAAATTCAGAATGTATGAGCTGGTGATTTCCACTCAGCTGCCTTCTTTCCCTCCACGAGAGCTGGAGGTGTTTGCTGAGAGCCTTGAGCCCCCAAGGCAGGCAAGGCACCCCAGGAGGCACAGGGAAGGAGTTCCCTCTGCCCACCCAGCCTCTTTTTTGTTTTGTGTCTTTTACACACATCGGTGGCTGAGACACTTGTCATGTGGAAATTGAGCACAAAGTTGAGGAACACAGTCCAGTTGCTGGACTTCGCTGACATGAACCATCCCTCCAAACACGCATTGGGAGGTTCACTCATTGCTCATCACCCAGGAAATTACTCTGGACCAGAATTTGAAGCCCCCATTCCATTTTTAATAAACACCACGTGAAGGCAAAACCATGGGTCCCAGATGTGTTACTCCTGGAACAGCTCTGAGTTGTGCTATTGGTTTGAATCTAGAAAGAAAGGGTTTGAAATCCAACTGAGTCTTGGATAGTGTTTCAAAAGGGAAACTGAATTTTCTATAAACACAAAATAAATCCTCATTTGACATTTTCTATTTTTCTTAATAAAATAATGTCAAAATTTTCCAGAACACGGGGAAGTAAGAGTATAGATTAAATATAAAAGAAATTAACACAAAGATCTGAACCCTCTGAATATATGTTTTATTACTTTATATTTCCTTTTAATATCTTTCCATGGGCAATCCCACATGTATTCATAAATATATTTTAGTTTAATTATGTAGAACCTGAGCCAAAAATTCTATTTCTGCTTTTCTGATTAGTGTGTTGTTTTATCTAAATCACTATAATTATGTTGGCTATTTTACCCACAGACACACATACACACACGGTTTTTAAATATGCTTATGGATGTCATATATACATACCCATACACATATAAATATATATCAATATTTATCATAGTATAAATATACATTCTTGTACATAAAAACATTTGTAATTATTCTATATTAATTTCAACTCATATATTATTACGTTTGTCTTAGCTCTTATGTTTTTTAGGTATTAAGAGAAAAAAACATATGTAGAGAAAGAGTCTTTGAACTCTGTAATGTCACACAGTGCCGAGAATAACAACCTAGGAATTCCATGCAGTTAGCAATTTGAGACTTACTCCATAACTCTAAAATAGTCGTTTGGCCAGTAGGTGTACAAGACACTTAAATGGTAGTTGGGTTAGTACTTGGCTTGTGGTAAGTCTTTACCACCACCCTCGTTACCTTCCCTGTAGACTATGACTTTTGGCAATGGCAAAATAAAGGAGTCTTTAATTACACTCTTTCCTATGTGAACTACTACTTTTGGGGACCTTCACTGTATGAATCGAAGTCCCTGGAGTTAGCATCCATCAATACTAGGTCCCCTCAAAGAGCAACACACCCCGCAGAGGGGGTCTTTCATTACCCCTTTGCACCCAAAGTTTGTTTCCTGCCACTTGCTCATTCTGCCCTTTACTTGTACCATCTTGCAGAATTTGAAGATCTGAGAAAGCATCTGGTGTGCGTAATAAAACTAATGGTTTCTAATGTAGTACTGGCAAAATTTAGAGATAGAAATAGAAAACCTGTGGTCAGTAGGCCAAATGAAGTCCTTCTATTTCCTTTTGCTTGTTTTGTGTTTTGAAAATGGCAAAACTGAGTAGCTGAGACAGAAGCAGTGGTCCATAAAGTCAAATATATTTATTCTCTGACACTGCACAGAAAGATTTGTCAAAATCTGGTCGCGAAAACTATTAGAGAGCATTAGAGAATGTTAAAATCGGCATTTTCTCCTCTTTCCTATACAGTAGTCCATATTGTTGCAATAATTCTTACAAAGGTGTCCTGTCATCTACTACATTCCAGATGAAATCACTGAATATTTCTATTGTATATCATATTAGTTGTAATACCATATTTATTTCCTTTAAAATCTTCTGTGAAAATATATTATCCTTCTCTTAAGATCCTCATTAGACCTGGGATTCACGTTTCCCCCTTCTGATGACCTTAACCTTCCAGTTGAGACTTCCTCTTCTCCCTCCCCAGCTCCAGCCAACCTCTGCCATGCACAGTCACCTCAAGGTGACTTCCAGGCCTGGCTGTGTTTGGTCCCTGTGGTATGTTTAATATATACCTGCAAATTCGTTGACATTCCTCCTTTCTGAAGGTAGAGGTAATTCCCTGCTGGGCTTGGCAAATCACTTCCAATGAACAGAATGTGGCATAAGTGATGCTCCATGCCTTGTGGGCTATGTCATAAAAGGGATGGCTTCTGCTGGTCATTTCTCTTTTGGGTCACTCACTAGGGAAGCCAGCTGCCATCTCTTCTGGTAACCAAGCCTGGCTGAAACTCTGACTGTCCCTCAGAAAAAGTCCAGACCAGAACCTCCAGATCTTCAGTTCCCGACCCACAGAAATTGTTCTGTTTTAGGTCCTGAGGATTGAACCTAGAGCCTCCACACTGAACTACATCTCCAGCCTTTTTAAAATTTTGATGCAGGCCTTGCTAGATTATCAAGTTGCTCAGGCTGGGCTTGAACTTGTACGCCTTCTGTCTCAGTCTCCCAGGGTGCTTGTATCACAGGCATGCAAGAGCACAACCAACTCCAGTGAGAAATATTTTTAGATAACTAAGTTTGGAATGATTTTTTATGCAAATTCCTTCACAACAGCACCCCCATCCTCTATTCTAACATTTTGCGTCACTGCAGATCTCTCTTGGAGTTGAACAACTTAGGAAAAGCCATTCAAATTCCTTTGCCTTATTTCTTAAATGGAATTAATAATGGTTTCTATCTGTAGGATAGATGAAGATAATGCATTGAGAAATGTAGACAAATCACACACGGCTTGCTACCTGTGGACAAACAGGGCTTAAATCACAGCTGCTTGGAGCTCTGTCTTCTCTAACGTGTTGACAAGTTCTTGCATTTCTTCCCTTCCAGTGGCCTGTGTTTTGCTTGTTGCAAATCAGTTTCTCCTCCTTACATGATAAACACCATAGACAAAGGCCTCTGTTATGTGTCTATTGTCCGCAGTGGGACTTACTGTGGTGGCATACATCAGTATGTGACATTTTTAAGGAAATGATTGATTCGATTTAAGCAATCTTGTACTGTTGGGAAGATCTTTGTGACAGATGAGATAGATTGGCTTAAATAGCAACACACTGGCTGTTGCCCACTCTTCTCGTTCTAGCTGGCAGGGCTTATAGAGAGTGTAGATCATAGAGGTCCCCCCCACTATTTCCATGTTCTAAGACATAGACTTCAGAACTGTTTTATTTATTTATGCTTATTGTTTTGTAGGTCCCTAAAAAAGGAATGTCTTCATTATTTTTTAGAGCTGGTCAGAAGTTGCCAAAAGAAATTACCTCTGTTTTGGTATGTGGATTTTTGAATCCAGATTCTGGGCTGCATTGCATTAACATTCTCAAGCACTGGCTTTTCCGTGTGCTAATCTTTGGGTAGCAAAATTAACATTCAAATGGTAATTATTTAGAAAGGAAACTGATCAATTTCTCCTCAGCTTCATGAAGATTAGTTAAGGTCAATCCACTTCACTCTCTTTAAAGATTTTGAAGATATCTGGTGGGTTTTCTTTCCACTGTCAAATATTGTTTGACTACAGGGATTTAAAAAGATGCTTTAAAAATCTAGAAAAACAAGAAGACTAAGATTTTGTATTAACATTTAGGGAAAAAATTAAGCCTTTTAATATAGCTGTAATTTGCCAAGCCTCAGCATTCTACTTGTATAAATAATCACATATTATTAGATTTTAGCAAAGTGTTGCTCCCTGCTGAGGTAGAGTACTATGAAGTACGTTGGGCCAGTTAATTTTAATTGTCCACTTTACTGGGTTAAGAGACTTCTGGAGAGGCAGCTGGATCACAGGGGCAGTGTGCTCATCAGTAGATTAATCCACGATGCCACAGCTGAATGTGCTTATAGGAGCTAGATACCTCGGGGCATGTCTTCGGAGGGCATATCTCTCCCTTGCACTGTTCCTGTATGTTCTGATTCCCTGGTGTATGGCTCTGTCTAGATGTTCCCCTAAAGCCTCATGCAATCATAGGACTTTTTGGGGGAAGACTGAATCCAGAGTGTCTGATTGATTGGTGGTACAATAATGGGATAAAGGGTACTGGAATTAGTGCTGCATCCACCCTTGGATGAGTAGCCTGTATACAGTATAAGGGAAACAGAGTCTTGTCTTTCTCTTGTTGCTTTCGCTGTCTTCCACTGCCATGAAGAGCTATGCGCCATCCTGCCTTGGAGCCAGCTGATTATGGATTGAAACCTCTACTAACTGTGAGCTAAATAAAGCTTTTACTCTTTAACTTTTGGTGTCAGGTGTTTTGTCTCAGAAAAGAGAACAGAAATTAAAACAACTGGTGTCCATGAAGTAAGCAGCTTTGCTCTACACACCTTTCTTTCCTGAGTTCCTGCTTTGGAGTCAGTTGCCCCAGTAGACTAAATCTCTGAATGTATAGGCTGAATAAACCTCTCCTCTTTTGAGATTTTTTTTCTTAGCAATGGGAAAGCTGAGAAATGCCTATACCTTTTGGAGGTAACGCAGCATGGCACAGTGATCTTCACAAACACTTCACATCACAGGGTTTGAGAAGACACAGGTGATGTTTTTCATGAGAAGTAAGTTAACCCACTGTGCATTAATCACAGTGCCTTAATAAATCAGTGCAAAGATTTTCTAACAAAGACTTTTGGTTTGTCCATCTTTATATCTACAAACAGTTTGTAAACAGATTTATTAACGCAAAATATTCACAAATGAAAAGGAACAAATCTTATTTCTTTCCCTTAACTAACCTTTTGTTGTACTTTTTTCATTGCTAAAACAAAATGCCTGACACTCAAAGTTCAAGAAGAAAAGGTTTTATTGCAACTCACAGTTTATAGAAGTTTCAGTCCATAGTTAGCTGGTTCCAGGGCAGGATGACATGGCAAAGTAGCATTGCAGAGGAGAAACGGCGCATGCCGAGGCAGGCAAGGAGCAAAAACAGAAAGCAGCACGATCAGCGGCAGCAACCTGCGTCTCCCTGTTACCGCTTTTAGGCTACTTGCCTTTCTGGTGATGCCACCAACATGCAGGGCGGCCTTTTCTATCATCCACAGCCAGAACTGTCCTAAATCAGTCAGTAACCTAATTCAGTAATCGTATACTCTTTATCCTTGCATCACACTGCAGACACAAACACCTCTAGAAAGCCAAAACTATGACCATAGCAGGGTTTGGGGAGATATCTAGAACCAAGATCCTGGTTGAAGTCTTAGCAGCGGGGACAGAAGATGCTGCATAGGCCACAGTCTAACCATTAAGAAAGGGTACTGTTGTCAGTGTACCTCGGAAAACCACTGGATGTACGCTGGCTTAATCTAGATACTCATTTCATTTCAAAATTAGGTAGGATGTTCAGTAGCAGATTTCATAACTTTCTATTCTTCTCATATATTTCAAGGTGAATTTATTTGGGTAACAAATGTGGAATAGCAGCAAATATATATATATATATATATATATATATATATATATTTATACAGTCATGGGCTCCACAGATGTGCTGATCTCTTGATCACTGTGTTGAAGCGGAGGATTATAGATCATAGACAGACTCGCATATAGATGATTGAGAGTAATTTTAAGGATGACAGGAAACAGGGAGACTTGGGGCCTTCATGGCTGGCTCTCAGACAGGACCTTGCTGCCCTGGCCTGAGTTCAGTGCTGTCCTCTGTATTCTAGCAAAAGCAAGATCATGATAGGGAAAATGTGAAAATACAGTGAGAGACTATTTGAAAATGAGCAGGAACAATTCATCTAAGTAAAATGAACACAATTTGGCAGCATCTTGGAGTAAATAAAAAGTATTCTTTGGATCTTATTGGAATTAAATTCTCCAAGTCAGGATGAATAAATTACAGAAAAAAATTAAGAGCATCAGCAACATGTTTATCAAGATGTACTGGCTGTCCTGAGGTTGTTGGACCCTGGACAAGACGTGTCCCTTTCTGGTGAAATAGATTGTAACTGGATTCATATTACAACATCTTGACCGCAGCAGGCATCTTCTCTCGCACATCAGGAGGACAGGCCCAGACACACCAGGACCAGTGCAGCAGGCTCAAGATGCAACCAGGCACAGAGGTGCTTCTCCTAATTTACTCACTGCTCTTTGCCTGTTGCTGTTTATCTTCTGCTCTCTGTGACAAGGTCAGAAGGGGTTGCTTTCCTCTGTGAATCACTTCTCCATTCAGTGGAAGAGTGAAAAAAAGGCAAAGAGCATCATTAGCAAAAAATCCCAACCCTTTCAGAAAACTTGTGGATCAGGTCACATATTCTCTTGTGCAGGACCATGTCAGGTGGCAGTCCCTATCTTCAAAAGACAAAAATCTAGAAAAATGATGGGGTTTTGCTGCTCTGCCCACTCATCACTTAATATAAAACCATAGTTCTTTTCATTAGGAGAAAGTGGAACATGGACGGAAGATAGAAATCCTGCAGCTGCCATGAAGCCTGGTGCTGATAGCATGTCTAACACAGCAGGAATTCACTTGCTGAGAAAATGCAGGAGGGGAGGGTGGCTGAGGTGGTCCTGGAGGGTCTGTCGTAGAACTAAGAGCAGTGAGTGTAGATAGGAAGGGGAGGGTCGGGGAAATGCCAGGGGAGTCCAGGGGTGGCATCTGATCCATGCTGGAAAGAACTCCAAGTGACTTTCAATAGATTCCCAAACTTCAGTGCCCACAATTGATATACAACTCACTCAAAACGGGTCAATCTCAGATGATTTCATATCATGAAGGATATCAGAAGTAATCTTGTTAATTGGCGTTTATTTATTTCTTCCCTATACCCAAGTAGGAAATTATAGGTGTGCTATAATTGTTTTCTTTGTTTTGCTTGGTAGAAACTCACCGACAGTTTGCCAAGTCCAAACTCCCAGGTGGGCAGTGGGAGTCACTGGAGGTGCCATCTCCTCACTGTCTCTGCCCTCCTTTTGGCCCGTGACTGTAGGACCTGGGCTCTCTACCTCTCATTGCTCCTCACAGTGCAGCTAGAAAGCTCTGCCCAGTCTGACCACGGCCTGCCCAAGGGCTGTGTGCCTCTCCTGTGGGCTGGCAGTGGTAATTGCTGCCCTTTCCAAGTCTCACTGATGCTCCACGTATCTGTGTAGTCTCAGAGGTAATCCTAGAGGCCTTAAGCTTGGTCTGCCTCTGCCTCTGCTTTGTCATGTCACACTTGCAAAGGCAGGAGGCTCTCAAGTTTGATCCTAGTCTGGGCAATTTAGTGACTTAATGAAATCAATTCTCAAAATTAAAAATAAATAAAAAGGAGGTTGGGGATGTAGCTCAGTGTGAAGTCTTGGGGTTCAATTCTCAGTACTGAAAAAAAGTCACTTTGCTAAGGAAAATTTTTAAAAATGGCATTGAAAAAGATCCAGGTATAGCAGGTATAGGGAAGGATTAAGGAAGACATTGTATTTAGATAGCTAAGAATTTTACATGATTATAGAAACACCAGATCTATAAAATGCAGATTCTTCACCTGTAAGAGTGGACAGTGACCAGGAAGATGTGTTCTAAGGTTAATCGATATGTCTAAAGCACCCACACAAGGGCAGGAAGTAACGACTTCTCAATTCTGGAACACCTGCACAGTATAGCAACTCCAGGCAGGTGCAGCTGCTGAGCACCTGGAATGGGAGCCCTTGAGCATCCGGGAGCTCTGTGCATCTCATGTTACAGCTCTAAGATTGTGTGAAAGATGGTATATAAAATAACTCAATATTTTATGTTGATTACTGGTAGAAATAATTTTAGTTGTCATGGATTATCAACATTAAGTTTAAAATGACGCATGTGCTATGTGTTACATTTCTAGCAAGTTGTGCAACTCTGGCACATAAATTAGAACCAAGATAAGGAAAATGTTTCTCTTATATTATCATCAGTGTGTAGTGTTTATAACATTTAATAATTTGCAAATAGCACCATTATCTACTCCTGTTTAGCCCTCTCTTCTGCCTCATGGTGTACATCATGTATCTTCCCTTGAGAAAGGAAGCCAAGACCTGTGGAGAGTTCATGGTGTCCTTCAGCTTGAGACTTAAACCAACCCTCGACCTCAGTCTAGTTGTGCAACATCATAGAGGCCGTTTGAGGACTCTCAGGTTTTTCTGAGTACATCTGACTTGGAGGAGGATGAACTGGAGACTTTTCAGATCTTTCAGCTCTGAGGTTTGAGGCTCTTCATATCCATACATTAGTGTCACTAAGTGTTGTGATCATGTTCTGTCTTGGGAGGTAGGAAATGTTCATACTTCTGAGTTTGGATAGGAGGGGCCGTGAACTATTGCATTGCAATTATTAAAATGAAATACATGCTGTAACATTTTCTTTGATCCCATAGGTTATGTTTTAAATTTATAAACAAAAGCAATGATCTCTACTGCTTCCCTAAGGATGTGGAGCACAACTTCTCACAGTTTTTGGGAGGGCTGTGCATAGCTATTTTCTTCCAGAATGCAGTGCAGAAAAGGGGAATTCACAATCCTATCAAGAAGAAAGCCAGCAGACAGTATAATAGGTGACAAGGCCAGCATCACTTGTGATTATTTGTGTCAACTGTCTGTCCTACTGAGAGGAAGCAGTAGAAACTCTATTCTGTTTGTGGTCTTTTCAAAGCTCCATAGCCCTGAACAGTCCATGAGAAAGACATTAAGCAAAGTGAAGTTGAGAGACATTCCACAAAACAGCTGGTAAGCACTCATGACTGTCAAGATCTTTCATAATGGAAAGTTTGAGAAGCCTAAGGAAACCTGACAATGAAGTGCAATGTTGTATCTTAGATTGGATTATGAGACATTAGGGTGAAGTAAAGAAATCTTAATAAGCTATAGATTTTGGTAAAAATTATACATCAATGTTCTTGAGTTATCATAAAATGTATTAACAATAAAATAAATAGGGCATGGGGTATTGACTAACTTCACAGATTTTCTGTAAATCTAAAATTATTACAAAATTAAAAGTTTATTTTAAAATATCAACCTTCATGCAAACATCTACTAAAACCGATGGATTCAAATTTTCCATTCAATCTGAACTACTCAGAGCTCAGCAACTTCTTCCCATCCTTCATCTCAGCCTCTGGGGACCCTGCTTTGCTGCCCAGTCTGAGCCCTGTGACTGTGGAGACATGTGTCAGGCTCCTACCCAAAGACAGCTCTGCCCACCTTCAGTTGTGATGGTTGGTGTGAATGGAGTGCTTAATTTTAATTTTGTCTTTAAACAAAATTCATAACTGAAGGAAAAGAAAGTAAACCCATGGACTCACAATAATCTCATTCATTTATGACATTTTGTAGATCTTTAAAAGATCTTGTATAAAGCGAGTGGGCATATTTTCATTTTCATGGAGCTGGTGGGACAGCAAGGTAGCCACAAGGATATAAAACATGGAGAAATCTTTCCTTCATATTGTAATCAATATGTATATTGAGAATAGCTGAGGCCCCAGGATTTTATCCTGTGATCTGGCCTTTTGGAATTTAACATTTTGCATTATTCTGTTTTAAAAATAAGGTGATGTTTGGAAAACGCCCAGCTGTATCTTTCTGCTGTACCTGGGCTTTTCTGTAGTAGTGAGGAAGACCCTCACCTCTCTGGACTCTGGTATCATCCTTACTCTGTTCTTCCAGACCATTGTGAATATTACTGAAATGGTGCCTATAAAATCAAAGTCCTTGGAGACCTGTACAAAAGGTACCATTATTCTTTTCCATTATGGAAAAATTCCAACATAACACATGCAAACTGAGTGTATAAATATTTGTGTACACACACACACTTGCTTTTATGAGAGTTCATAAAACTCAAAGAGCATTCATTGATTTTTGTCTTACTGCAAGGAAAAAAAAAAGCAATGAAATGTACCCAGCACATAAAAACATTTTAAAGCAGTTGCATTACTGATAAAAATTTGCTTGACTAGTTACGGCCATTGCCATTAAAATATTTGTGTGTTAACAAAGTGCCTGAGTTTTAGCTATGAGCTCATCACATCACACTGGATTGCTCCGTGGGGATATCCTTCACGACAGACAACTTCGCTGTCCACTTTTCCTCAACTCCATAGGATTTTCATAGCTTTTAGAGCAGCACAGTGGCATTTTGAAAAGGGTTAGCTGGTGCAACCTGGCCATAGACACCTAACTTGTCTGACCCTCGGTGACCTCTGTGAAGTGGGCAACTCCCTGGGCAGGTAAAAGCGATGTATGAAATCATGTTAATAAAAGTCTCTTAGTTGGACTGGCAGTTAATAGGCTCTGAAAAACATTAGCTCTCCTTTCAATGATGATTTTACGATTTCAAGACTTGTTATCTCAAGCATTTTATTTAACTTGTGAGTTTGTAAATTAAATGTTGCATTAATGAGGCATTAGCTATGACTTTAATTTTCTTACTCTCTGAAGACTGAGATGAAGATACAGACACTAAATGCATATTTATATATATATATATATATATATATATATATATATATATATATATATATAATGCCCTCTCATGTATGCCTTTGGCTCCATATTAATATCTCTCAAGAGTCTTCTCATTCTTAGAATCCTACAGGTAGTGCAAAGCTAGAGACCAGGCTGTGGCACAGCTAGCTAAGAGAGTGCCACTGGCTTGGGTCATTGCTATTTTGCAACATTTTATTTCATAGAAAGAGCATAATCAAAGCATAATGATACCGCAGAACCTGAGAACATTTTCCTGATGGAAAGACAACTTTATAAAATCTGTTGTGAAAAAATTCACTTGCTTTCCAAAGATTTTTTTATAAATTGAAAGAATTAATTCACAAATATACATAATAGCTATCTTTTCATTATGTGCATATGTTTAAAGTTACAAAGATTTAGGCAAATGAGAAAGTCTATTCATTATGACTTTATAGCCCTTCCCAAATCAGTGCATCTACTAACATAAAAACTTGTTTTCTCAATGAACTTGAAGGTATTTTTAAAACATGCATCCACGTGAGCTTGTGATGAATATACCATTGTTGATTTCTGTTGATCCTATTTTGTAGTGATTTATTTAGATATCCTCTAAGAGACAGAATTATCAAATATCCAGAAAATTACTCTGAGATGAAAGTAGATATATCTAATGTTTTTTAAATAGCGGTTAAATTACCAACATTGGCTTATCTCATCTTGAAAATTTGCTGATCCTGCTTGTGAATGTTAATTATGCTTCTGTCTTGTTATTTATGTCATTTAATCTTATATCTGTGTGTGAATTACTACTGTGAAACTCAATCTGACTTGTTGCAAACTTCATTGTATTTTAGTATCAGTGGGAAATGGAACCAACTTCGCAGGTGACTGGCTGATAGCCTCAGCCTGAGTGCTCTGGGAAGACACACTCTATTCAGTGGGAGATGTGGCAGATATTTAGCTCCCCCATGAAAGACTGTATTAAAGGCAGCTGTATAGGAAATGGTCAAACATGAATAAAGTATGTGGGGTCAACAATAAAGGTAATTACTGCAAACAAGAAAAATTGTACTTAATGAAGCATACAATCCCTACCTCATATCCGAGTAGCTTGTAACATAGTATCTACAGTCTCAGCTATTGTGGGTGAAGGGCTTACGTAGATGGAGTTCAGGTAATAATGAATGGAATAGAATGTACTCCTTAGGATGCACTGTCAAAATGATTCTCCAATTTGTTGTCGGGTTATTCTTCAGGGTCATTTGTCTTTTCTAACCAGCCATCTAGGGGTCCAAGCAGATGGAGTAGAGATGGTTGTTTTTCTCTGTATCACACAGACTTTTTCTTTTTTTAAATGAGAAGTGCGGACCCAACCTTGTCAAAATCAGAGTAGAGGTCATGGGGAGAATATGAGATGCTCTATGACAATAACTGCTGAAATTTTGGGGGGACAACTTAAGGTCCTTCTACTTTCTAACGGTCTCAACAGTAGAAGACATGTACATAAGGAACCTTATGAATGCTAGTTTTTATTTTCTTTTAGGTAAGAAAAACAATCTTCTTATAGATCTGTGGTTATATTTGTTTTCATCTATATATCTGTATATATTTGGATAGAATAACTTCCAAAAGAAGGAGGCTAATTGTTATCTCTTTAAATAAAAATAATATATTGATACTAATTTTTCTTTGTTTCTCCTTTTATACGTTTTTTCTAAGCATCGTCTTTCATAACCACCCAAGATGGGAAGTAAAATAATTCAAAGATAATCATAATCTACTTCCCACCTACTCTCATGAATACTAGCAACACATTGAGGAAGAAACTTAAGGGCTACGTGCATTAAAAGTTTTATTCACACAAGATTTTGTTCTTGACACTTTCAAAAGAAGTACAAGTGGCCAATAATAGGAAAAGGTGTTCAATCTCTTAGCCAACAGAGAAATGCAAATCAAAACTCCACTGAGGTTTCATCTCACCCCTAACATAATGGCTCAAGAGTATTAAAAAAAGATGTGAGGATATACATGGGTAGCCCTTTACATGCTGTGGGCAGGAATATAAGTTAGTACAGCCACCATGAAAACAGTATAGCAGGGTCTCAAAAACTAAAAATAGAACTACTTTAAGAACCAGGTGTACCTGTGCTCAGTGTGTGCCGAAAAGTGTAAATGTCAGCATACAATAAAGATACCTGTGTACCCACCACAATATAACACAACTTACAATAACCAAGTTATAGAACTTTCTTAGGCTCCTGTCAGTGGATGAATATTTTTTAATGAAAAAAGAATAAAAATAATGATGTAGAATTTCAAAACTCAATAATAGATTAACAATGGTTAATATATCCCATAAGGTTATCTTCAAAGTGGTTGTTCAGATTATAAAATATAGGCATGAAAAAAATTATCAGACAGTCAAACAGTGAAACCACAATCCATTCTTGCTGATGAACTAGCAGACATTAGTATTATAGTTATCTATCTTGATTATCTATATAAAAGATTATGTATATTAGATTATTATATACATATTATTTATATATAAGAATATATACATGATTATTATATATAATATCATTTTTCCTTTCTTTCTTTTCTCCTTTCCCCTACCCCAATTGTTCTTTCCTTATGAGCAATTTCATTCTCTTTTACTTTCATTATATCTATTGTACATTTTAGATCTTATTTACTCTTTCAGTTTTTTGTACTAGGGAGACAATATAATATTTACACATGGAGTCTGATTTATTTCACTTATGAGTATGATCTCAAAATGCACCCATTTACCTATAAAAGCCTCAAGTTTACCCTTCTTTATAACTGAGTAGTACTCCACTGCACAAAAATACCACATTCTTTTATGCATTCCTCAGTTGATGGGCACTTGAATTGTTTTAAGGGTTTAGCTTTGTGCTGCTATAAATATGGGTGAACGTAAGTTGCTGGGTACGATGTCATCAATTCTTCTAGGATAATACCCAGAAAGGGAACAGCTGAATGTTATGAGACTCCAATTCTAATTTTTTGAGGAATCTCCACACTGATGTCTATAGTCGTGCCAGTCTCCACTCCCACCACAGTGGAGAAGGGTCCTTTTTCCCTTCCAGCACTTGTTACTGGTTTCTTGATGGTAGCCATTTAATCTGGTGTGAGATGGAATGTCAGTGTTATAATTTACATTTCTCAAGTGATCAATGATGTTGAACATTTTTTCATGTATTTATTTGCCCTTGGTATTCCTTCATCTGAGAAGTACGTGTTCATCTCAGATGCCCACTTTTGGACTGGGTGTTTGAATTTAGGAGTGTGTGAGTTTTTCCAATTCTTTATATATTCTAGATAAAAGTCCTCTGTTTGAGGGACAGTTGGTTAAAATTTTGTCCCATTCTATGGGTTTTCTCTGTTGAGGATTTCCTTTGATATGCAAACATTTTTAATGAGATGAGATGCCAGTTGTTGATTGAGTGAAGTACTTCCCATCCACTTTGGGTTTTGTTCATGAAATCTTTGTTTAACCCTAGAACTTCAAGATTTCTACCTAGCTTGTCTTCCAGTGTATTTAGTGTTTCTGTTTTATTTATTTTTTATTTATTTTTTTTGGTGCTGGGTATTGAACTCTTGACCTCATGCTTGTCAAGCAGGCACCTGTACTGCTGAGCTAACCCCCGGCCTTGTTTTAATATTTTGATCTTTGATCCATTTTGACTTTAATGCACAGTGATAGGTGTTATAAACTCAAAAACCCATACTGTGCTATGGTTACAACTTGTTCTCTTCCTGTAAAACTTGTGTAATTGTCAGTTAAGTTGCAACTTTATAACCATAACTTCAAAAAGTGCTGTGCTTGTTACTCAGTGGGGTTTTCGTTCTGCAACACACCCACCTCATAACCCCCTCCCTATTTCCTTGGTTCCTGTAACTGCTGCTCCCACTCCCTGAGGTCTGCAAGACCTACTTAGTCTGAGAAAAATTAACAAGTTACCTTTTAGGGAACCAACCTGATCCTCAGACCTGACCCCTCCCCTTGCGGAGAGTGGAGAGTTGTTTAATAGCTCCCTGCAGCCCCCCACTGGGACGCACCTCCCCAGGTTTCCCTTTGGGACTGTGTCACTGCTGAGATCAGCAAATAAAGCCCTTCCTTTTTTTAAGTTTTTGGAGTCCATCATTTTTCTTCCCATATCAATAGGGATGCCTAAATTTTAGTCTTCGTCATGTGCAAAGCCAATGTTTCCAGCACAGTTTGTTAAAGAGGCTATCTTTCCTCCAGTGAGCAGGTCTGGCTCCTTTACCAATGACAAGGTAACTGAATGTCTTTGTAGATGCGTCTGCGTCTTTTACTCTGTTCCACGCATCCTCAGGCATGTTTAATTTATTTGCCAGCTATTGTTTGGCCACTATCCTGCTGATTCTATCACAGTAACGTTGTAGTATAATTTCAGGTCAGGGATTGTGATGCCTCCTGCCTTGCCTTTGTGCCAGGATTGCCTTTGCTATTCTAGGTCTCTTTGTTTTCAAATGAATTTGAGGAATATTTTCTGTAGATCTGTAAGATATGCTCGAAGTATTTTGATTAAGATTACATTAAATATGTATAACGGTTTGGAGAATATGGCCATTTTCTCAATGTTGATTCTTCCTATCCATGAGCAAGGGACATCTTTCCATATTCTAATATACTCTTCAATTTCCTTTTTCAGAGTACTGTAACATTCAATATATAGATCATTTACACTCCTTATTAGATCGATTCCTAAGTATTTCACTTTTTTAGATGCTTTGTAAAGGTGTGCTTTCTCTTACTTTCCTCACAGTGAGTTTGTTGTTTATGTATAAGAATGCTACTGATTTTTGAGTTTTGCCTTTGTAACCAGCTATATTGCTGAATTTGTTTATTAACTCTAGTAACCTTTTGGTGAAGTTTTTGGGGCTTCTATAAAGAGTACCATATCACATGCAAATAATTAAAATTTAACTTCTTTTCCTATGCTTATTCCTTTTATTTTTCTTTCTTGTCTGATTGCTCTGGCTAATGTTTCCAGCCCTATATTGAACAGGACTGATGATAGTGGACATCCTTGTCCTGTTCCTGATTTTGGAGTGTAAGCTTTTCAGTATTGTCCATTTGTTATGATGTTGGGCTTTGGTTTCTTGTAGCTGACTTTTATCATATTGAGATAGGGACCATCTATTCCAATTTTCTATATATTTTTAACATGAATGAGTGTTGGACTTTATCAAAAGCCTTTTCTGCGTCTATTGAGATGATCATGTGATTTTTGTCTTTGGCTCTGTTGATGTGGCATATTATGTTTATTGATTTGTATGTTCTGAAGCAACCCTGCATTCCTGAGACAGATCCCACTTGGTCATGGTGTATAATCGTCTTGATGATCTGCTGCATGCTGTTTGCTAGTATTCTATTGAGGATTTTTGCATCTATGTTTATTACAGAGATTGGCCTGAAATTTTCTTTTTTGGTTCTGTCTTTCTCTGGTTTTGGTATCAGAGTAATCCTTTGGCTTCAAGAATGAGTTAGAGAGAATTGCTTCCCTTTCAAATTCATTACAGAGTTTGAAGAGTATTGACATTAATATTTCTCTAAATTTCTTGTAGAATTCAGCTGTGAATTGATCGGGATTTGCGCTTTTCTTTGTTGGTAAATTTTTAATTATGTTTTCAATTTCAGTAACTGATTTTGGATTATTCAAAATTTTTACATTTTTTGATTCAGCTTTGTTAATTCATACATTTTTAGGAATCCTTCCGTTTCTTCTGTGTTTTACAGCTTATGTAAGTAAAAGTTTTTGAAGTAGGTACTGATGATTTTCTGAACTTCCACAAGATCTGCAGTGATTTCACCCTTTTCACTCCTTAATGCATGAAGTTGAGAGTTTTTTTTTCCCATAAAGTAAGCTAGGATTTATCAGTTTTGTTTACTCTTTTAGTGAACCAACTGTTTCATTCATTAATTCTTTATATTGTTTTCTTGTTCTCAATTGAGATAATTTGTTCTCTGCTCTTTATAATTTCTACCCTTATATGAGATTGTTTTGACTGGCTCTTTTTTTTTTCTAGAAGCATGAGGTGCAGCATTAGATTATACATTCATCATCAGATTGTTTATTTGTGCTCATTCTTTATTCCTGATGTGAGAATTTACTGCTATATACTTTCATCTTAGGACAGCTTTCATTGAGTCCCATAGATTCTGGTATATTATATCTGGTATGTTCATTTGATTGTACATATTATTTAATTTATTGTTTAATTTCATCTGTGACCCACTGGTAGTTCAGGTGAGTGCTATTTTCTTTTGCAGATGCTTTTGACATTAATTTTCTGTTTCAGAGCACTATGGTCAGATAGTATGCATGGGATAATTTCAGTTTCTTTGCATTTAGTTAAACATGTTCTATGGATGAATATATGGTTTATTTTAGAGAATGCCCCAAGTGCACTAACAGGAATGTGGATTCTGATGTTGTGGGGTGGACACTCTGCAGTCTTCCATTAAATCCATTTGTACGAATATTTGATTCAGTTCTGTTATTATTATTTTTTTTTGCTTATTTTCTTGTTTTTTTGAGCTGTCTGTTTGTGCCAATTAAGGTCCCTTGTTGGAACTGTGTTATTACTTGTATTTTTTGTCTGTTAATATTTGTTTTATGGTTGGGTGCTCCCATATTTCATGCATATGTATTATAATTATTATAATTCCTCTTGAATTTTTCCTCTAACAAATGTGTAGTGACCTTCTTTATCTTTTTTAATATTTTTGGTTTGAAGTTCTTATTATCTGCAAAAAAATAATAGGTACCCTTGCATGGAGTATTGTTTTCCATTCTTTAACTCTCAATCTATAATTTTGTTTTTGAGTTAAATGTGTTTCTTGTATACAGCATGTTGCTGGATCTTGTTTCTTGATCCACTCTAATAATGTTTTGGTAGTGAACTGAGGTCATTTACACTGATGATTGTAACTGATATGTGTTGGCTTGTGTTTGTGTGTTATTTTATTGTGTTTGGTTCCCTGTTTTTTCCTTGTGTTAAATTGCATGCCCTGCCTGACGGTTTCTGTCTGTTTTTTTTTTTTTTTCTTGGAATTGTGGTCATTTTTACCTATATCTAGAATATCTTTCAGTACTCTTCATAGGGATGGTTTGGTAGACATAAATTTCTTCAGTTGTTCTTTTTTGTGGGAACATCTTATTTATACATTAATTTTGCAGGGCACATCAGTGTGAATTGGAAGTTGTTTTCTTTCAGTGCTTCAAATACTTCATTCCAAGGTGTTTTTTTTTTTTTTTTTTTTTGACTTGGGAGTTTATGTTGAGAAGTTGGCTGTGGTTTTAAAGGGCTTTCTTTGATATTTGATCTATTTATTCTCTCTCGTAGATTTTAATATTCTACTTTTGTGCTGAATTTCTGGGATCTTTATTATTATATGTCTGAGTATAGATATATTTTGTTGTGGTTGCTTGAAGTTCTATATGCCTCACTTATCTTAAATAAGATTCTGTTCCCATGTTTGGGAAATTTTCTGCCATTAATTCTGCAAATAGTGTTTTTTTTTTCATGCATTTGTGTTGATTCCTTTTTCCTTAACACCTATGATTCTTTAATGTTCTTCGTATCCTTTTGGAGCTGTTGAATTGTTATTTCATGGTCTCTTGTTATTTTCAAGAGAGCTTTCCTTTCATGACACTAGCCACTATTCTGTCTTAAAAGTCTGAAAGTCTATCTTCAGTTTTATTCAAGTGGTTTTTCCATCTTTCAATGGAAATTTTAATTTCCTATTATCTCTCTGAATCTGTTTCATGTATTCTCTTTCCTATGCTGTTCATTCAAGGTTTCCATCATTTTCCTGTGGTCCTGTATTTTTTAAATCTGTGTCTCTCTTGCTATGCTGTGCAAGTCCTTCATTAAGGTTGTCATTCATTTTTTATCTGAGAGATTATTTCTGATCTGATTTCCTCTATAGGCTTCTGAACTTGATTCTTTACTTCATTTGCTATCTTTTCAGAAATTTCAGGTGTGTGTCTTCCAATGTGTTCTATTTCAGTGTCTCTAAGAGTTGTTCTGGATGGACTATTTTCACTTCTTGATTGGTGTTTTGATCTTTTCAGTCCTGTTAGTTTTACCTGTTCATCTTAGTCTTAGTCAGGGTCCTAGTGTGTGAAGTGATCACCCAGTTGCTAGGTCCCACAGTGTAGGGGAGGGGCCAGTTACCTGAATTCCTTCTATGGGACCAGTTGAATGAGTCCTGATTCTTTCTGGGCTGACTAGCTTAGGAGAACTGATGTAAACCAACTCTTGGCTCATATTGTTACTAATTTGTCAGACTTTTCCAGGCCATCAGACCCAGCTGTTCATGGTGTGTGCCCCAGCTGGGCCCTACAGTGTCTGTAGGGATCTCACAGGTCCACCCTGATTCTTCTGGGTGGGGAGAGGCCCCACTAACATTCCTGCAGGCCCATCTCGGGTCCTCCATGTGGAAAGAGGGCTCACCTGGGCTCTCACCTGCTCACAGAAGTCCTCCGGGCAGGAGAATGTGTCACTGAGGCTCTCATTGGTCCACTGAAGTCTTCTAGGTGTGGGGAGGATTCTCTCACTCTCTCACCTGCCCACTGAAGTACTCCAGGTAGGGGGAGGGATCATTGGCTTGTCACTAGCTGCTGAGCTCCTGTGGGTGGAAGGAGGGATCACCGATGCTCTTATTGAACCCCCAAGGTCCTCAAGGTGGGGCAGAGGTCATTGAGGCTCCTGCTGCACCCCCAGGTACTACAGATGGGTGTGGATATTTTTTTTTAAATCAAGTATTGTATAGACATAAAGAGGAAAGAAATAATGTAATTTCAAGGGAAATTTTAAAAATAGAGATAATCCTATTAAACAAAAGAAGCCATATACAGAAAGACACATATCATATATTTTCCCTAGTGTATGGAATTTATATAAAGTGATATAACATGAGAGTAGAAGAGAGGCTATTAGAGAAGAAGAAGGGGCCAAATAGGGGGGTAGGATGGTGCTGAGAGATTGACAGGTGGGTTGAATGCAACCACAGTGCATTATAAGGCTGTATGATAATGTCACAATGAAACCCCTTCCTCTGTACAATTAATATACAATAATAAAATTTGCCTTTCCATTTGTACTTATTGAGGTTATTATTAATTTAAAATACCTTATAATCCTTCACACTATAAATATGGAAATCTTGATTGACAGTTTAGTTCAAATGAGTCATTATGACCATAAAATCATTATTCTTAACAGAAGAGAAAAAGATACCCATCAGTACCTTAGGCATTACACATGTTTGATGCATAGTTCTTAAATCTTTTTTCCAAAGTTCAGTATTTTAGGATCCTTAGAGTCATTTATTATGGGTGATTGTTTTCATTTTTATCATTTTACCTCTAAAAAAACTAAACTCAAATATTTTAAGAAACCTGAGACATATGGTAATAAACAAAAATGAGCTACAGAGGTCTTATGTTTGTGTCTAGACACCCACCCATACCATGCCTCATGCAGTTTTAGGGTTTTTCTGAGGTAGCTGCATCTGGAGTGAGGGATGCTTGGATTAAGGACGTGTAGTTGCTAAATCAGTCCACTGATTGGCTTGGCATTGCCCTGGTCACAGCAGTTTGGATACACAATATGAGGAACAGAAAGAGAATATAGTCCCTGCTTCTTGGCTACCTTGTGAGCACCACGAACTATTCTCTGAGCTGCTTCTCTGCAACATCACCCTGCCCTGGAGCCAGAGGACTATGGACTGAAACCTCTAAAATCATGAGCCAAATAAATGTTTTCACCTGTAACTTTGGGTGTCTGGTATTTTGTTTCAGAAACAAGAAAACTAACTAAAACAAGAGGTGACTTTAGGATCTAGATTTTATAAAATTATTTCTGTGTATGTTCAAGCTGTATTTTAATACATTCCAGTACAAGGAAATCACTTACTGTCCTGAAATGACCATGGTTAAATTTCTGAAACAAAGTGAAAAGCTTTTTAATATCACTGTTCATTGATATTATAATTCATGGTAAAGTCCAATAGAATGTAAATTATTTATTCGAATACCCTATCAATTTTTTGGCTTGCTGGGACTTCTAATTTTAAATGTTTTTCCTTCTCTTGCAGGCATGAGCCCCTCAAGTAGTCATCTGAACATGGGATAATGAGGGTATCCTTTGCAAATCATAAATCAACTACTTTGCTAGTTGATTCTTAACACCACCACGATAGCTTTAGCATCCACTTATTTGAAAGTGTGTAACACAGTAAATTATATGGTTGATCTCCTATTTCCTCATTTATGTTTTCCTCTTGGCTACATCTAGTAATTTTTTATTCAGATTACTATATACTTGGTGCATTTCACATTTATAAAAATTCCTAAATACATACAGGCTGAATCCATTTAACAATATCATTCTTAATGATGCTGTGTTCTACATTGGAATGAATGTGTAAGGGAATGTCAAATGTTAATTTGTTGCCACTTTTGCACATAATAGAATTTATTCATTTTGCCATTTACACCTAAGATATCATTTCCTGATTGTCACAAACACACATGTACACACAAACAATTGTCATCCAAAAGAGGCCAAATCATTAGGGAAGTAGAACGATTCTAAGTTAATTAAGTATAGTGGTGTATTTATTTAGCGTATTGGAGCTGTCTTCGTTGGGGCTATGGGTTCATGAGGCAATGTTTGTTGAACCTGGCTGAATGATAAATCGGAGCTCTTCCTATTCTCTTGTCCGCAAAGCTATTTGTTTTCTTTTAAAAGCTCTTTATAATGTTTCCTTAATGTGGATGGTAAAATAAACCTTTAGGTTCAAATGTGTCAGTACAGAATCCACTAATTTGCTGACTGTTGATGAAAATTAAGCAGTCTGTACACTTTTGACAAAATGGGTATGTAAATTTAGTTCTTCCATAGTGTTTGGAACAGTGGAAGACTCAAGAGCTCTTTGAATGAGTAAATGCACTCAGTATATGATAAGTGATGAGGCTGGGTATTCAGATGAAGGTGGTGCACCTTCAAATCATGAGCGGAGCCTCACTCCATGTGCAGGGTCAGCTGAGAAGCTCTGGGTGGATTCAGACTTGGGAATCACTTCAAAGCATGTATGTTTTCTTTGGATCCTCCCAGCAGTGGGAAACTTGAGCACTGTAAGATTTATGTGAATTTATATTTCACATCTATATTATATTCTGTATATGCAACAACAGAGTTCAAAAGCTATGTCATGGCATATTATCCTTTCAAGAAAACCCACGGTGAAACCTATTCTTCTCCAGAATTTTTCCGAATCCTAGCCCCAGCTATTTGATTTTAATGATAGAATGAGCATATTGCCAATATGAATGAAACATATTGATACTGTCTCAAAAACCGCTATGGGTGTATCACGGCTGCTAGGCACTTCCTTTTCGCTGTTAAACACTTCCAGCTCGCTGCTTTATATTACAGTGTGTCTTAGGATAGGGAACACTTTGCTTTCCTTCATCGTATTCATATTAGCTAGAAGGAGGAAAATCATTCTTTTCACGTTTATAACTTCATTATGCACATTAGCACAGTTCTGTGCTCCTGATATGTGCTCTGTCAATGTGTATTGATTGAATAAAGTATAACTTAACGAAAGTACCCAAAGAGTGAACTGCAAATGCTTGAGTGCTCATCACAGACATTGATGTCTGGAGTCCAAGTTCTCTGCCTCTCTGGCTCCCTCCTGGCTATGTGTTCCTTCACAAAGCACTGCTTTACCCAGCTGCTTCTGAAAGATCAGAACAAATGTCAAGGCTCCACTGTTTCTGTTCATCACTCAAAGATCTTGGCACAGTCTTCACAGAAACTTTCCTCGTGTTTAAGTTTTCCTTCAGAACGTGAGTATCTGTCTCTTGATCTAAATTTAACTCTTCAGCCATCATCCTCACATTTAATCATGTTCTTGAATCGGCCCAAGCGTTGACCTTTTCAGTATTTCTCTTGGTGTCGACATGATAGGATGACTGTACATCATCCAAGACATCATCCTACCTCCTCCAAAATCCCACTGGCAGTCAAAATTTCTTGCCCTTGGTACTGCTTTTTTATGACACCAAATTTCTCACTTATGAATTTAACTTCCTGAAAATTGCATTATTTGCAATAAATAATGACCCTGAGTTTGTATACCAACTTGAAACTGCATGCCGTACATTTCTTTAGTTGCCAGCAGAAACTGAACTCCATTCTTTACAGCACTGATGCAGCAATGTTGGAGTCTTCAGTCAGGACTCACAACAGAGCTGTGTTTCCATAAACCAAACAATGGAAGAAGTCTCTTCTTTTAAGAAATCTTATTGGATACATGAAAACAAACTATGTTCTCATTGTACGCATCTTTCAGCACCAAGACCTGGCCTTTCCTGGTGGCCTCATGATAGATTTCTGTTCGATGCTATCTTTGATTTGAAGCATTCATGCTTGGATTTTTATCTCTACATAGTGAGGATCCATGAACTTTCTGCATGTTAGTGACACTTGACTATTTTCAGAGAATAATCTGATGAAAACAACTTCTTGAAAAACTATGGACCCACATAGTCCAAAGTAAAACACAGTGCACTAAACTCTTTGCCACTACATGATAGATCTATTTCATCAGCAAGATAAGATGATTACCAAATTAAATGTTGGACTTAACAGGTTATTCCCAGGAAAGTCCAATAAAGGATTTTTAAAACTCAAATTTTATGTATAACTAACAAGATTTGAAATGATAAAAAAAGAATATGTCTTGTTCAATAAATGATGTGATGTTCAATGAGTCACAGAAAGATAGTGCTGAGGAGTCCTCTGGACATGCGAGTGCAATTCTTTTCATATTATGGATGATGCGACCATTGGTGATCAGTGACCTTCCCAAGATCATAAAGATCTGGTGAGACAAGAAGCTGACCCAGGGAGAGACTTCATGGCACCCTGGGAGCTTTCCTAACCTACAGTTATTGATCACTGAGCAGCATCTTAATTTTTTGCCTTTTAGGAGTTTGAAATTTACTATAACTATATCAACATAATTATAATTTAAAATTACAATTAAAATTAAAGAAGCTCATAGACAGTCATTACTAAACTAAATGAATACTCTTCAGGCATCTGCTGCATACCATTTTGACTAGATACAGGACATCTGAGGAAAAACATGGTCTGGAATTTTCCTCCAAGGTATTTAAAAGTCTGGTTGAAGAGACTAGCGTTTAGCAGATGGACTGTTACAGCATTTCCATAAAGGAGAAGGTACAAGGAATTAAACACTGGAGGTGTGAGTTTTAGAGCACCCAATCAAATGGTGATGGGAATCACTCATTGAAAGACATGAACTATGGAAGAATATTGAGAAATATTAATTATCAAAAGTAGTACAAGGTCTGCATGTACATGTGCATGCACATGTATATGTGTGACTGTCACTTGGTGAATACACAGGTGATATATGCTAATTTATAAATGGGCAAGACACAGAGGTAAGTAATAGCAGTTTTTAGAGAACTCTAAGTAGATTTACTTTTCTATTTTAGTATCAAGTATCAGACAGGGATTGGAAAAGGTCAGCCACATGGAACAAATATAGCTTCCTTTATTCCACATTAAAGGATTTGTATTTGATTCTATCTCACAGAGGTTAAAAGGAGAAGAATAATAAAAAGTAAAAGAACAAGAAAATGAATATAAATCTGATTATGTGGATTAGGAAAAACTCTAAGGAAGAAACAGCATCTGAGGAATAGGTTAGGGAATTTCTGGTAGAAAACAGCAAAGACAGAAAGACGAAAGCAGGAGGATGCGGGAAGGTAGAAGGAGGTGGCCTCTTGTAGGACTGAGACGCACAGCAGAGAGCATCCTTTGTTACGTCCTTCAGACCAGCCCCCAGAGACAGCTTTATAGAGAAGCCGGTCGTCGGGAGAAAGACATCCCTTAATGAACTGGCCACTTATCAATGATTTGCCTTGTTTCACTTGATGGCTTATTCATTTCCACTGAGCCAGCAGAGCTCACTGAGTGATTAATATAGGTTCAAGCAATAAAATGAAAAGAGAAATCAAGCTGAACTTGAAAAAAAAAGAATTGTAAAGATAGGTCTGGAGACACACAACTGTAATCCCAAAACTCAGGGAGCTGAGGTAGGAGAATCACCATGAGTTCAAGGCCATCTTGGGCTACACAGTGAGTTCATGGCTAGCTTGAACTTTATATTGAAGACACTGTCTCCAAAAAATGTATAAATACATAGAACTTCCAGGAACCAATATAAATCTTATTGGAAAATCACTTAAATCTCACACAAAGGTAGTTTAAAGAGGACCTGGCTATGACCAGTTGTCAATTTAGTTCTTCAAACACATCATAGGCTGATGTTATAATGGGGACTTCCAAAGAAAATTGTCCCAAAATCAAACATTCAAGAGATACTTTTGGGAAAGTTTGATGAAGATCAAACACATTGATTTGTTTGAAAATGTGAAATTTTTTTTTTTTTTTGTCTTTTTTTGCTTTTACCGGTACTGGGAATTGAACTCATGACTGCCTGCTTGCAAGGCAGGCACTTAGAAAATGTGAACATTCTAATGCTCATGCAGAACAGAAGTAAATATGAAAAAGTGTAGCATCCTACAGTAAAAATGAGTCAGAATTATTTTTCTGACTCTGAAATTTTTTACCAAAAATAATTTACATCCCTAGTTTTTCTTCTAGGGATTATTTTTTAACTTGCAAGAATGACAGAGTTAGTATTACTTATAAGACAAAGTACACTTGTTTTCATAGCTTATTTTCTAAGTTAAAAATTAAATGTCATTTTCAAAAGCGATTTGACATGACATGTTGGGGTTTGTTTGAGAGGATTCATCTTGAGTTACAGTACCACTCATCCAAATGCCATATGATATTGGGGAAACCATTCACATGCAAGCAGCCTCTTTCTTGATTTAAATCTGTGGATGGCTATGTATTTATCATGAAGCAACAAAAGTCCGACTTCCAGTGATAACACTGGGGACTTCCTTTAGTCTGGCTCCAGTCAACATTTAATCAAAATTTCTACCTCTCGAGTCTTGTTAAATTCAAGTTCAGAAACCTGGGATCATTTGTCAAAGAATCCACAATTTTCTGCTTTGTAATTATTACTCATGACCAACATATTACTTATGTCAACAAAGACATTGGCATATAATTATCAGAAATGTAATGAGCACCTATTTGTTCCAGGCACTAAGTTTGGCTCTAGGAGTAGAGTTTTAAACTCATAGCCATACTACCTTCACCCTACTGGGCTGCCCCCCCTTGAAGTGTGACCGGAGTTCACAGATAGAAAATCCATGGCTGGGTAGTCATGAGTTGTAATAAAGGTGAAGAAAGACATGCAGATTTCTATGAGAGAGAATACAAGCATAATGAAGGGCCCATCTAGACTGAAACGTCCTAAGACTCGTTCAGGCGAAAGATGAGCGCATGTGTTACGGCTCTGAGGGACAGCTGGGTAGACGGCTCCGCAGGACAAAGATTGATGGAGAGAAGGACCAGTCCAGGACCGCTGCTGTTCCCAGCAGAGTCTGATTTTTCCTTTCATTTCACTCAGCAGCACGTCCTGGAATTAGCCTTCTTCCTCTCTAGGCCCGGATTGCTCTCGACTTTAAGCCTCTTCATTGGAAGTTAGGAGATGGTTCGAAGTGCGTGGTGGAAAGCCCTGATTCTGGGGTATATAACAGCACTGTGCGCTCCCTGTTTAATGCCTGTCTCTGGTGGAGAAATGGGCCTGCGTCCAGCAGAAACTACTTAGAGATCTTAACATGATAAGTTACAGAGTGTCTTCTGTCCTCTGGAATAGCTGGAGAAACTATTTTTGGGTCCACTTTCTGGGTCAGGGTTTCCTAACTATTCCTCTAAATCTCCTCTTTCTCGTACACTCTTTGCCTTAGTGAACAGCACTTACCCAGCTCTCCAGCCATGGAATTCACAATGCAGCCCTCAACTCTTCTAACTTAGACTTTGCCTCCGGTTCCTGTTGACATGCAGTCAAAAAGCCAGTACCGTTTTTTTGGCCTTCATAGCATCCCTTCCATATAATCCCTCCTGTAAAGCCATTACTACCCATGCATGGCTTAGTGTAGCAGGGGGCTAGTGTTTCATGCCTTTACATCTGTTCCTCTGAAACCCCTTCTCAAAACTTCCAAAGGAGTTTGACAAAGGAGCCCATCTGGCCTGTACCTAACCTTCAGAGTACTCTGTCAAAACCCCCTGTGATCTAAAGAAACAGTTTTCAATACAAAACATCTTATCCTTAAGGGGACTTTAGACAGTGTCAGATGACATATTGGTTTCCATTGTGGGAAGAGGTTTTGCTCTAAGACTTTAGTAGGAGGAGCCCAGGGAAATGCTAAGCATCATATACTGTACTAGACATCCTCCCACTGCAGGCAATTACGTGCACTCAAACATTTGCATTGCTGAGGTCAGGTAACACAAGCAAAACTGATTATGGTGGCACACACCTGTAATTCCAGTACTTTGGAAATCATCGACAGTAGGACCTCAAATTCAAGCTCTGTCTGGGCAATGTTGTGATTGTATCAGTCAGTACTTACTAAAGAAACTGATTTAATGCAAGATATTCAAGTATTAGGGATTTACAAGACTAGCTTACAATGACCACCCAGAGTCAGGTGTGGAAAAGTACAAAAGAGCTGTCTGTGAACTGGACACCTGAAGGATCCCGTGAAGGGCCTGGTGCTCACTGCAGTGTCCCAAGAGAGGGTATCAAGAGGCCAAAGGGTCTGTCCTGGAGGCCAGACGATGGCAACCAAGGTGAGTTTGAAGATTAGAGTCCTCTGAAAAAATCAGATGCCGCTTTCATTGGGTGCCATCACTCTTGCCAGCAAATCCCAGCAAATCTTCAATAAATCCCCTAGCTCCACCCAGATCCACGTGGATCCAATGTAGTTGGGAATTTTTTCTTTTTTACTCAAATTCACATTGTCAGTTAATGATCACAGTGATTTCACAAGACTCAGTCTCAAAATAAAAAAAAATAATAATTTTAAAAGGGGCCAAGAACATAGCTCAATGCACAGGCCTTGGGTTCAATTCCCAGCACTGCAAACAGCAACAATAAATAACAAACAGGCAAAGAAACAAAAACAGCTCAGGTCGCAGTGCAAAGCCCCGGTTCATCCTCCAATGGTGCTTGAACCCCGCCCCCCCCCCATGCCATCCTCTTGGTCAGATGCCTTGATGCATCTTTGCCATCCTTTATCCTCAAGAGGGGATGGGAGCTGTCCATAGTACACCATAATCGCCAGCGCTGCTTACCTACAGCCACTGCTTCTCCATCGGGGCAAAGCTTAACCCCTGAAATTCCCTCATCTACTGCCTCCCCCAGGAAGCCCTCTTGGCCACGCAGGCTGAATTGACACAGTCCCGTGTGACACAGGCGCCTGTGCAGAGCTGACTTCACACCTCCCGGGTCAGGGGCTTCCTCTTGCTTGTTGTCTTTAGCTCACTGAGCTATGCTGTCAATTTCTTCTATTTGCAGACCGTATTTTCATAGCCATAATCATGCCCTGATGTGCATCACTGGATTTTAGCAGTGTTCACATTTGGAAAATTTTCATTGGGTGCTCTAGTCTAAACTGAGATGTCATTTTACAATCTAAAGAACATTACTTCCCAGTCAGAGGTGGCCCACAGAGCAGCTTCCATAGTCTTAGTCAGGCCTTGAATTCTCTGACCAGTACAACACACACAGGACAAAGTCAATGACTGTCTTGTGGGATCTGGAGTCTGAGTGGATTCTCCTTGTCAGATGTGGAGCCATGAAGGGTGTGTGACTCTGGCCAAGTCACGTGGAGCTCCAGGTTTCAGTGTCCCCATATATACGATGAGAATATTAATTGCCTGGACATTCTAGGTTGAGAATGTGACTAAGATAATGTATAAAGACTTAGCTCAGTGTAAAAGCACATGGCAGGTAAAGCCATAGCACACGTGCTAGGCTATGGGCACGTTCAGTGTCACTATTAGACAAAGAGTAACTGTGAATACATGAGGCAGGCACTGCAAAGTGTACATACTCATTTTATGCTTTCTTTTAATGCTTTCATGTGCAAAAGAAGTGATCTTTTTTATTAGATAAATAATTTATGTTGAGAGTTAGAAAAACTGTCTGCAATGTATTAAGAAAGCCAAACCATGGTGAGGAACTAAGTTTGAAGTTCCAAGTGATGATGGCTTCTCTCTCTTAATGAGTGCCCACTGAGGACACATAGTTGTTGCTGGCAGAGGCAGCTGTGGAGACTGAGTTTCTGCTGGCCCAGGCTTCTGTCAGAGCAGTGCAGATTTCAAAGTCATTTCTTTCCGTGAGAAAATCAGGGAAGTACCAAGGGATTCCCCATCCATTACTTTTGAGTGACGCAGGCAGCATTCTTGGTGCATCATTTTGAAATTTTCACTCCTTTTCCCTAAGTGATCACACCCTTTCCTCCTCTTAAAGAACAGCATAGGGAAGAACTAATTTCAACCATTTCAGGAGGTTGGCTCATCACAGATGTTAATTCTTAGACCACACAGAGCCTCCCTCCCTCAGGGAACCCTGCAGGCCTCAAGTTCGTTTTCCCAAATGCTATTGAAATGGGGGTTAATTCTTTTTTACATTTTCTGCCTTTTCTTGTTATGTTTTGAAGGTTCTTTCTCACAGATGCTTGCATACTTATAAATGAAAATAAATCTTTCTCTCATCTAACTTGTTGTTTCTCAAATAATGGAATGAGAAAAACAAATTCTAAAGTTTATTAAAACTGTATGTATAACAGAAATAAATAGGCTCTGAGGAAGCCTGCGGGTGATGTGTGGCTCCTGGGATATCTAGTACAGGGACTCCAAGACTGTTTATTCATTGGTTCAACAAGTTTCTGCTGTGTGTATCTTATGCTGAATGAACCAATAATAGAGCACACCCACATGCTCAATGTGGTTTCGCACACAGGGCAGGAGACTACTTCCTCCTACAGCTGGGTTTGCATGGGAGACTCCTAAGAGAGGTGTGCTCTGTTCCAAGGTTACGGTAAACTTTACAGTTGGCCACTAGTGCAGAAGGGAAGCAAAGGGGAGCGTCCCTCCAGGAACCTTGAAAAGATAGGGAGAGAATTTTATTTATGGAGAGAAAGGAAACATAACTTAGTTTCTTGCCGCTGGGACAAAATACTCAACACCCACAACTTAAAGGAGGAGAGGTTCATTTGGCTCGGAGTTTGTAGAGGTTGTAGTTCATAGTTGGCTGGTCCTCAGGCAGGGCGACATGCAAAGAAAAAAGAGCTCAGGGTGTGGTGGCAGGAAGCAGAGAACAGACATGGAGGGAACACTGGCAAGACATAGATCTAGGCCACATTCTCGGTGACCCAACTTTTCCCACTGAACTTCATCCCAGATCACATTTAGTATGAGCCCATCAGTTAACTAGTCCAGTGGTTAACATTACATCTCCACGATCCTCCTAGAAACCCCACTTATGAGTGGACAAGGCTTTGAGGACATCTTAACATAAAGCAGAACAACGTACAAATGTGTTCATAAGATGCTAGTTCACTGCTCTTCTGAGCTGTGGAAATGATGTGCACAGGAGCTAGGCACACTCCCAGCCTTGGCCTGTGGCAGGTGATCTTCCTTGAATGATCATTCTCTAAAACTCATGACAAAAGAATTAAGAACAATTTTATGTGTGAACAGGTTTTCAGGACTCAATAGGATAGGTTGTACAATACATTCTCTCTCTCTCTCTCTCTCTCTCTCTCTGTCTCTCTCTCTGTGTCTCTCTCTCTCTCTCTCTCTCTCTCTCTCTCTCTCTCTCTGTTTCTCTCTCTCTCTTTCTCCCTCCTTCTTGCACATGGCTACAGATAAAAAAAGGAAATGAAGATACAGATCCACAAGCATTGCTGAATAAGCAGCAAACAAATAGAATTCTCCTGTGTATGTAGTTAAATCAGTCAGGTCTCAGGCACATTTCAAGGAGGTAGCAGAAATGCTTCATCTGCCTTCCTTTAGTAACTGATGCAGTGGTACAAGGTAAAGAACGTGATCCTCAGAGCCAGCGGGCCTGGGTTTCACTCAAGGAACAGTGCTGTTCAGCTGAGGGTAAATGCATATGAAATGTAAATTCTAATATCAATTGTATAGCTTTATTGACAGGTTAAATAGAGGGTCAGAGATAACGTACCTCACATGAATAAGTATTCAATAAAATATTAGTAATTGGTATCATGATGTCCTATCTAGTTGATTGTAAAGAAAAATAAAATGGGCAGTAAAGATTGAATACCCATAAGAACAAGGGGAAAGAGAGATTTACTTAATGACACGCTGTTTTAATTTGTACCTTCCCAAGGAAGCAATTGAAGGAAATATTCACAGAATGGGACATATTCATGTTTGCTCAGTTTGTGCAAAGTAATTAATGTTTTGATCGGGTTCAAAAAATCTTAATTAGGTCTATGAACTCTTAGGAGATAGACTCGTTTTGCAAGTGGTTTATTCAGAAGAATAAGGATCAGTTTCCTCTCTGTTGGCTTGCATACCTGGTTCCATGACCTAAAAATACAGCTAATCCTCAGTTCCTGCCAGCCAGAAGAGTCCATGACTGGCTGTTATTTCCAGAGGTGTCGGGGGGCACACTTTCACTTCCAGGGTCCTGTTCTTTCCTCTTTCACCTTCAACAAGAGAGAAAACTTCTGTTTTAGCTCCATGTGTGGTATTCTATATCTGGGTTCTCTGTTTCATGTACATAAGTGTGGTTTAAAACATGACAATACAAGACTTTTGGTTTAGAAATAGAAAGTATTTCTATGCACACACAGACAAGTGTAGATAATTCACTTATTTGTGTGTGTGTGTGCATGTGTGTGTTCACTCCACAGCTGCTTCAAGCAATTTGCCACTAACTTTTATAATTATAGAGTTCAATATGGCAGGGATAGACATGGTGGCTTTGACAAATGAGTTCATATCCCAGCTTTTCGGTGTTAGTAAAATAGGAATAATGACATTTGCCTACCTACCTTCTGGGTCATATGACAATAAGCTGCTATTTTAGTGTGCTAAAGAACTTTGTAAATAGTAAGCTCACTTTAATTTTGGGTGATATGCTTATATTTTAAAACTCTGTTATAAAATAAATTTTATAGTAATGCCTACTTATGCACTGCCACTTGTTTAATACAAATTGTTACTGGAACCTGCTAAAACATTAAAGCTAAGCTCTTGCAAAGAGAAGAACAACTAGAAAATTTGTTAATTGCCCATTTGCTTACACTGACATTAATAAAAATGAGTAGTAGTTTAATTACATCCATGTGTGATGATTTGAGGTCTCAGTATTAAGCATATGTTGTTAGTGTAAAAATAGTTGAACTTTCTGATATAAAATATGGGGCATACAAAAGTCAAACACTGCTCTATTATATTAGCGACCTGAGAAGCCTAACGGATCATCTCAAAGACCTCTGTAAAAGGAGCCATCTAAGTCTGTGAGATTCAATATTCCTGGAAAATAAGGAGTCTTGAATGACTTTCTAAACTCAATTGCATGAGGTCATTTTAGACAACCCCAAAAATGGCCCAGTAATTCAGGAGCTTTCATTGTGTCAGCATGCATGTAGCTCAGAATAATATTATTCATACCGGCAGCAAACTCATAATATTTTTACTTTATCATGATATTGTTACCCAAATTCTTAGCATTATTTAGCATTATAAGTAATGATTTCTTTCTCCAGATCTTTTCATAAACATCAACTGATTGACCATCATTGCACTTCTGTGAAAGGGCTGTGTAGGTGGTGTCAGAGTGAAGTATAGAAGCAGGCTAATTCTCATTATTTTAGCTTGCTAAGCCAGAGGAGTTGCCCCCCAAACCCACTTTGTTTTTAAACTTTTTTTTTGTCTTTTTCCTTTTAATCAGTACCAGGGATCGAACTCACAACTGCCTGCTTGCAAGGCAGGCGCTTATGCCGCTGAGCTAAATCCCCAGCCCCGAGGAGCTGGCCCTTAAGACAGTCAGATTTCTCCCCGAGTCTTCATAGCCTACAATGAGGAAAGGTGCACAAATTCCCCTCTCCTTTCCCTAGTTTTCTAGAGGGCGCGGTTTTTTTTTTTTTGTTTTGTTTTTTTTTTAATCTGCCACTCCCCTGAGCCACCTCTGAAGTGAATCCTGCAGCTGAGATCTTGAGACCTTGAGGCACTGATCCACTGCAGGCTGTTGCAAAGCCATCCCAAGGCAAGGGCTTCCTCCATGGCTGCAAAACTTCTGTGCTTCCCTGCTCACCCTCCTGAAGATGCTGTGCTCACTGCAGAGATGACCTAATCCTGAGGCCTCGGGAGTCTCCGGAGCCGCCTATGACAAGAGTGGCTGTGCTGGTGAATTTGGGAATCTGGGACATCATGAGGATGAGACAGAGTCCCCGGTGATCTGGCCAAGTACTGCAAGGAATGTTCCACAGGAAGTAGCCTCCAAGAAGAAGGCACTAGCAGAGTCCAGTCCGGGGAGCCTCTTCCTCCCTCCTCAGGTAGGGAAGGAGCCTCAGACAGTGTTATATTTGAAAGAAGCCTCACTGCTACAAAGAGAAACCAGAGACCATGCGTGGTAAGCAGGAATCTACACGTATCTGGATTTCATGGACACTTTCCTGTCCGAGCTGCCCAGAAACATGCTTCCTCACTTAGCCAGCCAGGGAGGCCAATCCGCGTGTGCTTGGGCTTACACGTGCTAGAAGGGGAGCTGTCACACCCGTGCCAAGTACACCTGCTTATGGGCCACACAGGTTCATTTTATTCTTTGCTTTTGTTTAATAATAGCAGCTAACAACTTGAGAATACCTAAAGGTCACTAGTTCTCAAATCTTTAAGTACTGGCTCCTCAGTTCCTTCGTGAGCTATGTTTGGAGGAATCTGAATTTGCACTTTAGGGAAAGTATTTGAGTTTCATAGGGGTGGGGATGAAAGAACCAATGCAAGAGAAGCTGAGATTCCTGAAGTTTCCAAGAGGTACCACTGAACAAAGACTTCAGAAGTTATCTTCTTACTGTGATATTCCAGATTTTTTCCTATCTCACTGGGAAAAAGGCTTTCTGAGCTATTTTATAATGCCTCACATAATCTAGATTTTTCTAAACTCACCTTTCACATAGTCTCAATCCTGAGTTTTGGGGTCTGCACTTACATGTGAAGAAATATTCTTTAAATGACTTATTTCCCTGAAAACAAGCTTCAGGCCTTAGCAGACCAGGTCTCCCTGGATCTGGTAACAAAGCTTCACTTCCCGGTCCTCTGTCTCCAGGTGCCTAGCGCGCCAGGCAGAAGGAGCATGCTCATGGCAGTGGAGTTCTCAAGTTCCTGCTTCTGAACCTCACAGATCTCTAAATTTCTGGAGTAGGAATCTCTCCTCCCCTGAGTTCTGCCTCCATGCACGGTTTTACTCTGGGCTCAGGCTCCTCCAGAACTGGTCCTCCCCCGCCCAGGTAACCAAGGAAACTGGTTGCTATAGTAACTGGGCCCAAGTAGCCTCACCCAAGACTCTCAGTCAGGAGAAACTCAAGAGAGCTTTACCCTCTTTGGAGAGCCCGAGGGTCGGTCCACCTCCATGCTTTGGCATCACCTTCATCTCCTCCTGGCTTGTGGAAATGAGAGGGGAACCACGTCCTCACAGGGCTGGCTTCAGTGGTTAGCAGGTGATTTAATTCCCCCGGAGGGCCTGGGAACCGGCTGCACTGGGGCTGCACTTGGCTGCATGCTGCTGAGTCCCTGGCAGCCAGCAGCAGTGGGCGGTAGGCAGGACTGGAGCCTGCCTGGCTCGGGTGCCACTGGGTTTGCCAGTCATTCGTAGCCAAATCGGCCAGATTTTTGAAAGACACTGTCCCACCCTCCCGTCTGTTGGCATCTCTAATTTCCTGCACGCATAGGATGGCAGGATGATGAGCTCCAGATAGTAAATATAGAATCTAAATATTTCAAACAACGAGTTTGGCAAAGCCGCATGGCTAACAGGCCTTCCGAGGTCTGTGACAGCCAGAATCTCATCCAGGAACGGGAAACCAGGGCCAGGCATGATCCCAGCGCCTGCTGAGATGCAGGGAAGGGTCTGCTGACCGATTGGCCTCCGGGTAGACTTTCTGCTGTTCCTAGGACTGTGAGATAAAACGCAGGCCTCCAGAGAGCCACAACTGGGCTCAGGAACCAAGCTGGGGTCTTGTTCCCAGGCATCAGTTAACTCACTGCAACTGGCTTTTCTCCTTGTCCTGCACACAGTGTACTGGAGAGTTGGTACCTGGTGATGGCTCTTACCCCTCTCCACTTCATAAGCATCCCAGGGTGCTATAGTCAGGGAAGAAATGAACCAAAATATGCATTGCACATGGGTACATTTCTGAATAAGTCATAATTTTTTCCCTTTCAGGAATTTTTTCAGCTAATGTTCAGAAAATCCTAAATGCTATTGGCCTGTCCCCTGCCTAGAGGTCTATAAGAGGCATCCAGAGAATTTCTCATGTGTACCCATTGTACAAATCAAGGCTATCAAGGAGGCCTTTTCTCTGGCAAAGGCAAATGTAGTGCAGACATTCCTATTATTGCATTTTCAACCAAAAAATGACAATAAACATGAACAAAAGTTCAAATTTCCTGAGCTTGAATAAAGTGAAAAAAAAAAAAAACCCAAGCTACTTAGGATTATATTTTCTTCTGAATAGTAAATGACTAAGAAATAATTTAGTCAATTAATAATACTTAATTTAATAGCTATTATGCAAAATATTAAAGAAGCATGGGCTGATCTGTAGTGTATAGGAGCGTCTTAACTTTTTAAGGAATAACAAAAGATTGTATAACACTGAGAAAAATAAACACACAAAAATAGTGCACACAAGATGCTCATTTGTATTTCAATCAGCCAGGAGGAAAGAGCACAAATTCTTATTGGGTAGTGAGGATTTGGGACTAAAATCACCTCTTAGATATTTTCCAACTCTGACGGTAGATTTTACATATGGTTTCTGACATTTCACAAAGTATTTGGACAAACAGCCTCAGCTGTTCCAAAGAGTAAGGCTTTTATTGTTGTTGTTGAAATACTGGTCTTAGAAAAGTGATACTTTTATCTACTTTAATGGTTGGGGACATAAGTAAGTAAAAAGAAAACATCCTCGTCTTAAGGCATTGCACATTCAGAGAACAGCAATCGCCCTCCATTCCCAGATTCTGCTGGTCTTGGGGGATAAATGAACGTAGCTGATGCATTTATCCTATGCCTGCTTGGAAATGCACTGGTCTTTCCATAGATGAGACAAGTCCTGGGGTGATATTTATTCTTTTTGTTAATGTCCTATAACAATACTATGATGTAAAATAACAAAATTTAAACATTATAAGTCAAGCTATCTTGAGTTCATAATAAACAAGAAATCAGAAAAATGTTAGTACATATACCTATATATTAGAATATATTATTATAATAATATATTATACATGTGTATATTTTATGTATTTGTCTAGCTAGCTAGCTAGCATGATACATCTAACATGTATCAGCCAGGCACAATTAGGACCTTGTTATTGTCTTTAGACAATAAATGTGGTTTAAAAGATGGTTTCAGACTTGGTGTTTTGTTTCATTAGAGCTTCATTGTATCCCTTCAGAACAGCAAATGTTGAACATGTGCTTAATTGGTAATTGGAAAAATTACCAAATCAATTAGAAACATGCAAAAGGTAGAGAGAATTTAAACTTGGTAGGTGTACTATGATCTGTTGTCAAATAACATCCCTGCTCAAACCCTGGCAAATCTTGTGAGATCATTTCCTTGCTGTTCTGACTACCAGGGTGAAGTCTCTTACACAAAGGTGTGCAAGGTGCTTCTGCTCCATTCAGATGGGAAATTGACCCATACTTTCTACTGAACCCTGCTGCATTAGTAATCAGGTTTCCCCAGTGAAACACAGTTAATATGATGTGTGTGTGTGTGTGTGTGTGTGTGTGTGTGTGTGTGTTGTATGGTATGTGCAAATGCACACACACAAAAGCTGGAGGCCCAGAAGACCCAGCAAAATAGTTCCGGTTGGAAGTCATAGGCTCAATTTCCAGAAGAGCTGGAGTTTTAGCATGTACTCATAGGAAGAAACACCCCAAGGCCCAGGAGGAAGGCAGGTGGGCAGGGTGACGTCCCTCCCTCTCTTCCTGGGAGAGATCAGTTTTTGTTCCTTTCAAAATTTCAATTGGTTGGATGAGGCCCACCCTCCGTGAAGAGGACAGCCTGCTGAACTCTATTTACCAGGTCTGGTGCTGATCTTTCAGGGAACATCCTAAACAGAAAGTTGCATGACTGACTGTTTACTGTGAACCAGTCAAGTTGACATAAGCATTTAATTATCACATCTGTTTATTGATAGACAAAGTCTTTATTCCTAAATGCTCATTTCTCTTATTTCCCTATAAATTAAGATTCCTACATTTAGACAAATGACTTTGTCCACTTGAATCAGGAACATTCATTCTTCAACCAGCCTTATTATTTCCAATATGTATTATAGCATGTTGTGAGAATATCAAATATTTTTTCATACTATTTCAGCACATTGATCTGTTGGAGCACTTGTTCCTAAGGACTGTAGATCATTGATGTTTTTAGATTCAAGTTTCATTTACATTTTAACTCTAGTCATTATTTCTCAACCAAATTAAGGGTACAGTCTCTGTACTTGACCTTACTACTACGACCCGTGAAGTGGACTTCTGGGTGTGAAATTACATCACACAGGAGACCCCTTTTGTCCATTATCTTGGGCATTTCAGCGACTGAGTTCTCAGAGAGTCGTGATACCGCAAACCAGGAGGGGCCAAAAGGTGCCAGGGGGGAAATAATAGTGCTGAGGCCACAGGGGTAATTTCTTCTGCTCTTAACGCCTCAGAGAGAGCACCGTGAGCAATGAGCGGGAGGCTCTTCTTCCTGGCACCTTGTCAAAGTAAAAATATTTTATGCAAATGGAGTTATTCTCTTCCGAGAAATAATAGATCTATAGTAATTTCATTCTTGTGTTTAACTGGACAAGGTTTACCTTTAAAAGATGGGTTGGCTTTTACCAGTACTACTTGTTGAATGAAGGAATACGAGAAGATATTAATTGTATGACATTAAGCTAATAGCAAGCAACCCACATACCATAGTGGAGAGGGGTCATTGATAAAATTTGTTAAGGAATAATTGAGTGGGCTGAATTACTTAAATAGATATTGAAAATGATAAAAATAAAGCCAGTGCAGAAGGATTTAAAAAAATGGGACCAGTGAAATGTTGAAACAGCAACCATTGTTGAAATAGCTTTTATTTATACTAGAATGGAAAGCTTTTCTTCTTAGGAGCTAGTTTTCTTTTAATCATAAATGGAAATATTTTAATCAATTTCACCCATTATGATTCTGAGAAAGTTACTAGCAAGCAAGGAATACTAGAAATAAAATCACAACACAAAATTAACCTTTGGCTTTTTGTTTTCTCTTCCCTTATCTTTGTTTGTTTGTGAAATTGTACAAAATAGGTGGCTTTCTGGTATGATTTCCTGCTGTGTCACTGAACAGGGTTTTCCCAGCATTATACTCTGGGGCCAGTCTTGAGAGCTATTGGCAGGATGATGTATTGACCAAATAATGGGCCACGCAATGCCAGGCACAATAGCCACTGACTGTACACTGTGCCTCTCCTTTGAAATTTTCTCTGGGAAAACCTATTTAGTGTCATATAGAAATGCTTATTGAATGCTCATTATGTATCAGACGCTATGGTAAAATCACAAAACATAAGACACGAGCTTTGCTTTTGCTGTTAGCTTGAAGCTCAGCAAAGAAAATAGACAATAGAGTGTTATAACATAGAGACGCCATACGCAGGGTGCAATCAACACTCAGAATACTGGTTGCATTGTGTTTAGATTCCACGGAGGAAGCCATCCTGATTCTGCATTCTTCTCTTCAGAAGAGTTCAGTATTAATGGTTATTCATTCTTGGATATGTTGTATGATGGCTGCAGAGTATTCCAAGTGCCTTCCATTTGTATGCTCAGGAAATTCATGGCTAAAGATACCACCGTGAGTGCTCCACACCTGTGCATTTCTGAATGTCACCCCACATAAGCATATTACACTAAGTGGTACAGATACTGTTGGGTCAGAATACCACAGGATTATCCTGAGTTTGAAAGAACTCTAATAGTACATTTTTGGAGGATAAAAAAAAATTAATGAAATAAGACATAGTTTAAAACAAACCAGAATAATAAAACCATTCTGCATTCTATTTAATCCTTTAAATAGGGTTTGAAACCACATGAAGGAGACCCCAAATTTAAAAAAAAAACATATGTGTACTTTTGAATAAGTATACATCAATATAAAAAAAGATAGAAGACATTTAATTGCTAACAATTATGCATGACTCATGGAAATTTAGACCTGGTCAATGTCATAGTAGATATTATTTAATGAGTATTCCAAAATGACCAATGCTCAAAGGTAGTCTAATTCCTCAGATGCATTGCTAATGGCTAAATGTTTCTTCATCATTCTGTTAGAAGTAAGATGGAGAGGTTACAACCAGAGGTGGAAGAGGAAGGGCCTGATGCCTACCCTGGCTGTCTGTCTCAGTAACCAATCAATCAAAGGAAAGGTGGTAGATATGGTTTGGAATTTGTCAAATGGTAGATGCTGAAATAAAAATTTAGAGCAAACTCTTGCAAATATACTTATGAATTGTGAATGATGTGGCCTGTGTGAGCCCACGTCTGTGAGAAAATAAAAATTTCAACCCTAGAAAGCATCACAGGATAACCACATATTACTCAGCTTTTAATGTAATTCTGGTTTAAGCTTGAATATGGTTGCACTTTTTAATGGAATAATCTCAACATCGTGTCAAGTCCATGAACACTTTTAATGATAAAATACTTGTATTTTTCCAGATCATGGCACCAGAACAGCATCCCCTGAACTTTACATTACACAATTGACACTTTTAAGGATGTGGTCTTTATCCATCTTCTCATGTGTATATTTAGATTTAAATATGTTTCTCTATTACATAGCTAATGAATCAAAATTTACTCATAGGTACTTGATCGAGTAGGAAAAATGTTCAGTGAACATGACAGTTGTGAAGCATGGTGTTCACAGGCTGTAGAACAAAGATGGAAATAAAACAGTCTTGGATGTCACCCACGTAGCATCTTCTGAAGGAGGACACCATGAGTGAGCTGCCCGAGTGAGAAAAAGAGAGAATGGGGACGAGCTTGGGTCAAGCTCCGGTAGAGACAGAGACAGGCATGTGGACAGGCAGATCTCAGCATGGTGGAGGAGGATGAGCAGGGTGTGGCATGTTGGGGAGAATGACTCTGGTTGTCTTTACTATAAGTGTCAAGTAATGTGAAAACTGGAGAGTTTCTAGGGCTGTTCCAGGTAGCACATGATGAGTGGATTGGCAGCAGGAGTAGAGCATGGCCTAAGAGATATTTTGGAGGTAAAATCAATAAAAGTTGGCAAATGCAAAGTCCAAAGAATGTCATAGCTGACTCAGAATTTGGAGGTCTGAGTTACAAAGAGATGATAGTGAGCTCCTTTCATTTATGTCTTCACCCTTAAGGCCACACAATACATGATAAGGTGCATAAAATACCTGTGAAAAGGTAGGCAAGTGGTCATGGCAAAGTTACTGAATTTGTTTCACATTTGTGTTTGAAAGTTGGGACACTGCTATGGCAGTTCAGCTGAGGTAGAGAACACAGATCTGATGGTGAGGAGGAAGAGGATGTCCTGCGAAGTGGATTAGAAACTTGCACATAAGGTAGGAGTGGATGGGCACTTAGGTCAGATGCACACACCCAGAAGAACTCACAGAGAGGCGGGTGTCATGGTTTATGTTGGTGAGCCCCCCCCCCGGCCTCATGCATTTGCATTATGCATTTGTGAATTGTTCATTGTCTAGCGCCTGGATTGGGGGAGTGAGTGTCACACTGGCCTGGGGTGCAGCCAGGATGTGATGTAATGTCACGAAGAAGGCATGTCATGCTCTCTTGCAGGTTTCTGCCTTGCTGTTTGCAGCCACCATGAGGCTCTCTCATGCCATTCTGCCTTGGAGCCAACTGCGTATGGACTGAAACCTCCAAAAACTGTAAGAAATAAACCTTTCCTTTCCCAACTTTGTCATCAGGTGTTTTGTCTCAGTGACGAGTAAAAGGTAAGGAAGATGGGGAAAACAGAGGCCCATGACAGAAAGCCAAGGATATCATCATTTAAACCATAGGGGTCATCAATGCAAAGATCTACAAGGAAGTACAGGCATCTAGGTTTGAATGGGACTCAAGAAAGTGCATCACAGAATGTAAGAGAAGAGACACTTTTAAGGAGGTAGTTGTTATGAATCAGTGTTTCAGAAGTCATGGGATGAGACCCAAAGGAAAGCTGATGAATTTGGCAGCTACGATGTAACTGGTATCCAACAAAAGTGCCAAAGCAGAATTTGGTACATGCTCCAGAATTTAAGATAAGTAAATTTTCAACCCAAATTCCATTTTAGGAAATTTTCCTAGGCATGAGTCATGGCAAAATATTAAAATTAAAGTAACAGGAAGTACAGCATTGCATTCTTTATCCTTTCTATAATTGGGGATGTTAAATACATACACTGAAATCTTGCATAACATTAAGAATTGATTGCAATATAACCACTAAAACTGATACATTTTTTTAAACTATTTTGTTAATTAAGTTTATTGGTGCATTTTAGGTACACTTAATGGTCACATTCATCATAGGGAACTAAAAGTGGTAGTTATGATCATAACTGTTAATAAATAAAGATCCCTGGGCTAGGAGAAGAGATGAGTTTCAAATTCAGAGGCTTGCCTGGGGCTGGGTTCCTGCTGCAGTGGCCAAGCCATGCAGACCCTGGCTTGCACTGGTTTGTCTTTTTCTTCCATGTGAAAGAGTGACTCCAAAGCAGGACATCTATCATCCACATGTCCAGGGATGTGGTGGAGTTGGCCCTCAGTCCATGGCCCCTAGATTCAGTAATGGTCCCCAGCAGATTAATCCTCATGCCTTTTTTTCTGCTGACTCCTAGGTGCTGGTGACCACATATGATGAAATTATCCTTCCTTTTATGCCTCTCTAGTGTTGGGTAAAGTCATACGCTGCTGTCTCATCCAGTCACAGAACTGCAGTATGTTTAAAGGTGAGAAGGACCTGGGTCATGTAGAATCTGAAACCCAGTCTCTTCCATTAAACCAAGAGCAGAAAAGTGAAATAAAACTGTATTATGCATAGATATTCCTGGCCATCAGTGTTGCTTTCACCTGCCCTACCTCCTCACTCGGATCCCTAGTAACTTTATTATGACCTGACTCTGCTAGGATCCTCTCATCTGCACTCTAGGTCACTGCATAACAGTGATGGCAAATCTTTTAGAGCTTTCAATATTAACAAACAGCCCATCGCAGTAGGTGTGCCATAGGTTCACCTCCACTGTTGCGTGTGGACTCTGGCCAGGGCCCTCTGATATGAACCTGTCTGTATCTCCCCACCGCTCTGATCTGCTGCTCCACTCTTCCTGTGCTGTAGGTATTTGGTCTCATCTCCTCGATGGTCAGTGTCAGGCTCTGTGCTGTCTCTTTTTCCTGCTGCCACTCATGGGCCTGACTCTGGTCTACTGGACTGTCTCCTCAACTCTGAACCTCCACTGGGAGAAATAGTGATCCTTCCTTGTGTCTCCTACTGGGCCACAGTAGGAGAGGAAGAGCCGGCAGCTAGAAGTGACACCCAAGGGCAGCTGCAGCAGAGAAAGGTGCAGAGGCCCCAGGGGGGGCAGATTTAGGAGCTCTCTGCAGAGATTCCCTTTGCCAGCCTGTTTGGTTCACTGTTTTCTATTTTTTTCTCTTGTGTGCTAGGTTATATCACACAAGCAGTTATTTAAAAAAAAACTTGATGGATTGCAAAATAAACTATCATAACTGACAAAGCTGAAAGAATATCATTTTCAGATACATAGCAGCCAAATTTATACATCAAAGAATGCTATTATTAAGTCAGAGAATGGGGAAAAAGGGATTTCAAATATGTTAGCTCAATCAAATACAGTCGTATAAGAGTCTCTACCCACCAGGATCTAAGAGCATTGCTGGGGAGGTAAACCATATTTACAATTAGTGAATAAGATGATAGCACATGGTGCACGGATACATTAGAGGCTGTCAGAATCTTGCAGAGCAGGTGATGTGGGCCCAGGCGCCTGAGAAGCTGAACAGCAGAGCTGATTACCAACCAGGCTCATGGTAGGGGCTGTGCTGAGCCCAGGACCGCATCCAATCCCCTCAGTCTGTCCCTGAGGCTACTTCTTTCCTCTGGAGAATGCAGATAGAGTGACATAAATTTTTCCTCCAGATTTGTGATAGGCCCAAATCCTAGCCTAAAGGTGGGAAGGACACCTAAGCAGCATTGGCCACAGACTCCCCCTCACCCCCCACCCCGTGAGCCTTTTCTAACAAAGGCGGACTGCAGCTGACCAGTTAACAACCCTGGAAAGAATGAGCCACATACAAACAATTTTTTAAAATTTCAAATGGTTCATATTTCTTATTGGAAAAATTTTAACTTCTATTATTCCCAATTTTTATTTTCTTCCTTATTTTTTTCCAGAATTTATCACCTGGGCTGATGACTACTAATTACATATTCAGTTATAAAGTACACCTTCACCTAAGCAGGTGAGCAGTGTCCTGAAGCAGCTTCCTTCAAGGTTGTCAAGGTGATCAATTAAACAGAGTGTAATGGTTCATTTCAAGAATGCCCCCTGCTCCACCCCAAGGACTGAATTGAATTGATTTGCTGTTAGGAGGCGGGTTCTGATCAGAAGAGTAGGGAAGGCATCCTCTTCACTTTGCTTCCTAACCAACATGGAACGTTCGTCCTCCCAAGCCCCTCTCCCCTGGTGTTGTGTTTAAGCAGGCTGAACACTGCCTACAGCTTCCAAAACTTTGAGTCAAAATAGCCCTCTCCTCTTTTAAGTTGCTGGTGTCAACTGGGAAAGTGACCAACACACTATGAGTAAAGACAGACAAACCTCAGCTTTTGGCAGCTTTGAGTTTCTTAGCTTTCAGGAACACATAAGAGAGGATTCCAAGTTGCTCCTGGGAATGAAGAACACCCTCGTTCCTGCAAACCGTATCTCTGACCTAGAGTCCAGGGCCACCAGAGGAGACTGTATCTTACAGAGCATGAAGTAAGTGGGGTAGGGAGGAATGCATGGTTTCGCACTCCTTGGCACTGCAGACCACCTGCACTTGTCCTTATGGGACATAAAAAGACAAGGCCCAGCACTAAGAGTTTATGGCCTAAATCAGACATAAAGGAAATGGTGGCCAGCAGTAAAATCTCCATTTGTGCAAGTCTGACCACTACAGAGACTGGAAGGCAATATTGCTAGAGGAGATTTTTAAAGGAGATTTACAAGACAGAAGAATATGTGTAGCACATAAAAATCCAGGATGCTGCTTAAAGAATGTCAGGAATAGTGCAGAAGAAGGTGCAAGGCAGGCATTGATGAGCTGAAGTGATGGACCACAGAATTAAGAAGTGATGGATAGAGCGCGACACAACCACCAACTCAATTACCCATCAACACATACATGATAAGATATTCATCTTTTAAAATGTTACTTCCCCAAAATGACTTGGGCAAGATGTCTGACCACTGGGACCATAGCCCATAACTAGTTTCATTTATCCTGATAATACATTATATGATATTAGGAAAAATAAAACTAGCATTAGTAACTTTGCTGTTTCCTCATCACTCAGCAGGACTAAAACTTTTATTTGGTGACCTAGCATTTGACCCAGTGAAGTGGATGCTTGGTCCCTAAAAGGGCTTCCTGTTGAAGGCTCCATGTCTAACAGAATGATTAACATGTCACTTGAAAAACATCCTGATGCTTGCTTCATGTACATTTGACTGCAGCCAGCATCACTGATTCCCTGGAATCCCCAGACATAAGAAAGACTGCTAAACAGTAGGTAATGAGGACTAAGGGCACAGGTGCACCATGACTGACATGCCAGCTTTGTACGTAGATCCTGTGTAAGGTGCAATGCATAGGAGTCCTGAGTGCTTTGCAGGCTACTGGACTTCCCTGGTGCACAGGCACTCAGGGCACAAAGACACGTCCTGCCTGTGCAAGCCTCGTAAATGGGTACCACGTCACGCACACTGAACTCATTAGTCATATGAATCAAGAAGATGGACTACACCTAAACAACATTCCAGCTTCTTTTTTAAAGAAGAAAATAATAGGATTCATAGGGAAAAATCAACTAGATCTCATTACTCAGGGATAAAGTAGTTGACATTTAAGTCTAGTGTACTTTGATATAGGTTCCTGTGCTTTTTTGTGCTAATATATTATAAGCACTGAAAGTTCTCTGACCATTCTCCTTCTAAAGAATGATTTTTACTTATTAAAAATAGAAGGAAAATCAACAAATATTTTGCAATTTAGAAAACTAAATCAAACCATCCGGTAGTCTTCAGAGTCCTTTTATTCTTCAGGTATTCACAAGAACAATTGTACTCAGGTTTGTGGACAAGCCTAGGGCAGCAAGTCTCAGCCTTACCTCCTGTTGGAGGCTGATCCTGGTCCTTTGGGATCCCTGTCTTTGAGACTTGCTATTGCAGGGATTTCTAGGTGCTGGAAGCCAAACCCAATTGCCTTTATCTCCATCTGAGTGACATCTTGGAGGCAGATGGAAAATTTGCTTTTATCTTCTCTTCCTCTTTGCCTCTTTCTCCTTATCTTCTGCCGTCCTTCAGCCACCTGTACTTGACAAGTCTGGGCTAAACAGAAATGATGTCTGGGAGTGGTAGGGGTCTAACAGTGGGAAAAGGCAGGATTCTTCCAGAACTGAAGGTTAACAGCAGGGTTTGAGGCCTATGTGGTAAGTTTTGAAAAATCTTGCCACGTTAAAAAATAATTATCACAATTCTCCACTTATTCTTAACAGTTTTTACTGCCTGTTCCTTTTTTGGGTGATATGTTTTTACTTTTATTGTATTCTGTGACTGTGAAATTTTTTTTTTACCTTTTGAATTGAAAGAATTTCTTTGTTTCACTCTATAATTTTACTCTATCTTTGATAACTTTAGTCTTGGCTGAGCTCTATGTTTGGCAAAATCCCTGAAGATACTTCAGGGCTCCACTTGCTTCAAAATTTCAGTACTTGGAGAACACAGGACTTCTTATTTACACCTAATACTTTAGTTATATTTGTTTTTCTATCCAGAGAATGGCGCTAAACAACCAGCACTCTATTGTCTCATGTCTCTGAGCTTTTATTCTAATTAAGTATCTCTTAGTTATTTATTGAATTTGTTCAAATTTATTTTCCTGGAATATATTTTGCATTTCTTTATTAGTATCTCTCTCTGTCTGTCTGTCTCTCTCTCTCTCTCTCTCTCTGTCTCTCTCTCTCTCTCTCTGTCTTTCTCTCTCTCTCTTTCTTTTTTTGAGACAGGGTCTCGCTATGCAGTTCAAGCTGGCCTTAAACTCATTTTGTAGCCTAGGCTGGTCTGCAACTCTCAAGGATCCTCCAGCCTCAGCCTCCTGAGCGCTGGGATTATAGATGTGAGCCACAACGCCCCGCTCTCTTTTAAATTGTGAAATAAATCCCTTGCTATAATTTCTGACATAATTTACATACAGGCAATTAAACCTTTAGTGAAAAATAGACAAACAAAAGATCATTCAAGAGTTCTCTGCCTTTTATAATAAAAAATTTCTTGAACTATATTTAAGAAATAGTTTTGGAAAGCTATGCTTTATTATTTTGTATTTATTTCTGTTAGTAGTTGATTTTGTTTTTACTTTAGCCATGAGACCTGCAAAAGTTTTCTCTAAAGGATAGGATGATAAATATTTTAGGCTGTGTGTTGTATAGTTTCTGTCAGAACTAATTATGGGCACCAGTGAAACAGGAAACGGTCACAGACAATATGTAAATGAGTGAAGGTGTCTGTGTTTCAATAAAACTTTATTCATAAGCACAGGCTATGGGCACAAGATTTGGTTCTGATCTTATTTGCCGACCTTCATCCAAATCGATAGACATTCATATAATAACCAGAGGAAGTATTTTACTTTTTCCTGGTCTTGCTTAGATGTAAAGAATCTTAAAAATTAAACAGAATCAAATTTCATCAGCAACTTACACGAGTACAAGCATAGCTCACGGAAATACCCACAGTCACAGGAATTGCCAGTGCTGCGCCTGTGCTCAGGTGAAGTCTTAATGCAATGACCTTCGTCTCCTGTTGTCCTTTTGTGATGATCTTTAGGAACAGCTGAGGACCACTTGGTTTATTGTAGCACCTTTAATATCTTCTGTACTTCCTCTTATTCGTTTCCATTTATAGTCTAGATTAGCAACATCTTTCCATTTTCTAGACTTGATTCCTGCTTTACAGTCTTAGTACCTCTTCTATAGTAAGCACAGCATCCATTGTGCCTCCTCTGCGCTCCGGTGCTCTGCCAGGCATTGTGCTACTTATTCTGTATCTAATGCTTCTAATGATTCCACACAGTGGTGCCATTCGGCTTTTGTTTTGATTTCCAAGTGGGAATATTGGTGTTCAGGGAGATTTCTACTTTGGTTTGGTTTCATTCGCCAGAGAACTTCTTTTCTGATCTCAAATTACACAGCTCAGCTTCTTACCCGCTTTTGCGTATCCCCTATTTCAAGGCTTTTGATTATGCTCTAACTTCTTAGCTGGGTCAGGCCTACCACCATGTCTCAATTGTATGATTAAGGAAGAGCAGTGATTCTGCATCCAGAACATGGATTCTTGCTTCTTGTATTTCAAGTCCATCAGACTGAGTTGTGGAATACGGCTCATCCACGGATCCTACAGTGATATCGTTGCCATGGATATTTATGGAAAATAGATAGCAGATGACAAAAGGACACTGAGGCTGTGCCACGAGGTGTAACGGGGCAGCTGCATGCAGGGCAGAGTGAAGGATTCCTCCGGGAACTGTTGTGAGCACCTTCCAAAGAGCACAGCATGATTGGGCACTGCAGGGACCAGCCTGGCCCGGAGCAATCAGAACTGGGTGGTTCTTCAGTGCAAAAGATGCCAGCAGACATGAATCTAACAGATAGAATGTCACAAGTTACACGCAGTGGCTTTAGCTCTGGGCCAAAGGGAAACTCTGTACTTGAGTTGAAGTGGGAAGAGGGCCCAGCAGCACACACATGCAGGGACAGAAGCAGCCCAGGGAGGGCACTGCTGAGCATTAGCAGTTCAGACTTGTTCAGGTGGACAGACTGGAAAACAGGAGATCCCACACACGGATATCAGAAAGTGTCATGAGGACCCTTCCCTGTCTCTAAGGACAGGAAGAGCTCCCTGACCTTAGAATTTTGTAGACGTAGTTTCAAAAGATGGTTCTGCCTTTACCCCTTTGCCTATGTACTCTGTCCTAATGGAAGATTTTTTTAAAAAAAATATTTGAATTAGAGTGTGGAGATTTCTCTGAATAATTATGTTATTCTATTGGTCAAAGTCTTTTGCTCCATGCCAAATGGATGGTGGCCATGGCTTGTTCCTACTTATACTCAAAGAGAAACTTTTGTCTCCTCTTGGAGGACTTCGTGGTGGGTAAGGAAACTGGATGAGCTAGAGATGGACCATGGGTTTTGTCCCTACCTTGTCATTCTGCCTGTGTCCTGAGACATAGTGGCTAATTTTCAGGGTAAAGGAACAAAAGCTAACAGGAGACTGGCCGTGTGGACACCCGGCCCCAGCCCCAACCGCCTCCTCTGGGGAGGCATTGACGCGGCGCCTTGAAACAGCTGGCCCTGCTGGCGTTGGTCTGAGCCTTTCTCAGGAAAGACTTTCAACCACTCAGATCAGTTATCGCTTCAGTACATGTGTTGTTAAAAACCCCTTTTATGTTTGGCAAAATCTCTGCTTGAGTAAACAGTGACATCACTAATTGCTAAATATGACATTATCAGATTGTTTTGACTTCCTGGGGATGAGGCTGAAGGGAAAAAAGTTAATTACAATTACTTTTGTCTCTGACTAATGGAAAACAGAGTTAACATCTGTGTGCTGCCTGCTAGAAGGTTGACAATAATCTCTAGGTATTAACTAACCAGCGTGGACCAGAGAGCCCCAACCTGTGGATGTCATTGCTTTACCTGAATTTACCCAGCAGCTAACAAAATAGGGCTCTTTCGCTAAAAACTAATTTTCACATTAAAAAAGAAATCTTTATTATGGGCCTAGTGCAGTTAAATTGCCTTACTCAATAGGGAGCCCACACTTAGACTGGTGATATTAAGCACTGAGAAAATGCCTCAGGTGACTATCAAGCAGCACAGTAATTCAGACTCCTGATAATTCCCTTTCAAGAAAATTCCACCAGGTGGCACAAAACTTCTCAAAGTGCCTCTGATCTTTGGATCTCTGTGTTCTCCGGACCACAGCGAAGCAGGAAAAGAAGATAAAAAACTGTCAAAGATGATAATAACCTTACCCAGTCTTTTCACACGTACCTTCTCAGCTTTGAAGCAGTGCTTTCAAGACAAAAAATACGTGTGCACAATACAATTGCTCTGGAGTTTCTTTTGAGTGATATACGGGGTTAGTAGGAAATGGACACAAAGTGATCCGGGAAGAGAAAAGAGCTTTGCAAAGTTGTCGATCCTCCACTTCCAACTGTCAATTTTGTACAGAAGTTTTAACACAAAGTATTTCTGAGTCTCCTTCATTCAAGATGCAATTGTTCTGACATACTGAAAGGCTGCAATGATCAGGGAGATTTGTAAAGTTTAGTTGTAGTCAAAATTGTTGACATTCAACAATTTGGTTAAGACTTTATAGTGGAGTGAAAGAAAAGTGACATTTATTTGTTGTCTAATATTGAACTAGCTCAGAATGGGAGTAGAACATATTGAATAGGGTTTCAAATAAGTGGTTGTGTATAAATTGCTGCAGAATACCATCCATGTGATTGGGGTAGTGTGGACGGTGATGAGGAAAATGGCTTTAGGACTACAGAAGAAGCCTCAGAGTGAATGGCTCTCAGGCTTTCCCTGCCGGCACCATGTCTCTGTCTCAGAAACAGCAGGTTGGCGTGTCTAAAGAAGGCTGGTCAGATATATTTAAGAAAAGCTGCAAATGGGAAGGGGACCAAAAGAGGGAGAGGAGAGGGATAGAAAGGGACAGGGGATGGGAAATGGAATTAAAATGTCCTACACACATGTACCAGCTCTTATGATTAATGTATCATTATGCACTGTAAACATGTACTAATACAAATAATTTTTTTTAATTTTGTGGATGACTTTAGTGCATCTTGCAACTAAAGGATTTAGATTAAAGGGTTAGTTTCCTTTTTGAACAAACATGAACAGGTCACCAAGAGCTCTATTCCAATAGGATTTTGCTGAGAATTCAAGAAAATAAAAACCCATGAGTTGGACTTTGAAGCAATGTTTCTTAAAGACTTTTTCTTAAAGTACAATTTTTTGCTCCTCTTGTACAGAAGGAAGATGCCTGAATCCTACAAAACTTCAAGCCTCCTTCAGTCCCACCTGTTCTTGAAGAGTGAGGGGAACAAGACGTATGAAGATAATATAAAAATTATTCTTAAACTAGACCTTAAAATGTGAAATTTTGAGCATTTTGGGCAGCAAAAAAACACAAGAGCAAAAAAACAGAGATGAACAATAAATTAGATGGAGAAATTCATGCTTTGTTCATTTTAACTGGAACATGGAATTTATGAAGAGAAGTTAAATAAATCAGGCTTTACATTTTAAACTGAGATTTTTGAATTTTATTCAATGTGAAGCCAACAATGCTCCTGATCAAAGGTATGATTAATTTCATGTATTAAGAAGTTTCTAAATAGCAACTAGTGTAAAGCCCACTTGAGTGGAAAGAGGTTGAAGTAATGCTTACTTTCCATTGGGTCCTTTCTACTCCTGGGATTGTAATAGGTACCAAATTATGTTCAGTATTTCTTGTACTGACCTGTAAAGGAAGTATTTCATTCTTATTTTGCTAATAGCAATAAAGCTATACTTCAGAGAACTTAAATTCTCTGCCTGAGTTTATAAATTAGAAAGGACAGAACACTGTTCTATGTGATGCCCAGACCTGAAAGTTTCCTGATTTGTACTAGTTAATGTTTTCTAAAGGAATAGATTTAATGTTAAATATATGCATGATTATAAAAGGGATTTATTATGTAGAATCTCAGAACTAGAACCCAAAGCATCCCAAAGGTTATGTGCCAGAATATCAACAGAAGAATCCAAAATGGCTGTCTGTGTGCCAGGGCACTGGAAGACCCTGCAGCAGTCTAGGTTGAAGGTCGGAAGGTCCACTTCGGCATCACTAGTATGCGTTTGTGCCAGCAGGCTGGAAAGCTGCATCCCAGGCAGAAGAGTCTGTGAAGGGAGGCTGAAGGAACTGGAACCTGACATCCAAAGGCAATGTCAAAGATGGGAGCACTTCTGCAAAAAGGAAGCTCTTCATCTCCATTTGATTCTCTCTAAGCAACATACCGATTAGTTGATGCCACCTCCATCTGGGATGGTCTCCTTCCTTCGGTTTGCTGCCCTGCATGCCATTCATTCAGATACACCCAGAATTTACTAGTCCGTTAGGTGGCACTTAAGTCAGTTGATACATCACAATTAATAATCACGTTGACTATAATGAGACATCTGGACGTACATACTGGGAGCCAGTGGTAGTTCAGGGCAAGGAAGAAAACAATGTCATGAGAAAACATTTTTCCTATTAGATTGTAACCCAAATAATTGCTATTTTCTATTATAAATTAATGGTAGAAATTGTATCTGGAACAAAAAAAAGAATCTTTAAAAACCCAGGTTTACACGAAAAGTAGCATTGTAAGAAATCAGAGAAAAGCCATCAACCGCACACAGGTCTCCTCCCTGTTCTCAGTAATTGGTGTGGGCTGCTGCTCATTTCTCAGAGTTGAACTCCTGAGCTGAATGACTGAAGTTTGGAGAAAGTCCCACCATAAAAAAAACTTTCAATTAAATAATGTTACTAATCTAAGCTCTAAGAATGCTTGACAACAACATTGAAGTGGAGAAAGTATTCAATTTACATTTACCTAACTCTTTATTTTGAAATGAGTGGAGCTTCAAGCCAGGCAGTACAGTGATGCTACATTTTAACAGAAAGAGACTCTGAATGCTGGCAGCTCTACTAGCCTTTGACTCCTTATCATAGGAGGGCTGATTGTGTGCCTTTCCCTGGGTATTTCACAGCAATAGATGGGAGACCCACAGAGGCCCATCGTTATCCATGGTGGAAAAGTCTAAGGCCCCTAGTGAATACCCAAAACCTCAGGAAGTATCAAAGTGCATCTATCTATCTCTATCTCTGTATGTCATGTGTCTTCCTATGATAAAGTTTATAAATTAAGCATAGTAAGAGATTAAATTTTAAGAACAATTATAACAATATATGGTAATAAAATTTATGAACTATGATAAAAACATGATGAATTATTTTTTAAAATTATTACCACACGAGACATGTTCGCACTAACCCCCTTCACACACTCCCCCTTGCTTGGGACACTCATATCCCTGGTTCTTGGCATTTTCTGCAGCAGGTCTAGAAGTTCTCTTTCATAAACACCTTTAGTTGCCCTGCTGTAGCTCCCTCACTGTCTGGAGTCGATTCAAATTGTTTAGCTTTTATGGTCACTTTGACATTGAAGAAGATTCAAAGCTTACATGCTGCCATCTCCAGGGAACAACCGTAGATGCTGACACATCCTGATGCGTTTATGAGTCCGACGTTTTGTTGGATGACATTCAGCAGAAACATTCACTGGATTATTGATCTTGCCTGGTAAAGACACTCACAAAAGAGGACTTCAGAACTGCTTCAGAAGGTGGCAAGAATGATGGAATAAATATATTCCAAGTGAGGGCTACTTTGAGGAGGATTAATTGCAATGTGTCTTTTACTGTAAAAAATTATTTTTAATTTAAATATTCACTGAACATTTTGATCACATCTTGTACTTAAAACTTAGGACTTGCTTAATTCTGTAACTTCCCATTTAATATTTTTGACCAAAGGTTGACGATGGTAACTGAAACCAAGGCAAAGGGGTAAGGCTGTAACAGAGGTGTTCCTGGGATCTGTTGGTCTTGTTGGGATCATTTCTTTCTGCTTTCTAGTATTGAGCACACACTTGACCTCTACTCTCTGTGAGTCCTTTCTTGTCAGAAGTGCTATGTTTGTGACTTGACACTCCACCATCTGTGCATTAATTTATTCATTCAATCAACATGCTCAGGGTACCTCCTCCATGCAGGGAACTGGGGGCACAGAGCACAAGACAAGTTGGGAAGGACAGGCAGCCATGCGGGCAGAACATCATGGTGATGGAGGTGAGTGGAGGCTTGGACTCGGCACACCTACTTCACGCTCTGGGGAACATACATGGGTCCTCCAGGAAGAAAGGAAGAGACAGAAAGTGGTGAGAAATGGGAACTCTACCTCCCACGGACAGGAGAATGACTGCTAACCGTGTTAGTTGTGAGTCTTGTCCTGAAAGGAACCTTGGGCAATGGAGGAGCCTTGTCATTCAGGGAAGGTTCTGGAGTCCAATCTCTATTTACCAGCGAGACCAGAGATATCAGAAAGCACCAGTAAAACATGTTTAGATTTTCCAGGTACACAGAACTCTGCTCTTGAACTTTGTGGTGTTCCCTCTGTTTCTCCCCACAGCTGTCTGAATGATTCCTGCTGCCATTCAGTAAAAGACCTTGTCATAAAATGAGCAAAATGCTGCCACTCAAATCTGGTATTACTGAGACACTGCACTTAAAGGAATATTCAGGAGCAATGCTATATGACACCCTCAATTTTTAATCACTACCAGGTGGTGAGTTTCTGTAAAGTTAAGTGTCTTAATCATTTTCATAGATTCCAGAACAGTCCTGTGAAGACTATAGATGTTTCAAAATTTGTTAAAATTCTGTAGTTTTCATGACGAGAAAAAATGCTTTGCCTGTATTGCTAGTTCAGCTCTGCCAGGGGTGATTTGGATGAGGGCTTCCATCAGTATTTTTATAGGGTTGGTCTATGCGCTCAAAGCTGGGCAGAGGACTATGTAAATTATCTGGTAAGGCTGTATCCAGTTGAAGAGCATTCAAGTACCCAGAGAAGATCTGTGTAACATACTTCGTTCAGTGGAGTTCTTAGTGCTTCTAGAGTATAAATGCAATATCCTCTTCCTTGATCTCTTTCTCTCTCTTACACACACACAAACACACGACCACGTACACACCTAGAAAGGGTGAAATGAGGGCCTGGGGATTTAGCTCAGCGGCATAAGCGCCTGCCTTGCAAGCAGGCGGTCGTGAGTTCAATCCCTGGTACCGATAAAAAGGAAAAAGACAAAAAAAAAAAAAAAAAGAAAGGGTGAAATGAACCGGCTTCATCTCTAGTGTCTATTGTCTTCATGGCCCTGGAAATTTCAAGAATAATTCTTTTAGTGTATTTTTTAGAGAATCCTAATTACTGTTTCAAATGAGGTATACACTAGGCTTAAAAAAGCACACAGCACAGTGTCTATCAGCCTGGCTTGACAGGACATAGAGAGGTTGACATTGTCTTGTCTGTCACCAAGAAAGAACATATAGCACTGATGCAAGTGTCACAGCCGAGAAGGGCTGTCTGTCAGGGTTTCTGCAGCTCTTCAAAGTGGCAGCAAGGAAGATACTGAGTAACCGAAACCTTAGAAACAGCAGTCTAAGTACTGGCACGTCATTTCTAAGTACTTTCTAATTTTTTCACTTCTTAGTATATGTAAGTAATAATATTAGGCGTACTGAAACCTACTTCATAAGTTTTGATTTGTAATAAACTGTCTTCTTTTATGAAGCAGAAAGTTCTAGATGTTGGCTGTTTCAGCCTCCCCTGTATCTAGGGTCAAGTATGCAATGAATCTCCATCAATGAAGCCACACACCCCAGTCCCCACGTGGAAGGAGGAAGGTGGATGGTGGTTACTTACTGTGAGCAGTTTCTGAAAGCATTGCGTATGATACCACCTCGAGCCTCATTTTTTTTTATCGGTACCGGGTATCGAACTCACGACCCCCTGCTTGTAAGTCAGGTGCTTATGCCGCTGAGCTAAATCCCCAGCCCCGAGCCTCGTTTTATTTCTTCCTAATATTTCCCAGAGCCACCTGACAGCCTTTTGATAAGTTTTTTCTTGCTTTTGTCAATCTTTGGTTTGCAGTGAATAATCCTAAACGATTTCTATGCAAGATACTGGGGAAAACACAGATATAGAAGACCTACCTCTGCTCTGAAGAATCTCACACTCCAGTAAGTATAACCCAATTTGGCTGGAGTGTGGCAGTTTACCCTGATGATTCTATGGGTGAAACTTACTCATGTTTAAAGAGGAAATCTGGGGGAGTGAGTTGTTATTAGGTAGGAAATTCTTCCCTTTTTCTCATTATTGTGAGAAGACACACTCCACATAGCCTCACCTTGCAACAGTGGCCAAGAGAAATGTAGAAGTGAGTCGTGCCTTGTATCCGATGTCTTTGCTGTAGCCTGAACTGAGGCTGAGTGAGCAGTGAGCAGCTCACCCTGGCATGGCTCGTGTGGTCTATGCAGATGGCACTCCCAGTAGGATCGCACATTGCAGGGAACGTGTGAACCATATGGAGGAGAAAGTTCCCCGACTGAGAGTTCCGCTCCATTATTTCCCATTGGAAGTAGCGCTTTGTGATTCAAGCTTGAATTATCAGATGTGAGGCAATGGGAACCAAGATGTTACATTTGCCTAAGTTTGGAACCACTTTTTCTTAGCCTAATGATTACAAAGAATTCTGGTTATAGCATATTTTAAGCTATGCCACCAGGTTCCCTTATGACACTTCTGTATGTCCAGGGCACAGCAATATAATGGCAAAGACAGCCCCTAATCCACAGTGACTTTCTAGAAACAAGGGCTGTCCAATAAACATTCGGATGCAGTTTGGCTTCGGTGTACTGCTCTCTCTGGAATCAAGCTTTGTGACAGAACATTAAACTTTAAGGATGGAGAATGCAGTGTCCTGGGTTTTGGCAAGCGCCGCCACACTGCAAGAACTTTAAGAGCATCTGCACATGTCCCTCTGCAGAGCTTTGGATATCCTTATAAACTAGCAATGGGTAATGCCAAAGCCAGGCCACGGAAGGTGGAGAGGAGAAGGATCCTGCTGCAGACATGGAGCCACCTCATCCCAGTTCCCTTTAGAGACAAAGCCCAGGAGTCACAGGCCTGGCGCCCATTGCCACAGACAGCTATACCCTCCAAATATCCCCAAATGCACACCATGTGTCTTATAAATGGGAACCTCTGGGGTTCATCCAAGAAGGGGATCCTCGGGGGTGATGTGTCTTGTTTGTATAAACACGTGAGCTGAGAATCAAGATCCCAGAAGGAAAGGATGCATGGCAATAGCAGCATACCAGCTGGCACCGGCTGAACAACAAACAAAAACTGACAAACTCACCTGCCATGTGCATGCATAACTTCCACAGTCTTCCGTGACGAGGAATGGACTATCTGCTGGCAGAATGCCTGGTGCTCATTCATCTCTGCTGTATGCCAGTCCTGGAGGGGAAAATCAGGAGCTGTAAAGGTCAGGGGAAAGAGCAGAGTCTGATTACATTCACAGCCTGCCCCAGGAAGGGACCGCGCATTACATGCTTGGCTGGACCCCTGGGCTCTGGCTCTCCTCCTTCCTTCTTCCACATGTGTGGAATTCTCTGGGGTATATCTCTCTGCTGTCACAGAGTTTGGATGCTGTTGGGAAACACTGTAGAACCCATTGAAGACAGGCCCTTCACAGTAATAAGGAGTCAGGGTGGCACCTTCCCAGAAAGGAAAGTGCTTGCATCAATGCTGTTGTCTGAGAAGAAGTATTTTTCAAAGATTGCAAATGCAAACTGAGAAAAATTAAAGGGGGTACCGGTTAAAGGGGAAAATAAGTAGCAAGAGGGACCTTGGGGTGACTTCTTTGCCTTTAGAAGGCCTTGCAGAATGAAAGAGTCCTGGCTGGCCCAGAGGTGAGCTGGGTGTGGATGGACTCTGGACCATTCCTCTTCCACACTCTGTGCTTTTCTTTCTTCTAACCTCTTCTATGACTCAGTGGGGTCTTGGGGGCACTGGCATGTCTCATCTGTGCCAGAGGCAAGCTGGAGTTTTGACCCTTGGCTTCTGACTGCTTGGAAAGAATATTCTAAAATGATTGGGACACATTCAAGGCCAAAAAGAGGTAGCAGGAAGATGACACACAAAGAAAAAGTGGATGGTGGAATCAAGGGGGTTCGTTTTGTTCTGGGATTAGAGGGCCACTCAGTTCAGGGAAGATGTCTGCCTCTGTGGCATCTGACATTTGGAATTCCCAGTACTTGGCCACCACCACAAAACCACAAAACTAGGTTACAGATCTACAAAATGGAAGTGCTTGTTCAAGGCATAGAAATATTTTAAACACTTTCTGATGGTATTAGATAAAATAAGCAGTATCTGTAGAAAGTCTACATGTAGACTGAACTCAATCCAGAAATGTAGCTTTAAATATTGGTTACAAATATTCTTGCTGAGTGTAGAGCAGACATAGATGATATATTCTTACCCAGTTATAAAGCAATTACCCCCACGGCTTTGGGCCAAAAGTTTGGATGTTTGAGACCAAAATGATCACCCTGTAAATGATCATAATGTGGGTAATTAAAAATAGATTATTGGATTAAGATTTGAATCTTCAGAAGGCTTTACTTTTCCTTGGCATATGTGGTTTTGCTGTTTTGTTTTGTCTCCCTGATTTTTCCGTCTCTCAGAGTGATCATAATTGAATGCATCTTGGGACCACAAATTGTAATTTTGCTGTCAGCAACAGTACTTTAATCTCAGATGTTTATTAGAAAATTTCTTGCACTAACTGTGAATTGAACTAACAAAGGAGACTGAAATCAAACAAATAGACTCATAACAAAATTAAGGACATGCCTTCACACGGCGTGACTGCTTTGTGTCACTGTCTCCTGCCATGAGCTTAGTTATTCTTAAATTTCATATTTTTATATGTGGTAATTTAATAATACTTAGGATAAACACAAATGTATTAATGCCCACACTGGCTGTTCCCTAAAGAGAGATGCCCTGGAACACAGTAGTGTACATATATATGTAACCAGCCCAAAGGAAATAGAGAACTGAGTAATTTCTCAATTAATTTGATTAATGTAAATAACTTATATGGATACTTCCTCTTAGCACTCTAGTTTTTCCTAAAAATGTAGGGCATGCTTTTTTTTTTTAAATAGATTTTCCTCTAAGCTTTCTAATCCACGGAAGATCTACACACAGCATCAGCAGACAGAGAGCGGAAGGGAGCGGAGTTGAGGCCTCCGCCTGCCCATAACTCTCTCCTGCTTGAGCATCCAGGTACTGTGGCTGTCTCTGTGTCAGCTTCCTTGTGCTAAAATACTTGGAGTTTGGTCCAAATTGATCTTCCAATTCCTCTGAGCTAGTTTTCCATGTACAAGTTGTAATATTGTTTCTTGGACAAATTTCCTTACAGAAAGATTGTCCACTCTTTGTTTTTAAAGAGAACATAATGTGTCCTTATTTCATGTCAATGTGAAGGTACAAACTGCACCACTTTTCAAAATGTTGAACATATATTTACTATGTAATCCAGTATTTCCTTTCTGGGCCTTATGTTCTCACAAAGTAACTGTACTCAAATGTTTATAGTTGCTTTATTCATACTTGCACCAAAGTAGAAACAACCAGGGTGTATTTTAACATGTGCAGGGATGAAAAAGCTATAATATAACAGTGTAAGCATGCCAAAGGATTATACACAGTGATTAAGAAAGAAGAAACGTGCACAGAGAAGAAGGCACGTGGGTCTCCTGTGTATCACATGCTACATGAAAAAAGACAGTTTCAAAAGTGTCATCAAGTGTGCCATATAACTGCATGTGTAGAACACCTGGGAACGGTGAGACTTGTGGACAGAGGCCCTGTCCAGGACTGCCTGGACTGTGAGTAGAAAGATTGGTGATTCCTGGGGAAGGGGGTGGTACAGAAATTTCCCATAATATCTTGATAATAATAGTAGTTATATAAGTATGTATTTGTTAGTGTTCCTAGATTTACACATGCAAACACTGAATTATTCTCTAAGTTATACTTCAATTACAAAAATAGCAGCATCATTTTTAAAAGTATAAGATGTCATTGAATTGCCCTTTTCCTTAGAGAATTCCAATCCTATGGAAAATGCTTTTTAAAAATTGCCTTTAAACTAATCTAATCATGTAAGCCATTGTTTCCTATTTCCTTCTTAAACATGCACAGGTTGAAGTTAGAAGCCATAAGCTCGTAACCAGTAAGTGGAATGTGGGGTGGCACCGGTCTGACCTGCTGTAAGTGCTGTCCCCCAATATATCTCTGCCTTCAAGCTTCCTCAAGTTCCTTTCTGCTCCTAAGGAAGCAGATCTCATTTGCATTGACTTCCAACAACTCCCTCCAGGCAAGCCCCTGGAGGCAGCCACCTGTAGTCTTCTGCCTGCAGGCACAGGCTTGGTTCAGGGCAGCTGCTCTGTGTTCTTATGTGCTGCAAGATGTAAGGACCTGCAGATTCTGACATCAAGGCCTCTGGCTTTCAAGCCAGACATTGTGCAGCTGGAGGGCGTCTAGAGTTATCGACCCTCAGGGTAGGTACCTGTGCTAAAAGATCACTTTATACAAATGAGCAATCCCTGATTGTCTGCTCTGATTCAATCCCAGGCTGGGAGATTTATTGCAAACACTGATAAATTCCTGTGCTTCTACAAGTTAAATCTTAGAGTTTAGTTATTAGATCAGAGGCATATAACATTTTAAAATCTATCAAACCTATTAAAACTATTTTACCATTGGTAACTGCATATGAGGTTCTTTTATATTATCAAACAACTATATACCTGCATATATGATACTTATTAGAGAGATTTAAAATTAATCCTAAGACTCTGTGATGAATCTGTAGAGGTGAGTTTATACCTCATCTATTGTCCTTTGTATAAATAGTTAAAGGAGATGCAATCTGTGGTCATGGTCATATAATATTCACAATTTTTCTATTTTTTTTTTTTTTTACCTCAAAACTCATTGAAGTGTATGACTGAAAAAATTTAAAGATCAGAGTCCAAATACTCCAAGACAGATGCACATCAATAGCTTTCTAGATCGGCTGGGTATGCCTGGTCACTAGCAGTGGAGCGTGAATTTGCACCTTCCAAAGATTTTTCTACAGTTCACTTTTCTACAGGTTTGCCCGATAAAATGTCCTGATCCAGTGTTCAAAGCACTAGGCTCAAAACAAGTAAGTGAACCGTGTGCAATGACTCAATCAAATTACATTGTAGCTGACATATACTTAACTATCAAGAGAATTAATTTAAAGAAAACTGAATATTAACTTGCGATGTTCAGATTTTCAGTAATCCATCCTAATGAAAAGTAGTTTATAAAAACTGTTTTTAAAGAATTTTCTCCCCAATTTTTTTTTCTGTCAATAAGGGTCTAATAAGCTAAAAGCATCCAGGTTTAGACAGCAGGTAGGGAAAACTACAGTCTGGAAACCAAATCTAGTTCCCTACCTGCTACAAATGAACACTTGCAATTGATTTGAAAGGGGAAACTAACTTTGAACCCTAATTACGAAACCATTGAGTTGCATATGAACTACATTTTTTCATTGGCAGTTAAGTCTTAAAAAGTATACTCAATTATTGTTATTATGTTTTGAATTTCATCAGAGAATTTGCTTGTTATGTAAGCACCAATCTAATGTTTTCATTGTTACCTCTTGGCTTGTGAAGCCCAAAATATTTGCCGTCTGCTTCTTTACAGAACACAGCTCATGCACCTCCGGTCTAGACTGTGGCTTGTCACTCTGCAATGTAGGAATAAGTTGTTCAGACATCACAGAGATTTCTTAGAAGAGAAGGAAACAGATGAAACAACAGCTGCTTACCTGCTTATTCCAAAGCAAAAGTGAATGCTATTTCCTTGATTGGCATTTATCCAGGACCTTAGAATCGTTTCAGATGCCATCAGCTCCTTCATGTTCACAAGTACTCAGTTCTGTACCTTTACATCCTTTCTAAAAGGCAGAGTTCCTCCATGCCAGGTTATTGCTGGATATGACAACAGTAAATCCTGAGTGACACTTCCAGCAGCATATAAGGAGAAGGTTCTCAGAAATGACCAGTAATTGACCTGATGTGACCTGCCTAAGCATGTGGAGTCTAACAGGCTCTGATACCACAAGCAGAATTATTTCCCAGTAGGTACTTTGCATGTGATGCTGTTCAACCCTGCAGAAAATGACCAAAATAAAATCTGGTAATAGACTCCTTTTTATCTCCCAGTGATAAACAAAATTGAGTTTTGGCCAACTGATGGAAACATTATCTCTTATTAGTTCTAGAATCAATGATGAAATAAATAGATTTAGCAAATGGAACCTTTTAAAAAATGAAAAAGAATAAAGCCCTTTAAGGTCATCAAACTTACTTCTTTTAGTTGACATAGGAGAAGGATGTGATGTCAAGCCTTCAGCTCTGTTGTGTCAGTTTTGCTGTATAACAAGTCACCCTAAAATAACAGTTTAGCTTGATGATAACAACTGCTCTTTACATTTCTTTTGGCTGCCTGTATGGTTCCTGACTGTGGACAGCTGGTAGCTGGAGCTCACGTGTCCAGGTCCTGCCTGGATGGCAGGGTGACCTTAGTATACTGCCCAGCTTCTAATAGCATGGTCAAGGATTTTCATGAGCAGAAACTGCAAGGTATCTCAGGGGCTGAGGCTCGCAAGTCACCCACTATCATTTCGGCTGCATTCTATGCATCATAGGACCTGCTTAGAATTGAAAGATACATAAACAGACTACACATTGATGAGAGGGGTTTAGAATTACATGTGGCTATTTATAATCAATCAATTTTATTCCAATACATTACCATTATAGAACCCGAGGTATCATGTAAAATCCTGTGAAAGAAGTTTGATACTTCCTTAAAGTGTTTGAATAATCACTAGGTGTCTTTGGCAGAGAAAGTTTCAGGAACAACAGAGGAAACATCACCTTGACTTTTATAAACTTATGGAACACACACCTGTAGAATGTTATATTCAGTTTGCTCCATAACTCAACTTAGAATGGAAAGAGCTTTATACTAGAAGACCAGTGACTTCCTTTCTGTATATGCCATTGGCTAGCTGTGTTAAGTCTTCATCCTTTAGTTTCTTTCTGTTTACGATGGGGACAGGAATATTGTTGACTGGCTGGGCGTGGTAGCATATGGCTATAATCCCTGTACTCTGAGAGGCTGAACAGGAAGATTGCAAAGTCAAGCCCAGCTTGGGCAACTTAATGACTTAGCAAGACACTTTCTCAAAATAAAAGTATAAAAAAGAACTGGAGATATAACTCAGTGCAGATGAACTTAGTTCAAGCTTCAGTATAAAAGACATAGTTCCTACCTAATACAGTGGCTAGAGGACAAAGGAAAGTAATGCATGTGTAATGTCCACCGTGATGCATGATACACAATAGGTCTACAATTAGTATTATGAATAATTATAACTAAAGCTTTTGTTATAGCCATTAGTTTGTACAACTTGCCAAGTCATGAATAATGAAATGATTTTAGAATTCATGTATTTCATTTCACTTGATTCTTAAATCTTTTACAATAATTCTGTTGAGTATTTACCTAGACTAGAGTACAGTGGATTAATGGTCACAAAATACTCCAGATTTCATTTTTCACCCATTAAACAACCAAGGCAGCTGTGGTCCATGCAGTGACTCAGGGGTCCAGGAATCAGACACCCTAATCCTGCCAGTTCAAAAATCTCCTTAACCTCTGAGCCAGAGTGAAAAATCACCTTGATCTCATCCTGAAAGTAGCAACCACCATGACAGCTTACACCGTATTGTCTTGAATACATCCTGTGGCCACCCATCTACAGGATTCTGGAACAGCAGAGACTGCTCCGGGGGGGGGGGGGAGGGGGATCCACCTGGGTTTAGAGACCACGTAGCACAGCTTCTTTTGCAGCAATGATAGCCTCTGCTTTGTACCCCAATTTTCTCAGCTGGCCTACTTCACTGTTAGTAGTTCTGAAGAAGCGAGGCCTGCTTATGTGGCATGTTGATCCACAGGATTTTCCTTAGGGAAACAAAGCGAAGAGATGACATTCCTGTCGTCCCCAGGGGAGCCAGCCTGGATTGTACTGAAGGTGGACAAATGAACAATCCCACTGAGGAGCGTTCTGAGATGGGGCTTGGATGGATGACAAGTGCCTCCTCCTTCTGGCTTCTCCTGTATAACCAAAGCCTCCTTCATACCTCAGCTATTATAAGAGCTCATGCAAGTTAACATAAATGGAACACAGGTCTACTACTTTGTCTAGGGGGATTACCAGCTTAAATGTTAATTTTCTGTTGCTACATAAATTTCACAACTTAAAAAATGACAACTTATTGGTGCTCATTTCTAACAATTGGAATTCAGGAGGGCTCCACTGAGTTCTCTGCTCACTGTCTCATAGGTCCAAAATTTAGGTTCAGGTTCATACCAGTTCTGTGCAGCTGAAGGACTAAAGTCTTACTTTATTGACAACTCTGTAGACTCTCTACTCCTGCAGACCACCTGCATGTCTTGCCAGATCACTTTCTCTGTCTTCAAAGGCAGCAGTGTGTATCAGTGTCTTCTTGTGCTTTAAAATTTCCTTCTGCACTAGCTGGTGAAATGGCTCAGCTGCTGCTGAATGGCTCAGCTGACTGGATCAGATACCCTAGGTAATCTGCATATTCCTCTGCCTCAGCAACGCCCATGTTGATTGAAAAACCAGGATCTAGGCCATATTTAGAATCTTGCCCACTACAGATGCTAACAATCTTACATCTTAATTTCTCTCCATCATGATAATAGTTAATGTTTATGTGGTGCTTATGATACTTCAGGAAATTTGTTCATAGTAATCTCGTACAGTGAGATCTCACTGTTTATTTCATTTGACTGGTAAAGAAACTGACATACAGTGAGGCTCAGCTCTGGCTCCAACGTATGGTGGCCCAGTGTGGGGCAGAATCGAGCATTCTTAACACGGTGACTCTCCTTCCATGAGGTTGGGAGTGGAGTGGTCCCAACCTCTAGCACTGGGAGGGAATCTCCAATCTTTCCTCACCAAATCCTACTTTTGTAGACAAAAGTCTACATGGGGTGATGGAACCAACAAGATGCAAATATTTTTATAAACTAATTTAATTGTTTCATTCCAATTGTCAGAAAGTGAAAACAGACTCAGTGCATGAAAGATTGAGCTCATCTTCTTATCCTTTTTAAACCTCACCACATTTAGAAACTGTGACAGTTAACCTGGATTTTCAATTTAATTGGCTTAAAAGATGCCTAGAAGGCTGACCAAGCACACTTCTGGGTGTGTCTGGCCGGATCTTGGGAGCTTGACGTTGGGGACTGTGTCTGCCCTTCCTCTATGAGCTCTCTGTCCTTCAGTCCTCTGGAGCCCTATGTTGAGCAGTTCTCCCCTGCCACACCCTTCTGCCGTGCTGTTTTTACCTTGGAGCCAGCTATGAACTGCAGACTCTGACACTGTGAGCCGAATAAACCATTCTCATTTAAATTATGGGGTTTGGTGTTTGGTATCAGCAGCGGAAAACCTGACCAATACTGAAAGGTAAAATAAAGATGGAGGTTTGAATACGCACACATATGTGCAGCATGTATGTTTATGTATATGTAGATATATGGTAGTTGTTCTTGTATTTTCTTGAATTACTCTAAAATGTGGAGAAGACCCAAAGTCTGGTAGATTCTGGATCTTCTTAAAGGAAAGTTCTCTATAATCTGTATTTTCTAGAGTCCTTCAAACCCACAGCAAACCTCACTGAAATTTCTAGTGTGGAGCACCATGATTCTTTCCAGAAACTAGTGTCTGAGCCCACGATGCTGCAGAGAGCAGGGAAAGGCCCCCTTTTCTCCTACACTCCTCTGCTGGTTAGAAATTGAAATGACCTGTGGATACCCGGAAGATGGAGAAGAGTGAGCAGTTTCTCGTAGACACTCCAAGACATGGTGCCAGCCCGGGCATACCCAATAACAAAACACACGTGCGTATGAAGCATCTTAAACTGAAAATTTCACCATCCAGCTATGCATTATTTTGGCTGGATTTGCTATTTCATTGGCTGATCTTGCTGTGATCCTCCTTAAACAGTGTCTTGGAGACGTTCAGGACCTACAGGAAAGCTGAAGATACACTGCTGTCACACGTTGATTTCTGTATTTAGGATGTTCACACAATGAGCTAGTTATAGAAACTAGTGAATTTATGAAAAAAGTTGCAATTAAATCTTCCCTTTTTGTTGTAACTTATGGTCAGTGGACATTTATTTTTAATTGTATCTATTTTTACTGGGCTTTGTTGGTTTTGTTAGCATTTTACTGAACCTAAGAACTTGACAGCACGTGACTCCATAGAACACATGTGGAAACAAGACCTCCATCCATTTCTCCCACTCCGTTTTTAAGTTCTAGGACATTTGAAAATATGCTTTTAAAAATGATCATTTGGCTTGGTTTTTTGGTCTGTTCCTACTAAAAAAGTGAATTAATCTTAATAATTGCAAAGAAATCATATATGGAGCAGTCCTCAAAAGGGTAATTACTCAAGTACAGTGCTTTTCATTAAAAAGTTAACATTTATCTTATTATAGTAATTACCTTATTGCAGTAAATTGGCGATATTTTCTTACTCCTTCCATGAGATAGCACAGTGAGTTCACGGCAATAAGATGTGTTTGAACTTATTAATGAGAATCATGAATTATTTTTAACTTGATTTTAAAAAGGAAAAAAAAACACTTAATTTTTTTGTTTGCAATAACATTAGTTTAGAAAACTGCCATCAGATGCTATCCATCTATCTTCCAGATGACCATCCTTTGAGAGGACATCTAGTTGTATTTGTTATTAGGTAAAACATTGCCTGTTCTTGTCTACTTGTTACTTGAGGAAAATCATACCACTTTAAATGAAATATTCTGTGCTCATCTACAAAAGCTTACTGACTTTCAAGTTATCTCAGAAATCATCTTATTCAATAATGCTTATTTCCATGACAAAGCATCTAAAGCACAAAGATGTTAATGCCCTTGTTTAAAATGAAAATCAGAAGCACAAAGCTGTTCAAAATCACGTGATGAAGCTGTGAAATCGTACCAATTGGCTTCTGCAGCTCTTTCTTTATTAGTGTTTGTGTGTGTGTTTAATGCCTCCATGTTTGTGGCTAAAATGTTCACATGAGGACTCGAATATCTTCAGTTTCCAGGCTCAAATTGTTCCTGAGAAACCCCAATTCACATTGACTCGAACTCCCTGTCTCACACCCTATGTGACAAATTTGCTCAAAGAGAGCTTTTGTTCCTGATTATTGCAGCTCCTCTGAATCCCACAGTCCTAAGTGGGTGGTAGATGTTTTCCGTTGCCTGATAATGTGTTTTGCCATAAAGATTTTGTGTATGCACTCACCTCTATGCGGGTGGCTTAGCTGCAGTCTTTTCTATTTCATCATCGTGCTCCAGCCAATCATTTGTTTATCCCCTGGTTGATGCAAATAAGCATGTTTGAGAAACTGTCAGTGAAACTGGTTGCAGTCATTGAATTCCAAACCATAGCTACTCTCACTGCTATTAACTTAGTTTTTCTTTTGGCATTCTGGACCTTGAGCATTTAAGTGACTAACAAAGGTAAAATAAAGTACTTGAACTGTCTGAGATTTCATTGATTCATCCCCTTCTGTCAATGCAACAGATAATCCAAATGGCAATGAGGCTGTGACCTTCCAGATCCAGAATTATCTTGCTTTCACTAACCTGGGTGCTTGATATGCTGGACACATGAAGAAGGAAGACCACATCCCAAAGTATTTTTCACATTGCAAAAAAAAACAATAAAAACTCTGTGTCTACTGTAGTAAAATTACATGTATTTGAGAACACTCTCGCAAGTTTCCAAAGGAGTGAGGCAGTTACATAGTTCTGTTTTAAAGAAATGAGAGAAGTATAGTCATACTTAAAAAAAAAAATTTCCAAATAAAACTCGTGGCTGAAGCTCAGTGCCATCAGATACGTCATTGTCTTACTTCTCGTAAGCATGGGGGAAATTTTCCAGGCTGGTGGAAGCTTAAAACCTCTCTAAGAGATTGATGGATTACTCTCTAACTGCATTCCTTTCCAAGCAAGGAAGAACTATTAAAAAAAAAAAAACCACCTGACCTAGAATCTGTTTCTATTAAATGCCAATGCTCCCATATTACCACTGAGATCTTAATAGTCATGATGGGACATTATATCTTGTCACACAGACTACTGAAAACAGTTTTTCTTATTTCTTTTGTGTTAAGAAAGAAACATTTATAAAGAAAAGTGTCCTCTTTATAGCATTCATTATAAACAGTCTCTCAGACCTGCTTTTTCAAGATCTTTCTATCTCTTCTGTTCCTTTAACCACTTTGTTCTTTCTGATACAATCTATTTGACTCTCAACATTTCAGTTTACAAAGAAACATGAATCATCAGGGAGACAGAAGAATCAAAATAACTTTTTTTCATTCCTTACATGCCTATCAAGATTGCTTTAGAGAAAGTGTAGCCATGGGATATGGCTTGAACGCAAAAAAGAAGTTCAGAGTGATGATCCATTTTTCAAGAACTGGGTGATTTATGTGAGTATTTTCTCTTTTTGTATCTACTTCTTCATCTTCTACAAGATATTGTATGGTGTAAGTGAAAAATAGAGCACATTATTATCTTAATATACCTCATCAATAAAGTAAAAGTAGATTCTACAAATTAGAAATGCCTGGAAAAGGATAGAAATAATGCTGACCCTATAAAAAAATCCATAACTTAAAAATAGTCAGATGTCACAGTTGGGATATGGTATTCAAAGTTTAAGTTTAAAGACTTTCTATCTCCTGATTCTAGGACATTTTTCTTTGTTTTCTTTTGAGGACACTGTTCATTTTGGATTAGAGTCAATTCTAATCCAGCATGGCCTCAGTTTAATTTGATTGTATCTGCTAAGGTTCTATTTCCAAAAAATGTCATGAATTTGGGGATCACCATTAACCAGGTGGAGCATGTCTCCAACTTGCTCAATCAAACGCCACCTTCCTCTACACTAGCTCTTATATTCCCTTTAGTGTCTGGCTCCTGTGTCCTGTCTTTGAGTTTTTTCACAGATCAACGGTAACGGTACTGCACTCACTGCTAGTCCTGGGACGTATGTACTCTCAAGGCACGAAAGTAAAGGGATCCACAGGATGGTCAAGGACTTCTGCTGAGGCACACGTCTAAAGAGACTACCTTACTCTCAAATACCAGGAGTGGAGTTTTCTAGAATCGCAGATTCAGAGAAACTGCTGTGTGCTTCAGGAACTCTCAGAGGCCCTTTGATCGTGTGGCAGATTGTTTCAAAGGTCTTTTCTGCTAGCTGGAACAAAGTGTTCATTTGTAAAATGGAATGGGAACAAGGTAAGTTAAGGAAAAGGGGGAAAGGGAGGTAAAAATTGCTTCACTTAAGGAAGCTGATACAATTTACCATATAATTCTGTTCAAGTTTTGCCAAATATCTTGAATATTCTACTGTATGTTAGGTAATAAAAATATCATACCCGCTATGATAGAATCAGATTTCTCCAGTGTTACAACCTTTATAAGCTACAGAGTAATCCAGGTTATGGTCCTAACCTTTGTTCTTTCTGCCCACAGCCAGCTAAACTCAAGTCTTCCTGCTACGGAGCAGCCTTGCTGGGTGACTCCTCCCCTTGATGGGAGGAAATGATGTCACTGGCCATATATACCATCCTTGTGGTGTGGCAAGGCTATAGCAGCCCAGTAAGTGTGCAGCTGTCCTGCTGACTCTTTCAAGGGGAGGTTGAGGTCTACAGAAGATAAATATTTGCTCATACATGTCCTGTAAGACACAGCTGGGGTGAAGCTTGTGAGTCCTTGCTGGCAGGCTCTGCTCTACCTGGCTGCTTGGGCAGGAGCTGGACATGCTTTCTCTTTCCCTGACATTATTATACATAGAAATACTAGTAATCACTCAGTTGTGTAATACATGCATCAAGAGGCGCTCAGAGAAAGTCTAGCGCAAATTCCACGAGGCATCAGAGCCTTGCATGAGGGCCTATTCATCTGCACTAGAAGCCAGCTCTTCTGATCCACTGTATATGTTTAGTCATCATAGCATCAGAAAGAAAAGAAATGCTCACATTTAAAGTGTTTTCATATTGACCCATCCCAGACATCTACATAGGTGACACTCAGTCATACAAAATAATTTAGTGCAGAGAAAACATGGACACTTTCAAATTATCCAGACATTTAAGAAAACTAAAGAAAAGATAGGCTATGGAAATTTTCAAATAATGATTTGATACTTACAGGAATTTATACTTCCAAATTTTAAATTTTTTTTGCTTTTTTAGAAAACTCGATGAATTGTCATTATATGACATGTGCAGGGGATTAGTATTCATTAAATATGATGCTTAGTTTGTAACCACAGAGATCATTAGCCATTATGGGTAAATAATGGATGTGAACACATTATGATACAATCAGTTAAAATCAATGTGTTTGACAGTAAAAAAGTCATTGAGGATCCTGAGTATCTCAAGGGTAGCAGAGTTATGGTCTAGCATTTGGAAACGGTTGTAGACCTCTCTACCCTCAGTGTTTCCTTTCTTGATTTGGCTCTCCTCCATCCACTAGCCTGGTTGTTCTCTACTTATTGATAGAATTAGGGATATAAAAGGGTAGAAAATCTCAAATGCTTCAGCTTTTAGAAGTAAGGGAGAAACAAAGGGGGTACACAGTCAGAAGGTTCAATGCTAGATGTCCTAAGTCTTAAAGCAAAAATGGGAAGCACTTTTCTGATGGCATTAATCAAGACACTTTTCAGAGGTCATCTCTTGTAGTGCTCACTGTGACTTTCCAGTGTAAATATTAATATCCTCCCCCCGCCCACCACTTTCAGCACAGAAGCACGGAGCTGCATTCAGCCCTCTGAACTTACTGTCTTGACCAGCAGAGTAGATTTCCAGGTCTCACCCTGTCACTAGCCTCTGTTCTTCCATCTCTCCTCCATATGGTCACACCCAGGTTTTCTTAACATTTAAAGCCAGATCGTGTCCCTTGGTACTGCAGAGAGCCTCTGATTAGCTCCTGGTTAAGTACCAGACTTGTTACCAAGTTCACAGTCTTCTCCTGGTCTGGCAGCTGGTCCTGAGCAAGCAGAGTTAAACAGACCAGGGGCCAACATCTGTTTATCTATAGCAATAATAATGATGCATGCATATGCATACACATAACCATGAATGTGTGTATATATCTCTCTGTGGTTATGCTTGTATATGCACATGTTTGTGTCTCTGTGTCTGTATATGTTTGTATCTCTGTGAGTAAACATAGAAGTGTATTCGCCTACATAGGCATATGCATATGCAAGTTTCTGTGTCTGTGTAAATGTGTCTACACATATTCACATTTATATGCATGCATATGTGCATACCCATGCATACTTACCTGTATATATGTGTTTGTGTATATATTTGTATATGCATATGCATGCATGTGTATGCTATGTGTCTTCATTGTGTGCATGAATGTGTATGTGTGTTCATGTGTGCATGGGTGTTTATGCACATGTGTATGTGTGCTGTGTATATTGAGTCTCTATGCATCTGTGTGTGTATCTGTATATATGTATGTGCATAAGCTTGTGTATGTGTCTCTCAGTTATTCTGCTTTTCTGGTTGAATGCCTGCCTGACCCTGTGCTCTTCAGTGCCACAAGACTCTCACATGTGCTGTTCTCACCCTTTGTAAGCCTTAGTCCCCACATTCTGTCTCTGGAAAACCCAAAACTTATCCCTGACACTTTATAAAGACTTAATCATTCCTCCATGAATGCTGCCTGGCTCTTTAAAGTACCTCTGCGATATCAATTCTCCTAGTTTTCATAACTTTTTTATATATTAGTGTCCACTGGATTTCAGTGTCTTATACAGTCTTACTTACTTTGTGCTGTATCATCTGCTATGATGCTTAAATTCAAAATGAAGTGTTTTCTGGGTGAGATAAAATGCATGATCAAAAACGTATCAATGATCAAATAGATGGACAAATATAGAGCTGCTGAAATTAATATTTGAGAGTATTTAGTAGATAGATATTATGCTTTACAGTATGAAGTTTATTTCTTTCGCTCTTTTTTTGCAAGTTCAGAGTTTATTCAGGTGATGGAAACATGTTAGTTTCCAATCTCAATATATTGAGTTAAAATATTTGTGAAAAATTCATGGTAAATTAGGAGATATTTAAGATCATTCTCATAGCCTCAACTTACTCACCCATACTTTATAAAGTCTTTTCTGTTTATCTGGTGGGACTTTAAGAGTTTGTCCCACCAGATTTAAGAGAACCTTTGTCCACCTCTCCTAAGACAATTTTTCCTTCTCTGTGGGAGCAAATCTCCCTCTCCATCTTTATGCAGAAGCCAGTGATACTGTCTCACTCACGTTCCATCAGCTTTTCTACTTTGCACAATCATCTCATCCTGAATTCAGCCCACTCTGCATTTGTGAATGTGCTTGTGCTCCGGGAAGTGCTGACTGGATACTATGACACACCTAGTGACCTGCAGGAAATCTGAAGTATGGTCCCTGCTGGCCAGTATTCTAAGTGAAAGCTTTAGGGACACTGTCCTGCATTTTGGATTTAGTTTCTAGGAAGTGGTGTATGCTGAGTAACTAGGAAATTATGACGATGAAATGTGAAATCAGGATGATAATGCTAGTGATGACGGCACGGCTAAGACTTTAGGTGGCCAGGGAAGCCGACTACTTGGTTGTCTCACAATCTCTCTGAATTGCCCACTTTTCATATTTCAGCTGCCTGCAATTGAGAATTAATTCCTGCTATCCTAGAAAGATATCAAACCAGCAATCTTTGTAAGTCTAAAATTCCCAAATATACACTAAGGACAGTACATTTTTCCCTGAAGCATTTTATACTACATTAGTTTGCTAGTCCATATGTAGATCGGCTAAAAGTCAGAATGCTCCATTTTATATATTTTGTTCAGTAAGACTTTTACCATTGTCCATAAAATTGAAACACATGTATTTCAAAAACTTGAGTATTTCTGCTGCATGTATCTTTCTACACAGATGTTTAGATGACAGAAATTTCTCTTGATTCTGCTTTACTTCCATTCCTGTGCCAAAATGGATACCTTACATGTACTGTGGATCCAACAGGTGTTTCTCGAGTAAGACAATGAAAAAACAAGTAGCTTAACAGAACCTCTATTTTCATTTATTTGGCATATAGGTAGTGTGTTTATAAGCCATGAACCAAAAAATGTTCGCTTCTAGATTTTGTAGAATTTCTATTCAGAAGTTTTAAAATATATTATTGAGCATGTCTTTATTCTTTGCAAGATTTTTTTTCATTTGAATGACAGTTTTCCTGCTGAGAACTGGATTCTGGATTCCTCTTCGTCCTGAACTGTGGAGGGCATGCTGAGGCTTCTGTTCTTTTCTGGACACTCGTCCTGTGTGAAAGAGCAGAGGGAACAGCTCTGCCCCACCTCGCGCCATGGCCGCACTTCCCTGAGAATTTCAAGGCTGTATCTTTGTCCTTGAATTAAACTCCATTTTTTCATTGTTTCTAACAGCACTGGTGCCATCTGAAGTCATTTATTATGGGTGGGTTACCTGTATCTAACCTGATTCTTGACTGAGGACAACATGTTCTCTTTATTCTCTAATGAATCCTGCCTACAACAAATGATGTTGAATCGACGAATGAGAGAAAAATTCACTTTCCCTTAAGGAATATAACAGGCTACTATGCAAACATTATAAAAAGTGAAATGATTTTGCCTGTGTCATTCAAGAGAACTTGAACAGGCAGAATCTGGAGACCTATTTATGATGAATGAGATTGGTGAGAAGATAGGGCACCTGGATTCAGATGTACCTTCTTGGAAGGGGTAGAAATTGAGAGGTCAGACCCACAGTCTGATGTTACAGAAAGGTTTGGTCCTACACATAGATGGGTACCAGGGAGCCAACAGTTCAGTATTCAGCAGAGGCCAGACAGAGATGTAAAGCCTGAGAGTTTGGCAAAGAGCATGCCTTGCCACTGGGAGTCGAAACTAGAGAGCAACGGAGGAGAATGGGTGGAGACTGTGGGGGTGGACTGTGGTGGGCAGCTGTCGGGAGGAGACATGGTTGCAGGGGGATTCTAAAACAGGCATTGGTGCTCTGAAATCCCAGTATTACGACTGCAGCATGATGATTCATCTCTAGCTAGCTAAAAGCAAAAGCTAAGGTCCAAGATGGCAACTCAAAAATGTGATCCCTGACTTGTTTCATTAAGGACTGGTCGTTAGGCTGGTTCATAATTCAATCATGGGACCCTATGGCTCTCTTTACATCTCTGGATTTTTTTTTTGCCTCATTTCATATAATTGCCACCTTTACCTGATTTTACAGTAAGCATCCTACTGGCTTGCAAGATTTAGCACTGTTTCCAATGAGGAACAATAACACTGTTTGCCTTAGGGACTTATGAAAAAATTTTTTCTTACAAATCAATTTTCAATCTGTTTTATACAACAATTTTAAGGATGATGAATTCAGTGATGCATCCTTTCTGGAGAGTCAAGTAGAGAAATTGGGAGCCTTCGAAATAAGAAGTTCTCCAAAAACGACCACTATATTTCAACCATTGAAAGTTTCTAATAAGCGTGGGCTGAAGATGTTTTTCATAATATTTTTAATCTTCATCTTGAATGACAGTGATAGCATGTCCAAAGAAAGTGCAAAAGCAGTGGAATGTCAAGGGGAAGTCTTTTTTTGTTAGGGGAAGTGTCTCCTGTGCTTGCATTAGAACTGCTACGGTGTCAATGCAAATGTGAGTGCCATTACAGCCGACGTGAGATTTCTCCCCTTGCTTTTGTCAGTTTCAATTAGATGCTTGATGTTACCATAATGCAGTCTCTCCCCTCCCCCACATCTAATGTACTTAAATTCTGAAAGTTTTAAGAACCGTGTTCTATTTCCTAATGGCACTCCACAATGAACCCATATTAAAAAGTAATACATTTTCCATATAGAAAGGAATATAAAGTAAGTTCCATAAAGTACAACACACTTAGATTTTAAAGTATATAACATTAAATATATTAAAAGCACATTGTGTCATACTATATATATTAAATACCATGAAAAAAGCCGGCTTTGCAATTTATTTTAAGTACATGAGAACTGCATTTAATAAAATGTTTAAAATATAATTTATTACTGTTACAATTTATTAATAATGATAACTAAATGCTATTGAAGAGGTTATTCATAAAAGAATGGTTTGTCAAAAGAAAAGATTTTTCCATTCTAAAGATAAGGGCAATAGTCAGAAAGGCATAGATTTTGCCCTTCTTGGTAATTTAACAATTCTAAAAGAAGCAAGCGCATTAAAAACCTTTCCCATAACTGCTATTTTTTAAAACACTGACATCAGTGGAATCTTATTCTGCACATAAAACTATCATTTATTGTATTGAATTCCCCTTTGCCTGCAAAGATAACGTCACTTGTCTTTATGGTGAGCAGTACTTCCTGATTTAAATGATCGTCAGTTTGTGTTGAGGCCAAGATATAAATATTTTACATATTGCATAACATAAACATCATTACAGTTCCTCTTCTGGGAGAGTTGGTACACGCAGAATATTTGTCAGTGCCTGATGCTCAAAGCCAGGGTAAGGATGTCAGATCTGGAATATGTCACTTTGAGCTTTGTATCTCCTGTATTTATTTCACTCAGGCTGGTCTATATAAAGTGCCATAAAATGTGCATGCCATACAAAGAAGATGATTTGTGCCAGACAGACAACAGACCCCTTTTCCAAAGACAGACAAATTCTGCATTCATTTAGAAGGACTTTAAAAAAAAAATTTAAAGAAGTAGTGTCTATGTTGACAAATAATTAATATTCCAGTCTTTTTATTCATGACATTTATGTTTGAAACTGGGGAAAAGCTCATTATAGGTGTTCTGCCTCGATGGACTTTGGCTGGCCAGAGCATTCAGGAAGAGAGAGAGAGTTATCATGTGAACAATAGATTAAGTTCTTCTCCATTTACTGCCCTCGTCCGCTGAGGAGAGTGCCTTGTAGCCGCTTATCTCTCTCTTTCCCTGAACATGTTTTACAGCATGCAGGGGTCAGACCTGAATGATTGCTCTTACCACAGCAGAAGTGTGAATGAAAATTTTAGTAATGTTGCATTGCTGTTTTCCCATACAGCCCTTAATGACTCCAGGCATAGGATAGAGTGGGAATGCTTGCAGAAAAATCCAAGAATTGATGCACAAATCAAAACACTTTGAACTGCCTGACTAGCAGTTTGGTTTTGCTTAGGTTTGAACAGATTGAGCCTTTCAATCTGACACAGAGCTATTCCTAGCAAGTTAAGAGTCGGTGTTTTAGAAAGAATTTGCAACTGCCTGGTCCTTGTGGTGGATCCATATTACTTGAGAACTTTTGGCTCTGGGGTTTACATTGTTTTTAAAAAATGAAAGCTTACTCTGACAATTATTGATTCCCAAAGAAGCTGACAAATGATCTCTGTCCTTTGTGGTCCCCTGTTCTTGGTAGCAAAATGGATATACAGTCAAGAACTCAGTATCTTAATAATAGCTGATTAGTTTAATTTATTTATTTATCTTGGTGCAGGAATTGAACTCACAATCTCGTGTTTGCCAGGCAGGCACTGTGCCGCTGAGCTATATCCCTGTCCCTAGGCGATTTGTTTTAGGGCCAGAAAGACAGCTTAATATGAAAACAAACTATCATAAGTAGTCAGTGAGGCTGTGGTAGGAGGGCTGTAATCTTGAGCTGAGGTTGGGTAACTTACTGAGTCAGAGAGAGTCTGTCCAAAACGAGGTCCCTGGGTTTGATCCCCAGTATCAAAAGGAAAAAAAAGGAAGAAAAAGAACTCTAGGAAAGTTGCAAAGTTTTCACCCATGTTTCTGTTTTTTATCTGGTAGTGCCTATTGACTGATGAGTGGACAAATGAAATGCAATTTTCCAGCACAATGGAGTACTATTTGGTAATATAAAATGAGAAGCTGGCACATGCTATAACATGGAGGTGTTTTGAAAACACTGTGCTAAGTAAAAGAAGCCAGCTGTAAAGGTCTACATGTCATGCTCCCACTTATATGAAATGTATAGAGTAAATAAATCTATAGAAATAGAAAAAGCAGAATAGTGATTCCAGAATTAAAGTGGGGCGGGTGGGGTAGCAGCTGAGAAGACCATGGCTTAGGGCTGCAATGTGTGAGTATGTGCTGAACTTCTGGCAAGAGATGCACAAGCATATGAATACACCAGTGGCCATATACATAAAATGAATTACGTGTTGTATCTCAGTGAAAGCCATTTTTTTTTAAAGCAAGTCTGCAGAATAAACCAGTAGCAATTAGGACCAACGTAGCTCAAGCTGAGTGAAAAAGCGTGGTGGTGAGACTTTTTATTTCAGCCATGCCAGGATATCTTGAAGCTTCGCTCTCATTTATAAAGACTCCAGGGATGGCCGCTGGAAGGTTTGTCCTTCGTGAAGCAGATCTGTAACTAACCTCCTCTCAGTTTCAGATCTATCAGAGATGATAAAGCTGCAGTTCAAAGAGACTCAGCAAAATAGCACAAGAGTGGGTGTCCGGAAAGGAAAGGAGCCACAGAAGGAAATGAGATAGCAGTAAGGTGACAGACGTTCATTAAATAAAAAGAAAAGAAAAAGAGTACTGCTGAATCATACAAAAGGTACCAAGGGTCATATCTAATTGTTTTCCCAAAGTCTCCTGTTCTCACAGAAGGGCCTTTCAGAGGTAGCTGTGTCTAGGACGTGTGAATATAAGTTAAGATATTGGGGTTGGTCCCACAGTCGGATGAGCACAGTCCTAGGAGTGGTAGGATGGATTTACAGAAGAGGATAACCTCACTCTGGGTGTAGGTGGCATCCAGGAATAGGCTTGTAGCCTGAATAGAGTAGAAAGGGAGAGAGGAAAGGGATGCAGGTCACTTTGTGCCTGCCTTTCTGTGGCCAGTTTTTCCTCTGCGATGCGCTTCTGCCGTGCTGCCGTGCCTTGGAACCAGCTGGCTGAAAAATGAAACCTCTACAAACTGTGAACAAAAAGAGAATTTTCTTCCTTTCATTTTTGAGGGCTGGGTATTTTGTCATAGCAACAAGGAAGTAACCAAGACAGGATGAACTACAGTTATCTGTGGCAAAATAGATGCACTTTGAGACCATAATATTACACAAATTACATCAGACACACAAGCTTGAACATCGCATAGTTGCTCTTATTTGAGAAACTCAAAATATAAGTAAAAAGCAAAATAAAGGATAGATAGTAGGAAATAGAGGGATAGACCTTTCTCAAGCAGGAAAGGGATCAAGAGTTAGAACATGGAGGGGAATGAAAAAAGAATTCAAATGTGTTATATACATGAACCAACTCTACACAATGAATGTAATTACTATGTACTTCAAACACGTACTAATAAAAAAGGAAAAAAATTCCAAAAGATTTTAGGTAGGTAGATAGATCACAACAAACATTCTAAAGAAAATTCCGCCTAATTAGCAGCTTATTCTTATGTCAGCAAAACATAATTTTAATTATCATTCATTTTCAATGTTTTCATGGAACACAGAGGAAATTTCTTCCCATCATAGTTGTTTACTAAACTGATTTTGGATATTCTTCTAAGTGTAAAAGACTTGCAAACTCATCATAAATTATTAAAATTAGAATCTAGTCTGGAAAATGACCAAATTCAAGAGCAAGGGAAATGTCTATTAACTGTGGAAATTTATCATCTTTCCATAAAGTACTCTCATGAAAACACAAACTCAATAAATCAGGAGATCACATCTCATGGAAAAAAAAACCCCAAAAAATCCAATAAAACAGACATGTTGCAAGATAAAACACGGAACAGCTAAAAAATTCACTATAGATGAATGAACAAGGCATTGTCTACCGTTTCCTTTCTCTAGGATCTTAAAATATCTCAAGACGCATCAGTTTTCTGATGACTCTTGACAATAATAGGCAGGATGAACATATGAAAACAATTCATTCTGCTGCTTCTTAAAGTAGTTGCTTATCACATTTTACTACTTCCCATTTTGTCTATTTACGATTTCTGTTTCTTCTTGGGTCAGAACAAGTTATTGCTTCAAAATTTTGAAGTTTATGTGTTCAAAAATTTTACACAATCTTTTCTGAGATTATTTTTCTCTACTTCTATAATTGTATTAGCATATTTGTTCGTAACACTTACTACTTGTGTTTGTCTGCTTTCTTCCCTTCATTTTCTCCCCTCAATCTTTCTTTCTTTCTTCGTATCATCTATATTTGCCAGATATTTGTCCTTTATGATGCCCTGGGTTTATTTCTGCCACTCTTCTTATTTTAACCAGATGTAGTTTATTATTTCATTTGATTCCCATAAGCACCCTGTGTTGGTAGATATGATAATTTGCAGTGTTACATTAAAATTGAGGTAATTTTCCACACTCACAGAAATAATAAGTGGTACAGGCAAGACTGAATGCAATCAATCTAATTCTCAAGTCTGTTTCTTGTGGCTATGCTACATTGTCACTTTGATGAAAAGTTTATTATTTATGAATTTACATTATTGCCATGTCAACTTACTTTCACCTCATGGCTTTGTAGAAAGTATGAATCACGTTAATATTTCTTACAGTAATTATATTTATTTTTCTGAAAATGATAGTATCCTAGGGACTGGGAGTTTAGCTCTGCTTAGCAAGTGCAAGGTCATGAGTTCAATCCCTGGTGCAAAAATAAAACTACCCCATACCCTTAAATTTTTTTCCTTGAGGGATTTAACACAACATCAGCCTACTATTTGCATTATCTCGTTGATTCATAGGGCTCCACTGTTGTCCTCTCCTAATAAAATCAATAATAGGCAATAACCACTGTGACTTCCTTTGCTTCTTGGATTAATTCAAGCAGCTACTTCCGTGGCTCCTTTTTAACAGTCATGCAGTAGGCACTGTGTCAGCTGTGTGATTTGCAGAAGACTATACATGTGGGTGGAATTGCGTGGGTAGGATCCATATTATCAGGCACTTATTCTTTCAAAACCATAGGATGCAAACTGCACCTGTTGCGACTGATGAGCCAGGGGGAACGGCTGCCCTGTTCCTAAGTTTTCACAGCAGTTCCAGATGTCCACTGACCCATGCAGGAGGGAAGGGGGCTGAGGAGAGCCGGGGCTGGGGTGGGTGGATCTGTCTGGTGGTCAGTGCTAATGCAACGTAAACTAAATAAGTTCTTTCAGCAGGTGGACGTTCTTAAGTGGCAGAGTTGGACAACCTGAGGAGTATATTCCCACTGTAGTGGTGTCTAACACGGTGCCAAGACATGAGTGAAGAAACAGAAGACGCTGGATTTTCTTATCACATTGTCCTTGCCCAGTGCAAGGAGTCTTCTATGCTGTGCAAGAGTCAACAATGTGCTCCAAAATCATTGTTACTGATGCCTGGGTCACTCTAGATGCCAAAATCTTCTTAGCTATGGATTAGGATTTATTTAGTTTTAAGTGACAGAATCCAGTTGTATTAACCAGAAAACTACTTGCTGTTATTAAAAAAGGTCAAAATAAGCAGCAGCTTATAAACACTGTAAACTTATTCATCACTCGGTGACATCTTAGGTGATTGATTAGTGAGTGGAGGACTTCTGCTTTCTGCCATCACCCAGAAATCCTGTGCTGTTTTTGACATAGGTCTCCAAGGTCTCCTGGAGGTAAAATATTTCATTTCATCCAGTGAGAAACAAAGGAGAAAGGGAAAGAAAGAAAGGGAAGGGAAGGGAAGGGAAGGGAAGGGAAGGGAAGGGAAGGGAAGGGAAGGGAAGGGAAGGGAAGGGAGGAGGGAGAGGGAGAGAGAGAGGAGAGGAGAGGAGAGGAGAGGAGAGGAGAGGAGAGGAGAGGAGAGGAGAGGAGAGGAGAGGAGAGGAGAGGAGATTGGCAGATGGGGTATATTTAGCACTCACTATGTACACATTTCAACCACTAGGACCATGTCCATGCCACTCCAAACTGTGAAGAGAATGGTGGACTAGTCTAGACAGGTTCCTAAAAATGGAGGGGACATGGAGTTCAAAGGTAAGTTGGGCTAAAGAGGGCATCTACTGACCTATACTTCTTCCAGTGGCAGAGGGAAACTAATCTCAGGGGTTCCCAGATTTAAAGAAATGTTAGTTTTTATTTTATCCTCTCTCTCTCTCTCTCTCTCTCTCTCTCTCTCTCTCTCTCTCTCTCTCTTCTTTCCCTCTCTCCTCTCTCTCTCCCCCTCTCTCTGTCTCTCTCTCTCCCTCTCTCTGTCTTCTTTCTTCCCTCCTTCCTCCTGTCTCCTTCTGTTTAGATTTTTGCAGTCAGTATCTCCTACTGTCTACTGTATATAATGGGCTTGCTCAGTGCAGAGGCAGAAGGTGAGCAGGGCTCACACAGCGCAAAACTTGAGCAGACCCAGAGTAAATACGGGACCAGCTCAGATGCTGAGTCCATTCTGGATGAGGATGATGGCCGTGACAGTGGACCCTATTATTAGAAGGTCCACATTGTTCCCCATTCACCCATCTGTGGCCAGCATGTTTGGTTGCTTCCACTGGGTCCTCACCAACACTTCTCGGAGAGATGAAGGGAGAATGATTTAAAGAAGAATCACACTTAAGAAAAGAGGGGGAATGGGCTGCTGGGCACACAAATGCAATGGATGACCTCAGAAGCCACAGAAATTATTTTAACTGGAAGTTTACCAAGAACAAAACACAAAAGAACAAGATGAAGTTAGCAAATCAATTGACTGAAGCATGAATTTGCTTCAAAAAACCTAAGAACCGCACACACGCGCACACACACACACACACACACACACACACACACAAAACCAAAAACACTGAATTGTAACACAGCAAGTGAAAACTCACCTCATCCCAGGACTGGGAGCAGGGGTAGTTTGTCAGCTTTGTAGGCGTAGGTATCCACGTGTCTGCACCTTGTTTTGGTGAATCCTCACTGTTAAACCCCCAAGCCACTGCTGGGAGAGCTATTGCTGGGGAGCAATCCTAACCAGAGTGGCCAGACACACATCAGGCATGCAGTGAATGTTTTTGCCCCTATAAACTGGGCTCTGGGTCATGTGCACGATCTCACAAGTGGGCTGGCCATCCCCAATGGTGAGCTCAGATGCTAATACACACACGGTGAGGTTACTTATGAGAAACTTTCAAACCACTGTTAGAAGTACATACATGGTTTTTATATTGCAGTTATAAAATTTTATTTTAAACTTAGTTAATTAAAATGACATCCGGCTACTGTCTCACAGTGCTGTTGATCAGATACCCAGCTAGGTGGTTTCTCTGCTTGGGGTCACACTAGTGCAGTCCAGCCAGGGGTCCTAGCTGCACTAGAGTGCAATGTGCATTTCGGGTGGTCCAGGTTTCTGACAGCATGTAGCTATGTGAGGCCAGCAGCTAAGATGTCCATTTCCTTGCTGGTCAGCCGCAGGGGCTCCCTATGGCCATGTCCGCTGAACACATGGCCTCTCTGTCTTCAAGTGCATGACAGCCTGTCTTCATCTGCCAGTCTGATCTCTCCTTCTGCCCTTAGCCCTGCTTCCAGCCAGAGAAAGTTCTGTGCTGTTCATGGCTCTTGTGATTTAGATAGGGCTACCTTGATCATCCAACGCCATCTCCATATTTCAAGACCCACATTCTAAATTCCATCTGCTATGTCCCTTTGCCAGATAAAGTAACATATCCACGGGTTATAAGGATTAGGATGAGGAGATCTCTGAGCAGTTTTTCTGTCTTCTGCAGAGTATGTCAAAGAATACAATGTTGCAACTGACATCTAGATTTCATTTTAGGGAAGAATTTTCGTATCAATGGAGAGTGTTGATAAACATCAATATTACTAAATTAACTTTTCATGAAAATGCCTAAGAACAGATGAGTAAAGCACTCCCGGTTGTGGTAATATAGATATATCTATTGTGGAGTTTAAACATCTTGATTCCCAAGAACATCACTACCTTTACAAATATTTTTAGTAAATTCAAGTTGCTTCCTTTGCATGACCTCCAGCCGGCAATGAAAAATATTACAGGGTTTACTCCTGATGCTGAGGAGGCCTGGGCTCTGGGACCCCCCCCCCCAATAATTAAGTAGGATAGTTAGGAGAATGAGTCACTCTGCTGTTTTTCAGTCGCTTTATTCTTTTAAGTACTGTGACTTGGCTTATGGCAGGCGTGGGGGACAATGATACTTAGCTGCTAGGAATGGCATTTTGATGATCATCCCACGTGTTTTGTGTCCTGTTGCTGTTTAGTTGGCACATTACCCAGGAAATTGATACCCGGTCATTTTAGATTTGTTACCAAGGACCAGAGTTTTTGATGATTCTGCCAGTTTCTTTTTTATGCTTCCACTTTGCACAAAAAGGTATTTGCCTTGATCTTCCTTCTTGTTCACAGTGATTAGTTTGGTTGCTCTTTAGTGGAGTTTGGGAAGGTTATCTCCAGAACCCAGCACTCTCACGGTGCTGTCCCACACTTCTGAGATGTGCTTCAGCCTTGGTAATGAAGCCCTCTGAGGACGTAGTGAATAGCAGGTGTGAGTATGCATCTGTCCCAAGTATTCGATGTTTTAAAGCATACATATTAATATGAGCATTGGCTGAGGAAGAAATGGGGACTTCTAGTTTTTTCAATGTAAAATGTCATACTTAAGAATAAAGTCTTATAATACTGTATCAAAATTTGTACACTTCTCCTGGAAAAAACTTTCCTTCTGGAAGGCAAAACAAGGAGAATGGATGGGAAGTGTTTTAACATCAGGGAATATGGCTAGACTACCCAACAACCTAAGGAATGTGTCCAGGAGAACTTTTAAATATTTTGATAGAATTAACTAGATTTAGCTATAGAAAAGTTTGAAATCTTTAAATTTTGTATCAATTAAGAAAAAACAGAGAGGTCAGCTATAAATATGTGCAGACTTGGAATGGAATATATACTCTGCTTCAGAATATTGTATTCAAGAGTTTGTAACATACCAGTTTTACATTAATTATGGGCTGGTTTCTGTATAGCAACCTAACAGGCATTTACTGTCCTCTCCATGTGAAATTTGGAAGAAACAAGAAAGCATTTTAAGAGAAAAGTCTAGCTGGCTAATACAATCACAGACATTCATATTGGCATTAATAGTTAAAAGAAATATGCCCAGTTAAAAGAAATAGTTAAAAGGGATTAATACTTTAGAGAAATAGACATCCCAGAATCAGCATGGGTGGATTAAAATGGGTTTTATTGAGTGCTCCTTGACACTGACCTGGAGACTACAATTCTTTCCAAAAAATGACCCAGCAAGTATGAAAATTTCATCCTAACACCAGAAAAATTTTCACCAAAAAAATAACTGTAAAACAGTGATGAAAATTAATATCAGGCAAATGCCATACTGGTGAAAGAAAAATACATTCTCTTTTTTGTCATAGCAAAGTGCAAAGATCTTATAAATTTTATTAGTGCTCCACATTCTTAGCATTTATAACTTGGCCATAAAAATTTGGTGCACTAAAGTGTGGCAAATAAACTCCACACCAGGAGTGAACATGTGTGTACATAGCTTTGTGAGGCTCGAAGAGGAAGAAATAACCACAGTGCAAGTCAAATAACAAAATCAAATCTTCTCTGTCTGCTCACCAACCCTCACTCCACAGCACCAGACTTGGCAGTAACACGCACCCACGGGAGGGGCTCAGTTGCGGCACTGTAGATCACAGGCCACGTTTGCTGCCAGGGAGAAGATACCGTGCTGACATTTGACTCCAGAGTGTGCTGCATGGCTTGTCCTTCTGCTCTTTTCTGTTTTGTACTTCTCTCCATCCTTTTCCTCTGGCTGCTACGGCTGCCTCCTTTTCAGATGCCATTGTTTGTTGGGCATCGAGGTAGGCAGAATGGTGTCCTAAGTGTATCCACGACCTTAAGTCACAGAACTTGTCAATATGCCTTTTGTCCTGACTGAAGGAGCTTTGCAGATGTAATTGATACTAAGCACCCCAAAATAGGGAGACTAACTGGGATTGTTCCAGTGGGTTCAGTATTATCCCAGAGATCTCTCTCTGGCTAGAAAAAGCAAGTCTAGAGGCAGAAGTCAAAGAGACTCAGAAGCACGGGGGACTTGGCTCACTTTTGCTGCCTCTGAGAAGAGAGGATTTGCATTTGGGAAGTAGCTCATGGATTTCATGGGAAGGAATAGCGCTCCCATCACAGAGCCTGGTCAGTGTTGGTAAGCAAATGCAAGCTGGGCGCTCACTCTAAGGAGCTAAATTTGACCAAACTGCTGAGAACACTGGGTGAAGACTGCCCCCAAGCCTGCGTTAAGGAAGGCAGCCCTGAGCAGGGGTGCAGAGAGGCTGCTCCAGCTCTGACCTACAATTAGGAGACATTCACTGCATGCCTGATGTGTGTCTGCCTCTCTGGTTAGGATTGCTCCCCAGCTATAGTTCTCCCAGCAATGGCTTGGGGGTTTAACAGTGAGGATTCACACCAAAACAAGGTGCAGACACATGGATACCTACGCCTATTATTTTAGTGCTACATTTATGGTAATTTGCAGGAACTGAACACTAAAATTACAATAAGGATGGAAAATTTGCCAACAATTCTAGGATTACTCAACTTTGATGGTGCATTCAGATTCTAGTGTATGCTCAAGTAATATACTTTGTGGATGATTTTTCTCTTAATTTTTATACTTTATTTGTGTAAAATTTATTTCACACTGGTAAATTTTTTTCACACTGTATAAAATTTTTTTCTTCCTAAATTCATGAAAAACAAGTCATTTGTAGAAAACAGACAAGGGATGGGAAGATGAGACTGAGTTTGTGTCCAAATCCACAGAGGGGTTTCCAGGGATCCCTGACCAACAGTACTCAAAACCCTTGTTAGAATCCTTTATGAACAAGCTAGGTTATTCTGTGTGTATAAGACAGTAAACACAGGTAATAGCACAAGACTTGCTCTAACTCTTGGGTCACTAGTTCTGGGGATACAGTTGCTCTATTCAAAGGACACTCAGCTTTCAAGGAGGCATCCACGTGACAAACTGGGGCACTCTCCAGCCCTAAGTCACCGTCCCTGTGAATAGTATGATAGCGTCCTATGAGAGAGGCCATGCCAGAACCACCCAGCAAAGCCCCTGGGCACCTTCAGCTTCAAGAACTATTGGAGATAATAGAAGTTTATTGGTCTATGCTATTGTATTTGAGATAATTTGTTACACAAAAATAAATAACAAAAGCAGCTAAATAGCTTAAAATTTTTAAAAATGATTATTTTATGTAGACATTTCTGTTCCTGAAAGTGACTCAGGCAGTTTTGTTATCTTGGAATTTCTTTTCACATTATCTTGTCCTATCCCTCTCTCTCTCTTGACTCCTCATCACTTGCCAAAATATCTGACAGTTCCAGCCAGGTTGAGCGATCTCACTTCAGTTACCACTTCAAACTAATCCATTTGCATATCTCAAAACCACCCAGAAGCTTGGCAAAAACTAGGGTTTCCTAAAACAGAATCTAGCCTCTCCAGAGGGCAACAATTTTTTGTGACTGTCATTTTTGTTCATACAAAATCCTATCATTCCACGCTCAGTGAAAGTGGAGAATTATATCCCAATGTCCACCCATATCTCTCTACATTCTACTCAAGGCTGTTTGCCATCTCACAGCCACATTTTCATTTAAACTAATTATAATATAATTATTACCTTATTATTTGCTATTACCTTTGTTCATTCTCTTATGCACCCATATAATATATTTATATTTTTCCTTTACCCTTCTGCATGAGTCAAATTTTCAAAAACTTTTAAAAGAATGATTATTTCTCTGAGAACCCTCTCGAATTTTTCTAGAGAAATCAAATGGTGTAAAATAAAATTAGTCATTGTGCTTCTGAAAAAAACATCTGTTCAAGTACATTGTGCTAAGAGAACTCCACTCCATAAATAAAAGTCCACATATCCCAAATCTTGGTCACCTATGTTGTTCCTGAGTAATGTGTTAGAAAGACCCTAGGCTATTTGCAGAACTAGATCAGACATGCAAATATTAGTACTTAGGATCACCAATCAACAAAAAGATATGACAGATGCTTTCCCTAACAATGAAGTACCAAACATATCTATGGAATGACAATTAACCTCTGAAATAAAATTCAAAGGCATTGATATTTTTTTGTATCACTATTTGCTTTGGTGATGGTTGATGGGTCTTTTTAACCCACTCCCCAAGGTCAAATCTGCTTTCCAAACAGTTTTTAATGGAGATCCATAATTTAAATGTATACAGTGTACCATATTTTTATCTATGTCTGATTTTTTCTCTTATCACAAGAATGTACATTCCCCCACACACCATGTGCTGTTTCATGTAAACAGAAAGTTAAATCCATTTTCCTCAATTACCATGCCTTTTCTATGCACAAATGCGAGAAAACTCTTTAGCTGTTAGAAATTTAAATCTTTTCCAGTGCCTCCTATGCCTATGAAAGCTGAATTCCTGTTTTTGTTCCTTTTTGTTTTGCCTTCAATTTTTGTTTTTGATTTTTACAAATTTATGCTGTCTCTCAGCCTGTTACCTAATGATTTAGTCTGATTCCACTTCTTATGGCCTTCTAATTTGCATTCCAGCATTTGGGATAGTTCTTAACTAATTAAGAATCATCTAATGAAGCTCAACAACTTCTACAGCAAAGCCGTTCCAGGGTGAGCCGGGGTCATCAGCAGAAACCTACAAGATGCCAATTATTATAGGAAAAGAAACTTTATTAGGCCCAGAAAGCAGCATTTTAGAAATCATAAAATTTATATTCCTGAATTTAACTAGGCTATACAGAAGAGAATAATTGGTTTAGAGCATGCCTTATTGTGTCAAGTTCTTTACCCACTGGTCTAGCCATGAGGACTGTGATCACTTCTCACACAGAAGGGAGAGAAATCATGGTGGAATGGGGGAACCACTTGTGGTCCTGGTCTTCAAACAGTCCTAGCAGATTCCCACTGAGTTACTGTCAGGAATAATGATTCCCTTGGTGCCCAAGGAACAAAGTGACAGCAGCTAATGAGGCAGAACAGGGTATGTGATAACGCAATGACATTTTTTTGAAGTCAGCAATCTGAGGTGGGGATCAATAAATGTTTTCCAGGGTTAATTCACTGGTCACCATTGCTGACATGCTATTAGGGCTAGGGATGAGCTCAGGGGCTCAGGACAGGGGCTTTATCTAGAGAACTGTCCAGAACACGAGATGCTTATTTTAATAGTGTGAAACATTACAGCATCAATCCTGTCTTCTGTAGGAATTCAAACACCCCTTCCATCAATTAGCCTCGCCCAACCTGCAGCCATCCGAACCCTCCTTCAGCCTATATGGATGATTCCTTCCTTCTTGGCTGTATCTCTATGAACAAGATAAAAGTTAGAGTAGCTTGGTTTTTTCTTTCTTTATCCACAGACTCACTCATTTGCATTAAATCTAGTATTTTTACTTGTCTGTGCTTAAGTTTATTCAAATCAACTGAGTTTTTAAAAATATTCAAATAAACTCAGTTTATTCAAATGAACAGTCAAATAAGAACAATTACTTCCTAGTTTCTATTAATGCTCAGGCGGTAATATTATTTATTGACGCCTTGCTGCTTTTCAGTCATTGAAGTAAATGCCGTCAGCTAAATTACATGACAACTCTTAAGAGTAAGACGCCATCAGTACTGTCCTGCTCAGGCTGTGTGGAAATACACATAGAGTAAATTGGGTCTTCTGCATACTCCTTGAGTATTTTCTGGTAACTGTTATACCCTTGGAATTTATTCACAGAATATTATAACAATAATCTTTAAGTGTATTGATTATAAATTTATTAGTAAACTTTTATCACTGGGAACAAATATCCAATATATACAATTTAAAGGAAGAAGAGGGTTTTTGTTTTGGTTTGGCATTTTGTTCATGATTTCGGGGGATTCAGTTCATGTTAGTTGGCTCCAAGATAGAAACATCATGGTGGAGGACACATGGTGACACAGTGGAGACAAGCTGATTAGTTCATAATGGTAAGAAAGCAGAGCTCAGAACAGTGTCAGAGAGGAAGATGCCAGGGGCATCGTAATATCCAAGGTCATCTCTGCAGCCCATGCGGACACACAAAGAGGTATGTATGATTTACTGTCTGCTAGGTGTCTCTTATTCTAGTCAAGTTGACAATTAATATTAACTGGCATAACAAACAATCCTGATTATCTTAAAGAGGTGACACTGTCAGGTTATAAGGAGGTTCACTGCCTAAAGTGGTTTAAAATTCAAGCTGACAACTTGCCTCACATCTTATAGCCTGTGAAATACCATGAATGGAGTCAGGTTTCTTTTCTAAAATAAAAATCAGGCTACCACCTGATTTCAAGGATAACAGAAAATACTTGGAATTATGGACAGAATGTCAAACCAGGTGGAGTGTGAGATATGTTAAAGAAAGCTATTACAATTAAGGTCAGTAACTGATTGTTGTCCTTGTTTTATAGAATAGTTAGTAATTAGTCACATACAGTGAAATATGAGCAATGGCCAGAACTTTAATGCCCAAAATAAAAAGGAAGAAAGACAACTTTAAACTAAAATGAAAAAGCAAAATGTTCTATGCTTTCAGGAAGCTGCTTTTAGATTGACAATGAGGAGATTCTAAGACGAAATCTCCCTGTGGTCACTAAACTAAGAGGGTTTTTATTTTAAAGAAACAGCAAGTTTTGTATTCAAATTTCCCAATTTAAAAGCAGAAAGAGAGTAGAGGGAGTGAGGAAAAGAGAAAGACAGAGACACAAAGAGAGAACACAAAGAGGGAGAGATGTTTTAGGAGTTGGCCATCGATGACAAGCAGAAGGCACATTACAAATGGAAAGAGTCAACATCACAATTGTCAATTTGATGACTGTATGGCTCAGACTTCTAAGAACAACCACCTGGTGGAGGTTCTTCTAGCACTAATGACTGTACTGGGTCCAAATGAGGACATTTCTCATTTGCAAACTCGTATTCAAAGTCAACAGTTCCATGATTTTAATCTTATTAGGACTGGTATTTATCAGAAACATGTAAAGGCCCATAGTTGAAATGACACAGGCTGAATTGGAGACATTTGTGCAAAAACTTAAAAAGGAAAAAAGGATTAAAACTGCAATCGACAAGTCACAGAACCAGATAGCCTTGACTGAGAGGGATGGGTTGCACCGACATAACCTAGGTTTCAAATAATAGTTATGAATATAAGCCTAGAATACAAGCCAGAACTAAAGACATTAGAAAATATTATATGTTAGAAGAATAACCAAATATAGTGACACTTTAAAAAGAGAAACTGAAAGAATTGTTTTGCTTCTTAGTCTTCTGTAAAATAAGGTGTCTGGAATACAAGAAGAAGGATCAGATGGTACACGTGGAAGCGATTATTGATTACGGTAAACCAGAAGGAATGGGATCATGAGTCAAGGCAGAATTTAGTGATGGGGAAACATTGCAATGGGAACGTGGCCTTTCTTGAAGGTAAAAGGCAGGACAGCGTAGAGCATGTAGGCTCTTCCTGACCTTTATTGCTTCTTTGAGGTGTTATATTAATAAGGCAACAGCCAGACTAAGGAGATAATTCCATCTGGTGCCATGGAAATATGAAACAGGATAATCTATTAGATCGACAATGAAGAAAAAGCTGTTGAAATTATACCCAACTGCTGGGATTGATAAGAAACTGTATGGGAACTGGGTTTGACACAGAACTAATTGTGACTGAAAAGCTAAACACATCAAGGACATTTGCTAAAACTTTGTTTCTATGAAAGCAAAATGGTCAAATTTTTCTACTGGGTCATTTTTATAATGATAAAAAATAAAAGTAATGTTTTTTACTTTCAGGTGGAATAGTTATTACTTTTTGGCCATATATTGAAAATGTTAAGCAATCTAAATGTAATTAAGGAATGAATGAATTTAGCTTCCATAATACTTTTCTGAGTAAGCTCAGAATATGCTAATTTACCAAAAGGATTCCCTGTAGGATTTTCCACTACGGCGAAAACTTAAGTCATTATGAAGAGGGCTTAAAAAGCTCAAGAAACAATTTGGAGCAAGGTGAGAAGATAGAGTTTGGGAAGGATGAGATGTTTTCCATTTGCAACAAACTGTGCTGTCTTTAAAGGTATTCAATAAATAAAAATGAACTGTTTAGGAAAACAGATTTACTGGAGCATTCCCAAGGATCTTGGAGTTTATCTAAGTCAGTAAACAAAAGGTCCCTAGCTTTGAGGCTGATAAGAAGGCCACGCACAGAGCTTGGTGTTTGTTCTTCCTCAGGCTCCTGGGGCCCCTTGCCACTTGTCCTGGTGAACAGACCACCTTTACAGCCTTTCCAGATCCCTCCAAACATTCTAAACCCACTGCACTCACCAAAGTACAGTCCTTTGGGTTTGTTTCGTGTTCTTAAACTTGGTAACAGGCCCTAGGGCTGATGAGCTGAGGGGGTGTCTAAGCAACTATTGTGCTGTATGATTAGCACCAGGGTACCATGAGAGATAAGCTCATAGACACCGTGGTGCTATGCGACCTGTCTCAGACCAGAGTCCAGACAAAACTCTGTTTCAAGGTGCCTAGATTTCATCTGCAAAACGTCTAATCCTCTCTAGTTACTGCCAGTTGACTGGTGATTTATTCTAGGCTGAAGGGTTGAACTGTGGACTCTGAGAGCTGATTTTAAGATCCCTATTAAACATCTTCAAGGCTTCAGTTAGGGTACAGAACTTTTTCACAAAGTAGTAAGAAAGGTCATTCATTCTTTCCAAAATAAGTTATTGGCATCTATTAAGTTCTAATCAGTATTTTAAATGCTTAGTTTATATTTTAAAATATCTATAACTATCGCAAAAATAAAGAGATATCCACCTTACATTTTACCAGTGGAAATCACAATAAAATAAAATCGCTTCATTAAATTACTTCATCAAATGATCATGTGTATGTTTCAGGCTAAATAGTGTCCCCTCACAAGACAGAGGCTGACTTTCCGGCCCTACACCTCTTTGTTGGAGACAGGGTCTCAACAGAGGTAACCCATGAAAATGAGGTGGTAAGTGTAGATCTTAAGGCAGTATGCCTGTGTCCCTAGAAGGCAAATGTGAACACAGTCATGTGCAGTGGGAAGACAATGTGGAGACGCAGAGAGGACATCCTTTGCCAGCCAAGGTTGGCTGTGGCCGTCTCGGAACCACCAGGAGCTAGAAAGAGGAGCAGACTTCCTCACAGCCTCGGAAGGAACCCTCCCGCTCTCATGCCATTTTCCCATTCCAGCTTCCTGAGCCATGAGCCATGCATTGCTGCTGTTAAGCATTGCGTTTTTTGACGTGTCAAAGCTGTTAAGAAAATAACAGAAAAATGTATATGTTATGGGTTGGAATTTTTTCTACTGAAATTTGAATGTTGAAGACTTAATTCCTAAAACCTCAAAATGTAGACTTATTTGGAAATAGGGTTGTTGAAATATGATTACTCAAGTAATGCTGAGGTCACACTGGAATTATCCCCTAATGTAACATGATTAATTCCCATAAAAGTAGAAGCTTGCGCTCCCGCGCGCGCGTGCGCACACACACACACACACACACACACACACACACACACACACACAGAGTTCTTTGTGAAGATGGTGATCAAGGTGATCCATCTGAAAGCCAGAGATTGCCAACAATTGTCCCCAAAGCCTAAGAAAGAGGTCTCAAGCAGGCATCTCTCAACACCCTCAAGGAACAACCCTCCTGAACACTTTGATCTCGATCTTCCTGACTCTGTTGTTTTAGCCCTCCAGTATGTGGTATTTTGTTACAGTAATTCTAGGAAATTAACAGATATACTGGAAGATAATAAGTGAAATGGAAAAGACAGTGGAGGTGATAAGGAAGAGTGAAAACGTTAAAGGCATGAGGTAACAGTGTGCGGTAGACATGACCCCTGCTGACATCTCTATTTTGTAAACATGGATCTTGAATAAATACTTGGAAGCATGTAGGAGGCTAGGTTACGCAAGCATTTGGGGGAAGGTCATTCCTGAAGAGGGAATGAATGGCTGGTGCAAAGATCATGAGGGAGGAAGATGTTTGATATTTTGGAGGAACAGCAAGGTGGTCAATTGATGAAGAGTTTAAGTGATAATATCAAGAAGGTAAGCGAGGAGTCAGGTTTGGGTAAATGGGGGTAAAAATGGATCATTTGGGGCAAAAAATTATAAAGTGGTCTTGGTTATTAAAAAAAGATAATGTTGTGCTATGTTGGTGATAGACAACAGGAGAGCAGAGAGAGACAGAGACAGCAAAATCAGTTAGGCTACGAGGGGGAGAGGTAAAAGGAGGGGTAATTGTAATTCTGGACAAGCTGTGCATGTGGCCCAGAAGATCAGGTGAGGTGTAAGTCAAAAAGGAAAAGTTGAGGGTGGCTTGAAAGTTTTTGACATGAGCCCTGGGGAAAATGGAGTTGCTCTCCTGAAGATACAGAAGACAGAGGAGAAGCAGATTTTAGATGGAAAGCTCAGGAGTGCAGCCTTGGACATGCCAGATTTGAGAAGTCTGTTTGGCAGAGGAGTCAGATTGATGAGTCTGGAGTCTGAGAGACATGTTTTGAGTTGGAGATATGAACTTGAGTGTGATCATCCAACATATAGCATATGAAGTCACGATGAAGGGTGACAGAGATAGAGAAGGTACCTCCATCGTTCCCATGTATAAAGTCAAAATGAGTGGCTCTAATCCCTTGTTTCTGTGCACTGCCATGTCGGATTGTCCAAATGTTTCAAATGTTTCTCTCTGTTTCTGCCACAAATTGTCACCTTCTAGGGCTGTCAGACTAGGCTTTACTCTACTCTGGCTGTTTCCCATTGGGAGAAGTCAGTTAATCATTGTCTTAGTGAGTGCAAGAAAGTCCAAGTCCATCTTTTTAGCTCCAAGTTCTTCTAGACCTAGCAGAATTTTGGAGAGATTTCTATGAACAAACCCTTCAAAGGCAGCCTGAGAAGGCAGCAGGACTCCCAGGCAGTTCCTAGGTAGGTGCAGCCATCCCAGGCTGCGAGTGTAATCACAGTGTTCCCAGATGTGCAAGTGCGCCATGCAGTCTGCCCCGCCGTGCTTGAAGCAGAGACCACGGTCCTGCATTGGCTTTCCGGCTCCATGGACACTCAGGAACAGTCTATTCAAACATACAGCAATGTTGCAATGTCTCCTGAGGGTTGTGAAGTCCTGCGGAACCTATAAGAAGGCATTTAGCATATTTTGTATTTATAGAGAGCCTTTCCACCAACAAGCTGTGCAGCACAGGTCTCATTTCATTAATCCTCACAGCAGGGGTGTAGCTGGTTGCTAAGAATTGTCAATTTTACCTAATGTTGAGACAGAGCTGCAAAGAAGTTAAATGACTTGCCTAAGGCAATATGAGGAGTCCATACCAGAGTTGAGACTACAGCCCTCTATACTTGACTTCTGGTCTACCAGCAAACACTTTTCCTTCAGAAACAGCATGATAAAAAGTGCACTAAATTTGAGAGTTTAATTTTCCTGTGATATTCAGCATGTCACTTAACCTCTCTATGCCCCAATGTCTGAATCCATAAAATGGGGATAATAATGCCTGTCATCTTGCTTGTCACAGAAATATTATGAATATTAATCTTTTTAGTGATCAGACCCTTTGGAAATAAGCTGCCTTATAAATTTAAAGTTTAAATTAAGATCAAAGACAACTGTATGTACGTTATTCAGGAAAATAGGGAAACATACTGGTTTTATTTTATGGAGGCAAGAAAAACTGTATGACTAACAGCAAGGTTTTTTAAAATTATGCTTTATATTTATCAATGTGGATTGATTTTCTAATGATTGTCTATACGGATTGTGAAATGGCTTAATTTTTTATGCCCAGTATTTTTCCAAAACCATTTTCCCAAACTCTTAGTTTTCTGTTAATGGTCGAGTCTTACTTATTTTTCAGATAAAATGTGCTAGGCTCACTTGCTTTATAAAAGTACATTTGTAATAAAAGGAAACAAAGAGGACCACAGGAAAAGCTTTTGCAGTTCAGTTCCTCCCTCTCCACATTTTTCTTCAAAAGTCCAATATCCTCTGTAACTACTAAAATGATGGTGAAATTTGGATTTATTTCCCGCTTCCCAGGCCTGGTCTAGTTCTCCACATTACTTTGAGCAGCTTACTTAAGAGTTAATGGAGCCAGTGGTAGAGTGTTTGCCTCTTCTGTTTGAACTCAAATGTCTGATCTTTATCTGCAGTGACAGGTTTAATGCTTTTCTTCTCTGACAAATTTTCAGTTGAGGAGGAATGCAAACACTGGTATCAGTACAGTTATATAAAGGACTAATCTGAGCAAGCTCGTATTGGCAGTTTGATCCCTAATGAACAACAGAACGCTGAAGTAGCACCACTTGCTATAAGGAAAAAAAGCGAAAAAGACACAAAATTCTGTACACCTTTTCCAACACTGCCATGGCTGTGCTGGAACCTGACAAGGGAGACATATAGAACCTTTGCCAGAGGAATCAACATTACCATCTCCCACCCGGGGATGGGGACTGACATGGAAGTCACCCAGAAAGCAGAGGACAGAAGCAGATCGAAGGACTCCCCATGATTTAACTGGGGTTCCCTCTGGCCCTTAGATTGGTTCTACCATTTGGAAATGCTAAATTCTGTGCTTCTCTCTGGGACCATAATACTCTAAAAGTAAATTGCTCACCATTTATCCACAGACCTAATGCATTAATGAGCTTGGCTGACTTGAAGAACTTTTCACTTAGTGCCTTAAACTTCCCGACCATGTAACATATGAGTATCCAGCTTGAGAGAGCTCCCAGAGGGAAGGGAAGGAGGTAAATTGCTGCAGAATTAGAATATGCCAAGTATGCCCAAGATGGTCCCTTTGCAGTAAAGTATTATATTTCATATATAACATGGGGTTGTATCACAATACAGCCTATGAGAATATTTTAAGGTGATTCTATTTTTATTGCACTAAAATTTATATTATATGGAGGACATTTGAAAAAACACATGAAAGAAATTTCTGACTGTAACTTACACATAAAGTCCAATAGGAAAAACTAATCTGATACCATGAACTAGTATGGTCATCAGTACATCGTAAATTCTATATGTGTTTAAAAATTTTAACATAGTCCAGAGTATAATCATTGATATGTATTTTCTTATTGTATGGATTTTCTAATCCTCCCCTATGTCTCTTATGATTAAATTATTTTTTAGCTCTTAATGAATCAACAAATAGTCTAGGTATGTGCAAAGTTAGCTATTTAGGCTTTAGAGAAAGGAAGGAAGGCAAAGACTAGTAAGCAAATGGTTCTACTCTTCAACCAGGGTCTTCTAGCTGACCCTGGAGCGCAGGGTTTAAACATCTGGTAGATGGTGGAGCTCCTAATCCTGATAGACATGCAACTTCAATCCCAACTAATGATCTTCCTCTTCTTTTCATGCCAGAGTTTGGCAGATTACTCTTTCTGTGGAGTCTTGGTTAAAATTCTAAATAAGTTCTTAAACCTTTGGCTTTTTAAAACAAAGGCAAGATAACATGAGATTAATTGGAAGTCTTTTTGCAGTGTTTATCATGGCATGAATCATGTAATTAACCTAACTCAGCCTCTCAGACCTCAGGCCTTCACACATCCTCTTGCTGCATGTTCTGGAATGTAGAATCCAAAGATCCTCTTCCAGCTCAGAGAAGTCCAACATGGCCCTGAAGCCTGGCTTTACACTTCCTTTGGCTTGCTTTCTGGTCAGAGGAACACAAGAAGCCGAGAAGATATTGGTAACACTGATAAGAGAATTCCTTCAGCCAAACTCTGGTATGATTAAGACATTTTCAGGAATCAAGAGGTTCAAAGGGAGCTTTATCTTGAGTGCTCCCTCCACCTGCTACAGCAAGAGCATCAGAGATATCTGCTGAGGCTTCTCCATGACACTTCCTGGTATATCCCTATCCAAATAAACCTTCCTTTGAGAAAACCAATAAGGCTTTATTGAAATAAACCTTTCTTTGAGAACGCCAATATTTAGAGTGCTTCTGATGTTTATCCAATAGATTTCACGTCTCCTCTGTTCACTGGTGATGTGTCTCCAGGTATCTCCATGATCTGCTTCTCAAAATAGTCAATTTCCTCCTCCATGAAACTTGGCTGACTCTGAACAGGGCTCTCAAATCAAGGATATGAACCTCAAATATGGCAGTTGAGCAACTGTGTTCTCTTTGCTCTCTGTCTTAGTTATTTTTTGTGCTGATACACAATATCTAAACCCACAATGGACAGGAGGAAAGGTTTGTTTCAGCTCACAATTTGTAGAGATTTCAGTCAACAGTGGGCTGGCTCCAAGGCAGAACAGCATGCCATAGTGGCACGGCAGAGGATACACAGCTCATGTTACCATGTTGGAAAGCAGAGAGAGAGACCAAGGATGGAGAAAGGAAGACACACTGTTCTAGATCACATGACCTATCTCCTCCTGACAGGCTTCATCTCTGCTCCGCCACATTTAGCTGTATCTTGCCCTCATGATCCTATTTCCTCCCAAAAGCCCCATCTATGAGCACATGAGCCACTTGGGGAACATCTAGACATAATCCATAGAAGTTCTTATTCTAATCAGAGGCCATTTTCCCTACTTCAAAATCCTTTCTTTATTGTAAATACTTAGTTACTGATAAAATTGCATTGTCCCATTAACATGACAAATATGGTGACAGCTCAAGTATGCATTCATGGAGATAGCTGATCACTATCACCTTTCCTATTTTGATTCTTCAGGCTCCCACATGCATACTATTATCTTAAGATTTACAGTTTCTGATAATTCAATTATCTTCAAAATCACGCCTTTAAGAGTTCTGTGCCTGATATCTACTCCTTACTGTCTCTCTGCACTACTCTGGCCTCCATGACTCCCACCACACTGGTTTCCCACTGTTAACTCTTCCTGATTAGACTCTCATTTCTGATTGTCCCACTTTAGATTCTCCGCACCCTCAAGTCACTGTTAAGTCCCTTGCCTCACTCTCTCTCTCCTCTGAAACTTAAACTGAATCTCTGTCTTAAATATTACTGGAGATAACAATTAAAACCATGAAAACGGAACTCATTAAATTTACCACAAATCTCAGATGAGCACTCAGGGCCGCCAGAGGATCCTGTGACACTTCCTCAGCACATCTGCTTTCTGTTCTCCGCAATGACTATTTCATAATTTACACCTTCCTCCAGGCTCCTGGAGTCTCAGCTCAAGATCTCTCCTCGTAGGTCACAGAGAAGATTTCATCTCCCCTCCAACAGAGCCTCAGGTGCTCAGTGCACCCCTGGCTCCACCTCCTCCTTGTCAAAGGTGAGAAGGGCCTGCTGCATCTTGAGGAACCTCACCGCTAGTTTGGGCCTCAACTCCTGCTCCCCAAAGTCTATCTGACCTGCAATTGTTTTTCTTTTCTTTTTTACCGTAAGTTCCACCACTGTGTAAGGCCAATGTTGCTAATAAATTAGTCTTTAAAAAGCAAAGCCATTCTCTTGACTTCATGGCCCATCTGCACCATTTCTATGCCTTGCTTCACACCAAAATGTTGCCTATAGTTACTGCCTCCAGTTTTAAAGCTTCCCTTTCTCCCCAGCCTGTACCAAAGTGGCTTCCTCAAGTTCACCAACTTGTGGAAATGATGACTAGTTCTTGATCTTCATCTTAGCTGGCCTCTTGATTATAGTCAACGAGATTGGCCACTCTGACGACTTTTCTTCCTCTGAGCCTTAAGACATCCCTTTCCCCTGTTTTTTCTCTTACCTTAGCGTCTATGTCTCACTCTCTCATGCTGATTCTATTTTCTCTTCTAGGCTTCTTATATCAGATGTTTCAGGATTTTCTTGATCTCTCCTTTTCTTCCTGTTTTCTGTTTCTCTGAGTAATCACCTCTAATAAAGCAGTTTCCAGTTCTGCCTTTACATTCATGACTCAGATAATCACAGCTCATGCCAGGATCATCCATGTTACCTCCAACACGCATTTTAAACCAAGCAATATCTCCACATCTTCATGTTTGCACCTCCATCAGAACCTCCACCATTTCTTCCTCAAACACTTGCATCAACTCATGACTGATTTATTCACTTCTAGTGTTGCATCTATATAATCCTTTCTCTGGCCAGAACACAAAGAGATAAATCATACCAAAGCCCTCCCCTACACCTTAAAATAACTTCCCAATGTGCTTGGGAGAAATGCTGAGCTCCATGCTCCTCTCAGTGGTCCCTGGAAGTGTGCTTTGCTCATCAGGTTGCATATGCATTGCCAGTGGTCTTCTCCTCTACCATTGCAAACTGATGTCTTTGACAAAAACCTGTGTGCTCACTTTTCCTCCTGCTCAGAAGATTTCATCGCCAGGTCTTCTGAAGACAGCACACTCCACTCCCCTACCTACAATAACCTTCAGCTCATGCGCTTTCACACCATTTCCTACTTCATTTTGCATTGTGACCTTAATCATGGTAAATCAGCTTGACTGGATTAGTAAATGTCTAGAGCATTAACAAAGCACATTTTTGGGCATATCCAGGTGGGTCACTGAAGTGGGCCCTTGGGTATTATATCTGGTCCCCAGCACTCTGGTGCTGTTCCCGTGCTCTGCTTTCAGCTGCCACAAACTAAGCTCCACCACGAACCAAGTGAACTTCTCTTCCTATGAGTGTTGAATATTATGTTCTAGTGGCAGGAAATCTGACTAATACATATACCTGCCACTTTCTGATGTTGTTCCATTTGGCCTGATGTTTATTATCTATCTTTTTTCTTTTCAATTCATTAGACTCCTTGGGGAGTGGGTCTTGTTGCTTAGTTTACTGCCATATCCTAAGCACAAAACAGTGCTTAAGGTTGGCTAAAGATGTAGTAAATGTGCTTTGACCCATGAGTTGCTTCCCCTCTCTGAGGAGTATGTAGGGTCATAAGAGAGTTGAGAATTTGAGAAGTCAAACAAACGAACAAACAAAACACCTCAGACATCTTTCTATAAACATTGTAAATATGCACCTTCAAACAATAAAGAGCTGAACATTATTTTTAAAAAAGAACAAATTTTGTGAGTGGTTGCAATTTCTAATATTTGTGATATAAGATTTACTTTATTTTGTATTTTGTAGAAACAATTTCATAGGATAAAAACATTGGGAAAAATAACAAAGCATAGCCTAATGGAAATGCTAACATCTTGCATGTTACTGTTTGTGAGTTGCTTTTGAATCTGTGTCTTATTTTGGAAGCTGAAGTAAAAAACTCTTTGCTAATCTTTCCAAGACCATCTTATTATATCAGCAGTGGTGATATAAATGACATTGACATCTAAATGCATATGGAAATATTCTGTTTTTTTTTTCTTCCACTGCAAAAAAATGAAATGATCAAGCGATAAATTCATCAGAAATAATGCAAAATAGAAGTTACGGGTGCAGGTGAAACTTGGAGGTTGTGTTGGATCAACTAATGGTCAACAGCTAACACTCAGTTGGACTGAATTGGTGTGGTTCTGGGTGTGGAAGGCCTTCCTGAAGATTATTGCTGACCACATAAAAGCAAAACTGGAGGGCAAGACAGTGTGCTGTTGATTCTCCTGTAAAATCTTGTCACACCGGTTTTCCTGATGTGACCACACCTGCTCTCAATATCCTTGGAGGGGGCTCACATCCTCACTGTCACTGAGGATACCTGTGGCTTCTTTGGGGGGAGCTCTGGCGCTTACCTTAAGGGTCCTTTGGGCGTTCCCAGTGTATATCCTTGATACAGACTTGCATGAGATTTTGCCATGGGCTCTAGCTGAATTTACAAGGAAATTCTATGGTCTCTAAATTTTCAGATGGATTTGTAGGGTTTTGCTGTGTGATGCAGGCCCTCAGCTGGATTCTTTGGGTCTTAGTGCATGGACAGATAGTTTGCATTCTTCTGCATTTGACTTTTTGGGTGAATAGTATAGATCATATATTAAATCTAATCTCATAAATCCTGACTACAGGAGTAGAGGGACTACCTAGCACGTCCAAAGGCCTGAGCTTGACTTTCAGCACTAAAAATACAATACAATACAATACAATACAATACAGTCCAGTATAATATGATATGTTACAATACAGTACAGTATGGTACAATACAACACAACATAATACAATACAACATGGAGTGGCATTTTGTGGTGCAGTATCTTCATCAATATCAACTAATTTTTTGCTACTTGTAAACATCAAATTTTTCTTTGTCAGGAGAGCAACCCACAAGTTGCAACAACATATAAAAATATTCACATTCTGAAGAAAGGAACACTACAATTATTCTATGAACCAGTAATAGTAACATATATAAACTCATGGCAATCCTCCTGCCTTAGCCTCCCAAGGACTGGGATTGCAGGTGTGTGTTATTGCACCTTGCAAGTAACATATATTTTTTATTAAAATTTCAAATTATTGCAGAAGTAGTAACTTCTTATTTCTTGGCTATATGAGATTCTCTGCAAGAGAATTGTAAATTCATATACATTAGATGATTAACAGTGCTTTCCTTGGTTTGGTTCCAATGTGTGATGGTCTGGTAGCAAGCCATCCTTTCCAACATCTCACCTGGCAGAAAGGGGTAAGTGTGGAGGATCGCATGGCCAACAATTCCCAAAGCATGACTGGGAGGAGAGCGGGAAACCAACTCATTTTAGATGTTACCTTTGAACAAAATCCTTGGTATTTTGCCATTTCTCTAAAATGGTATTTTTCTTTAACTGTGGCCCCTTGAGGTTCTCCACTGGCCTAAAAGCAAAGCACTTTTAAGGTAAATGATTTTTTACTGTGATCAGTTATACATAACACAATATGTGATTTTAAACATTTTAAGTGGTGCATGACACTGCGTTGAGCTGCCATGATTCTCCATGACACATCATTGTCCCAAACTGAAACGGCGTCTCTCAGCCCCTGGCACCCACCCTCCGACCTGCTGCCCCATGAATCTGATCACTCTAGGGACCTCACGGAGTGGGAACCCCGAGGATTTGTGCTTTACATCTGGCTTATTTCAATCATATTGTTCTTGACATTTAACTGCACTATAAAAGTATTTTTTGTTCTTTATGTTAAGTTGGGAGAATAACAGTAAAAAGGAGAGCAGGAAAAAAGTCAAGAATTTCAGAGAATTTAAATCCAGAAACATTCATCATATGATAATTTACCCAACCAAACCTATCTGAGAATTCTGGTCACAGCCCTTCTTCTGACGAGACAAGCATCCCAATCTATGCTCATTGACTTTTTGTTCCTTTTAGTTTTCTGAGGGAGTTCCTGGTGCCAGTAAATTAACCTTGTGTAGCCCTTAAGCTCTCGGTATTTCCATGTCTCCTTGCGTCTCTTGTCTTACCTGAAGTTTTGATACGGTCTGTCTTTACTTGGTGTCAGAGGGATTCAGATCTGGTATTAGTGAGTGAAATCAGTGCTGGGGACGACCCTTGGTTCTCAGAGCTGCCGCTCGGGCCCTCTCTGGGCTCTGCTCCTTTCAGATTGGTGCATTTTGGACTCTAGTGTGTCCAGGAGGAAAATGGACATCACAGACAACATGAAAACGAGCATGTCTCACTCCAGCTGAGAGCCCTACTGAGCCTTCCTGCTCTCGGCTTCCTGCCCCACCTTCCATCTGTGCAGGGTAGGGATCCTTATAGCAGACATGCTCCATTACCTGCTCCCCTGCAGGTGGATGTGGAAGTGCTCTGTGTTCACTGCCTTCTATGAAATTATTTCAGCCTGCTTCAGGGCTGCTCCTCAGGCTAAGGGCCTCAGTCTTCCTCTTCATCACACCAGGCAGAGTTGGGTACCCCCACGTGTGAGAAGTGCTTCCTCCCTGGATTTGGGGCAGGGTGGCTCTGCTGGAGCTCTTGGATGTGCTGGGGCACGTGTATATGTGTGTGGGAGGGAGGACAGAGGGAACATGTTCAAGCTATTGAGGGATCTAAAGAAGGGGTGCAATCCCCCATAAGTTGCGATTGTTCCAAAGCCCTATGACTCCCACATTTCCAGTGCTCATGCTCATTCTTAGCAAATGCAGTCATGGCCCTGTACGTAAGGAACTCCTCAGAGACAGATGGCCATGGTGCTGCAGGGAGAGGGCAGGAATTGACCAGCACTTGGACACTCAGCCATCTACCCAGAGACATGGTCACTGGCAGGCACGTGACCACTGGGTCACATGGATTCCAAGCAATCACTCTCCTTGGCCGTTGGATTTTCAAATGTGATCTATAGAGTGATGCTGACAGTAGATTTTCTGCTGCAATAAAGGTGGCCTGATTCACAGAATAATTACTGTATGCAAATGAATGTGATTTTCCCCTGCCCTTTTATAGATGACTCTGCTCTGCCATTCATCAGGCCCACAAATTTCACTGGGAAGGAGACGGATTTAAAGAGACAGGCGCCCCTGGAGCTTTGCGGTGAACTTACTAAATCCACGATAAGTGTCTTCATAAATAGACATACATATGCTAGAGGAGGGGCTGCCAGACTCTGACCTTTTATCTGTGTATCGTTGCTTGGAAAACTGGTGGCAGTGGGGCTGGAGGTGGCTTACTGTGTACCTTTTTGGTCTTCAGGGGTGTGTTGTGTGATGTGGGACTCTGGTGGTTTTTCCTTTGCCCTTCAAGGTGCCGCCTCCAGTGGGAGAAAGGGGGGTGCAGAGAGCACTGCTATCTGGCTCTGATACTAATGAGGTACCAGCAGAGGTGATCTGAAACAAGGGACGCTTTTTGCTTGACACTGAAAAGTCGTGGAAGGAAAACACAGTAAAAGCTGGGAAAGGCAATAAGCTATTAAAAGCTCTGGACTTCGCATGGCTTGGATTCTCCGTAACCCAATGGCAGCCTTTGAGTTAACTTGGCTTCCTCACTAGGGTCTGTGTGCGTGCGTGCGTGTGTGTGTAAGTGTGTGTGTGTGTGTGTGTGTGTGTGTGTGTGTGCATGCACTCTTGAGTGCACAGACAGTCCAGGCTGTACACCTTTGTACTCCAGTGAGAGGGAAGTCTGGCATGTCTGTGCCGTCAGTCCCTGATGCCTGGGCTGGGACATGAGGGCACACTTGTGGGGAATCTGTAGTACACTATGTGTCACTGCAGCACATCAGCCTCTGTGTCTGCTCGCAGCGCACTGTGCACACCCTCAGGTGGAAGAAAGGGAGCCCTCGTCTTACAAATGGAACAGTCCCGTCTGTCAGTGGGATGTCTTGTTACTCACGTTGTAACCATACACTGTTGTCACTACATCCCAAACACACTCTTCTCCACTGTTACTGACAGAACAAAGGAGACAGATGGATGTTTACATATAGACATCCAGCAAACACCACTGGAGGCCACGGCAGCATTCCCCAAATCAATGCCAATTAATATCAAAATTTTCTGAGAGTACCAAATAGGTGAGACCGGTTTTCAGGAAGTCCATGTGGGGCCAGTATCTGCCCAGTGGCTCTTGGTAGGTGCATCAGTGGCCTCATAGACCAAAGAAAACCAGAACATTAAAAGCAAAGTTTTGGGTCAATCCCAATCAAGATATATTTTCAAAGGAAAACTAACATTCTGCTCCTCGCATATTATAACAATGCTTAACACCATTAATTAGTAATTTACTTTGCCTGTTGATAACTTTTAAAAACATCTATTGCAATGTAATATGGAAAACATAATGTTCACAAGTAGTTTCAATATTGGGTAGCAACAATTAATAATTCAGTTTTAATCTTATATATGATAGTGATTGCATTTACTGAGAATTGGTTAGATGGGTAAATAATATTCAACTTGAAAAATAGTCTCAAGAAAAACTAAATCATAAATAACATGTATATGTTGATTATTCATAGGGATTCTATGAAAATGGGTATTTACATTTTATTTGGTAAGAGAATAAAAGAAGAAAAGTAAAAGTAAAGTTATTTACATGTGGATTTCCAGGATGAAATGCAAATTGACACTTTTAGCTTTGGTTAAAAATACTGAAACATGGGCCACAATACTAAAGAACATAGAAAACATGAAAGTTGTTAAAGAAGAACTGATTAAAGGTGGCATGGCATGAACAGAATTAGTTCTCAACAGATTAGTTCATTTTAACTAGTTGAGGTACCAGTACCCTTCTTCCATGGGCTGAATTCTAAAAAGGCAAGAAGCTTTAACACCTATTTCCTTAGAATGTGACCTTCTTTGGAGATAATGTCCCTATAGAGGTCATCAAGTTGAAAGTCATTAGGGCAGATCTACTCGAGTATGACTGATGTCCTTATAAAAGGCAAATTTGGACAAACATGCATACAGGGAGGACCCCATGTGAACTGAGTTTTGACACTGAAATGATGCATCTATAGCTAAGAATGACAGATTGCCAGCAACCACCAGATGCTGGGAGAGAGATCTGGAACAGATCATCCTACACAACCTGAAGAAACCAAACCTCTGAACTCCAGATCTGTGGAGATATACCTTCCTGCTGTAAGTGTCCAGGTTGGGCACTTCCCAGTAACCCCCGCAAAGGAACACATCCCCATTCTCACACTCATGTAGCTGAGATTAATACAAAGATCCAGCCAGAGTAACTAAGGACAGCATGGCCTTGTGACAGTGTGTGGAGAGGGCAGAAGAATTGGGGTTATGACTCTTCAGAAACAAGAGAGTTCTTTTTTGCAGAACTGTTCTTACCTATCTCCAAGAGCCCCAGGCTTGTGGCTTGAGTGAACCTTGTCAAAATATACTCTTATATCTCCAGCTCACAGGAGATTGGTATGCTGGTTTGTGAGTCAATTAGACCATGAAGAAATGCAGGAGTTCCTCCTATGCCTGGAGGAAAGGGCTGCTGGCTGCTGTCTCTTCCTCCTCGTGAATAAAGCTGGTCTGTGGTGGGAAGGAATGAGTGTGATACACAGAAGCAGGCTTCGTGAGAGGTTAACAGAGAACCTGGTCATGCTGAAAATTCTTGTTCTTACAGTCTCAAAGCTCTGAACACTACTCTGTCCAGGTGTAGCCCTGCCCCACCTGGAGTTGTTGAAATGTTTCTGCACTCTTGCACGTAAACACTCCACATTATCATACTATTGGAATAGTAACCTGATTTCAGAATTCCTATATACCAGAAGGTATTGTGGGCTCATTGAACAGGTACTTAAATTGAAATCACAGATTTAAGGAAAGTTTGACAGTGACATGCTTCGTGAATTTAACCTTATATTCACTGAATGTTTTCATTAGCTCGAACTACATAAGGATATTGTTGTAGAGGTGTTTAAAATATTAGTAATTCAGAGGTTAAAATTTTATTTTTGCAAGTTATTTCTATGGATGTTGTCTTCTGTCTTTATCACAGCTTGTCCTGACACTGAACTAGAAGGGATATTAAGTTACAGTTTTACATATCGCTCATCTTTAGCTAGGAACTCGTTGAGCTGAGACAGACAGTATCTGGACATTTGTCAGTTTCTGTGAGGGACTTAAAAATTCATCTCTACACTCTTTCAACACTTTCATTTTCCCAGCCACAAGCTTGTACCTCCTCCAATTATACCTGCTCCTGCCACATCGTTCATCTTTAAAACCCCATTCAGTCACCCACACACTCACTCATGTGTGCAGTGGCTCACTGCTTACAGTTCTGCTGTGCCCATTACTCAGAGTGGTGGTGCACATGCTCCAGTTCAGGGAATGCAGCTTCTGCCTGTCAGAGTTTCCAGTGCAAATATGGTTCACACCAATCCTTTACTCACAAACAGCCCACGTTCCACGTGGCAGATGGGATCCAAGCTCTTCAAGCTGGCATTCACAGTGCTCTATGGTCTTGCTAGAACTTATTACACTGGTTCAACTTCTCATTCTTCTTCAGTGAAACACAGTCATGGTTCTGCTACAATCAGAACTTCGCATGATTTCCCTGGTCCTGAGATTTCTACTTAGGTTTTCCTGTCTGCAATACCTCTTTCAATGATGTTCATCTTTTCAAATTTCACTCAAAGCAGACCTGATATCTTTGTTAAAATTTTTTCCTGTTTCATTCTCATTGCTACATAGTGATATAGTATCATATCTTTTAAGGTAGAGCATGAAGTTTTTCTGTCCTTTGTCCCACCAAGTGTGTGTCATCATAGGGTAGTAGCTATTTTTTGATGAATCAATCAGTAATTATAGGTTATTTACTGATCCTTCCATGTTTGTAAAGACTGTGTATGAGCATATAGTCTGACTTTTTGACCAAAACACACAAGCCTTGTTTACCTGCTTTCACCTTTCATCTCATCCACTATCCTCTGACCTAGCCTGGCTATGGTGATTCTTTGGAATCCAGGGTAATCAGAGTACCCCTTTGCTGAAGCTGGGAATGCAACTCACCCAAAAGATGAGAACTAAGCCAACATCAAGGGAAATAATCTGATATACTCAAATTAATTGTCAAAAGCTGACCAGATATTGGGAGTTAGAATGACAAAACCTCAGGATAGTCATATGAGTTGCAAAACTATACACTTACTAATAGCTCATGTGTTGAGTCAGCTATGAGACCAGGATTATTCTATTAATGCATCATTAAAGGTAGAGTTCTTCATGGGCTAAAGAAAAGAAAAATGAGTGTATGATTCCTTAACAACTTTGGAAAGTCAATAAAATGGCCAAATGATTTATTCTTTGTGTGATCTGTTGGTTCATTCATAAAATCACCCTACCTCTGTTCTATGCTAGTCATGGTGCTGAGGATTTAGGATAGCTGTGGCCTCAGACAACAGGTGGCTGGTGCTCTTTCCAGTGAGGCACGTACTTGTCTAGCAACCACTGTCACAGAGAAGGATTCTGGGAGCTTCCTTTTTACCACTGCCCGTAATGGTAATGCCAGATACGCCGTTACTATTACCGTAAATCTAAGCACTTTCCTTGACACTTCATGAAGTAGTTTACTATGTCCACTAATATCCAGCTTGTTTTTCTTACTTTTAATGGAGAACAATGATACTTGTCCATTCTCTCCATGTTAAATATTGTATAATCAAGAGACTTTATCTTGCCAATGAGCTCTGAGCAGAGGTGATAGGCACCAGTAGCATGTGAAAGTAGACAATTATTTATGTTATCTTAACTTTTACTCAGCATTAATCACATTCCAATTGGTGGTGTCTCCATCAGTTTCATGAACATGGAGCAAGAAGGGGAAGCAACCTAAGTTAGGTTAAGCCATTAAGACCTGCTCCTAATACCCATTAATCTTTTTAAACCAAATTCAGTTATCCATGCATCCACTCCCTTACTCAGTGGTTCATGTCTTACAGTTCTGTTACACAGTACCACCAATCTTATACGAATAATATATCACATCTGCTCCTCAGCATCATCTAGTCCTGTAGCAGTTCCTGTGGATTCCACATCAAGTCATGTCCTGGTTGTGACCCCTTCTTAACATCTTCATTAGTATCCTAGGTCATAAGCCCTCCTTTGTCTGAATTATTGTCATGCCCCCTTATTGGTCTTCTGCTTTTAACCTTTGGTCACTTGAATTATTTTATGGACATAGAAAGTAGAGTGATCATTTTAAAACTCAGCTCAAATCTAGTCATGCTAATTCTCCATTCTAAACCCCTGCTATGGCATTATATTAAACCTAGAAAAATTTGAAACTACCACCCCAGTGGCTAGGATCCCACTCAATCCTACCCCATCCACCACCCTAATCTCCCTCCTCACTTTGCCTGTACTTGTGGCATTTCAGAAACACCAGTGTTCACATCATTTTCCAAAATGTCAAGCTATACTTTCAGCGAGGAATGCTCTGTCCTTGGCCTTCACTTGTCTTGTGAAGGTCACCACCTTCACTCGATGTCATCATCGCATTATAACTTCCTGCATAGATTCACCACCACCTGATTTTTTTCCTTGCTTGTGTTTTCTGTCTCTCCCCATTAAGCAATCAGCTTTTCAAAACAGGGGCATTGGCCCTCTTGTTTATTATTGTATTTCTTTAGAATATAAAGAAGTCTGTAGTCAAATCTGTGGACTACTTCACTGGATGGATGAGTATATGAGTGATGAGTGAACGCATATAACAAGGATGATAGGAAACTGCTGAATGAAAAGAAAAATTCCAGAGAAAGACCAACTGAACACCAGGAACCTCGGAACTCTGGAGGACAAGAATATCCTCACTGACCTTTGTGGAGGTCTTTCATCATGTTCTGGTGAACCAACCTATTAAAATTAAAAATGAAGCAATGTATCAGCTTTTTCGTCACTGAGACACAATACTTGACACAATTTCAAGAAGCAGATGTTTATTTTGGCTCATCGTTTTGGAGAATTCAGTTTACGTTGTGCTGGTTCCAATGCAAAAACAACATGTCAGAAAGCTCCTGGCAGGACAAAGATGCTTAGTTCATAATAGCTTGGAAACAAAGCAGAGCAACAGTGCTGGGGTGGCAGAGAGGACAAGATCTCAAGGTAGCACCTCCATGAGCCAACCAGACATGCTTAGAAATGTGTTCCACCAATCCCAGGGGTGGCTGGCAAGACCAACATAGCTGACACTCCACCCTAGCTATCACACAGCTAGTTGACCACTTGTCAACTTGATAACAAAACACATATCTTCCAACCATACTCAATCTCCAAATAAAGATAGTAGCAAATTCATAATTCTATATATATCATAATATAACTATCTGGCATTCAATTAGAAACGCAAGTTCCCCAAAGTCTCAACAGGTCTAGAAGTTTTCAAAACTCTAAGCCCAAGTTACCTCTGAGATTTAAGGCAAACTTGTATCTGTGAACCTCTGTAAAAGTATTTTTTAAAGGCCAGGGGTGGTGGCATATGCATGTAATTCCATTGCTTGGGAAACTGAGACAAGAGAATTGCTGTGAGTGAGAGGCTATCCTGGACTACAAAATGAGCTCAAGACCAGCCTCAGCCACATAGCAAGATCCTATCTCACAAAAGGAAGAAAACAAAAAACAATTTCAAGACATTCAAAAATATATTACTTTATATATATATGACAATATTACATAATCCTAATGGCACAAGGCAAACATTTCCACCCTAAAATGTAAAAGGAATATGAGATAGAAAAGAATTTGACCAAAGCAAAACCAAAACCCAGCAGGATAAACATTAAGTCTTGCAGCTTCATATCTGGCCCTGTAACATGTAAGTTCCAAAGGGCTTGGGTAGCTCTGCCCCTATGATCTTGCGACATGGCCTCTCTCTTAGGCTGGCTTCATACACAACTTGGGCAGATATTCCAGGTTCCTGGGCTTTCGACTGCACTTTTGACTGTATGCCCATAGCTTCGTGTACTGCCCTCTCTGGGGCCACAGTGCCTGGCTTCCAGGGCCTTCATTTGAATTCTCAGCGGAAGCTTCCCTGAACATTCAACTCTTTTATTCTGCGTAGCAGTAAAGTCTGAATCCCGTGAATGATGCCATAGTCTGCTATCATAGGAAGCAAAGGCAAGCTGTCTTGGGCCATGGCTGCAGTGCCTTCTGAGTGCCTAGATGACAGGAATCCTGGGGATGAATTTCCAGTAGGTCCCTTTTAAACAGGGACCCCAGACTCTGCTTAAACGTGAGGTTTACACTTCTGTAACAGTGAGCTGGGTATGATCTTACTGATTCCTGAGATGCCCTCAAGAAATCTTTCATCTTATCCCTGTAAAAACTATTTAGCTTGCTTATTTTTACTTTAATGAGAGAAAAAAACAAAAGAAAATAAAAATATAAGAAACAAAAGATACAAACAAACAATAACAAAATCCCCCAAACAGTGAAAATACAGACTTTCAAAACAAGGTGGTAGGAGTTTAACAAAGGTTGTTATTTCGCATCTTCAAAAGCGTTACTCAGATTACCAGATACAGACGTGCAAAACTGATCTAGTCCTATGAGCGTTAACTGTTTTGTTCCAAGAACTAATAGAATTAGTAGTACAATCATCTCAGTGATCTTGTGTATATATACAAATTTATATCTTTTTTCTTTTCCCTCCCTTCTTTTTCCTTTTTCCCTATCTGAGTTATTTTTACCCTTTGAGTAAGCTCTTGCCCTTTCACAATATTTATTGAAGATTTTGGATCTTATTTACTCTTTCAGTTTCTTCTACTAAGGAGACAATACAGTATTTACACATACAAATTTGATTTATTTCACTTGTGAGTATGGTCACAAGTCGCATCCATTTACCTAAGAGGCCTCAATGTGATCCTTTCTTATAACTGAGTAATACTTCCTTGTATAAAAATACCACATCTTCTGCATCCATTCCATGGGATTTTTGGTTGTCTCTAAGATTTAGCTATTACAAATTTTGCAGCTATAAACATTGCTGCACATATATCACTGTGGTATGATGTTTTCAGTTCTTCTGGAAATATGCCCAGAAGCAGGATAGGTGGGGTCAAATGGGATCTCCAATCCCAGCTTTTGAGGAACCTCCGTATTGATTTCCATAGGGGGGTGCATAAGTCTACACTCCCACCAACAGTGCAGAAGAGTTCCTTTTTCCCCACAGCCTCTGCAGCATTTGTTATTGATTGTTTTCTTGATCGTGGCCATTCTTTCAGGAGTGAGATGGAATCTCAGTATTGTTTTAATTTTTATTTCTTGAATGACCAATGATGTTCGGCACTTTTTCATATATTTATTTGCCATTTGTATTTCCTCGGTTGAGAAGTGTGTATTCATCTCAGATGCCCATTTTTGGATTAGGTCTTTGAATTTTGGGGGCCTGATTTTTAAAATTTTTTATATGTTCTAGATAGAAGTCCTTGTCTGAGGGACAGATGACTAAAATATTTTCCCATTCTTTGGGTTTTCTTTTCACTCTGTTCGAGATTTCTTTTGACATACAAAAACTTTTTAATAAAACGAGATCCTAGTTGTTGATTCTGGGAAGTATTTTCTATGCAGTTCAATTTTTGTTTATGAATTTTTTGCCTACCCATATGTTTTCAAGGTTTCTACCTACCTTGTCTTCCAGTAGATTTAGTGTTTCTGTTTTAATATTTAGAGCTTTGATCCATTTTGACTTTAGTTTAGTGCATGGTGATAGGCATGGGTCTAGTTTTAGTCTTTGGCATGTGGAAAACCAAAAACTGCTTACTTTTCTTAATGGCTTCAATCTCTTCAGTAATTACTCCTCTTTTGACCTCAACTTTATGCATGTCTTTCTGGGTCAAGATTTAATTTTTAAAGATTTTTCTTCCTTGTCTTTTGCCCTAATTCTCACTATAAATCTGACTAAAACCAGCCAGCGGTACCCATGCTTACAGCCTAAATGTTAAGTTGTCTAAAAATCTCTTCCATCACACCAATTAGTTCATAGCCCTTAATCTCCATCTTCTGCAAAGTCGCATAACATAGGCAAAATCTACACAAGTTCTCTGCCAGAACCAACACATATGTCCTCTAGTGCTTGATCTCTTCTGGAACCTTGTGAGGCTGGCTTTGCTGTGCACATTCTTCTCAGCATCTTGGGCTTCTGAGCTCTGCCCATGTTCACCCACCAGGCAGTTTACAACATTTTAGGGCTTCTCCAGGTTACATCACTAAAGCTTTTCAGACTCCTTTCACAAATCTATTTCAAAGGCTTCTAAACCACATGATCAGATAGATGTAAGTCACAGCAACCACACCATTTTTCTGATACTTCCTTTATTAGTTAATGTTGTTGTCACTCACCCGACACTCAATTTAACAAAGGAGAGATGTAAATGTGGTTCATGGTTTGGGGGAATTTAGTCCACTGTTGATTGTGTGGAAGGCAGAAATAATTAGGTAGAAGGGTTTGGCAGAACAAAGATACTTAGTTCACGGCAACCTGGAAGCAGAACAGAAGAATAGTGCCAGAGAAAAAATGGCAAAAATCAGAGCGGGCCCTAAGGCAGCACCTTTATAACCAAACCAGATACACCTAGAAGTGTGTGATCTACCAATCCTGAGGGCAGATCGCAAAGCCAATTAACTTGGCATTGCACACTAAGCACCATAAAGAGGTAGGCAAAGTCCTCTTTGCTGTAAGAGAACATAGGAATGTGTGTCTGCTTCAGCTCCTCGTGATGCAGAATGGAGAAAGCATTTGGGGAACTCTACCAGAATTCTCACACTTGTAGGAATCGTCCAGTAGCTCATTCAAGGTCGCATACCTTTTACTCCGTTCTGAAGCTGAATGGTTATATAAGCAGCTGAAGCGATGGAAGATGCTCCACAAAATATCTGCATCAGTCATCCCTGTTGTCCTGATTGCTGGGAGGTGACAGAAGGCTACACAGTGAATAACCACTGCAGTGCTGGTTTGCTCTGCTATTTGATGAAATGGGTAAATAATACCCAACAAAAACTATGGGATTAAATGAATAAATCATTATGATGAGGAAAATACCCAGGTTTGCCTGACCAGAGGGTGGATGATGTTCTGTATCTTTTCTTTATACATAATTTGTGGCAAGTAAAAATCCTGCATGAGCAAAAACACAGGCAATTACTAAAAACTATGAAATGTCAAGCAATACAGATTGAAATCTAAAATGCAATTTAATTTATTTTTCCACCTTAAATCCATCTTAAATAGTGTAACTTTCTTTTCTTTTAGAACAAAACTATGTCATCTAATTTAGGACAATACTACGACTTCTAATTTTACATGAATCAAATGTTTCCTTGAAGTTTGGGCTTCAGGTTTATTAAGGAGGGGAAGGTGTTTAAAGAGGAGTGTCTCAGGAAACATCCTTGATCTCTGCTCCTTCCATTCTGTGACTTGGTGATGCATTTTGTGGGCTGAATGGAGGTGCTATACTATGAGACGAAGAACTGATGAGGTTGTTAAATACACTATTTAAGAAAGCTTGATTACTTTCAAGATTTTGAAATTAGTCACTTACTGCCTGGACAGAAATCACAGAAAAGTTTAATGGGGCCCAAAATGGTTGACATTTGAGCTGAAAGCTCAAAAGGATTCAAACAGGAATGGTTGGAGGTTGCTGGCTCCAGTGTTATGTTTGCAGGGCTCTCATTAGCGGCAGTTTTCTGGCCATGCAGGATGGCTTTTTGTTTTCTTTTGCTTTGCTTTTTGGTTTTTCTTTTTAATAGCAAGTTAAACTGGAGTGGCTGCTGTTTACTGCTAAGATTTTAGGCAAACTGCCAGATGTTTTCTTCACAAAGAAACATTGGCAAAAGCCAGGAGCCTGCTGCTTTTGCTTTGGTTGTGTTATAATTTTTTGGTGTAGCTTCACGGCACATCCTGCCTGATCATTTGTCTTAAACCTTTGTATTCTTGAAAATCTCATGCTTCTGTATTTGGTGAATGAGCACATCCTCCTAATGATAAATAATTCTAAAGGAATTTCAGAAAGAGGATAGGATCAAGGTAAATTGTAAAAATCTTACGAAATTGCAAATTTGGAAGAAATCTCATGCACCAGGCTTTCTCTCCAAGGCAGATTATTTGTTATCTGACTTCTCTTTCTCTCCCACTACTAGCCAAGGAATTTTCCTTCTGCATCAAAGATAGATTATTTCGAGTGAAAGATTCCCACAAATTCTTAAAATGGTCAAAGAATTTCAAATAAACAAACTGAGACATATCACTGGAGAACAGTTAAAAGAAAATAGAACATCCCTTCACTCAAAATACCCTGCTGTATCTCTACACATAGCTGTATGACACCTGACAGGTATAAGATGACATTTCTTATAGCTAGTCAAAAATAAAATCCATGTTGAGTGTGAGTTGACTTTGGAAAAGAAAAAAAGACAACAATACTGAATCTGTATTTCAGGTCACTCAACCTAGCATCTTCCCAATAAACGTTGGTTGGGGAATAGCAGGGCAGGGTGAGGCTGGGGGAAATTGTTGATTAATATTAGAAATGTTAAATAATGGAAATTTTCAATAGGGAGATAACCAATTTGGCTGGCACTTTGTGAAAAACCATTTAACACAATCTGTCATTTGCTATACAGTAATTCCTATTTGGGGTCTTATAACACAAGAGGCTTCTTCTGCAGAGATTTTCTGCTATTTAGTCAGTAGATTACAAACAAATGTTTCCGCTGGGATGAAGGACTTCAATTAATATGTACTAAAGTAGGACTCATGTTTCATTCAACCAGTGATATAAGAGTTTCCACTGAAGGACTGCATTAACAGGACTCCTCAAAGGTTCATTGTCTTAAAACAGAAACTGCTACGGTTGATCACTCTGCAGTTCTTAACATGTATCTCTCTTAGGTTTATGAACTTTTAACTTTTTTCTGTATTTTTCCCTTAGCCTTGAACACACACACACACACACAGAGAGAGAGAGAGAGAGAGAGAGAGAGAGAGAGAGAGAGAGAGTCACAAATACCCAGAATAACCTCATTTTTAGTTCTTTCTGTTTTTAGCAGAAACAGCCTCCATCCGAGCTGGTGCCCGTCATCCCCTCCACTCACATGCCTGGTAATTAAACTCTGACTGATTTATTGACTGATAGCCAACAAATCCCAACCTGGTTTTTATGATATACATCCTTCTCCTGGCTAAAGTCACTCAACCAACAACTAAGTCAAAAAGAGGAGGGAAGGGAAAGAAAGGAAGAGAGGAAAATGTCAAAGAGTACACAACAGAGTGTAGCTGACCAAAGGAAGCCTTTCCTTAGAGATTGAGAGAGGAAGCAATGGAGGGAAGAAGGAAGAAAAGAAGAAAAGAGGAAAGAAGGAATTGAAGGAAGCAGCCAAGGCAGGGAGGGGAGGAGGGAGACACAAAAGAAAAACTCAGTGCCACATCTCTTTCACAGCCAGTCTGGGCGGCAGGAAGCGGTAAACATGTTCCCTTCAGCATTTGGATTCATCCTAAGCACCTCACGTACAAAAGCGCTCTGAAGGGGAACACAAGACGTGCTCGCTGCTAATATTACAGTTGAGTTCCAATTTTACCTAAGGGAAAGCAGCTTTATTAAAAGTCATGACTGAAATTGCATGACAGGTGCCAATATTCTGCACCCTGACAGATGTGTCAGCTTGCGAGTGCCATTTCCTGTCAGCCGTCTCTGGATGGAGCTCCGCGCATCATCATTTGTCTCCCTTCCAGCGAGATCACACACGCCAGTCGTTTGCCTCCGAGCTGCACCGCACCGTTTGATATGTGGAATCCTCACAATGAGACTTATTAAAAGACAGTCCATTATTTTTATTTAGAGCATTTCCAAAACAAGCAGACCGCGCTCAGAGATAATTTAAAAATCGTGTGGCAGGTCAACTCCAGGCCAGCGTGGCTCAATTTGAAATGCATAAAAATGTGGCATCTCTGCCCCCTCCCCCACTGTGCTGCAGTTCACGAGGGTGTGATGTGAGTGACATTTAACCCTTGACTAATAGTCCTGACAGTCCAAAGCACTAGTTTGCTATAAAGCACAGGAGCTTTTCAACATGAAGGATTAACCCTGATTCTCTTTTCCCTAAATCTTTTTTCTTTTACTTCTTTTTACTGTTTTCCTATTTCCTTGCATCCCTCTTCTGTTTCCTTACAGGTGGGCTCTCTCGTTGCAGCAATAGATATAAAATACTCCAGATTGGCTGTATTTATGAGCCCTATTCGTCCTCCCGTTGGTTTCAAACACAAAGAAAAATGGTATCTTTCCACCGTGCTCGGTCTAACAGCAGGTGAGACTGCGTAAGGTCCTCTCTGGCCTCTGCTGGAAAATGATTACCCCAGAGCGGATCCCACAAGAGGAGAGCTGGGAGCTGGGTTTAAAGGACATTTGGGCAGGAGGGACGCGTGATGGCTTCTGCCACCAAAGCAAGTGAGAACTGAACCAGGGAAGAGCAGAAGAAGGACGGTGTTTAGAGGCCCGACTTCCGCTGCCCCTAGTTAAGAGGACCACGTGCTGCTGTTGCATTTGTTCTCCTGCAAGCCGCTGTGGTTTTCAGTCTCCTCGCTGCTTCATATGATGGACCTGGGTCCCGGAGAAATCACTGGACATCCTCCTGCAGCCTCGTCCCCAGGCCCTGAGGATGTGGCAAAGCCTGCCCACACCAAATGTGGTGTTTGGCACATTGGTCCAGGCAAGGCTGGGATCTGGAAAGGGAGGATCTTGGGGCAACAGGAAGCAAGTAGGTGTTGAACACACAATACGCTTATTAATAGAGACCTGCAGAGCAACTGGGGACATCTGTGTGGTCTGTGATGTTGTTCTTCATGATTCCCCAGAGTTATCCATCATTTCCTCCATGAGAGTCCTGGAAAGCCACAGCCAACAAAATTAAAATAAGAAGCAAAAAGTCTCCAGCATCGAGCCATAACCCTGAAACAACAGATGGGCTCCCAGGAAAAGAGTGCTTCAGGAATCGAGCATCAAGACAGACCAGTCTGTCCTGTCCCCCGGAGGCAGGGTAGGTATAGGCTCTGGACTACAGACACATCGGAGAAAATTCACTATCATTTCTACATGTCAACTGAGTACTAAGATGGTATATGCTGGGAATCAAGGGCTACACATATTTGCAAGCAAAACTGCACTGTTTGTCTTAATAGTTACATGTATTTACTTATCGCTTCTGTTGAACCTATTAGAAAGCCGCTCAGTATTTATTCTGTTGTGGAGAGTTGCTTGATACCCCTCCTCTCATCATTTCCATCATGTAACCACAATGAATATGTTTAGTGCTCATAATTGTTCCAGTTATTTAGAACATACCATTATCTCTTCATTCGCATCTATTTGTTGCATAAGGTTTGCTGAATGTTTATAAGAAATGAGGCTGTAAAAATGACTTTGCTACCAACAGTATCAGTGCTTTTTATTATCTATTACTTTTATCATCAAATGATTATTGAAGTCACAGGTGAAAGTCACATACAAGATAAAGTCCCTCATCCTCACACAGAAAAATCTGTCTTGCTTTCTTTTCTGTCCGGAGACTGTCTTTCCCAAACCAGAACAGCCTTGTTCTCCCACAGAGAGTCAATGTCTGTTTGTTTTGTGAGGCAGGGTTTTGGTACTCGATTTAGGCTGGCCTTGAACTCACTTGGCAGCCCAGATTGGTCTTGAACTTGCAGTGATCCTCCTTCCTCAGCCTCCAGAGTGCTGAGATTTTTAGGCATGCATCACTACCCCTGGCTGATTTGTGAATACTGAAATCATTCTGGATCGCGTTCACCTTTTCTTTCATTCATCAGATATTTCCTTCACTTTTTCAACAAATATTAAACACCCAGGGTTCAACAATGAACAAGCACAAACATCTGTGCCTCTCTTGAGGATCTTACAATCTTAGTAACTCAGTGCTACCCTCTTGCATGTGATGATAAAATCTTTATAACCTGCATCTTGTAAACTAGACATTTGCGTAGCTCTGTTCATCGATAGCACACAAGCTCCATCAAAGGACATTTACTGTGTTACTCAGGCTTTTCAAACAGGTATCTGCTTATATAAACTTCCACAATATTTTATTGGCACATGTTTGTAGTACGTAGTTTTGCAGTCCCGTGGGGAGTTGGTACATGTACACAACACAGCTTAATTCCTTTTCCATCCCTTTACCCTTCCCTTCCTCCCCTCCCTCCACCTCTTGACTACTTTCCCATTTGAGAAAGCTCTCTCTCCATACTTCCTATTATCTGTCTTTTATTTTGTTCTTTAATTTGGATTTGTCATTTGAGAGAAACCATCTATCTGACTTACTTCATTTTGTTGCCTAATACATCAACCCAAAACACATCATGTTTTTTCTTTGGCATCGATGATCCTCCCTAGTCTTGTCCTTGCCTAATTATCCAACTGTCCTCCTTTCCTGTGGCCCTTTTGGCTCTGTCCCTCCCCATACTCTGCTCACTGAACCCACAATCTCTCCATGAGAACACACACTGTGTAGCCCTGTGTCTTTGTATAGCTATGACTTCTGCCTAGGGATTATCTCCTGCTCTGTGAACACTGCGTGTACCTGTGAGGACTAGCTTTTCCACTTCCAACACCCTTTCTGTCCTGTACTTTGGGTCTTTACTGTGGTGCTTCTCACGTTGTGTCAAACATAGCTTTTCACTCCTCATGTCCTATATCACACTGGAAGTCCCACAGGGAGAAGATTCAAATTTGCTCCAAAATTATTGAATGCATAAGATGTATGCATAAGATGTTATGTGAATGCTTTCCAAATATACCTGGATCTCACCACCTCTTTAGGTTATAAAACACAGTCCTCATAGCTATGAGATGACTCCTTACAGAATTTCTGTCTCTTTGAACCCCTAGGGTTCATCCGAAATTGTTCACTGGAAATTTTACCCCTAAATGAAGACTTTTCACTTTCCTCTAGTTAGGTACAAGCATTTTCTTCTAAGAATATACATATTTTTGTGAGAAACTGCTTTTCACTTTGTAATAAATTATTTGCATACATGATTTATACCACTACTAGATTTAAAATACTAGAAGGCAGATGCTGGCAATAAATATAGCTTATATTTCTCATGCAGTGTAACACAAGAACACATATTAGGTGCATGTTATAAGAGAATATAAGAATTAAATGTGTGAACCAATGCATGAATATATTCACTAACCCCTTTAAACTTGTCTAAAATTGATATTTGGCATGCCACATTGTAACAAATTGGCCAGTATATTTTTCATTCATAATATTCCTTTTCTCTCGAGGCAAAAAAAAAAAAAAAAAAAAAAAAAAAAACAACAACTAAACAAAGCTTCTCTGAGATTCAGCATATTCTTCAACTCCCAAGTAATGTGTTTTTCAGTGAGTCACAAGATCCTGGTTACAGTAATATTTGGCCACCAGAAATATTAGTGATATGAATTTGCACATGTCCTATAAAACAGCCAATTAAAAAGCCAGTGCAAAGGAAAAGGGACCAACAAAGGAACAGTAGTGTGGGCAGGTCCACACATGTGGGGTCCTGAGGTCTAATTGCAGCTAAGTTGTCAAGCGAGGGTGTATGTTTAAACCTTACGGCCCATTTTGACATGTAGGAAGTGTGTAAGGACTTATGCCTAGTTTAGATCACTCAAGCCAGTGGTACTATTTGTTATACAGGCACTGGGGACCCTGCTAGACATTGTGACTGAAAGGGAATGATTAACAACTTTTTTGAGTTTTTTCAGGAAGTAATTTTATTCACATTTCAAGAACCACAGGGCATTCCAGAATCAGAGTTCTCCTTTTCTTGTTTCTATAAGATTTATTCTTTGGCTCTATTTTTAAATCACCTAAAAATACTTTTAACTGCTAAAAACGTCTCCTTGCAGGTCACTTTACAAAGCTCCCATTGATCTAAAATTGCTTAGAGGTTAAGAGCTTGGAACCATACCTACACTTCCATCTTTCATCTAACATTGTTTTCATTTTTTATTTTCTTTCCTTTATTTTTGAGCCAAGAATTTAAAGAGGTAATCCTCTTTATTATCTTAAAACTAAAAATCACAATCAATGGATTTGTCACAAAAGGTCAACAACATTTTCTTACAGAGAGAAAGGGAAAATGCAGAAAAAGTGAAGCAGTTTCCCCCTGATTAAGAGAGGCTTATGCAAACAAACTGGTCATTCCTACCTTTCTTCAATCTGTTAAATGCACAGAGCTAAAAACGTTAAATCAGAGAGGGAGAAGGACACAGAGAGACAGAGACAGAGAGACAGAGAGGACTAGTGGAAAATTAAAGCTAAATAGCACCTAAATGAACATGGTGGCACAGGGAAGACATATCTCTCATTCACAGTGTTGGGTCTTTGCACTGTATTGGATGACACAGGTTCAGTCATGCACATGCAGTTGTATCTATGCACAGAAATTTGTCTGTGAGAAAATTATTGATCTCACTTGTAATTTTCCCAAATGCTTGTTTTTTGTTTTGTTTTGTTTTTGGTACTAAGGATTGAACTCATGACCTCGTGCTTACCAGGCAGGCACTTATGCCACTGAGCTAAATCCCTCTCAGTTATGATTTTATAAAAGTTAATTAGTAACTGTTGATCCAAGCACACACACACTGAGCTAAAAATTCACTATTTCTTGCCAAGTTCAATCATTCCATCATTCTAGAATAGTTCTTCCCTAAAAGATTTTATTTATTATCCTAAACTCAATGAAAATAATCTTCATTATTTCAAACCTGTATTCCTCAAATTTCTGGATGTATTTTTACATAATCTATGGCTACTGGAATTTTGGAGTAAAATTATAATGTTTCTAGTATTATATTTCTAAACCAAGTTGGAAAAAAAAATCTCAACACTACATAATTCAAATAATTTACTTTGGAAACAGACAGCTTAATTCAGTTCCCTTCCCAAAAGACCAGAGTCATGTGGTTATGATTACCTATTTCTGCTTTATTTCAAATGTTTAAACACCCTCTTCACTTTTCTCCTTCCTCCAGTCCCTGGCAGTTTGTTCTAGATGGCAGGCATGGAGGATGCACAAGGTAAAATTTTGATTTGTCTGAAGGTAAAGAAAATCCTGGTGAAGACTGTGTGGTAGTTATTTCTCTGCACCAATAGGCTCAAGGTATAGGCTCTTGAGCAAGATAAGAAATAAAATTTGAAACCACTCTGAATAATAACACAGAGTGCCTGCTATGTGTGAGGTGGGGGAGCTGAGCAGATACAAAGAATGCACTTTCTTGCTTAGTAAGAATTAAGGCTAGTGAGGCTTGAAATGTTGCTGATCCAATTATAGTGTGTGCAGATGTGTGTGCATAGATGTGTACATGTGTTTGAACCAATGGTTTCCTTCAGAACGATACAGTTAAATAAAGAAGATATTTTCACTTCACCCTGGCATGGAGAACTCAGAGGAGATTGGCACTGAAAAGTAGTGAATAATCCATATCCCTCATCCCTGCTTGAAGGCCAGTGTTTCTGTAAAAGAGGCGGAGTCTTGTGTGTTATCCTCTGGGGGATCAGGCTGGGAAGATTTTGAGAGATTTGAACTTCTTTATAAACACTGCTTTTGGCCTTTGAGAAGACAAGTCTTAGTGTTTTCTTCTACATCAAGTTCCTCACATTACATTTCAAATCCAAGAAAGGGCTAGAAGATTCACAGAGAGGCCTTCTGCGGAAGGAAGGGAGTCCTGTCCACTAAGACGGTGCTGGGCTGACACCCTGGAAGCAGCCCTGTGGGATAGATGTGTGCCAGGGTGTCCTGCACAGCCTTGGTAGCACGTGCAGCATGCAAGGGACTCAGCAATGCACAGCAGCAGACAGCAGTGTCCTCAACCTGGCTCTGAGTTTCAGGGAAGGACACAGGGTAATAAAGGCCATGCTCTAGAAGCAGAGCCTGGGGCCCCATGAAACAAATTGTTCTGCCCAGGTACCACAGAAGGCACCGGGGTGCTGGTGAGTGTGACAATGCAGACAGAAAGGAAGCAGGTGACAGCCTTCACCCCCCTCACACGCCCGCCTCTCGTCTTTGCTAGGCTATCTGTAAGAACCCTAAGAACTAGCAGGAAGTAACATGTTTATTATACTACCCAAGTGCCGATTCCATTGCAGGAACACTATACATGTTTGTTTCCTGAATTACTGAATTTTGTTGAAATAGAATAACTAAAATGTGTGCATATTTCTAAGAAGATAATGATTTTTTTTCTGGATGTTCCCATAGACACTACTGGTTAGAATGACTCCAGTAACACTTCTGTTTTCTGTTTTGTTCTCTCTTTTTCTCCCACAGAAGTCATTCAAAAATATTCCTGTTTAGTGATACACGCACACAGTCACACGCTCACACGTTCATTATATTTTAGGGGTCTAATTCAGGCCATCTGCTCTTTCATAAAAAGTGATAGCTTTTAGATTCCTTTAATGTTTCTACTTATAAAGGATCATAGGTCTGTATAATAATTAGTCTTTTCCTACTAATTGGTGACAACTTGAATCTCCTTTTATCTGAGCATCAAAATGTTTTAAATATTAACTAAGCTTCACAGCCTCTCAGTGTGATTTGGTCCATGTATCCATGGAAGAAATGAATCAACTGGTCAACTGAACCTGAGCCAACCAGGGACCTGTGTGGGATGGCAGGCCCTGTCACGGCAGCACCTACATAGGTTATGGGCACCCAGACCCAAAGTGCCAGAAGTGGCTGTTTCTAAACTTTAGGAGTCAGGTGAACAACGAACTCATTTGGCATTTTACGAATATGGTCAGTCAGTGGAATCCACAACTAAATCCTTTGTTAAATCCTTATCAAAGGAATCCACTCAAGTATGTGGATAAACCTCTTCAGCACAGGTGTGATGTTGAACAAGTTTAAGCTGTGCATTCAGTTTAAATGATAAATTTTATTTGTGGGGGCCGGGGATTTAGCTCAGTGACATAAGCACCTGCCTGGTAAGCACGAGGTTGTGAGTTTGATCCCTTGTACCAAACAAAAACAAATTTCAACTTGTGGATTTTATCAAAACATATAGCTCCATTTTTGCTTATTGGAGTGGGTGTATTTATAATAAAAGGTACCTTTTTACTATATATTTACATATGATTACATTATATAATATATTCAATTGTCTAATTTATATAAAATTTAATAACTATGCTTGTTAAATATGTTCAATTATGACACAATTTGTATATAATTATTATATGAATAGGTATATAAATTATATATTCATATTTATTATACTTTATGAATGAAGTCATTATTTTCAATAGCAGCATTTGTTAAAAGATTTACATTGGTAGATCCTTTCTCACTTACAGACCTGAGTAGTGCGAGTAGAGTATCAACCATTGGCCAATTCAGGGAAACTCAAAGATTAATATGAACTAAAATCTATAGAGCTCCATTGGGCTGGGATGCAAAGTGAGCACATAAAAGACTCCTGAGTGGGATTCTGCCTCCTCCAGTACCATCAAGACACTGGCTTCCTGCAGAACCCTGAGCACAGCGTCTGCCTGTGACCTGTCTCCATCCTGAGCTTCTCCTGTCATCCTAGGGTTGGCTGTGGAATGCCAGAGTTAACAGTAGCCTCAGAGATATGGTGCCTCTTTCTGGTGGCCCCACAGCTAGATTATCACCAAGGTAAGATTTGCAGATGTCTGAGGAAATGCCCATGTGTTCCCTGAGAATAACCACTGCAACTTTATCCCCAGTTCACACTTACAGGATGTAGTCTGTGAGGTGAAGTCATCACAGAGCAAGCCCCTAATAGCCACAACAGTGACAAATGTCGATGGGAAAAATGGGTTAAGAAAGGCCAGTACTTGAAGACCCTGTGTGGATAAATGGAGCTGGTCCAAATCGGGTGGAGGAAACTCAGGGACCAAGACTGCAGGGGGCGCAGCAGTGGAGAAGGGGTGATGGGGAAGAGGCTGTGGGGAGGAGGCCAGGTTTGCTATTGTCTGCCTCAGCGCAGCAGGAGGAGGGCTGCAGCGTGCCCCTCTCTGAGGTAGTGCTCACAGCCTGCTCTGTAGAGGGCTGCAGCCAGACTGTCACTTGGTTAGAGGGGAAGGACGGGCACATCTAGTGTTCTCCCTAATTTCTCATCTCATCAGGACCAAACTAAGTGATTCAGAATTTATGACTCACCTGTGGAAAAGCAGAGGTTCACAACCTCTCGCTCCGAGGGAAGACGATTCCCTTACAACAGTGCCGGTCTCCTAAAAGACAAGGGTCGTGAGAAGTTTATCACTTGTGATTGAGAAAACAAGTCCCCGACAAGAACTACAGGAGGGACAGTGCAAGCTGCAGCACTAAGGGTGACACTGACTCTGACTTCCAGCCATTCACAGGTGCTGTCTTTAGACACGTGCACTGTCTCTTTAGGAAGGAGTGTCATTGAAAAATACCGATACTGCTTAGCTTTCATTTTATGGTTTGAAAGAATATTCTTCAGGTCTTGAATATCAGCTACATGTTATGGTCAGAATGCCTCATATTTTTGTTTTGTTTTATCTTGTTTTGTTTGAAGACAAGGTTTTACTATGTAGTTTGTGCTGGCCTTGAACTTACAGAGATCCTCCTGCCTCAGCCTCCCAAGTGCAGGGATTAAAAACGTGCACCATCACCATGCCCAGCTAACTCAAACTTTGTTTTTATTTCAAATTCATGCTAGAACTACATACTGTCGCCCTGAGCTGTTGCAATACATTCCTGACACACGAGTTTTGTGGTGCTACACACAGCTCCTGTCTCATGCATTAATTGCTTGGATAGTATCTGCCACTTAATTTGTGTTCAGTCAGTGTTGATGCATTATTATCTTTGTTCTGGTTCTGGATCATGACTAGTTAGCCTGTGAAAGCTGGTTCTAATACTTGAGTCCAATGACTCCTATGTCTTCTGAATTCTGTTGCTTGCCCTGATCAGATTCCCACAGAGCACACTAAGGAAGGCAGTTTTTAGCTGTTTAATGAGTGGATGTTGGAACACGGAACACTTGCTATTCCATTGTTGCTACTTCCTTTCACTTTTGAGTGCGTGTCTGTTCACACTTGTGTAGGTACACCACACAAGAGAAGAAATTACTACTAAACACTCCCACCAAAAATATTCCAATTGTGAAAATGTAATGTGAAAAAATTAACAACAGAAAATATCAGCCAACATTCAATCATCTTCATGTGTGAAACACATTTTTTGGTCCTTGAGGACATGAACAGTCCCATAGGCAAATGAGAGGGACAGAAAAACTCATCAGACATCTTACATCTTCACTAGCACTTCAACGGTGAGCATTTTCAAAACTTTCTCCTTTTTTTGGTCTATTACTTGTTAAAAATATGGCAGTGTTTGCAATGCATGAATGACCAAGGTCATTGATCCACAGGCCTGGAAAGTGGTTCAGTGTCTGGGTCACTTGGTCACACCAGGTATGGGAACTTGTTTGTGTACATGTAGTTTGAAATTTTTGCTTTGGTCTCATTTTAAATAATAATTTTTAAAAAGTTACATGTAGCATAGGAACACTGTAACAATGACAATAATGCCTGATCCAGCTTCCAGCTTCCTCTTTCACTCATCAATCAGATTTATTTCAAATCCGTAAGTATTTCTTCTGCATTTATTGTCTCATCTCAAAGCAGTGTGTATTCACTGTTGATGACTCAACTGCAGACTTTATTTGTTGATTTTATATTACTGTTAGATGAAGATTCCAATTACTAGAAAACTTTATTGTCCTCCTCTTATGATCAAATATAAGTCTACAATAATTTTGTAATTGAATTCACCAGGCCATCACCGTGCTATTCACAGCTCAGCCACATGGATATTCTAGTGGTCCTTCCTCTCTTCAAGGTTACTTTTGGCCTGTGTTAATAGTGCCTTTTTATTTTCGTTAGCTTAGTTCTTTGTGACTCTCTGGCTAAGTATTCCCAGTATAAGTTTCTATAACAACTAAAAATCATGGTGAATGCTTAAAAAAATTTAAAAATGTATTAGGATAAAAGACACACTGCATTAATTCCCTTAAAAGCAACTCCCCCTCACTTCCAACATACTTACTGTATGTTTTTGCAACTTTCTAAAGCAGTAGTGAAAGTCCTCTTTCATGTCTTTTCATGGCTGCCTCCATATTCTGATTCACTCAAAACGTGTACATCAATTTTTGTCAAGTAAAATACTAACTACAGTGTGTCCTCGATCACCTTATTCACCAGATGTGGATTTCCAGCTCTTCCCCAAAGTCAAAATGACCACAAAAGGTGAATGTTTTTAAGGGATGTAGGACATTAAGGCAGCCATGTCAACACAACAAAAGGGATTCATACAGGAGGACTCCAGACAGCTTCAGAAAGGGGAGGAATGATAGGATAACTATGTTCAGAGCAAGTAGGAGTATTTTGAGGGAGATTAGTATCATACAAGTTTTACTTAAATAATACTATGTTTTGACCATACCCCTAAATGGTTGATGCATTGTGTCAAGTTGAGAAGTTTAGAAGCTTAACTAAGTAACTCCGCAGTTCTATGTTCCAGGGCCTAGAGGATAAGCCCTTGGTGGTTGTTTAAGCTCCAGGATGTTGTAATGGTTGATTTTTTGTGTCAACATGAGAGGTTTAGAAGCTTAAATAAGTGATTCATCAGGTGGCTAGGGTCCTCACTTTGCAAACGTCCTCAGCCTGTGCAAGAGGAAGAAAGGGAGATACTGTGAGTGTTATGCCCACCCTAGGTTTGAAGTTAGCCTGCTTACAGTAGGAAGGAGGAAAAGAAGCTTGTTCTTCCCCTGCTTTTCTCTTTGGCTTTGCTATCGTCTGCTACATTGAACTGTTACCCTCAGCCTCGCCACCCTGCCTTGCAACCAGCTGACTATGGACTGAAACCTTCACAGACTGTAAGCTAAGTAAACTTTTGCTTCCTTAATTCTGAGCATCAGGTATTTTGTCTGAAAAATGAGAGAAAAGTAACGAGAGACAACCTCACATCATTGTTTTGTTTCTTTGTTTTTGTTTTCTCTGTTTCAAAGGATGTTTCTCTAAATATACCCTTAGCACACTACTTAGACCCCTCCACTTTCTGTGCTGGCCCTTGGGGCATTTTCTCTCTTGGTTTAATCTTTATGTGGGAAAATAACTTTTTTCTCATAGGTTTCTTAAAAATAATGCATAGGAAGTAAATTTAGTCTGAAATATCTTTATTCAGCTCTTACTTCAATACTAACTAGACTAGGTATAGAAGTTCAAGTGGAGAGTTATGATAGTATTTTGGTCCTTAGGACTTGACTATGTCACAAAGTTTGAGTTGCCATTTTATCTTTTTCCTTAAAACATTTAATTTTTTTATGTTTTGTGTTTCATCCCTTATTCCCATATTGTTTTAACACATAATGAACCGATTTAATCTAAATATCCATGTCTCCCAGTGTTGCATTTTTAAAAGCTCTTGTTAGTTGAATGTAAGTGTTCCTGGAATCTCTGTTTTTCTCATCACTTACTCAGTTTGCCCATTTATTTGGCTTCTGTTTTACATCTAGGGAAATTACCTTGATTTATCTTCTAACCTTTCAGCCTGATTGCTATTTTAGTTTTTAATTTTTGTTCAAATGAACTCATGTTCACAGATCATTCTATTTTTAGATTGTTTTATCTGTATTTTCCTCAATGCAGTGTTTAATCACTCTGGCCAGTGGTCTAACCCACAGAATAAAGCCAATAATAACATTTATAGAATGTCTGTGAAATTCAAATTAGTGACTCTTCAACAAATTTGAACGTGTAAAAAACATTCTCTATATCTTAGATTATATTTGATTGTTACTTAGCTACACTATATTTTAGTTTTTAGCTCTGAAAACCACACACTGAGCAAAACACTGTCAAGCTAAAGGATATCAAGAGATCTGGAAATGGTTATATGAAGGATGGGTTTAAGAAGCATGAATATTTATCCTAAATAAAAGAAAATGAATTGAGGAGGCATGATGTTATTTTTTTAAATTCATGTATATGTGCCAGTGTAACTTCTCTGCTTGTAAATGTTGATAGTTTTATTAGATATGTAAGATAATACTCTTAGCTATGGTGGTAGAAGAAAAAGATCAGATAAAATAATACAAGGGAAGAGAAGATTTAGGACAACAAAAAGACTTGATGACCTGAACAGATTGCTGATTGAGTGTCTATTATCACTACACTAAATTCCAAAAACATAAGGAAAAGCCTGTATGAGTTTCCAGTTGTACCTGTCACAAACTAATCATGAACTGGATTTTGACTGGCAGGTGGGAGCCTCAACAGCCCTTCTCCCCACCTGGAGGACTAGGTGGCCCATGAGAGTCTGGGTGAGCCCTCCCCGCACAAGAAGGACCTTCGGAGGCCAGCAGGAGTGTCAGTGAGCTCTCTCCTCACCCAGAGGAACTTGGAGGGCCACCAAGAGACCAAGCAAGACTTCCCTCCATCCACAGGACCTTGGCTAGCTGATTAGAGTGCCAGTGAGGCCTCCCCTCATCCAGAGGAACCCAGATGGGCCTACAAGACACCCAGTGACACAGTAGGGTCCCAACTGGGGTGCACTCCTGGAAAGGTGGGATAGCAGCCTGGAAAAGTCTGAAACGGAAATAACAATATGAGCTTAGTACTGGTTCGCATCAACACTCCTAGGCTAGTCAGCCCAGGAAGAATCCAAGACTCACCCAGAATCAGAATCACCCAACTGGCTCCACAGGAGGAATTGAGGTGACTAGCCTCTCCCTTACTCTGCAGGACCTGGCAACTGGATGAACACCAGCCACACAGTAGAACACTGAGGCACACATGATGAACACATGGGATTAGTGAGATCAAAAAGACTGAAATATAAATCAAGAGGTGAAAATGACATGACAAAAAAGCAAAATATAATCTCAGACCCCAAACCCATCTGAAACAACTATAGTAGACATCAAACACGGGAGACATAAACATAGAAGACACTGGAAGACACACACCTGAAATATCTTTTAAGATAGCAAGTAAAGTGAAAAAACAAATCCACAAGGCTATAGAGGAAATCATATCAGAAATAATCTTGCAGATTAAATAAAAAGTGAAATGATTAATGAAAAAATGCTCAGCATAGCTAGAGAAGACATAGCTAAAAATAATACAAGAACTTAGGAAAATGATAGAAATCTTGAATGAACAATATCGAAAAGAGGTAGAATGCATTGAACAGATTCAAAGAGATAGTCAGAAAATTAAAAATTCCAATGAAAGCTGGCAAAATCTCTTGAAGAAACTGAAGATAGACTGTTAGATCTTGAAGACATGATCTCAGCTAATGATCACAAAAAGAAAGATCTCTTAAAAATAACAAGACACCATGAAATAACAGTTCAACAACTCCAGGATGTTGCAAGAAAAACAATATAAGACTTATAAGTGTCAATGAAAAAGCAGGAGTCAACACAAATGACACCCAAAAACTATTTGCAGAAATAATAGAAAATTTCCCAAGCAGGGAAACAGAATCTGATATGCAGATAAGGAGGCATATAGAACTCTAAAAAGCCATAACCAAAATACACCTACACTCAGACATGTAATAATCATGATACCAGAAATTCAACACAAAAATATTATTAAAAGCTGTAGGAGAAAAGAGACAGATCATCTATCAAGAATAACCCACTAGACTCAGAGCCAACTTCTTAACACAAACTCTCAAGTTAAGAAGAGCTTCAAGTGAAATATTTCAAGTCATGAAAGGAAGTAATTTCCAAACCAGATTGCTGTATCCTGCAAAACTATTTTTTAAAACTAGTGGAGAAATAAAATACTTTCACAACAAAGAACAACTGAAGAAATCCGTGTCTAACAAACCAGCCTTATAAAGAGTACTGAAGTATTTCTAGAGAGAGATAAAAATGATCCCAATTCCCAGAACAACAGAATTAACAAAGAATCAACAATGAGGATTTCATCTTATTACAATTTTTTGCACATCAAAATAAGTCAACAACAGAGTGAAAAGAAAATCCACAAACTGGAAAAAAAATCTTAATCAACTGTCCCTGAGACAAAGAACTTCTATCTAGAACATATAAAGAATTGAAAATAAAGTCAGGTCCTCCAAATTCAAAGACCCAATACAAAAATGGGCATCTGAGGTTAACACACACTTTTCAGATGAAGAAATACAAAGGGCGAATAAATATATGAAAAAATGTTCAACATCACTGTTCGTTCAAGAAATGCAAATGAAAACAACACTGAGATTACATTGCACTCCAGAAAGAATGGCTATCATCAAGAAATCAACCAGTAACAATGCTTATAGGGCCATGAGGAAAAAGGAACACTGTCCCACTATTGCTGGGAGTGTAGACTGGTACACTCCCTGTGGAAATCAGCTTAGAGATTCCTCAAAGACTAGGATTAGAGGATCCATTCGATCCAGTTATATTCTTCTTCTGGATATTTTCCCAAAAGAACTGAAAACATCATACTACAGCAATATATGTGCATCCATGTTTGTAGCAGCACAATTTTTAGTAGCTAAATCTTGGAAAAAACCCAAATGCCCATCAACTGAGGAATGGATAAAAAAGGTGTGGTATTTTATACAATGGAGTATTGATCAGCTTTAAGAAGAATAAACTTGCATTTATAGATAAATGGATGCAAATATATTCATGATGAGAACATATTCATAAATTAAATAAGTGAAATTCACATGTGTAAACATTGTATTGTGTTGCTAGTATAAAAAACTGAAAGAGTAAATAATATATAAAAGATACAATAAATATTGTGAAAGTGAAAGGGAAAGAATCTGCTCAAAAGGAAAGAACAAGTGGGATGGGGAAAGGAGAAAAGAAAGAAAGGAAAGGAATATATATGTAATATGTTCATAGATACTGGTAATGATTATAAGTAATATCTGTTAGTTCATCAACATTCATTGTGCTTTCATTGTTTGATCATTTTTCATGCCTGTATCTTATAACTTGAGCAATTACTTTGAAGAAAACAATACACAATACATTAACCATTATCAATCCCTATGATTTCATTTTGGAATTCTGTATCATTATTTTTACTTTTTTTCATTTGAAAAATAAAGTAAAATAAAATAAAAAATTAATCATGGACTGAGTGGGTACACAAAATAAGCCTATTACCTGACAATTCTGTACATCAGGATTCTCACAGAACTGAAATCAAGGTGCCACCGAGACTATTTCTTCTTAAGGCCCTGAGGAATATTCTCTGCTTCTGCCTTTTCCAGCTTCTTTTGGCCACATACTTTGCTTGGATTTTAGCTCCTTCCTCCATCTGCAATGCCACCAGAGCCGTATCTTCAATTCTTTCTCTCATAAGGATTCTTATGACTATAATAGCTCCCACGCAGATAATCCAATATGTAGTGTGATGAAAATTATAGTGAACATTTAAATTTAAAATGATTTATTACAGTAAAATATATATGGGTATTAATCTCTCTCAAATACCCCCTCACACACTCACATGTAGTTTGAACACACTTTCTCGTTGGTATTGCCATTTCTTTAAGTAACTCTGGAAGACTTCTTCGTGAGTATTTATAGTTGCAATATCCCAGTTGCTTTGATGTCCTGAACTGTTTGAAAACTGATTAATTACATTTCATGTTCATTTTGGCTTGAGAAAGGGCTAGAAGTTGTATAGTGTCCAGTGGGCACACTCCAAAATGTTTTTATGAGCCTGTCTTTCCATTAGATGGCACTCAGCAGCAATATCCATCATATTTCTGATCACAACTGGAAAGGAGCTCATGAAAGTGGACTTCCAAAACTGTTTCAGAAGAAAAGAAAAAATGATAAGTGTGTTCACAGTAAGGCACAATGTTTTGAGGAGGGTTAATGATGAAGTGACTTTTCCTGCAGTAATTTTTTTTAAAAATTTAAACATTAAACATGTAAGTCCATGAGACTTAGACAAACAAGAAAACCTCATGAAGAGACTTCTATACTTTTCCCGCCTGCTTTCTATTTGAGGAAATCTCTTGCAGATATCAGCTTAAGGAATAGTTGTTTTTCCTTACAATGAGTACAAAACCTTTGTGAGAAAAAAATTGTGGAAAAAGTATGAATACTAATATTAGGTAAATCTCACTCACCAGAAAACACTATTACCAGAAGATGATTATGTTTTACATAAGATTAAAATCATGTAGAAACATTTTTCATTTTTGTATGTAAAACTATACTTGTAGAAATGTGAAAATGAAAGAAATGGAAGAGCCTTGTGGGTGGTGATGCTAGACTTAAGGAAAAATGACAAGTGTTAGAAAAATTCTTAGAAAAGAGCTCACTTAAAATTTCATTTAAAAGAGCTATAGGTTTAGCATTCATTGATTAATTCAATGCCCATGTGCTTTATAGAACATAGCTGTTTTATATGAAAATATACTGCGTATATACTCACTTGTATATATGTATGCATGTGTGTGCAAATATATGTGTATATGTGTACGTGTATATGGATAGGTAGGTATGGCTGTGTACACACATGTACTCATTTGTATCTACACATATGCATATGTTTGCATATATGTGGATACACAAGTTTTTGTATGTGCATATGCTATATGTATTTGTCTGTACATTAATACATGTGTATATATATATGTGTGTGTGTACAAAGACATATGTATAAATGACTTTGTCTCTATTTTCCTCTATACCACTGTTTCCAACACAAGGCACCTTTTTGAGGAGGAGCATTCATCGATTCTCTCAGAAAGTTATCAAGGACATTGGAAGAGGTCTTTCTGGACTATCATCTCTATATAAAATTTGAGTTGATGTTTGTTTGAGGTTAATTTAAATATATTAATCCCAATCCTCTGTTCACTATTGCTTGTTTATAAGATTTGTGTAAACCCTTGAGAGATTTACTCATTACTTAATTTAGTTTGCAATATGTTAATTTTATTCATGTTGTGTTTATCGCCATAGTACCTGCATGCCATGCAGATGAGAATTTTGGAGATACTAGCTGTTAATGTTATAATGCAATGAATCATTGCTCCATAGAAGCAAAAAAAAAAAAAAAAACCCCAAAAAGAAAGAAAGATAAGAATGGGTGTAGCTGAGGATGGAAGGAGGGTTTCTGCAGTGGCAAATCAGTATCACAGAAAACTTTCGCTTAGTGGCTCTCAATGCCAGTGGTCAGAGTGAGTACAGCTTTAGGAAAACAACATTGTGTTCTCTCAGCTGAAGCATAAAGCAGCAGCAAAATGATCAGACAGTGCAGAGGAGCTGTCTGCCAGGCAGCGTCCCTTCAGGTCCGCTGTCCTTTCTTCTGATCTGAAAACTCTCATCTACCCTCGGTTTGGTTAGTAAAGAACACTTTTCCTCCTCATAACTGGCCTCCCCAACTTTATCCTCTCTAATGCCTTGTTTATATTCCTCATCTGTTCATTCATTCACTAAATATTTACTCAACATGAGCCGGCGCCAGACACTATCTTGAGGACACGATGGAGACATATTTACTCACACTCTGTCCATTCTGAGAGAGAAGAATGCAAGGGATGAGTGGAAGGATTTAAAAAACCATTAAAAATATGAGATGGAAATAAGTTTTCTGGAGAAAGTTGGAACTGGTAACATGTGGAGAATGACTAGTTAGCTGTTTAGTCTGAGTGATAAAGACAGACCTCTCTGAGGCACTGCATTCCCCTCATGGACTTTCATTTTTATTCCATTCAAAATACTTTCTACTGGCCAGTTTTCTGTACTGTCAGGCCAGCTTATTATTTAGAAATGTCTTTTTTTTTTGTCTATTTCACCTGGCTGTTTGTGATAGTGGAGTACAGAGTAGTGAGCTCCTCCATTATAATTGTATTAGTGTTTATTTGATTTTTCATGTCTGTTATCATTTGTTTTATATAGTTGGGTGTGTTGGTATTTGGTTCATATATCGCTTCCTCTTGGATTGTTCCCTTTACAAGGGTATAGTGACCTTTTTTTTTCCTTTGGTCTCTTAATCAGTCTTGGATTGAAATCTAATTCATCTTTTCTTTTTTTTGTACTGGGGATCAAACTCACAACCTTGCACTTGCTAGGCAGGCACTTATGCCATTTGAGCTAAATGCGCAGTCCTCGAAATGTATTATTTTAGAATGTTAGAAAATTTTCCAGAAATGTTTCTGGTATTGACTTCTGATTTAATTCTATTTGATCAGGAACATACATTGAAAAATTTGAATTCTTTAGATTTATGTACAGTTTGTAATGGTTTAATGACCTAGAAATCTTCTATCTTGATACATATCCTGTGCACAATTTTTTAAAATTTTTATTTAAATTAAAGCTTTATCTAAGATGGTTGGTACCATTTAGATATGCATAATGATCACATTTATTATATGAAATTTATATTTGCACATGACATGCCTTCATTCCTCTTTTTTATCCCCATTCCTGTCTCCTCTGCTTTATTTTATCCTTCTTTTCTGATTTTTGTTTTATTTCCTCCTTTGCACTCTCCCTCCTCTCTAGCTCATTTTTCCTTTTGAATTATTTCTTCCTATTTCACCACAGGTGGCAGACACTTTATTTCTTATTTACAATTTTAGTTTCTCACACTAGAGATATGATGTGATATTACATGCGTGTCTGATTTATTTCACTTGTGATTATGGTTTCAAGGTTCATACATTTAGTGATAAATATCTCAATTTTGTCTTTCTTTATGACTGAGTAATACTCCGTGATATAAAAAAGCCACCTGTTTTTTGTCCATTTTTCCAATGACAGACGTTTGGGTTGCTTCCAAGATTTAACTACTACAAACTATTCTATTCTAATTGTACATGGAAAGGAAAAGTTAACACATTATTTGACCGATTTTGCATGCATATATCTAGTAGTCTTAGGGACTATTTTGAAGACAACAATATATAATATAATCACCATTCTTAATTTCCTATTATCTTGTTTTGAAATTCTGTATCATTTGTATCATTTTTAAAATTCTGTTTTAAAAATGTCTGTTCCAATTTTCTGTAGGTTTTTTTTTATCATGAATAGGTTTTGGATTTTATTGAATGCTTTTTCTGAATCTATTAGATAATCATATGATTTTTGTCTTTGGCTTTGTTATCATGCTATAATACATTTATGGACTTGTGTATGTTGAACTATCTCTGAATCCCTGAAATGAATCATAGTTGATCATAGTGTAAAACCTTCTTGACAATTTGCTGGATTGTTTTTGCCAATGTCTTATTGAGAATTTTTGCATCTATGTTCATAAAGGTCTTCTGGATTTCTGAACAATCTCTTGTGCTTCTACCAGTTTCATTCCTAACTGCATGAATCTGAGTCTTAATTTCTTGTTTTTTATAAGGTTGAGCATGGTTTATCAATTTTATTTACTATTTCAAATAATCAGTTCTTAGATATATTGGTTCTTTATATTATCCTTAGTCTCAATTGCATTAATTTCTTCTTTGAGTTTTATAATTTCTTCCCTTCCATGAATTTTGGGTTTCACTTGTTCCTTTTTTTTCTCAAGGATTTGCATTCATCACTAGGTAATTCTGTCTTTCTGATGTGGGTATTTATTGCTATCAAGTTGCCCCTTAGGACTGCTCTCATTGTGTCCCTCTTGGCATTATCATTTAGTGTTAGAAACTGTTTAACTTCTTATTTAATTTCCTTTGTGGCCTATTGGTTGTCCAGTAGGATGTTATTTAATTTCTGTATGTTTATGAAATTTGTGTGGTTTCTTTTCCATTGATTTCCAGTTTCATTGCATAAGGCCCAGTAACATGCATGAGATAATTTCAATTCCTCTGGATTTACTTAAGCAGGTTCTATAGGACATAATGTGTCTATTTTGGAGAACATTCCATGTGTAGCTGAGATAAATATGTATTTTGATTCCTGGGGTGGAACAATGTAGATCTATTAAGTTCATTTGTTGACGATTTTATTTCAGTTCTGGTGTTTCTTTGTTGATTTTTTGTCTAGTTGATCTATCTATTTGTGAAAGTGGGGTGTTAAATTCTTCTATTATGATTGTATTAATGTATGATTTTTCATGTTCATTAAACTTTACTTTATACACCTGTTGGGTGCTTCTGTATTTGATGCATATATATTTATGATTGTCATCACTTCTCAGAGTTTTCCCCTAACAAGAATATAACGACCTTCTGTATCTTTTCTGATCTATATTGGTTTAAAGCTCATATTGTCTGCAAATAGAATACATATTTCTGCTTTTTTCTGGGTTTTGGTCACATGGAATATTGTTTCCTATCCTTTGTCTTTCAGTTTAGGAATTTATTTTTTTTTTAAGAGGACATTCAAACATGAGAGTGCAAAAAGTTCTGTTCAATAATCCAACAAAACTTAGTAATATGGTTACCTGTCTTACATATTTAAACATACTTACAGTTATATCCTTTAGAGCACTTTCTTTCCCTCTCATTTTTACAATAGTGATTACACATTTTGTGTCTCATTACTCCTACAGTTTTTATTACTTTTTACACTAGAGACACAATGTGATATTTATAAATATGATTCTTACTTCTTTCACTTATGACGATAGTTTCCAGTTGCCTCCATTTACCTATAAAGACCTCAAGATAATCTTTTTTATAGCTGAGTAAAATTCCACTGTACAAAAATACCACATTTTTTTCATCCATTCTGTGGTTGATGGGCTTTTTGGTTGTTTCCAAGATTTATCTATTACAAATTGTGCTGCTCTGAACATGGGTGCACATATGTCACTATGACATGACCTTTTCAGTTTTTCTGGGAAAATACACAGGAGGAGAATAGCTGGATTCAATGGAATTTCCAATCCTAGTCTTCTGAGAAATGTCCTTACTGATTTCCATAGTGGCTGCACCAGCCTACACTCCCACCTACAGTGGAGCAATGCTCCTTTTTCCCTGCAGCCTCGCCAACTTTTGTTATCAGTTGATGTCTTGATGGAAGCTATTCTTTCCGGAGTGAGATGAAATCTCAATGCAGTTTTAATTTGCATTTCTCGAATGACCACCAATGATGAACATTTCTTCATGTTTTTATTTGCCATTTGTATATCTTCATCTGAGAACTGTTGTTCATCTCAGATGCCCATTTTTGGAGAGAGTCTTTGAATATGGGGGGCTTGATATTTTTCAATTCTTTATATATTCTGGATGTAAGTCCTTCTCCTGAGGGGTTGTTGACTAAAATTCCTTCCCATTCTGTGGGTTTTCTTATCACTCTGTTGGTGATTCCTTTTTAAGTGCAGAAACTTTTCAATACAATGAGATCCCAGCTGTCGATTCTTTGAAATGTTTCCCATGCAGTTTGCATTTTGTTCATGAATTCTCTGCCTATTCCTATGTCTCCAAGACTTCTACTTTGTCTTCCAGTAGCTTAGTATTTGTGTTTTAATATTTAAATATTTGACTTTTGTTTAGTGCATGGTGATCGACATGGGTCTGGTTTCAATCGTCAGCATGTGGAGAGCCAATTTTTCCAACACCATTTATTAAAGAGGCTATCCTTCCAGTGAACAACCCCTTCATGAAATATCAGGAGGATGAGTGTCTTTAGAGTTGTGTTTGCATCTTCTAATCTGTTCCATTGAGCCTCAGTTCTATTTCTTTGCCAGCACCATGCTGATTTTATTACAGTAGCTTTGTATTATAGTCTCAAGTCAGGAATTGAGATGCCTCCTGCATTGCCTTTGTTGCCCAGAATTGCCTTTGCTATTCTAGGTTTATTTTTTTTCAAATGAGTTGTAGGAGTGTTTTCTGGAGATCTGTAAGGTGAGTTAATGTATTTTGATTGGGATTGCATTATATCTGTATAACATATTTGGAATTATGGACATTTTCACAGGGTTGATTCTTCCTAGCCAAAAGCAAGGAATATCTTTCCATTTTCTAATATCCTCTTCAATCTCCTTTTTCAGCACAGCATAATTTTCATCATATAGGTCTTGTACATTATTAGTTAGGTTGATTTCTAAGTATCTCATTTTTTTAGATTCTATTATGAAAGGCAATAATTTCTCAGTGAGTTTTTTGTTTGTGTATAGGAATGCTATTGATTTTTGATCATTTACTTTGTATTCAGCTACACTGCTGAATTTGTTTATTATCTCTAGTAGTCTTTTAGTTTTTTGAGTCTTCTATACAGAGTATCATGGAATCTGCAAATAGTAATAATTTAACTTCTTTCTTTCCTATCTTTATTCCTTTTGTTTATGTCTCTTGTCTAATTGCCCTGGCTATAGTTTCATATATTAAATAAGAGTGATGATCAGGGACATCTTTCTCTTGTTTCAGATTTTAGAGTCAAAGCTTTCAGTTTTTGTCCATTTAATATAATGTTGGCTGTTGATTTGTCATAGATGGCCTACATGAGATTGAGGTAGACACCATGTATTCCAAGTTTCTGAAGGGTTAATATTATGAACATGTGGTAGACTTTATTGAAAGCTTTTTCTATGCCTATTGAGAGGACCATGTGGTTTTTGTTTTTGGCTCTGTTGATGTGGTGTATTACATTTACTGATTTGCATATGTTAATCCATCCCTGCATTCCTGGACTGATTCCCTCTTGATGTATAATCTTCTTGATGATTTGTTGCATTCCATTTGCCAATATTTTATTGAGAATCTTTGCATCAATATTCATTTGTGAGATTAGCCTATAGTTCTCCTTTTTGTTGAGTCTTCTCTGGTTTTGGTATCAGAATAAGTCTTGCCTCCAGGAATTATTTAGGGAAGATTGCTTCCTTTTCAATTTCACTGAAGATTTTAAGGAGTATTGGCATCAAATCTCTAAATTTCTTGTAGAATTCAGCTACAAATCAATCAGGACCTGGGATTTTCTTGTCGGTAAGTTTTTAATTATGTTTTCAATTTCAATAGCTGATATTGGGTTATTCAAAATTGTTATATCTTCTTGGTTGAGATTTGATAGTTCATATTTTTCTAGAAATCTGTCCATTTCCCCTGTATTTTCCACTGTACTGTGGGTAGTGATTTTTGAAGAAGGTATTCATGATCTTTTGCATTTTCATGGGATTCTTAGTGATTACCCTCTTTTCAGTCCATATTGCATGAATTGGGTTTTTCTTTCTTTTCCTTGATAAGGTTAGCTAGAGGTTTTTCAGTTTTATCTCAAAAAACCCAGCTTTTTGATTTATTAGTTCTTTGTACATTTTTAGTTTCAATTGCATTAATTTCTTCTCTGATCTTTACAATTTTCTCTCTTCTATAGCTTTGAGTTTGATTTGCTCTTCTTTTTCTAGAAGCTTGAGATGAAGCATTAGGTTGTTTATTTTTGCTTGTTCTGTTTTCTGGATAGACAATTTATTGCTATATATTTCCCTCTTAAGACTGCTTTCATTGCATCCCACAGATTGCAGTATGTTGTTTCTGCATTTTCATTGAATTGTAGGTATTGCTTTATTTTTTTTAATTTCATCTGTAGCCCACTGGTTGTGCAGAAGGTTGTTATTAATTTCCACATATTTATGCTGGATTTGCAATTTCTTTGGCTATTATTTTCCAATTTCAGTGCACTATGGTCAGATATTATACATGGGATAATTTCAATACCTTATCATTTACTTAAGAAGGTTTAATGGGATAATAGATGGTCTATTTTGGGGAATGTACCGTGCGCAGCTGAGAATAATGTATATTCTGATGCAGTTGGGTGGAACACTCTGTAAACATCTACAAAGTCCATTTGCTCACAGATATGATTCAGTTCCAGTATTTCTTTGCTGACTTTTTGTCTAGTAGATCTATCTCTTTGTGAGAATGGGGTATTAAGGTCTCCTGTTATAACTGTGTTCCTGTGCATTTAGCTGTTCATGTCCATTAGTATTTGTCTTATATAGTTGGGTGCTCCTGTATTTGATGCATATACATTTATAATTGTTAGTGCTTCCTCTTGAATTTTTCCACTAACAAGTATATAGTGACCTTCTTTATCTCTTTTAATCATTTTAGTTTTGAAGTTCACAATGTCTACAAATAGAATAGTTACCCTTGCTTTTTTTCTGGATTCCTGTTGTATGGAATACTGTTTTCCATCCTTTGACTTTTAAGCTATGAGTTTGCTTTTGAGTCAGATGTGTTTCTTGTATACAGTACATTGTGGGATTCTGTTTCATGATCCATTCTGTCAACCTATTTCTTTTGATAGGTAAGTTGAGGCCATTTACATTTACAGGTATAACTGATGTGTACTGGCTCAACTTTGCCATGTTATATTCCAGTTGCTTGTTTTCTGCTTTCCCCCTTATTTAATTGTTTGTCATTTAATTATTTGTTGTTCTTTGTCATGGAAGTATCTTGTTTCTCCATTAAATTTGAATGAAAGTTTTTCTGGGCACATCAATCTGGGTTAAAAGTTGTTTTGTTTCGTAGCTTGAACACACCTCCCTCCAAGCTCATCTTGACTTGTGGGTTTGTGCTGAAAAGTCTGCCATGATTCTAATGGGCTTTCCTTGATCGGTTAATTGTGTCTTTTCTTAGTATTCTGTTTTGATGCTGCATGTCTGGGATCTTAATTATTATATGTCTGGGTGTGGATTTATGTTGGTTGTGATTGTTTGGCATTCTATATGCCTCATTTATTTGCATATCAGATTTTTCCCCATGTTTGGGAAATATTCTGCTATTTCTTCTGTGAATAGTTTACCTATGTCATTTGTGTTGACTGCTACATCTTCACTGATGTCTGTTAGACTTACATTTTTTCCTTTGGCATCATTTTGAAGCTGCTGGATTGTTATTTCATGCTTGTTTGTTATTTTTAAAAGTTCTATCTTTTCGTGATCACTAATTGTAATCCTGTCCTCAAGGTCTGAAATTCTATCCTCAGCTTCATTTAAACAGTAGAATTTTTTGTTTCTTTTATGCCTCTTTGAGTTTGTTTCTTGGGTTCTGCTGGTTTGCTATATTATTCATTCAAAGTTTTAATCAGTTTTCCATGCTCCTATACTTTTTTATCTATTTCTTCTCTAACAATACTGAGCAACTCCTTTACTAAGGTTGTTATTTCTGTCTTTACATGAGAGATTACTTCTAATTTGATTTCCTATATAGCCTCATGAATTTTTTATTTCACTTGCTATTTTTTCAGAGATTTCCAGCATGTGACTTTTTTGGGTTATTTTGTTGGTTTTTTTTTTTTTTTTTTTTTGGTACTGGGGATCAAACTCACAACCTAGAGCTTGCCAGAGGAGCTTATGCTGCTGAGCTAAATCCCTGGCCCTGCATGTGGTTTTTGAAGTCCTCTATTTCATTGTGTCCTGTACTTGCTTTGAAGTCCTCTATTTCATTGTGTCCTGTACTTGCTCCTGATGGATTAGATGTTTGAGATTGCATTTTGCTTTTCTGTTTTGCCATTTTCTCCTCTCGGGTTAATATTTGGTCTTTCAATCCAACTAATGTCAACTGTTGGTAATGGGTAACTTAGGGTCCTACTGTAAGGTTCATGTTTGTCCAATTGCTGGATCCCACAGTGAAGAGGTGGGCCAGTCACCTGAATTCCCCCTGCAAGGCCTTTTGGGTGAGCCCTGTATTCTTCCTAGGCTGACAAGCCTAGGAGTATTGATGGAAATCAACTCCTAGTTCCTGCTGTTACTATGTCTTCAGGTGGTTCTGAGTCATTAGATCTCCCTGTTTATAGTGTTTGTCTTGACTGGGACCCTACTGTCTCTCATAGGCCCTTTTAATTTTCTTCAGGTTGGGGGAGGCCTTATAGGCACCTGGGGGAGGCCTTATAGGCACCCTCCTCAACCTACCTGATCTTGCCAAGCTTTCAATGGCCTACTTGTGGAGGGCGCCTCACTATTGCTCCTATTTACTCCCTGAAGGTGGCAAACTCTATTTCTACTTTAGGAGCAAACTCATCTCACTGATGGAAGCCTGCTGAGGCTTTTCTGTTGGATGAGGGGCTACTAAGTCTCCCTTCGATACAGCACAGTTAATCCACTGCAGTCCAAGGTTCTCAGGATGGGAGTGGGAGCTGAAGATCAACAGCAATATTAGGTCCAGGAGGTGGGGGTCCCTGACACCAGTGGTGGGCCTGGAGGAGCGCACAGCACTGGCTGGAGTTCCTTGATCCTAAGGTGAGCGGCCAGGATGGCGGGTGCATGGGAGGCACCCGGGTTTGCCCAGCCCTGCATGCATCACTGGTTGGAGTTCCTGGTTCCCGTGAGGTGATCAGTCAGGATGGCGGGGGTCACAGGATGGGCCCGAGTCTGGCCTGTGCACACCAGAGTTCCTGTGTCCTGAGAGGTGGTCAGTTGGGGCAGTGGGGGGCATGGGAGGGCCCCAGGTCTCAGGAATTTCTTTTTTCATTAAATATGTTTCCTATATGCAGCATATTGTTGGGCCTTGCATCTTCACACATTCTGCCACTGTGTTCCTCTTGATTGATCAATTGAAACAATTTACATTGATGGTTATAACTTGTCATATTATTTTCTATTACTGATTTCTTGATTTTTCACTCTGGTTTTTCTTTTTTTTTTTCTTTTCTTTCTTTTTTTTTGGATCTGCCTTTTTTCTATTAGTGTTCTTGGATTTGTGTCCATATAATGTATTTCAGAGCACATCCTGGAGTTGGTTTGGCAGTCATGAATTTCTTCAGTTGTTCTTTGTTGTGGAAATATCTTATTTCTCTACTGATTCTGAAAGACAGCATTGCAGGGTAAATCAATCTTGGTTAGAAGGGTTTTTTTTGTTTTGTTTTGTTTTGTTTTTTTTGCAGGACTTGAAATACTTCACTCCAAGTTCTCCTTTATATAAGGGTTTGTGTTGAGAAATTTGCTTTAATTCTGTTAGACTTTCCTTTATAAGGGTTTGTTTCCTTTCTTTAGCAGCTTTTAACATTATGTTCTTGTGCTGAATTTCTGGAATCTTGATTATTAAATGACTTGGAGTGGATCTTTTTTTTTTTTTTTTTTTTGATCATTACTAATTGGAAAACTGTATGCCTCACTTATCTATATGTCAAATTCCTTTTTTTAATTCTTGGGAAGTTTTATACCATTACTTTTGTGAACAGTTTTTTTATTGACCCCAATCAATCTTATGCTATTTCCCTTTACATTATCTTGCAGCTGTTGGATTGTTTTTTTCGTAGCTTTTTTTTTTTTTTTTGTACTGGGAATCAAACCCAGGACCTCATGTCTGCTAGGCAGGTGCTATATCCCTGAGCAATACCCTCAGTCTTCTATTTTTATTTTTAAGAGATTTTTGTTGTTGTTGTTTTCCATGATCATTAGCTGCCATCTTGTCTTCCAGGTCTGAAATTCTGTCTTTACTTTCATTCATACATTTTGAAAGCTTCCTATGGAATTTTTAATTTCCTGGCTATCTATTTGAATATGTTTTAAGGATTCCATTTTTTCTGTGTTGGACATTCCTGATTTCCATCATTGTGCTCTTCTATTTCCTTTCAAAATCTGTTTACTCTAGAATTTCTGAATAAGTCCTTAATTTCTGTCATTTTTTTAATTGGTGAGATTTTTTTCTGATTTAATTTTATCTATAATCTCAACTTTTTTTGAACTTCTGCTGCTATGCTTCCAGTAGTTTTAGATGGGTGAGCTCCATTTTCCTCTACTGCATTGTCCCTTGGGTTTGTCCTATGTGGCCTGGTGGTCTGGGTTTGTGTTTTGCTTCTGTGTCTTGTCATTTTTCCTATTTTTTTCTGTGTTAATACCTTTAAATTCCTTACAGTAGATTGCTTTATCATTAGTATCAAAGCTTTTGTAGGAAATGTCTGTTCTTCAGATATCTCCTCTTTATATAGGAGGTTCTTGGTTTTATGGCTATTCCAAGGTCCTACCTTTTCAAGTTATTAATGATGAAATGTTGTTATCCATTTGGCTCAGCATTTGCTTCTTTGGTAGTAGATGTGGTTTTCTCTGCAGAGCTCTACCAGTAGTACCCTCTAGAAAGGAAAACCTGGGTGTGGTCCCAGATCTGTATAGAGTTTCACTTTCTGGACTTTGTACAGTTTCCTCTGTTCCATACCACTGGCCTCCTCTGTTCCGTACCAGCAGCTGTTGTGCTGGAGCGGTACTCTTGTCTTGCTTGCCTGTTTATGCTGCTGGGCTGAGGCTATTCTTCCTGTCTCAGACCAGGGGGCCTTAAAGTCCTTTGTATTTAAGGTTAAGTCTGAATTTTGGAGGCCACTATAGTGGAGTCTAGGTAGTTCCAGCCGTCACTCGTGGTCCTCTGGCTTTACCTTCTTCTTACATCTCCGTGGTGGTGACTGCACTTTAAATAGAATATTTAGGCCATCTATGTTTAGTTTTCATTTTGTTTGTAAAGTGGCTAGGTTTAAGTCTATCATTTTTGTCAATTTGTCGCACCTGTTCTGTTTTCACTTCACCATTTCTCTGCCTTTTTAGTATATTTTATGACCCATTTTATTTTCCTTGTTGCCCACTGTGTGTCTTCTTTCATTATTGCTGCTTACCAGAGTCACACATCATTTTATGAATATTATAAGGGAGAACAATAAATTATCATCCAGGGCTCCTGATGCATTTGTCTCAGTTTGGATTTTTATTGGTGGTGTTTTCTTTCTATGTAAACATCTTTCCTGCTCATTCCATTTTCTGGCATTGTAAAGGTCCTGGTGATAATCTGCCTTTGCTCTGATTTTCCACTGCTCTAGACTGTCTTTGCAGGTTTGAAAAGTGTTTCACTTTGCCATTTTGAAATATATTTTTTCCTTTGCCTATAAAATCTGGGTTGGTAGTTTTAGGTTTTCTCCAATACTTTAAAGGTATTTCTCTACTGCCTACTTATCCACAAACATTTTTTTCTTTCTTCTATTATAATAAACATGTTGTTTCCCTATGACTGCTGATAAAGTTTTGTATTTAGATTCTGCCACCTTCCAAAAAAAAAAAAAAAAAAAAAAACCCATGACTATATGAGTCTTTGAGGGCACATCTAAACACAAACTCTAACAATATTTTAAATACTTTTTCTGTTACAGGTAATAGTTTCATTGTTTTGGGGCTTGATTTTAGTATTAGTTAGATGGAGCCAGGGCAGTGTTTACAATAGGAATAATTATTTCCAGTTTCTGAGGCAGAGTGTTATGAGTATCTACATTATTTATGATATTCTACTATCAGACTGGAGGTGGAATCACTCTACTATTTCCTCGGTGAGTGATTGTTCTGTTTCCTAATTAATATCTCTTTGAGCATATGTGCTAGTCAGCTACTTATCACTGTGAAAACTACCTAACATAAACAACCGAAAGGAGGAAAGAGTTGTTTGGCTTACAGTTTCAGAGGTTTCAGGCATGGCCACTTGTTTCTGAGCTATGGTGAGCTAGAACATCATGGTGGGGTGCATGTGATGAAACCAAGTGGACAGGAGAGAAGGAGGGAGGAAAAGAAAGGCAGAGAGAGACGGTCTGGGAGAGAAAGAAGAACCTTAGAGGAAGGGGCCAGGGACCAGTTGTAGCCCCCAAGTTCACATTCTCATGATCCATTCTATCCAACTAAGTCCAGCTTTTGGTCTCCATCAGCACATTAGCTAGAGCCCTTATGACCCTGTCACTTTGAATGATGGAATCAAAGTGTTGGAGGAAACAATGACATGGGACGAGTAAGCAGGGTTAGACTGCAGAGATGTTTGTGACCCACATTAAGACAACTGACTTCTACCTGAAATGCAGCGTGAAGCCATTGAGTCTTGTTCTCAATCCAGGCTTGATCACAGTGTTGTTTGACCCTTTACTGATCTTATGACTTTGGCATTTTTGCATGATGTTCAACTTTCTTCTTTCCCTTTCTATATGCTGCTTACGTTATCTTGATAACAAAAAGTTGTCCATCTTACAAATTTTGCCATTTTCCCATTCTCACGTCAGACACAAGCTTCCCATTCTCACCTGACATGCACAAATGTATACACGTGCATGCGTGCACATCCGTGATGGTGAGAGGGTAAAGTTAGATAAGCAACAGGCTCAGGGAAAAGATAATTGAAGAAATATGTTTGTACTGTGCTTCTCCAAAGACACATTTTCATCAGGAAAGAGGCAAAAATAGTTCCTTACCCAGCAGTTCTCACCTGCACCTTCTCACTTGCCTCCTCTCTCAGGATTTCTTCGAGCTCTGTTAAACTAACTGGAGCATTTGGAAATTTGGAAAGGACTGAATAATTTATAACAATAGGAATTATTATTATTGTTATTCTGATATATTACCTTTATTACCTCCCCTGGGGAGAAAATTGTTAGATGCTGCGTATCTGGAGCAGAAAGGAATTTACCCTGACAAGGTGTTTTTTGGTAAATTTGTTTTCTTTGGTATGCAGTGATGAGAACTGCTTTGTAATGGTCTCCTGATGTTTGACAAGATTGCCAAGCTGCAATTGTACCACTGCTGGTTAGAAAATTTTATTCCTGTCAGTTTTCTTCCTTTAGTTATGTTTTATTAATAAAAAATGTCAATACACAGAACACATTTTCATGTCTTTACTTCACAAACTTGCATCACATTATACTTTATACTTTATAGATCCTGCCAAAGATTTAAAACTTGCAGACTGTTCCATCATGCTTAAGGTTAGAAGACTATCCACAATGTAGGTCTTGCAAATTAGCAAATAAGTGAAAAACAATAGCAACAGAACAAAACAAAAAACAATACTAGGTTCATATTTCCCGTGCGATTTAACTGTGTCCAAAATGCCTGTCAATCTAGACATTACTACGTACACACACAGAACAGAAACTCAGAAGTCCTAAAATACAGTCTCCTGTCTTGTGGTAATGATCCTCCAGTCTACATTCATCTTTTACTGTATATTGCCCTCATCCTGCCTCTTAGTAGACTAAATATATAACTATTAGTATAACAAAAACAGCGGAGAGAGTTTGACTTAAGGAGTATGCCCAACTCCATGCAGCAGTAATGTAATGGGTAGGAACAAAGGAAGGAAAAAAAAGAGAAAGGAAAAGTGATATCAACAGAGATAAGTCATTTAACCACCATGTAATCTAGTGACTTCCAGACATTGAGAGAGAAGCCGTGATTCTTTGTTGCTCTGGCCCACAGAATGTTCTCTTCAGCACCTTGTGGAAACCAGGCATCTCTAGATCCAATTTACTGAGGACTTGTCGCTTTCTGTTCTTGAGAATAACTAAGTTTATAAAGATCCCCTCGGCTCCGGGACTTCTTAATCAGGATAACTTGAGTTACTTGCCCTCCCTACTTTTTTCTGTCTACAAAGAAGCCCATTTCTCCTGTGCCCCCCAGGAAAGAGTAGCTTTTACAAGGCCATCTGTATCACCCTGTCAACTTGCGTTGTTGAACTGAGCCACGGAGCAGGCCATTCCTCTGGAGGGTGAGTCTGAAGGATTTACTCCTGCAGAAAGCAGATTTTATGTGCGCCTGTAACTTGGGTGGCGAAGTCCACAATAGCCTCTGTCAATGCCTCTGCTCAGAAGCTATCACCTGTAACACAGGCAGCACACACACGGTCACTAAGTTTCCTTCAGGACTCACTGAGCTTAAATCACTGATTAAATGAACAATTGAAATACTCAAAGTTCAAAATGGTGGGTGAGATTGTAGTTTATTTCCACTGTAGCACAGGTATTGCTCAAGATGAGGAGAAAACAGAGCTACCAAAACCACACAGTGTTGGCTCAGTTCCACACTTAGAACATTTGACCTTTTTATTCTCCAGCGACATGATGAACACTATATAGTTTTAATGTTTGCAAAATAATTTTATCATTCCAACCAGGTGAACACAAAGGAAAGCAAGGAAATATCTCTCAGGTTCTGAAATGGACCCTGATTTCTTGATGGTCAGTGGTGCTAATAAAAGAATCCTCGCACCTTAAGCTGTGGAGAATCTAAGCATCAGGCCGCATTGTTCACGTGTGCTTGGATATCTCGGTGATCAGATCTGATGATTTCCCTGTTTCCTCGCTGTACTGATTTCTGTATGAGACGTTTTCCCCCACACTGATCTTGCGTATCACCACAGCCATTGTATTCTTGCCTGAACTCAACAGCTCCTATCATGTGGACACAGTGTATTTTCATACTTTTCTAAACCCACTTCTCTTCTCATCCTTTAGGCTCTGACGAACTGTCTCCAGCCAGGCTTGTGCCACTTGCAGGAGATTTGTCCTTTCAGCTTCTGTTTCAGTTTTTTTCTTCGTACAGTTTATTGGAAAACAACCCTTGACCACACTACAAGGTTGTGCATTTTACCTGTTAGATGGGACATTGAGATCATCATGTTAAGTTAAAAATAAATCAGGCACACAACTTTAAGGAATCCATGGTTTCTCTTATGAGAAACCCGAAGTATAAAAAAAAAGCAAAACAAAAGATAGATAATATAAAGTAAGGAACTATTTTACCTGTGAAGGAAAATAAGTGATGAGAGTGTGGGGAGAGAAAGGAGCAAAAGGGATTAAAAAAATAATTGAAAGAGAAAACGGAAGTAGAGATTTTGGAGGTGGAAAGGAGGCCAAGACATGGAAGGAGCAGGGAACATGAGTGGTAGGGGCCAAGAAAAGAACTAAGGTGTTGTGCATATGTACCAACTCCCTACAGTAAATGTAAACAATGTGCACGGCAAATATGCACTAGTAAAAAAGGACACATTGAAGACGTCTGATAAGAATCCTGAGATGGGGAGAATGCCCTGGACTGTCTAAATTACTGGCTAACCATGGAGTGCTTATGGAACAGGCAGCATGGTTCAAGTCAGGACAGGGGCATGGCAGTAGAAACAGAAGGAGAGGAGGTATAAATGAGAGGAGAGAGAGAGGAGGGACGTGAAGAGCCATGTTCCTGACCTTGAAAATGAAGGAATTATGAGCAGTTTTACCAATATTTTGATAGAGAAATTCTGACCTCGAGAACTACAGATACTATGTTTCTGGGATTTTCTTTTTCTTTTTGACTCATGCTGATTGTTATATCAGTAATAGGAAAAAATGCACCTAAAATGTGCTTTTTTCTCATCCTGAGTCCCTCTAGTCTTTCTAGATTCAGAACTTATCTGTCCTTCTAGTTTAAAGTAATTATTCTCTCTCTTAAGCTTATAGAAAAAATGTTGCCTTTGACCTATTCAGCTAAAGTTTTGCTACATTACTCCTTTCTTTTAGAATGTGCTCAAATGCTTTTGTAAGCACATGTTTTATGCACATTTTCCATGCTTATAGGGATCTCACAACCTAATTACAGACACAGGATAAAAAAAAACCTATAGTTAGTATTTCTCTGGAAAGTTCTTTGGCACCATGTACAAGAATTTTGTAAGCTAGATCACCATTTTCTTTTCTCCTTGATCACATCCCCGACTCACATGTTATAAGAGGACACTGGCACATCTGCAGGGGCTTTCTTTCCCCTAGATTGAGCACCGTAGCTGATATGCTCAGAGGGACTTGGTCTTCTCTCCCAGCTCCACCTCCTCTCTCTCTGTGCCTGCAGGTAATTACCATAAGCAGGACTTTTAAAAGTCCTGCTCTGAGCATTGGCTTCCTGTGTTTCTTCTCTTTTCTATTTCTGTGACTCTATTGCTGGCTAATTCTTCATCTTTCCAAGCAATCCATTAGCGTTTTATTTAAAAAAAAAATCTGTGATACATGTAAGTCAACAACATCCAACTTCTTTTTAATGAGAAATATGTTAAAGCAAAAGAGAATTGAAGATAATCAAATTTCCTAGCACTCTGAAACAGAAATCAGATTGATGGAGCATATTAATATCTACACTTTCTTTCTATCCACGTGGAAAGTTGTGCAGAAGGACCACAAAACCAGAACCATTGTTAGTTTGAAATAATTCAATTAAGTGAAAGTCACCCTATAAATAAACACACTGGAATGTCCAAAGGAACTCTAGAGTCATGATTAATAGAGTGTTTCCATATCAAAATTAACCCAGATTTTAACATCTGCATCATTATATAATGGACATTTCTATGGTTCATGATGTTCATTTTTGTGTTGCAAACACATATTAAATATACATCTCATTACACAAACTATTATGCATATGCATAACCTTTGTAGTAATATAATTTATATAGGGGAGGACATAAAAATGTATGCTGTCTTTATATTCTGCTGATTTAAAAAATATGTATCACCATCTCTACCTTGAACATATTCATTTACTGCCATATAAATTTTCTTTGCTGTTATGGGTTTCACAGGCCCTAAAACCCACATAGGATTTTCTGGAAACAAAGTATGGTAACATTACCTTCTAAGGGGATTTTTTTAATGCTTTTTTTTTTTTTTAAGGAAACAAATGTAGCTTGTACTTATGTCTTTGACCGGTCGACATTGTTTTCCTCCAGCAATCCTCACATCTCTTTCCCCCCTTCACCCTGGCCAGCACAATCATCTCTGAGACTCCTCACTGGCCTTCAAGAAGGACAGTATGTGTTGTGTAGCAGCTGCAAAAGGCTTCACAAATGCTGGTTGACGAGAAGTGACAGCCCTGTATATCTCTCACCGGCACTGACAGCTGACAGATGGATACCACTCACACACAGAAGAAAAGCCCCCAGGATGATTCGCCAGCATTACTCTCTGTTCATGGGGCCACATTTGATTGAGTGCTGCTCAGAATAATAAACCCTCGTCGATCGCCGCAGAGCAGTTCTCTCTCACACAATGCATGGCTTCTTTTTTTTTATTTCTAAAACATGAACAAACATACACACCGAAGCCTGTTTTGTGGGTTATTTTATTTTCGTTTTGAAAAGAAAAGAAAAAAAAGATGTGAGAGGGAAACCAAAAGGACAAAGGCTCCAGCACGGTGCTCAGAGTTGTCAGAGAGGGAGCAAGCGGGGTGCAGCTGCATAAAACCCCATCTGGGCTCTGCGCCTTTCTCTCCCCTTTGGCCCTCCGGTCTGTTGGCTATTATATTCTGATTGTTTTTATTTCTCCAGAAATCAACCTACCTTTAAAAGCGTGGCTTCTAGGTTGATTGGAAGACACTAATATAAAACTGGATGCAGGTACACTAATCAGAGTGATGGGAGAGTTAGAAAAATGACAGGAAGGGAATGACAGATGCAAAAGTATATCTGCCCTATGTCGAGGTGGTGAGGACAGAAGGAAGAAACAGGGAGCAAACACAGCGAAGCATGTTGAGAGAAAGGTGGGAAGGTGCCCTAGTCCTCTGCACAGCCCGGGACGTATGGCTTTCTGATGCCCAAAAGGGTGGCCATATCCCTGCATCCACTCTCCGTAGAGTGAGCACTTCCTTCGCTGTGCTAGAGCTCAGACAGAAATCTACAAATTCACAACTTTAAGCAACAGAAGAAAAAAAAGCGATGCAAATCTAGGCAGCCTCTGGAGCGCTTCTAACCAGGAGACGCTTAGCTCAGTGTGCAGTAGGAAATGGGGCTTGTTTGCTTTTACACTCTCAGGTAAGTATTGAAGACATTCTAGTGGTCTGATCCTGTGAGAAGTGCATTGTCTAACCCACGGTAACCCGCGAGTTTGAATTCAGAGCCTGCAGGCTCCTTGCGGACCGGAAGCTCCAGGTTCCTGCTGCATGGCACGTTGCTCCTGTTGACCCTCCGCTGTCCTTTTAGTACTGTATTGTTTGGAAATCTGGAAGTCCTGAGAGGGAGTCTGCAGGAGGAGGGCCATTTACTGCTCCTGTGGCTTCTATGGTTGTTATAGAATCTCTGGGTGGGCTCTGCATGGCTCTCCATTTCACCCTGATGCCTCTGGGCAGGAGCAAAGAATGTGGCAGGCATGTTAGCAGGCAGAATCATAGTCATGCTCTTGCTGGATGGGGTGGGGAATAAGGGCAAGTTCATAGCCACCAATAGATCTTTGACCATGGGGACATGGCTGGAAGAAAGAAACTGATCATCAAGTCAGGGTGTTAAGCCATCACGACAGAGTGGGTGCTCTTGTAACTCAATATAGATTCAAATTTGTTCTGAAATGATCTTCCTCCTGGTCAAGGAGAGGCTCAATCTCCCCGAAAGCGTAAGTAGTGGAAGTAGGCTACCAGAAAGATGGCAGGAATGGAGGCAAAGAGTGTTCACTAAAGTGCTTAATTAATGCCTTCCTGTTCCGAAGTAAGCTTGTAACCATTGGTGAGGGTCAGGGATGCTAAGGTTACAAAGATGAATGAATATACATTTTCACATTGAAAATCAGTTCAATATGTCCTGTCTGCATCTCACTGAAGTTCTCTGAAGTAATAAGCCTAATGTTACAATCTGAACACCACCAGTAATGCTATGTTATTTCCTAATCCAAGGCTGTGTTTCCATTTTTACATTATAGAGCCTCGTGTCCTCCACAAACTAACCGAGAAGACAATTTAAGTTGTGTGTGTCTGCTATCAGCTAAGTGCTCCTTACCACACTGCCGCTTCCATAATGGCAATCCCTTGATTGAGGATCCGTAAGTGTTCTGCAAAATCTCAGCTAATGAAGCTTTGCAGCACCCACAAGTCACGTAGCATTGATTACTTAAGGTCTGTATTGTAATCTTCAAAGCAGCAAATACAATGTTAACTTATTCAAATCACCTAATTTGTCTCTTGAAACCTCATAAAACATTCCTGGAACAGAAATTTCCCAAGTGGGTTTTGGTGAGAGGAAATTTCTAACAGAAGTAAGAAAGGGGGAAGAAAAAAAGAAGAAAAAGGAAGGATAATTTACACCTCGTGGTTTCATTTCCTTTTAATTAAATAAAAGCAAAACAGTGTGCAAAATTGGTTTTTTGCCGTATTAATCAGTCAGATGGGAGAATGATCTAAAGTGACAAAAGTCTGAAAATATGAAGGTTGAATTCTTTAGAATTTAGGACTGTTTTCGCTGACATAACGTGCTTCCTCTATATAAAAATCCTTTTGGGTCAATACCTGCATCCTATGCAAACAGGAATTCTGGGCTCCAGCTTAGATTCCCACAGTAGGCTCCGTGGAAACTCAGCCTGAGCCTGTTCCACCTGGATAAGGGCAATGATTGTCCATGTTTCTTCTCAGTACAGCACTAGCAAAAAAGTTAATGATTCAGGTCGCAGGTTTGGAGACATGCACAAGTTACTGCACACCAGATCACTGCGCGGAACTGAGTTGCCCAGTGGCTCTATGAGGTGGTTGCTATAGGTGCCTCCAGTTTGCAAAGAGAGAAACTGAGATACAGAAATGTTACCTGACTAGACTAGAAGGTTTTGGGGGAGGGTCTGCTCCCTAACACATTGCCCTACACCACTATCCTGGACTAGACAAGACAGATTTTTCAGTATTATTGTTTTAATTTTCCAAGGCTTTTCTTACTCTGGTAATTACAAGTTTGCATGAACATTTGCTGAAAATGGATGAACATGTAACAGTCAGAGCCTTAGGAAAATACAGGGAGGCACGCAGAGAGGAAAGAAAGGTGAGTGAGGGTGTTTTAGGCTGAAGAATGAAAAACTGACCTAAATTCATGTTTGTGCCTTAGCATGGAGAGAGCTGCAGGGACCAGAGAGACGGGTGAATCTGTGGGGACTAAGGGGGCTCACTGACTCCAGCTAGGGGACTGAGCAAGGCCATTCTCAGGCAGAGACTCCTGGGAGGTCTTCTGAGAGCGCATGCTCAGTTTGCCATACCAGCCCATTTTGCCTTCACTGCACCACCAGTGTCCACCTCTGCCTGTTGGTTAGGACTACAGGATGGGGTGAAGTGCTGGAATCCACCCTGGAAACATCAGAATAAATGCACTGGGCAAAATGTTGTACAACTCCTCTGTCTTCTTACAAGGGCGTCCCTGAGAGAAGTGGGCTTGGTCCTTGGGAAGAGGAGGCATGGGCCACACTTTCTAACATATCTCAAAATCCACTCCTCCAGCTCTCTGCTCTCAGCAGCTCTCCTCTTTGCAGATAGACAAGCCTAGCAGTGAAGGGATGGCTCATGCCTAAAGGTGAGAGTAATAAAGCCATCCTTGCAGAAACCAGCTGGGCCCAGGAGGAGAGCTGAGGGTCACTGAATAAAGCAAATCATTGTATGCTTTGCAAAAAGCAGGCAGGGGCCTCCTGGTATATGTGATCCTAACTCTGGGTGATCCTAACTCAGGGACAGAAAATGGGCATTTATGAGAAGGCACAGAGAGACAGGAGGGAGGGAGAGGAGCAGAGCAGGATTAGTCCACATACATCAAAACCACTTTAATCCTGTTCTTCTCTGATCCAAAAATAAAATAAAGACCTTCGGAATCGTATGCTGGCTATGTGCCCATTTTACAGCAGTGATTAGTCAGTTTCAGAAATTAACACTTTATTGTGCAGCTAATTTGGGACTCCACCAATTTTTCCACATGCAGTATGCTGCCTCTCCTCTCCATTCCTCAAATGAGGTTGTGATGCGCACATGCGTACAAGGCACCACACGTGATTTTGTCTCCACTTCATTTTTCTTGTTACGTCTTATAAGGAAGACCTCCAAGACAGCTGTCCAGTGCAAGGGACAAAGCCGCCACCTTCCTCTGTGCGTGCCATAACAGATCACATGGGGAGCTCCAGGGTGCACAGTCCAGCCTCTACCATCCCAGCAGTCTGAGAACCCAGAACCCTGAGCTTTATCCCCAACTATTTGAACAGTTGATACCAGGGAAGGTCCTGCATCCTGTTGTTCCCAAGCCAAGATTCTAGATGCTTTTCTTTGCTGTCATATTTGAAGACTTTGGGTTTAGTAACTGAGGACAAGGGCATGAAATAGGATGGCTCACTGAGGATAGCACCATCTATACATAAATAATCATTTATAACTTACTACCATGTGATGCCTCGCCTTTCAAATGGAGCATGCAAAGTGAGAAAGATAAATAAAACTGATGCTTCTTTTGTGAAAATTTGTTTCCATTTTCCCTGGATTTTTATGTGTGAAGCAGAGATCAACAAATAAAGAAGGACTTGGAAAGGAAAACAGAGCAGGGAACTCATAGGCCCCATATCCAAACATCTTCTTTGTACGTTACTGCATACAGTACTTCACCAAAAAACAGGAAACGGCACCAGACAGCTCTGCTGTTCCAACTACCTTGCTGATTCTTCAGCATCGCAAATGGCACGTTAGATGGAAGGGAAACCTCCCCCGAAATGATGGTGACAATTTTTAGTAAGTGTATGTTTAGCACCTCTTCAAGTGAAACTTGGTATCATGCACACAGAAGAGACATAGTTTTGTAATTCATTCGGTGTTTGTAACCACATGTTTTTGGTTAGGTTTAAATGAAATAAAATTAGAATATATGTGGGAAAGTTTTGGGGATTGTAAAGCATCACCAAGCAGATGCTATTATACCAGTATATGATATTCACAAGTGTCTCTAAAAGAAAGAAATGGGTCCTTTTCTACTAGTACCCTATATGCCAAAACATGCTTTATAGTTAATCATGGATTAATTGTAAACATAAAGAAAGACACTTTTAAAAACTGTATCAAAGCTGTGGCTTCAGGGTGAACTCCAATGCAATGAAAGTTCAAATGTTTTGTTTTATAGAGAGCCTTTCTGGCACCTGAAATTATTTCTCTCATGTCTGATAGTGAAGAACGAAGCATGCGGCTCCCTGGAGATGGGCGATTGTTACCATGGTCTCATAACATATTGGCAGCTGATGCGGTGTCCAGGTACACCTGTCACTCACCAGGAGCTACCTGCAGACTTGGGCAGATGTGAGAGGTGCAGGCTCCCTGCCGCCCTTTCTGTTCTCACCCCCACCCCAACTTGCCGCTTTGCACAAAAACACTCCTCTCTTGCCACCCCCAGGGAAGCCCCATAGAGGCCACACACGCGTGAAGTTCCCGCGTATCGGTGCTGTGAGCTGGTGCCTGAAAATCTGCAAAGCAATCCAGACAGCAGACAGCACACGGAGGAGCGGTGCCACCTCCCTAAGGGGCTGCTGTGCTCTGGAACGCTGGACTCTGTGCTAGGTGATCTCCTGCCGGTGCTGGTGCTCTGTTCTCTCAGACCCCCGATCCAGGGATGAATTCCTCAGTTTGAGGTCTGTTTTCTCATCCTCGACACATCGTCACTTTAAGGTTATCAAGGAGATCAAGGAGACCCCAAAACTTCTTATTAATCAAGGAAGAAATAGTGCGATAGATGTCAAAGCAGCTGGCAGGGCCAGAATGGAGTCCTCGGCGCTCCGGCTCCCAGAGCAGGATGTGCCTGAAAAGCCAGGTGTCAGTAACCCCATTTATAGATGGGGAAAGTGGTCATTTGATCAGGTCACACAATTCCTAAGCAATAGAACTAGATTATGAGCTCTAAGACAAACTAGCAATGTGTTTACCGTATCTGATGGAGGTAAATATAACCTGTGAGAGGAACATAAACTTAGCAAAGCATCAAATCTTTGTTGCATAGTTGCGTGGCCAATAATGATAACTACTGAATATTTTTAATACTTTTCTCTCAACATCTTTGTGAAACATGGCTTTCATGGATCCAAAAGAAAATCCTCCACTTTGCAAACGTATGGGTCCCAGGCCATCACTCTTCAGTGTTCTCACTGTGTTTAGTGCCATTTAGATGCTGTCAACCTGGTTGGATTGCGCAGATATTGTTACTGCGTCTTCTCTCACCCTGACTCACTCCTGAAGACCTTGGGGTTCATAGCCCAAGCTGGTAAATGTGCACTCTGATCCAAGGAGTGTTGCCTAATTGGAGTCTTTCCCTTGCACATTAGCTACCTCTGCAGAGGAGTAAAACAGAGAATGAAACAGAGCCCATAATTAGGCAGCTGATGACAGGAGGCACCTTACTTAGAATCCTTCCTGTTGCCTAACCTCGCACTAGCTCTTAAACATCAAATAGTCTCCTGTTCCCTGATGAGCACATGAGGAATCTGAACTAGAATTTTCCAGTGTGGACACAGCTTTTTACCCTGTGATCTGTGAAAATGCATAGTTTTCTACAAAGAAAATTAAAAATAAAGTCAAGTGTGGTGGACACCCATAATCCCAGAACTCTGGGGGGCTGAAGCAAGCAGATCCTAATTTCAAACCCAGCCTGTACAACTTTGCAACTTAGTGATACCCTTTCTCAAAATTAAGGGGGAAAAAAGTATGGAGATATAACGCAGTATAAAGGCCTTGGGTTCAATCCCTAATACCAGAACACAAATGAAAGAAGCAAGAAAGGAAGAAAGGAAGGAAGGAAGGAAGGAAGGAAGGAAGGAAGGAAGGAAGGAAGGGAGGGAGGGAGGACTAAAGCAGCAACAAAAGCTGTCACCATGCAGCTGTGCCCCTGGCAGTTCTGTCCTGTTGTCAGACATCACAATGGTTCTCGCCTCCAGTGCCAGAGCTCAGGAGCTGTGATTGCGGGTGTTGCAGAGAAGAATTCATATACCTGGTGTAGCTATAGGGACATGGAGGATTTTAAGAAGCAAATCATCAAGTTTAATTTCTGGGGTCACCTCAAAAGAGCTCTATTTTTTGTAGTCGAAAATAATAGGATGAGTTCAATCTCTTCATCTTAGAATGAGTTCAGATCTCTTGGTTTTACATTTGTAAATGCATCCCTTTGTTGAGCCATTTGTCCATTTTTATAAGCTGATTTATGGTAGCTGTAATGTGATTCATCATGTCATCTTGTAAATAAATTCGACACTTCATTAAACAAGGTAATCAAATTTAAGTAGTTACACTTTCATGTTAACAAGAGACCTCCCCGTCTGTATTGCTCTAGAGATCCACCTCCTCTAATGGATGCAGATTCTAGGAGGGAGGCACTGGGCTGTTTCCAAAGGGCTGAGGGAGATGGGCACTTGTGACTTCAGCGAGCAACCAGTAATGACATTAATAACTACTAGCCATTCGCTGTAGCACAGCATTTTAATATCTGGTCTTTTTTTTAAGGGGAGGAGAAGTATTACTTCTGTTCATTAGAGCTGGAATGTTAGGACATCTTGCAGCATCAGTTATTGGGCTAACAGCATTTTCCAAGGGCGCATTTCAGGGGGAAATTTTTCACGCTATTTTTATATTTGCCATCTGCTATGACACGGCAAGCTGGCAAACACAAGAACAATGTCAGACATTTCTATCACAGAGAGTTAGTTACAGATGCGTCTGGGGACGGGAGCTTTGGAACATCAGTCAGATCACTGCAGTTAGCCCAGCTATGACCTCCTTAGCCAGTTCAAACAGCTGCCATGCTGTTCATGCTTGCTTCCAGTGAAAGAGGAAGATGTTTCATTAGTGAGGTTCCTGGAGGAGGTGAGCACCAGATAGGCAGTGTCGGGGGCAGGCCTAAGATGGAGTCTTTATGAGCTGCTGCAGGGTGGTTGTGTGGTCCTCAAATGTTCCATTTCATCACACTACACCCAGAGCCTGAGCTCAAGCTTCCAGCAGACTCCTGCTGCCTGTGGAGACGAGTAGTTGTCAGGCCTATTTATGGGCAGCTTATTGTCAAGTGACAGACCGCTCTAGTAGAGTTTCGGAGGTTGGTATCCAAAAGACATATCCCTCACTCTTTCAATTCAGCAAGGTCTCTCCATTCTGCTGACATTTTGCATTTTGAGCACATCGGTATATTAGACTTTTGGTGAATGTACATGGTTAATACCTGCAAATTAGGAAGACATTTTTGGAAAATGGAGATCTGTTCTCAGTATCTCCTTAAATTGCTTGCTGGTAAGTTATAATGATGCTAGACAGTTCTGAAACTTCTGAGAGTTGATTTGTTAGGATGAAATAATCCAGCCACTTATGACAATAATAGGAAATTTGGAGTTGGAACATTCATTGTGCTCTTTGCTTATCCGATGATGATGTGAAACTTATGCATATATGTAATTATAAAATAATGTTAGCAGAATTGTTTCTAAAATAGAATCTGGCATCCCTGCCTTTTTGTAAAGAGTCCAGAACATGTCCATTGTTATGGTTTTACACATTATGAAATTCAGTGATGCTGGAGACTGAAGGGTGGTATAGCTACCTGCACCTACACAAAATGACACTGTATAGGTGGGGTTTCTTTTGAAAAGATTTCCCCTATTGCTTCTGAGGTCAAGACACTTGCCCACATTCTCTCTGCTTTTAGCATTTCCTGTTCCAAATAAGCTGTGGTCTGGAAACAAGATAATCAATACTTTCAGAGGACAGACTCTATAATTTTATTCCTCCTTGTGTCTCCAACAATTAGCCTGATGTCTGGAACATAGAAGAATCAAACTGTGTTCTGACTGGACTGAACAATAAATAAGGAGATTAATTAGAAGCTAAGTGTTTACATCAGCCTACCTGATGAGTGATCTGGCCCCTTCCATTAGGATGCCCGTAAAAAATTACACTATTGGCTTTGGTGGCTCGGGCCCCTCTGCTATGTCCTCGCAGCTTTGCCATAATATTGGATGAGCTTCCTGGTCTCTTCTATCAGGGTACTTGTATGACAGTTGTGATGTTGGCTGAGGATGCCTGGTTCCTTCTCCTGTGATTTAAACATAGAAGAAGAAAATACACAAATGCAAATAGGAAAAAACACAAATATATTATAAGGAAAACAAAATATGGAGCCAAGAAGAATAGAAAATGCAACCAAAAGAAACTACACCCAAGTTTACAAAAGATTATAAACATGCCTCACTAGGCCATAGAACACATCACGGCAGGCACACAAAACTTACTGCTATTTTTCTTTATGTTAGAAAAACAATAGTATTTGTTTTCATTTACAAATACAAATACACAAGTATTGAAGTTTTTTTTCAAACATCACTTGCATTACCACCCCTCGTCTCTCAAATTGTAACATTTCCTTGGTAGGAACTGCACATTAATTATGATTAGAAATTAATGAAATAGATAGACAGTGTTGAAAACACATTTCCTTTTTTAAAATAAAATTCTAAATAGTTGCAATATTAGCATATCTCATAGTATGTTTCACTGATTCCTTACAGCTGAACATTTAATCTTGTTTGGAAGATTGCTGGAATTCCTGATTAGACGCAGGCTTCACATTGCTTTCTCCTTGAACAGGTGATGTTGATGATTTGCAGTTTAAAGCAAAGATAACGTTTCTGTGTTCTTTTTCCAAAAGTAAATCGTAACTTTTCTGAAGTCACAGTGTTGCTATTTGGTTTTAGGATGCAAGATTCTCCTTCTAGAGGTGATTTCTAGGTTCTTTCTGACCTGAGCAAATAATTGATCAAGATAAATGCAGCAATAGCTAAGTTTTCCATTTCTTAAAGGTAGGAAAGGAAACTGGCTCTGTGGAGGGAGTTTGGGCCAATAAAAGTAGGAAAACAAGTATGTTCTCCGGGAGAGAGCACGCTACAATGAGCGAACAGAGCACTAAAAGCCTAATGCCAGCAGTCCTTTATGTGTCATCCACTCCCCGTCCTGTCAGGGCTAGGTCTTCTTCTTGAAAATCTGTTGAGTGTTCATGAGAAGTCCACGTTTAGGGCTTGTGAACTGCTCTGTGCATGTTTCCTGGGATTTGGTAATTAATGGATTGTGCCTACTTTCCAGCCAGCCTGCCATGTCCTGGTCTCCTGCTCAATGTCACATGCCTTCCTATGACCTTGTGGTTAGGAACCCTGATTGCTTAGCCTTTCAGGTACGTCTTACTATAGTAGTACCTTGGTTCATGAATTTAATTTTTCCTGTGATTCTGATCTCATACTGAATTGGACAAGAACTGAATCAAATTTCGCCTTAAGGTTAGCATTGAACCTAACAATTGAATTTGATTCAATTCTCATCCTGTTTGGTGTGCAACCAAAATCATGGAAAGAATTAAGCTCATGAACCAATGTATCTCTGTAGATAGATTCAATACATAGCAGCTTATCATGCTCAAAACTAAGATTAAAAGATACTACAATTGTATTAACCAGGAATCCTCTAAGTTTTTGCAAGGGTAAATTAATAAATGGATTGGAGCACATGATTCTAGCTACACATATGCATTTATGCTCATGATTCCTTTTGTAATAATTTGAGATAGCATTTTTATTACATACAAAAATTTTCCAAGTACTAGTTCATGTAATAGTGTTGCATAGTTTGTTCTGGTATCAGCTCTCTAAGTCGGTCAGGTTAAGTTTATGCTATAATAGAGAAAAGTGGGGTACAGAAAGCCCAGTCACCTGAGAGGAGTTGGTCACAAACTCCACCTAATCAAAGTGCTCTATAGAAAGTAAAGAACACTTATCCAGGTTAGTCTTCATTTGAGGGGAGTATAAATGCTAAGTTTAAAAGAAAAGAGTATTCAACTGAGTTCAGGTTGCAGACTAAAGCAAGGTGGAACTATCTATCCAGTTCTCAAACAATCTTCTTTGCATTACACATAGTCTCTCAGTCTCCATCCAAAGAATCTGCGGCTATAGTTACATTCACCCACCCGTGGGTTCTGTAGAGGCACCACAAAACACATCTGGTGTTTTCACATAATTCTAAGGATTTGAAAGTAGGGACACAGCACATAATGAGAACTCTAGCAACAATATAAGTCTGAGTCACTGGAAATTTTAGTGGGCTATGTAATTTCTGACAAACTTTCATGCATTCTTTGAATAGATCCTGCTTGGTTAAGAATAATTCTTATTTAAAAGTAACAGTTTAATTTTATTTTTTAAACCTTAATGTAGAACTTGTGAATTATATTTATAGTAAAATGATTGCTGAATTATTTCTATTGTTTTAAAACATTTTATGTTGTGCTAGTTTTGATGTGAATTACATGCTAGATTTAGAAAAGAAATTGAGTACATATCCTGCTTAATTAAACTATAAAAATATATACACAAAGTTATTTTGGTTTTGATGTTGTTCAAGTTACTGATAAGACTTTCTGTCTTAGAGCATTATTTCACCTTATTTTAGCTCACATTTTAATTTTTTTGTTTTTAACATTATTACTTTATTGAAATGATTAATGTTCTTGAGTTCATTGCAATGCTTTTTGGGGTGCTGTGAAAATTAAGATAGTTTATTTCATAATTGACTAGTAGTTTAATACTGGCAAGTAGAGAATCCTGGTTTGCAAGTAACTTCCCCCAGAAAATTTTAAAGTGCTTTTCTCTTTTGTTATTTGGTAAGATCTTTTGTTTGTCTATTTCTCTGAACATCATGATTCCCTGTTTTGGCATGAGATATTGTGGCCCATTGGGCTGGCCACTTGTTAAGCCAAAATAATGTAGAAATGGAGAATTTTTAATCCAGAGACTTTTTCTTGTATTTTTTTTGTTTTGTTGCTGTTTATTTTTCTCTACTAAATTTTTAGATTTTTTTTACTAGAAATCTATTCTAGAAATGAAAAAAGTCTACTAAGATGTTAAAGTTCCTAGAATTATGCTCCAGCTTTCCTGTCTTTGTTCCCCTAATTCCCTCGGTATGTGTGTGTGTGTTCTTCTGAAATTTCACCAGTACTGTACTTCAACTCAATCTCTTCATTCTTAATTATGTTTTAGATTTTCAACGGGATCTTTCTGGCCTCAGAATATGCTACTTTCTGACAAGTACTTCTGGTACCATAGCTTCTCTTACCTGAGGAGAGTAATCATTTTTAAGTATTCTTCTTCAATTTCAATCTTTACTTTGTTCAACTTCTTCGAACTCATTGTTTATTTTGGCTTCTGCCTATCGTGTTGGGTGTTTTCTTCAAGTTTCTGCCAATCCTTGGTTTTACTTACAGAGGAGAGCAAGGCAAAGGGGCAAGAGTGAGCCCTAGCCACATACGTGGCCCAGTCCGCGCCACCCATCTCAGTTCAGCCCAGGAAGGTTTACTGCCCTGTGATTTTCACAGTCCTCCTCTGTGTTTTTCTGCAGAATACATCACGTAGCTAGGGTTCACTCTTGCCCCTTTGCCTTACTTTGGGTCAGGTGTGCAAGGAATGTTAATACATGTTATTGTAAATAACAAGATGCCAGATCTTTCCCCATTCACATTTATTTTTCAAACTAAAAAAAAAATCCTCTGTGTTTTGTAATATAGGCCACAGTATGCAGCATTTCCAAACTTCTTAAGAAAACAGGTTGGAGGTTTTACCTTGCCATCCATTAAGGCAGTCTGGCTATACCTTCTGCACTTCTGCACTTCGTGTTCATTAACCCAGTGACTGGCTCTGTTCCACGTCTGCCTGACAATGAGAAATGTGGACCCGGGCTGACGGAGTGTACGTGGTGCTACAATGCTGCATGGTGGCATTGATATTGCCATTATTTATTATTTACATGTTTAATGACCTTATTGATATTATGCACTGTTAGCACTACTAATTATGACACAATAAACATAATTTATAAACACAGTTTATGGTGATATACATAATCAACCACGAGTGACAATACCTGGAGCGGCTGCAGATTCTCCCTGGTAGCACAGACGCTTCTGCGAGAGACTGTGATCAGCTCAGAGTGCTTCCAAATAAAGAAATATTTAAATGAATTAGAAACAGATTGCTAATAACATGTGATAGTTTCTTCAAAATAAATTCGAATGATCATTTTATGATCTCTCCTTGGAACTTCACAAAACACTTGAAAAGATTCTCCTGTTTAGCCCTGCTGTGAGATTCATTCTGTGGGGTGTCACCAGAGGATGAATTCAGACAATGATAAGGCCAAAAGCAAACCACGGTGGGAGCAGCCTCAAAGCCGTTCTTCCTTGTCCTTGCTCTCTGAAAAGAGTGGGGCTACGTCTCAAGAACAGTTGCCTTGGATTCAGAGCCATCCCAGGTTCAGGCTGGCGTCTGCTCAGGAAAGAGACCACACTTTTCTATACCTCCTTACCCATTTAACCGTTTGCCCCAGTGTCCCTTGTGCAGCGTGTTTATTTATACACTATCTGGAGTGTCACTCAGGAGGTGTCATTTCAACCAGTAGATTCTTGTATTGAATAACTTTGATAAAATTGTCATTTTAATATTTCTCGTTATATTATCTTAGAAAAATATATGATTTTTGGTCATTTTGCATTGAGTTAATTGGACTGGTAAGCCACCAGCATTCACTGAGACTTGAAACACACCTGTAGCTCACATCGTGTCATATCTTTTAATAGAAAGACTAAAATTTAGTTAAATAAACCAAATAAAGTTTATCTTTAAATGTCAGCTAATCATTTTAATAGAAAGAGCATTATTTGACATGTCACGGAACCATGTGTGGTGTCCATATCAGTCACTTCTCCATCCTGTTGGATCTTCTTTACAGATAAACCCTTTTTTCCTCTCCCTTTGGTGCCTGAGCTTCAAGACAGTGATACACATCCTCACACAGCTGTTTGGTTGTCATTTCCCGGGAGCTGTCCCCCAGCAGAAGAGGTGGCCCCCGCTTCCACCATCTTTTCTCTCACTGTCATTGTCCTTCTTTACATTTCACGGCCTCTTTCTCCAGCTACACAAACGTTGGTGCCGGTCTCTCCACCTCCCTATCTGTGAGGGACTGGACAATAGCAGCTGCTCTCAAAGTTTAAATTATCAAGCTTTCTGTCAACACAATTTAGTTTTCATTCTCAGGAAAAATTTCCCAAATAGAAGAATATTAAATATCACTAAACAGTAACAAATGCTGATCTTTTTCCTACTTAACTTTATTTCAAATGCCTTTTGAATTCACTGGGCACCTGTTCATAGCACTGAGATACCCTCAAATCCCTAGTCTCTGATACCAGAAAGATAAGCATGCTTCCCTCAATTTAAACACTCTCCCCCATTGCTCAGAAGAGAGAATTTCTGAAATGGAGACATTTCTTGCAATCACTGCACATATTTAAGGTACTTGTGCTTAATTTTCCTCTTCATAGTAATTCTTCTCTTATATGCACAGATAGGCCTATATTTGACAGACATTTCAAAGAATGAAGCAAGTACAATAATATACTCAGCAGACTTCACTGATGCTATGAATTGGTGAGAGACAGATAAAGTTATTTTGCTTTATTTACTAAAGATCATTCATGAAATAATGTAGCAACTCTGCCCAGATCTTTTAAAAGGCAGTTTCTCACTAGAAGGTATTAAAGGGAATGTGTCATTCTGTAAATGGAAGATCAGGATATTAATGTCCTTTGTATTGGCAAGTGTTACTTTCCCTTTTTAAGGAAAAGTTGTTCAAGATAAGGAATAAAATTATCTCCATGTATTAGGAAGAACTGAACAGAACTACTAATCTTGGATATTTTTAAATACAAAGGGAAAAAACCAATCTCATCTGACTTATCTAATACCAAAGCATTAAGGATGATTTCTAGACACAATAAATTTTATTCCAGATACCTAAGCAAATAGCAAGCTGGTGGGAGTGGACTGTGACCAATTAAGTGCCTTAAATAGCAGATCCTTTTTATAGTTGTAGCTTTATGAGTTTCTCAGAGAGGTTATTTAGTTCTCTGAAATAGTGAGGCTTTCACCAGAGACAGGAGTAAAGGGCCTGGCAGCACAACCCAGGTAAGAGCTAAATAAGGAGAAATGGAAGGTTCCTAATGCTTATGATGTGCAGCGATTATTCCCTGGCACCATTTTTAAGCAGTGACCCCAAAGACATTTGGAAGTTGCAACACAGATCAGGATGTACTTTGCACATCTTTACTTCAGGTCACTTCCTTTAGCTAAAAGCAGAAATATAACATAGCAGCTCCTGGATCAGGAAATGGAACTCAGCAGATGTGCACAAGATAGATTACTTTTTATGTACCCCAGAGAATTGCATTGACAATGTATTAAAACTAAATTATCTTTAAAATGAGTATGATTAATAACAATCCCTAGAGTGAGCCAGGATCTCTATAGTATAAGAAAATTGCAAAGGGTTTTATTTGCATTGTGCTGGGTCTCTAGGTACCTACATGGCCCAAGTCACACCAGGGCAGGACTATTTAGAGTTAGAAAGAACAACAGACAGATGTACTTCTTTATAGGACTTTCCAAGTTCCTTCAAACTATTAGAGGGTGACAGAGCAGTAAAGGTTGAAATAATCATGAGCCAATATTCCTTGTCTTTTGCCTCTAGGAAAAGGAATCTTAAGTCATTAAAACAATTTTCTTGGTGCCAAACAAGATGCTTAGGGTTGGGATGTACATCTTATTAGATGTAAACAATAATTTTCATGAACTAATTTAGTAACTAAATCATGACTGATGTTATACGTCTTTTCTGTAAATATCCACCATGATTACAAAACTGTTAAATAATATTTCTTATTTACTTAAATAGAAGCAATATATGGTAAAATGTGTCTTCATAAACAGAAAGTAGAAAATTAATATTTTATTTGGATAATGTCAAGTACCTAAATAATTAAAAGTTGCACATTTTTCATCATACAGACATAGCCATAACACATTTGTAAGTATGAAAAGGAAGTCGCTATATTAAGCACAGAATCTTCATGTGTATTTTTATATGTACATATATGTATACTCTATTTTATATCCATTTACAAATTTATAATTTATGAAACCAATGGAATTTTCCATGTGAAAGTAAGACTAGTGAGAAAAATATGTTTTTGATGATTATATTAATTATGATATTAACTGGAAATAATACTTTGTATTTGTATAGCGTATTATGAACATTTTACTAGTCTAGTTAAACTTTGTAATGTGGGTTATTTTTTAATTTATTCTATTTTTATCTTGACACAGTATATTTATAGGGCAAGAATTATTCCCATTTTATTGTTAGTGAACTCCAAACCTCAAATCAAATACTAGATTATACTTAAACCAAGATTCTCCAAATGCAAGACAAATAAATAATTTTGTAATTTCAGTAAAGAAGTGGAGCATAGCTCTATAGATTTCCAGAGGAGAGAGCATAATTTGGATCACTTAGACACTAACATTTTAAAGGAGTGAGCAGGTATGCACAGTTCATCTGCACTAGCCTGGTTGGTTTATCAGTGGTTACCTTTTGGAAATTCAGATTACAAGTGAGTCCCGTAAAACTGCAGTATCTCATTTTGCCTCCTAACCATTTCACATCGTTCTGGGGAAAGGCAGAAGAATAAATTTCATTTTAGAGAATGCATAACATTGATTATTGGAATCCACATAAATACTCTTTGAGTTTGACACCAGTATTAAAAGCAGAAAAAGGAAATTCCAAAGGAATAAGAAATATGCACTTAATCAATGAGCTCATTCAAGTACCAAATAAGTAGCACTCCAAACTTTAAATGTTTTATTTATTATACCCAAAGGGAGAAAAAACACCTACTATTGTCTATAATTCAATCATATATCAACCTATCTGCTTCCTGGAAAAGCAGATGCTCAATAAACTGTGCCCTACATAGGAAGCACGTAACACTCTGTGAGATTATATGAGTAAGTTGGCCAAAGACCCAAACAGTCACTTCTTCAAGTGAGACCAAAGAATGGGCCAGCAGGTGCTCAACTCCAGGACTAATCAAGGAAGTTTATATCAAAACCACTGTGAAATACCACCACACATAGGATGCTTATTTTCAAAAAATCAGAAGATAACAAACATTGGATGACAATAAGGACAAAAGAAAAAACTTGTCACTGCTGGTTTCACTGTACATTGGAAAGTCAAAATGGGAAATTGTGAAAAGTTTCTAAAGAAATTAAAAATTAAACTGCTATATGGCCAGAAATTCCTGTATACATATATGTGTGTGTGTGTGTGTGTGTGTGTGTGTGTGTGTTTATGTGTGTATGTATTTGTACTTCTCTATTTATTACAGCATAATTCACAATGGCCATGACATAGAAGCAACTTAGGTGCTTGCTAAGGTTGGTACATACACACAGGAGAATATGGTACATCCTTTTAAAAAAAGATGAAATTCTCCCCTTTGTCACACCAGGATAAAGCCGGAGCATACTGTGCTAGGCAATTTAAGTCAGATCCTGTAGGAAAGTACTACCTGGTCTCATTAACATGTATAATTGTTTTTTGACTCAAATATATAGAGAGAACAAAATAGTGATTACCAAGGGGGCAGGTAGGAAAGGGAGATGTCTCAAAGATACAAAGCAGCGGACATGCGGACGCACAAGGCTGGAAAACTGTTGTGCACTGTGAAGACTATGGGTTAAAAAGTGATATATATGAGATTCATTGTAAATAAATAGATTTTAGATATTCTCGTGCAATGATTTAAAGCAAAATGATTAACCAATGACAGTGACATTAAGTTGCTTTATCATAGTAACATTTTTACTATCAGTATGTATCTCATTACTTCATTTGCAAATCTTAAAAATATAAAACAAAATTTAATTTAAAATGTAAATAAATAACAAACTGTATGTCCTGCATGTGAGTATTTAAATAAAGAATGGGCATAGGAAAATAAACATTTGCCTGCACGTCCCTGTCTTTCCAATTAACCCAAATCTAACAAAATCAGCCAGTAATAACACAGTTCTTCAAATAATTTTAAGAATTTGTTCTACCATTTGCTAACCACTCAATAGTCTCATGGCATGGGACTGCAAGCCAGAATCCCATGGCAGGCTGGAAGCAGAGGGTGTTAATGAGGCACACAGGGCGGAGCGTGGCCAGCAAGCATTTGCTCTACTCTACTCTTCTGGTCTGTGTGTGGTGTTACTCTAGCACAGTCATGAACTTATCTGTGTGCGATGCAGTGGAGATGCATATTGGAATTACTTTCCCAGTGGGCTCTCTTCTCAGTGAACACTATTCTCCAAACTCACTGTCCAGCTGCTGCTGGCCAAATATGTAGTTTGTACAGACCAAGAGTTGCTCAGAAACACAGGCCACATCTCGTTCTATCGGGCATCCACAGTGTGCTGACCTGGAATTCACATTTAGAAATGATATTTTTCTTTGTGGTTAAGTATGAATTTAACAATTAAAATTGCTTCAGTGGCAGAGAATACATTTGGATAGGAATATTTAATTAAGAGAAGAAAATGAATGAATGAATGAAATTAACTTATTATTAATTAATGAAAATTAATCAGGGAAATGTTCATGGTTACTTGTGTGAATGTAGTGATGATTACAGGGAAGGGAAAAGCCACGTCACACACACCTGCAGGAGTGCAGAACTAGCAGGGGCGGCTCGCTCCACGCGATCAAAAGCAGCTTGTGTTGCACGTGGAAGGTACACTGGACGGTTTTTCCCCAGCGTGGGTCTTGCCAATTTATCGAACTTCTCTTCATCTCTTCCCTCTCTTTAGCCTCTTTGAAGATATAAGAAGAGAAATGGAAAAGCCAGAATTCTGCAGCCACCTTATTCTGTAAACCACTCTATTCCTGGTACAGCAATGCCCATCCTGCTAAATTCTGTGATCTGCAAACACTTTTGTCCCTCAGTGATCAAATGTTTGCACCAACATTCAACTAAACAAAATCCTTGAGGTTCACTGAAATGGAATATGCATGTGAAAAAATGGAGAAGAGAAACAGATGATCCATTTAAAGCAGTTAGTTAAAGGATGAGAGGACTAAACTAAAGAATAAAAGGAAATGAGTCAAATGCTCTTTAAAACATACTTGGAAAGAGAAAAAATAAGCTAAAATGGCATAAAAATATAAGAGTTAGAAGTAAAAACAGACAATTGAAGCCATAGCATTCTCTCACAGTGCAGAGACTGCCCCACAGAGTCTGGGACGTTCCTCTTCTCCCCACTGACTAGAGGAGCTCGCTGGGCTCCTGAAAGCCTGCCCTCCCTACCAGTCAGCTCTAGCGCTCTCTAAGAACGGCTTTCTATCCCCACAAACTGCCCTCACAGACTCTTTGTTCCCACCAATCTGCCTGACATAACAAATCCACTATAACCACCTGTCCTCTTACCAGGACACTAACTATTTGGAAGAAAAAATGACATCCCGCACATGCCACAGATCTCTGGGCAAATTTTCCCATCAGTTTCTCCCATCAGTCTCCAGAGAAAGTGGCTTTTGCAGCTTCATGTACATGGAAGCACATCACTGGGCTCTCTGCAGATGTGGACTTCTCGACTGGACACACCAGCTGCCCTGGCATCATTACAGCAATTCTGTGATTGTGACCTAAATTTGCACTAACTAACCAAATTTATTACAAGCAGACAAATGAACCTTTAGAGTTAGAACCTTACAGCTCAAGGGGGTAATAGTCTAACAGCTACAGAGCACAGTCCGCCTAGAGACTTCCGGATCTCAGCCCACGCGTTCTCCAGACAAAGACCCCGTATCTATCTGTCCCATCCCTCTTAGGTGTTCTGCCTGATGAACTTACTCTTAAGTAGCATCAAATTATAGGTTAAAGTCCTGGAAAGCTCTTTGAGATTCTGTCCACTTTCAAATTCACAGAGTCTGAAGTATCCTCTGCACCTGAAAAGCCAGAGTGTGAGTGCCACCTTTGCAACCTGAGATTTATCTCCACCTGACTCTATCCTGCCCCAAAGTCAGGCTTTTGAAAATCATCATGATTCAAGTCATGGGAATACCCCAGTGTGTCCATGCTCCTTCCACAGAGCAATCTTGTCTGGCAAAGTTATTTGTCATTTCAGTTATGATGTTAGGTGCTTGGATGCTCACACTTCCTTTGTGAAGTCATCCAAGTTAATCAAGCCATTCACTCAACTGAGCATCAGGCTCAAGAGGTGCCAAGCATTGCACATGTCTCTGAGGATTCGCTGGGTATAGTAGCCCACCTCTGACTCCAGGACCAGCCTATCTCCATCGTCAAGCCTAACAGCCTGGGTTAGTTTCCCTCACTAGGAAGATTTGCAGAAAGAATTTCCTCTAAGTTAATTTTCAAAGATGAAAATTACTGAAAAATGCCTATTTAAATCTAGAGTTTGAATCAAATGATCTCACTGAAGTGAAATACTTCCAGTATCCTAATTTTCCCTGGCATAATTTTTTAAGATTAACACTCTTTCTTCTCCCCGC